>NW_027362761.1:445503736-446223736 GCF_046119375.1 Phyllobates terribilis
CCTTTGTACCCATTTAAGAAAGTCAGCTACAGCTTTTGCCATCTTTGCTGTGCTTCAGCTGCATTTGCAGCTTCCTGCTCACCGACTAGTGTGTGATGTCCCCAAGCATTGGAACTCTACATTGCAGATGTTGGGATGGATTTGTGAGCAGAAGAGGGCAGTTGTTGACTACCAGCATCAACAAGGCCATCGGTATTCAGTTCAGACTCCACACATAAGACCTCAGGAGTGGACATGAATGTCAGACATCTGTACCATCCTCCAAAACTTTGAGGACTCCACCAAGATGGTGAGCAGTGATGACGACATAATTAGCGTCACCATCCCGCTTCTCTGTCTTCTGAAATGCTCTCTGCTCTCAATTAAAGAGAATGCATTGCGGGAGGAGCACGATGAGATGGAGCAAGGAACCATACAGGGTGATTACACACAGCCCAGCCTCATCTCATGTGGATTGGGTGACAATGAGGAAGAGGAGGAGGAGGTGGTAGAACAGGCAGCAGACGTCACAGTTAATTGGACAAATGCAATCCAGCAGAGGCAGATGTCAAAGTTCTGGGACAGTTTTCTCAGACCCTCCCATCGCACAGGCCCTGAGGCCCAGGATACTGTCGAAAGGAGTGCAAAGTTTCGGAAGAAGGTGAGGGAGTACCTTGTGATTAGTGATCCCACTGGACCATGAACTGAGGAGTGCCTGGAGGGGCGCGACTTAGTATGAACTCGGTTCGACCAAGGTAGCACGGCGGCTCAGTCGACTCCTTGAACCAGGCAGGAACCAAGCAGAGGGACCAGGTGCTGCTCCAGGTCAGACCCTGATCATAGCTGTTGACCCACACCGGGGAATGCAGGAACAGGCAGGTCAGGCTGACATACTGACAGGTGGGTACTGGCAGGCATGGCTGGTATGCAGACAGGTGGGTACTGGCAGGCATGGCTGGTATGCAGACAGGTGAGTACTGGCAGGTAGGAATGCGGGCAGGATAGGGACAAGTACAGACTGGGATGCAGGAACAGAGCCGCAGATGCAGTAGGCAAGCAGAGCAGAGCAAAACCCGCAGATGTGGTAGACGAGCAGAGCAAAGCCCGCAGGTGCGGTAGACAAGCAGAGCAGAGCAAAACCCGCAGGTGCGGTCGACAAGAAGAGCAGAGCAAAACCTGCAGGTGCGGTAGACAAGCAGAGCAGAGCAAAACCCGCAGGTGCGGTAGACAAGCAGAGCAGAGCAAAACCCGCAGGTGCGGTAGACAAGCAGAGCAGAGCAAAACCCGCAGGTGCAGTAGACAAGCAAAGCAGAGCAAAACCCGCAAGTGCGGTAGACAAGCAGAGCAGAGCAAAACCCGCAGGTGCGGTAGACAAGCAGAGCAGAGCAAAACCCGCAGGTGCGGTAGACAAGCAGAGCAGAGCAAAACCCACAGGTGCGGTAGACAAGCAGAGCAGAGCAAAACCCACAAGTACGGTAGACAAGCAGAGCAAAACCCGCAAGTGCGGTAGACAAGCAGAGCAGAGCAAAACCCGCAGGTGCAGTAGACAAGCAGAGCAGAGCAAAACCCGCAGGTGCAGTAGACAAGCAGAGCAGAGCAAAACCCGCAGGTGCGGTAGACAAGCAGAGCAGATACACACAAGGTACTTACAATGAAGAAGCGAGTGGACACTAAACTCACAAACAAAAGTACAGAGAAAATGCTTTGGAGTTAGGTATAGGTTCAGACACTGCAGGAAAAGGGAAGATACGAACATAGAGACAAACAAGTAACGGGCTAGGACACTGTTCAGACAGGAACAAGGTACAGGAACGAGCCTGGGAACTCAGCCCCCAGGGTGGCGGAAACAGACTAGAAGTCACAGATACAGGTAACAGGCCTAGGTATTCAGCTCCCAGGGTGGCAGAACAAACTAGAAGTCACAGATACAGGTAACAGGCCTGGGTATACAGCCCCCAGGGTGGCGGAAACAGACAAAATACAGGACAGGACCTGGCAACTCAGTTGCACAGAACACACTGAAAGAAAGTGTTGCTCAGATGCCTCCTACTGGGTGGAGGGGGTTTAAGTATCCAGTGACTTACAACAATAGGCTGGGGACCCATTAGGAGTGCGCACACAGTAACTACAAGAATCAGGCAGCAACCGCGCCGCCGCCCTAAGCAATCAGACAAGAGACATGCACACAGCAGGCACTGGATCAAAGTGTACAGCCTGGGCTGATAGGTAAGATGGCGGTCTTGCATGGTGGGAGATGGTAAGCCATGCCAGCACGCCGCCAGGGATGTTACAGTACCCCCCCCCTTTACGCCCCCTCTTCTTCAAGCCTGCAAGGATTTTCTGCAGAGAATTTGGAGGCCGATCGTTCTCTTCAAGAAAATTACCTCTTCTGTCCATTAGAGGGAATGAAATTGGTCTCACCATCTTGGTGACTAGGATGCTTCCTCCCATCGAGCCATCCTCAGCAACAGATGAAATGAGTGAAGTACCAGGAACAGGACACATAAAAGTCTCTCTCCATTTGTTAATATCGAGTAGCACCCTAAAGGATTCACGGGACAACTGGAGATCCTCCACTGGGTTGGAGGGGTGCAGAGACTCGGGGGTAACCACCGCCTTGACGTACACTTTGCCAAGCTTACTGGATGAAGTGGGCTAAATACCAGGTACAGGGTGCAGAAAAGTCTCTCTCCATTTGTTATCAGGTAGCACCCCGGAGGATTCAGGAGACAACTGGAAGTCCTCCGCCTGGTTGGAGGGGTGCAGAGACTTGGAGGTAGCCACCGCCTTGATGGACTTATTGCCACATTTATTAGAGATGGAGGGTCCTTGCTTAGGGAACAACTTCAGTCTGGTTTCTGAGATGACACGTCTGTGAAGCGGGGCGCTACCTGAAGCCAGATCATTGGTACAATCGTCGACACTGTGTGGGGATAATGCCTCCGCTTCCCTTCCTTCGGAGACTTCAGCGCACAGCGAGTCAGCGACTAGCAGATCAGGTGAAGAAGAAGAAGACACTGCTGACTGTCTTGCAGATATGGGGACTGGACTCCCGTTGTACCTCAGCAGTCCCCCAGGAAACACCATGCGGGATCTCCAGACCTGAGCGGGCACTAAATCTCTCGACTCTGGACGACCTGTGGGTAAACCAGACAGCACCTGGAATGTGAACCTCTTCATGTGTAATGCTCCAATCTGGAGCTTAATTTGTACAGACATATTTTGACTGTTTCTGAGTAGGGCTCGTCCTTCCGCTGACAATGCCCAAACCGGATTTTAGAGTTTTCGGACCGGAATCAGACACCGACTCTTCAAGGCTTTACGCCCGAAACTTCCGGTTAATCTGAGGCCTTCACTTGCCACGGAGACAGTCACGGTCATCTGTGGAGAGGAAATACTAATGCCAACGGCAGCCTCTCCTACAGGCCTAATGTCTTGGGATTCTCCAACCTTCGCTGGACAAAGACCGTCAGGGGGTCCCAAACAACCACAGCGGGACCGCAATCCGATTTTGTGACTGAGTTCCAGCCACTGCTTTGCCTCACGAACATGGTCATCCTTCATGGATTCTGTGCGGGTAGCTGCCTCTACAGGCTGGGGAACAGGACGTCTTTGGGAGGACAGAACCTGGCGTGACGGTTTACCTCTACGCCTTGCACGTCTGGACTGCCTCTTGAGGTTGGGAAGAGAAGTATTCTGTGGAGCATTGTCATCCTGTGTGGATTCTGTGTGGGCAGCAGTCTCTTCAGGCTGGAGAGCTGGTGGGCTACCTACACCCATCACCCATCGGGACAGCTCCAGGATATTGGGAAGGGAAGCTTTAGCAGAAGCCTCAGGGTTAGAGTCATTGAAGACCATTAGAAAGGCCACCAGGAAGGCCTGCAGGTCAGAGACTATAGGATCCCATGCTTCCCATAGGGGGGTGATCCAATGCAAGGCATCACCCACTAAGTAGGACATCATAAATGCTACTTTAACCCGATCAGTTGGAAAATAGTGAGCATAGAATTTGAAATGCAGCATACATTGCTCCACAAACACACGGCTTTGTTTTGGATCCACATAGTACCGTGGTGGATCCGCAGGAACGAGTGCTGATAGCTCCATTTGGGCTGGTGCGTAAATCGCCTGGACCTCAGCTTGAGAAAAAATTTTTCCTTGGTGCACGTATTCACCAGACAAGAATTCAAATGTCTCCGAGAGCGAAGGGACGTGGGGCTCAACGGGGACCATGGCCTGAGCAAACTGTTACGCTCACGCCCGGACTGACTGGAGTGAGCGTGATTAGTGATCCCACTGGACCATGAACCGAGGAGTGCCTGGAGGAGTATGACTAAGTATCAACTCGGTCCAACCAAGGTCGCACGGCGGCTCAGTCAACTCCGTGAACCAGGGAGGAATCGAGCAGAGGGACCAGGTGCTACTCCAGGTCAGACCCCGGTCACATCTGTTGACCCACACCGGGGAATGTGGGAACAGGCAGGTTAGGCTGACATACTGACAGGTGGGCACTGGCAGGCACGGCTGGTATGCAGACAGGTGGGTACTGGCAGGTAAGAATGCAGGCAGGATAGGGACCAGTACAGACTGGGATACAGGAACAGAGCCGCAGATGCGGCAGACAAGTAGAGCAGAGCAAAACCCGCAGATGCAGTAGACGAGCAAAGCAAAACCCGCAGGTGCGGTAGACAAGCAGAACAGAGCAAAACCCACAGGTGCGGTAGACAAGCAAAGCAGAGCAAAACCCGCAGGTGCAGTAGACAAGCAAAGGAGAGCAAAACCCGCGGTTGCGGTAGACAAGCAGAGCAGAGCAAAACCGGCAGGTGCAGTAGACAAGCAGAGCAGAGCAAAACCCACAGGTGCGGTAGACAAGCAGAGCAGAGCAAAACCCGCAGGTGCGGTAGACAAGCAGAGCAGAGCAAAACCCGCAGGTGCGGTAGACAAGCAGAGCAGAGCAAAACCCGCAGGTGCGGTAGACAAGCAGAGCAGAGCAAAACCCGCTGGTGCGGTAGACAAGCAGAGCAGAGCAAAACCCGCAAGTGCGGTAGACAAGCAGAGCAAAACCCACAGGTGCGGTAGACAAGCATAGCACAGCAAAACCCGCAGGTGCGGTAGACAAGCAGAGCAGAGCAAAACCTGCAAGTGCGGTAGACAAGCAGAGCAGAGCAAAACCCGCAGGTGCAGTAGACAAGCAGAGCAAAGACAAAATCCGCTGGTCCGGTAGACAAGCAGAGCAGAGCAAAACCCGCAGGTGTGGTAGACGAGCAGAGCAGACCAAAACCGGCAGGTGCGGTAAACAAGCAGAGCAGAGCAAAACCCGCAAGTGCAGAAGACAAGCAGAGCAGAGCAAAACCTGCAGGTGCGGTAGACAAGCAGAGCAGATACACATAAGGTACTTACAATGAAGTAGCGAGTGGACACTAAACTCACAAACAGAAGTACAGAGAAAATGAGTTGGAGTTAGGTACAGGTTCAGACACTGCAGGAAAAAGGAAGATACGAACATAGAGACAAACAAGTAATGGGCTAGGACACTGTTCCGACAGGAACAAGATACACGAACGAACCTGGCAATTCAGCCCCCAGGGTGGCAGAAACAGACTAGAAGTCACAGATACAGGTAACAGGCCTAGGTATACAGCCCCCAGGGTGGCGGAACAGACTAGAAGTCACAGATACAGGTAACAGGCCTGGGTATACAGCCCCCAGGATGGCGGAAACAGACAAAATACAGGACAGGACCTGGCAACTCAGTTGCACAGAACACACTGAAAGAAAGTGTTGCTCAGGCGCTTCCTACTGGGTGGAGGGGGGTTAAGTATCCAGTGACTCACAACAATAGGCTGGGGACCATTAGGAGTGCACACACAGTAACTACAAGAATCTGGCAGTAACCGTGCAGCCGTCCTACGCAATCAGACAAGAGACATGCACACAGCAGGCACTGGAGCAAAGTGTGCAGCCTGGACTTAAGGTAAGATGGCGGTCTTGCATGGTGGGAGATGGTAAGCCATGCCAGCACGCCGCCAGGGATGTTGCATCTTGCCTACCGTACCAACATCCTCCGTGATTCCTCTGTGCCTAATAATTATTGGGTATCCAAGCTGGACACGTGCTATGAACTGGCTCTCTATGCCTTGGAGATCCTGGCCTGCCCTGCCGCTAGCGTTTTGTCAGAGCGGGTTTTTAATGCCGCCGGTGCAATTATAACCGATAGGCCCATTTGCCTGTCAACTGAAAATGCTGACAGGCTAACTCTTATGAAAATGAACAAGGGCTAGATTGGGCCAGACTTCTCAACACCACCGAATGTTAGTAGCGTAACATAAACTCAAATACAGTGTCTTTTTTTGGGGAGGTCTAACTCTATTCCCATGCACCTCTGTCTTCACACCCAGACATGGGTATAAGCTTCCTGTTTTTGCCTATTTGCTCTTGTCATTCTCCTTCTCCGCATCTCATCCTCCACCACCATATATATCATATCAACATATCTACGTCTCTTGCAATTTTTGGCAGCCGTTGCTTCACTGCATAGGCAAACAGAATGGGAGACCCACTTCCTATTAATGGGAGCATTTTTTGCAGGAGGCTCTCTGACCTCTACGTCTCTTGCAAGGAGCATAGGAGTTCCTCCAAATTTTTGGCAGCCGTTGCTTCACAGGAAAAGGCAAACAGTATGGGAGACCCACTTCCTAATAATGAGAACATTGTTTTCAGGAGGCCCTCCGATCTCTACGTCTCTTGCAAGGGTCATTGGAGTTTCCCCAGTGTTCCCCAGTCATTTGTGTACTGTTCCCATCGATTTGGGCAATTTTTAAGCCCTCTGCAGACCAACGGGGGGAGCTGCCTGAAAAATGCTTGAGTTTCCCATAGACTTACATTTGGCTCATTACTCGGACCGAGCACTCGAGCATTCCAATTTGCTTGACTTGAACAATGAGTACCCGAACATTTAAGTGCTCACTCATCACTACTGATAAACTCAAAATGGGTATATAAAGCAGACTGCATCTCAGCTTAAAATTGTTTTTGGCAGATATTCTTCTCCACACAGGGGTACACAGACCTTATAAACTCAAAATAGGTATATAAAGCAGACTGCATCTCAGCTTAAAATTGTTTGTGGCAGATATTCTTCTCTACACAGGGGTAAACAGACCTGATAAACTCAAAATAGGTATATAAAGCAGACTGCATCTCAGCTTAAAATTGTTTGTGGCAGATATTCTTCTCCACACAGGGGTACACAGACCTGATAAACTCAAAATGAGTATATACGTAAAGTAGACTGCATCTCAGCTTAAAATTGTTTGGGGCAGATATTCTTCTCCACACAGGGGGGAAAAAAAAGGTTGGGTGCGAGCAACTTCCTGACCCTCGACTGTACTGTGCTGTCATGGCAAGAAGAAGAGGAGGGTGACTCTGAGGGCAAGCAATGGGATAACATATTGAATGATGATGAGGTTGCACATCCAACTTGGTGTGAACCCAGAGGCACCTTGCTGAGTAGCTCATCTGAGGAGGTCTAGGAGGAAGACGAGGAGGTTATGGTGCGTCCTATGGCGCAGACACGGAGCACGAGGAGCATCGCATCCTTAGCCACAACCGTAGCAGTGACCAACCGAATATTTGGGGAAACGCGTTGAGGCACTAGGACACTAATCAGAGACCGTAGACATGAGGACATGATTTTGAGGCTTTAGGTTTCTATCGTCTATCTGGGACCACTTTTTATCTTTGGTCATGATAAGTCCTCCATTGGAGACACTGGGACACTGACAAAAGGCTGAAACCTTTGTTATACATCCTGGACCATCTCCTTATGGGCAAGATAAGTCATCTCTTTACATTACTCTCATAGTTTTTTCGCTGTGTTTTCAATATATGCCTTAGATTGCATCGGATTGTGGTGCAATTAGGAATTAATTCTAGGGTGAGCCAGGATATTTAGGGATAGCCGGCGTGGAGCGGGGTGCCAAAATCGCCAACTTTAATTAGGATGCCAACCTCCGCAGATAGGCAGGAATCAGCATCTAGGTAATAATTTAGGGCCTCGTCAGTGGTATATTCAGTGTAGAGGTCTATGGAAGAGTGATTCTACCTGTTTGTTTTAATTATGCACTACAATCACTTTGTTCACTGGGTTGCACTTATCCTTGTGAGGTACTGAAAGACTCGCTATATGATTCTATATGTATAAAAGAAGGGATTACTTGATTATGATAAATGCTATACTAGCTGTGTGAGATACCCCCTTCTTTTTTAAAGAGATTTTTCTGATTAAAGGTTTTTTATTCTGAGGTTACATGTTAGCCACGTTTTTTCCTCAGAACAGTTGTATTATAATATAAAAATTACTGTTTTGAATTGCTTATGGCAATTTTCTGTAATGGTCCAATTAATACTGAGTCATGGCTGGAGGATGCTAACCAGGCCTTCTCTCTTACTGAAAAAAATGCAAGTGTTCCTAATCTACTGTCATTGAAATCACAGTTTAATGAGCTGTACTCAACTTATAAAGAACATATTAGATCTTGGTAGGAGGTAAAACATTGGAAAATTATATAAAAAACAAAATAGTACCAAGGGGGCTACGTATCAATATTCAGCCATCACCTAGGGTGATAAATCCCAGACTGGTGTCTGCCTGGCAGAAAGAATCTATAGATTCCTCTATACGGTTTATGCAGATCGTATTGGAGGAGAAGAAGAAGCATTTTGAGGAGTATAGTAAAGTATTGAATATAAAAATAGAGAATATCCTTAAGAATAAAGCCGATCCTGAATATAACAAACGTGAAAATATACTACAAACGTCGGTTGAAAAATTTCAATACTAAAAGAAAAGAAAACATTATCAATTCCTGTGGGATCTAAAGGAATTTAAAGAGAATCAGGCTTATGCTTTTGGATCGGATATATCTAATATAGTATCTTCTTCTGATCTTGGATCATCTGATACTGAAAGATCGGAGAGGGGTGACTATACCCCCCTAAGGGGCAGTGGGAGATCAGGCAGACAAAGATGGCAAAACAGAAGTGGAGGAGGGTTTGGACAGAGGAATTTCCGGAGGAACAAAAGCTATGTAGGTGGAGAGTACACCAACAGGTCACCTTCACCATCAAATGGATATCTGTCCTCGTCCTCCTCTTTTTTTAGAGCAGTGCACTTTCAGGGACTACCCCCTAAGGAGCAAGTTTCATTGAACAGGAACCAGATTATTAATGTGTCTAATCATGTACTCAGAACTTATGAAATCAATGTGTTGAGTAAAGGTCTCTCGTATGTACCTACAAACCGTTTCAATTGGTTTCAATGGGTAAAAGATGTTAATCTCTTTGGTCGGAAATTGAAATGGAGAAAAAATTTTAAGTCCCATAATAGGGAAGAATGCAAAGCTCTTGGTCTATCTGAGGATGACTTTGAAAATCTAAATATCCTGGTAGATCTGGAAAGAGAAAACATGAAAGATAGAGGTACAAGACCTTTCATAAACTTGAAAAATAAGAGCAAAAAGATGCCACCATCTGGTGACTTCACTAGTGTGGATTTATTTATCAATCTGGTGGAAAGGGACCTGTGTAAGATTTCCAATGTTGGGGATGCTGGATCTAATTTGACAGCTGAGGAGTAATCTGATATTCAAGACCTCGGATAAGAGCGGGAATATTGTCATAATGGACCATCAACAATATCTTACGATGTGTGATAGAATATTCATGGACAAAGACACAATGAGACTCTCCTTGAGGATCCCTTAACTGAATATAAGAAATCATTGATGGCAATTCTGGACCAGGGTCTGAATGAACATATGGTGTCCAAGAATGAGTATGATTTTTTATGTCCAACTTTTCCGGTTACTTCCACTTTTTACACCTTACCCAAGATACATAAAGGCCTCAGTCCACTCAAAGGACGCCCAATAGTCTCTGGTGTTGACAGCTTGACACAAAACAGTGGGATTTATCTTGATCGTACTTTATACCCCTATGTAATAATGCTACCATCATATATTACAGATACAACTGATCTTCGTAAAAAACTTAAGAAGTTGATGCAAATACCATCTTGTCGTCAATAGATGTGGAAGCACTGTATAGCAATATACCACATGGGGCGGGCATACAAGCTGTTAAATATTTTCTCAGATCCAGAGCAGTGGAGTGTGAGAAACGCAATAATTTTCTGTTGAACCTCCTTGAATATGTACAGACCCACAACTACTTCCTCTTTAATGGTGAATACTTCCACCAGCTCAGGGGTACTGCGATGGGGAGCCCCTGTGCCCCCTCATATGCTAACATCTTTCTGTGCTGGTGGGAGGAAACCCATATATTTGGGGAAGAGGGGTGGTGGCAAGATAAGATCACATAGTGGGTCAGATACATAGATGATATTTTTATCTTGTGTACAGGGTCATCAGCTGATTTCACAGAATTTGTAAGATTAATTAATATTAATGATTTGGGATTAAAATTTACTTCAGAATCTAATCACACACGATTATCTTTTCTGGATCTGATGATTATTAAAGACGAATGGCGACATCTACAAATGATCACACACCGTAAGCCCACAGCGACTAACAGTCTTCTACGGTGGGACAGCCATCACCCTTTGGCATTGAGAAGAGGGATACCAAAGGGCCAATTCCTTCAAGTTAGGAGAAATTGTTCTGATGTAGGTGACTATCGTAGGTAATCCTCTGACCTGAAATATAGATTTAAGGAGAGGGGCTATCCAGCACACATCTTGAATCAAGTGTGTGATCACGCAATGAAATGTAAGAGAGATTCCCTTCTTGAGGGTCATCCGAGAGCGGGGAGTGATATATCTAGATTAATAGGAACCTTTGATAATAAGAATGAACAGGTCTTTGTGATTCTCAGGAGACTTTGGGATATTCTGGTATCGGACCCGGACTTAAAGGGTGCTATTTCTACATCGCCGAGTGTGACAATTAGGAAGAGACGATCCTTGAAGGATCGACTGGTCCATAGTTTTTACCAAAAACCACCTGGGATGGGGACTTGGCTTAACAGAAAGATCTGTGGGTTTTTTCGATGCAATGATTGAAAGATGTGTGAACGGATGAGTCCAGGAAAGTCGTTTGTTAGTGCTTCTTGTTGTTAGGGACTTCTGTAATTGTAAAACGGATAGTGTAATCTACAAAGCCACCTGCTCTTGTCCGCTTGATTATGTTAAGAAGACATGTAGAGAATTTAGACGTAGAGTGGGTGAACACCTAGGGGACATACGCGATGTGAGAGATACACCACTGGCGAGACACATGAATGGGGTTCATCATGGCAATATAAAAGAGGTTTCATTTAACATCTTGTAAAAAGTAAGACATAATGCTAGAAAGGGAGATCCTAATAAACGAGTACTCCAGAAGGAGTGTGAATGGATATTTAGACTAAATAGTATCACACCGATAGGCATTAATGAACAGCTGTCATATACCCCTTTCTTATAGGTTCTTTTTTATGGTTTGTTGTTTTTTCTGAGGGATCTTCTGGCACATCACTCAGGCCGAGTTTTGGACTTAAAATTGATTGTTAACCTGCCATGATCTATGGGTTGTCCTATGCTTGGGACATCTGCATCTTGATTTATCTTTACATCGTGTATATTCTCCTTGCCGGTCCATTAGGTTTACCTTTAAGTACATCATATTTGTATATGGATAAAATAAAAACCCACTATAAGCTGAACTCCTTCTGCAGGGCTATCAAGCCATATTGTTGAGGGGTTTAGAAAATAATAAAAAAAAAATGTTAGCAAATCTGTACTCTTTTTGGGCCCCTCCCTTTAGTATTGTAGTCTATAGAGTGACATTTTTATATTCTTTATAAGTGACAGGTAAAGTGTCTATATCTGCTGGCCTGCCTGCTGATTGCGCATTTATGCACACATATTTTGCGGCCTTGTGGCGGGCTTACGCCCCCTTCTGATGTCTATAGCTGTGGGGCGCATCAACCGTGGTTGATTCTTTGCGCTGCTGCATAGTTGTTAGCACTATGCGTTCCAAGAAGTGGAACGCAAGTGCTTTTCCGGGGAGCGCCGGATGTGACACATTAAACCTTTAGCCCTGCGCTCCAAGGGCTGGAACGCACAAACACCATATTGCCGAGCACCGGAAGTGACGTCGGCGGAAAACGTAAGCTTTGCGTTCCACGATGTGGAGAGCACGCCGACCTGTCAGGTCTAAGAGTGCTGGATTAGACTAGCAAAGGAGACTATGGAGCGCAAACACATAGAGTATGGGGCCTTTTTGGGACCAATGGAATCAGGGGGGAGGATGTATTTAAACAGAACTAGTGGAAGGCTTGAGTTACCTACCCTAGTTCTGACTATCAAAATGCACTGATCATCAGTGTGCATCTATATATTATATATCTATACCCTGGACATTCCTTCTGTATCAGTCTCCTGAGGAACCGTACATTTGGGGAAACGCGTTGAGGCACTGGGACACTAATCAGAGACTGGAGACATGATTTTGAGGCTTTAGGCTTCTATCGTCTATCTGGGACCACTTTTTATCTTTGGTCATGATAAGTCCTCCATTGGAGACACTGGGACACTGACAAAAGGCTGAAACCTTCGTTATACATCCTGGACCATCTCCTTATGGGCAAGATAAGTCATCTATTTACATTGCTCTCATAGTTTTTCCGCTGTGTTTTCAATATATGCCTTAGATTGCATCGGATTGTGGTGCAATTAGGAATTAAATCTAGGGCAAGCCAGGATATTTAGGGATAGCCGGCGTGGAGTGGGGGCGCCAAAATTGCCAACTTTAAATAGGGTGCCAACCTCTGCAGGTAGGTAGGAATCAGCATATAGGTAATAATTTAGGGCCTGGTCAGTGGTATATTGAGTGTAGAGGTCTATGGAAGAGTGATCCTACTTGTTTGTTTTAATTATGCACTACAATTACTTTGTTCACTGGGTTGCACTTATCCTTGTGAGGTACTGAAAGACTTGCTATATGATTCTATATGTATAAAGGAAGGTATTACTTGATTATGATAAATGGTATACTGTTATGCTCACGCCCGGACTGACTGACATGAGCGTGGTTAGTGGTTACACTGGGCCACGAACTGAGGAGTGCCTGGAGGGGCGTGACTAGGGGCCTCGCCAGATCCGACCACGAACACACGGCGGCTTAATCGACTCTGTGGTCTGAGGAGGGACATGGGAGGTGGCCCAGGTGCTACTCCAGGTCAGACCCCGGTCAGAGCTGTTGACCCACACCGGGGAATGCAGGAACGGGCAGGCACGGCTGGTATGCAGACAGGTGGGTACTGGCAGGCACAGCTGGTATGCAGACAGGTGGGTACTGGCAGGCACGACTGGTATGCAGACTGTTGGGTACTGCCAGGCACGGCTGTTATGCAGACTGTTGAGTACTGGCAGGCACGGCTGGTATGCAGACAGGCGGGCACTGGCAGGCACGGCTGGTATGCAGACAGGTGGGTACTGGCAGGCACGGCCAGTATGCAGACAGGCAGATACTGGCAGGTAGGAACGCAGGCTGGATAGGGACCAGTACAGACTGGGATACTGGAACAGGCCGCAAGTGCAGTGGACAAGCAGGGAAGAACCGCAGGCGCAGAGGACAAGTGGAGAAGAGCAGAAAGAAAACCGCAGAGCAGAGCAAAAAACGCAGGTGCGGAGGACAAGCAGATCAGAGGGAAAACCACAGGTGCGGAGGACAAGCAGGGCAGAGTGAAAACGCAGGTGCGGAGGACAAGCAGAGCAGAGCAAAAATGCAGGTGCGGAGGAGAAGCAGAGCAGAGCGAAACCGCAGGTGCGGAGGGCAAGCAGAGCGAAACCGCAGGTGCGGAGGGCAAGCAGAGCAGAGCGAAACCGCAGGTGCAGAGGGCAAGCAGAGCAGAGCAAAACCGCAGGTGTGGAGGGCAAGCAGAGCAGAGCAAAACCGCAGGTGCAGAGGGCAAGCGAGGCAGAACAGAGCAGAGCGTAACCGCAGGTGCGGAGGACAAGAGAGGGAGAACAGAGCAGAGCGTAACCGCAGGTGCGGAGGACAAGCGAGGCAGAACAAAGCAGAGCGTAACCACAGAGCAGAAGGTGCAGACAGACAGGACAGGGCTCTGTTCACATGGAACAGACTGGGAAACACAGGAAAACAGCTAGAACACAGGAGGAAGAAACGGAGGCAGGGAAATGGGACAAGCAGAACGAGATGCACACAAGGTACTTGCAATGAAGTAAAGAGTGGACACAAAACTCACAAACAGAAGTACAGAGACAACAAGTTGGAGTTAGATGCAGGTTCAGACATGGCAAGAAAAGGAAAGGATCGAACATAGAGACAAACAGGTAACGGGCTAGGACACAGTTCAGACAGGAACTGAACATGGAACAAGATACAGGAACGAGCCTGGGTACTCAGCCCCCAGGGAGGCAGAAACAGACTAGAAGTCACAGATACAGGTAACGGGCCTGGGTACTCAGCCCCCAGGGTGGTGGAAAACAGACAAGATACAGAATGGGACTCAGTTGCACAGAAAATACTGAAATAAAGTGTTGCTCAGGCACCTCCTACTGGGTGGAGGGGGTTTAAGTATCCAGTGACTCACAGCAATAGGCTGGGGATGCATTAGGACTGCGCACGCTGTAACTTTAAGAAACAGGAAGCAACAGCGCCACCGCCCTAAGCAATCAGACAAGAGACATGCACACAGCAAGTAATAGAGCAAAGTGTGCAGCCTGGACTGATAGGTAAGTTGGCGGTCTTGCATGGTGGGAGATGGTAAGCCATGCCAGCATGCCACCAGGGATGTTACATATTCTAGCTGTGTGAGATACCCCCTTCTTTTTGCCAACAGGGCTCTGTGGGATAAACCAATAGAGTCCAGTACCTAGAGTGTGTTTTTTTCACAATAATATCTATGTTTGGTCCGCTTTTTAAAGAGATTTTTCTGATTAAAGGTTTTTTATTCTGAGGTTGGATAGCAAATAAAAAAATAATGCTTCCAGTTCGTATGCAACCACCACCACCCTGTCTTCCACACGATCCAGTCTCAATAGCCATGAGTCTGGGCCACATTATTATTATTATGATTATTAGAGTGCCTTACATGTGAAAAAGGGGTATACATAGCAAAAATAATTACAATAATCTTGAACAAAAACGAGGGCTCACAGTCTACAAGGGATGGGTGAGGAATAGGATACAGTAGATGAGGATAAAGCTGGTCGTTCAGCGGTATAGTGGAGCGAGGGTTACTGCAGGTTGTAAGCTTGTTGGAAGAGGTGGGTTTTCAGGTTCCTTTTGAAGATTTCAACAGTAGGCGAGATTCTGATATGTTGGGATAGAGAGTTCCAGAGTAGGTGGGATGCACGGGAGAAATCTTGTATGCGATTGTGGGAAGAGGAGATAAGTGTCATGCTGAGTATGGGGAGAACCCAGCGTCTACTGACAGGAAAAGGGAAGAGTTCTCTACAAGTGGGGAAAGGGGAAGTGGAGACCCCTAAATAGCTCAAACGGCAAACCCTGACTTCCCTATGGACCCTATATAGATTCTGCACCTATCACCGAGCAGGAAACTGGCCCTTGCTGACCCTAAAGCTAGGCCCTAGGTAGGTAGGACGAAGGGTGAGCACTAGTCAGCCCCACTGTAAACTAAAGTACACACAAGAGAAACAAGCAAGGGAATACACTTAGCTTAAAGATGATACCGGGGAAAACAAGGCAACAACTCACGAAGAAACACCAAGAAAACTCTAGCTGACTACTAGAATTCCAAGCCTGAATAGATAAGAACAGTCTATCACTAGGCACTCTCTGAGAATATATAAGGATACAGCAAGGATGTGGTAATTAGCAGCAGAAGATGAGGATCACCGCTGGGTCCTAAGGGTATAATCTCCTAGCAAGATGAGGATCACCACTGGGTCCTAGAGAGAGGTATCATGAAAGGATCAAGAAGATGTTTACAAGCCCAAACGCAGCGACCTTCTACAGCCAGACCCCGCATGACTCTCTGTCAAACCTGACATTCCCATGACAATAAGAGGGGAGTAGAGAAGGAGATCTTGTGAGGATCGGAGGTTGTATGTAGGTATGTACCGGGAGAGAAGGTCACAAATGTGTAGAGGATACAAATTGTGGATGGCTTTGCATGCGAAGGTTAGGGTTTTGAACCGTAGTCTCTGGGCAATGGGGAGCCAGTGAAGGGATTGACAGAGAGGAGAGGCCAGGGAATAGCAGGGGGACAGGTGAATTAGTCAGGCAGCAGAGTTTAGGATAGATTGGAGAGGTGCGAGAAGGGAGACCACAGAGCAGTAGGTTGCAGTAGGTGAGGCGGGAGATGATGAGAGCATGCACTAGTGTTTTTGCAGATTCTTGTTTGAGGAATGTGCGGATCCGGGATATATTTTGTACTTGGAGTCGGCATATTACTCAGTTGTCCCTCAGCGTTCAGTTGTCCCTACCCCAGTCCTTGGAACGCAAGCGCAAATACGCAGCCACCCACTCACCACAGGGCACAATACTAAACTGCCACATTTCTTGATTGCTTGCACAAGAAATTTTGCTGTGGAGGCAGAAGCTTTCCGCAACGTCATGGCGGCAGCTGTCCCTCGGTACTCGGTCCCCAGCCGCCACTATTTCTCCAGGTGTGCCGTCCCCGCCTTATAAAGGCACGGGTCCAAGAACATTACCCGTACCCTCACTAGCGCAGTAATTGGGAAGGACCACCTAACCACAGACACGTGGACAAGTGCTTGTGGCCAGGGATGGTACATCTCACTGATGGCACACTGGGTTAACATTGTGGAAGCTGGGAGCCAGTCAGACCCAGGGACGGAACACATCCTCCCGATGCAGAGGATTGCAGGTCCTGGGTGAATCAAGCTTCAACACAATGTTCACAGGGTAGACAGCAGCAGTGGTCGGTCTCTTAGGCAATGAGCAAACTCCTTCATGATGATAGAGGCCACCATCTCCTTACCTTGCTGGTTGTCATAAATAATTTGGAAATTCGTGGCAGCTCTGGTTGTGCTGTAATTTAAATGTAATTTTTTCCTTTTGGTCTAGCAAGAGTTAATGTTAGTCTCTTGCTGGCAGCCTTTTGTTAGCAGTCAGCTGATGTTGGTTGGTGCCACTCCCATCTCCCTTTAAATAGCCACATGATCCATGACCGCTTTGAAGGAGCCAGTCTCTGGAGAAGCTGTGGTGTTCGTTGCTATTGCAGTGGTGAAGTTTTCTGTTGGAGAGATAAATGTATTTTATGCTGTTATCTTCACATTGCTTGTCTTCCCTTCCTTGTGTTGTCCTATTGTAGTGGTGAGACTAATGTCTCGCTGGCCTGCGCACTAGCCAGGTAAAGTCCCAGATCAGCAAAGGCTTTGGCACGTGATCGTTCACGGGGGAAAGGACCCATCTAGGGACAATAGAGGAGCTTAGGGACAGACACAGGTGTCAGGAGGTGTACCCTTCCCTTGTTCCCTACCACTAGGGCCCTCCTCCCCCCCTCTATCTCCCATTGCATCTGTGAGTTGTGCTGTCCGCTGGACATCCCCTTGTCGCTCCGTGACACTGGTACTTTTCTGTGGGAATGAGCTTGTCTCCAATCAGCCACGAATATTTCCAGTGAATTGTGACACGCCATGGTTTGTTATTAGCACCTAGTACCAGAAGCGAAGCCATCCACAATTTCCATCTCAGGAATTTTATTTGGTAGACTGGCTGCCCAAACATTAGTTTCTCACAAAGGAGCTGAAGACACTGAGTGTCAGTAGGTGCAAGTGGTAGCACATGACACACGTGGTACGGAGGCCTGTTTGCGTCTACTGAGCTGGAATAGGACAATTTCCAACGCGTTTCAACAGCAACGCCTCACCTCTTCTAACATATATTGTATAACCCTCTAAAAAGGAACATCTACTTGAGCAGCAAGCTCTCTAAAGCTCGTCTATCACCAACCAAGCAACCTAAGGCTTGGACTGCATTAAAACACCTACTACCAACCCATACAGGTACTTAATCTACTAGATACTACTTACCAGAACCCCTAAATAAGCACTATCACTTGAGATATTAATCTCTACATTTATACTACAGAGCCTACTACAGGAGCCCGTGGATTCGGCACTCCGTCTACAATCAACGACCCATTGAATTACCACACCAGGTACTTAAAAAGCAACATTCTCATTACCATAGACAAGTACCCTCCAAATCAGACCTAAATAACCTAATCTTTTCTCTACAGGTCCTCCACCTCTGAGCAAACAAACAACCACTTCCTACGAACAACCAAGAGCATAACCTCTATATATATATTTTTTATATTGTAAATTGGAAACTGTGATTTTTAAACGCTGTATTTTATAAGAGAAATATTTTTAACCAAGAACCAAAAACATTTTATAATTCTAAATAAAGAATAACCTTTCACCTCAGATTCTGAGTCCGTCTCACTACTGTCTAGGCGCGAATTTAAAACAAAACTGTTTATCTACACACACTTACAGACACATAGTGGTTCTCTGTCTATAAATTCGCAGCTACTGTAAGTGAACAGCCTACCAGCGCCTCCTCTATTTAATCTATCTTTTTAATATTAGTTTGAGAAATATGGGATCACGTCTGATGACCACGGTTTTAAGCACTTGCCTTGTAGTATGGTATTGGTCAGCAACCAAGTGTGAATAGTTTGGAACACACAACTACCAGACTTTAAATGGAGTATAATATGCGACACGCTCCCAAAAAATTCAGGATTATTCCCTCAGTAACATGGGAACATGTCTGATGACTACGGTTTTAGGCACTGGCATTGTAGTATGGTATTGGTCAGCGACCAAGTGTAAATAGTTTGGAACAACACACAACTGGCAGACTCTAAATGGAGTATAATATTTGACATGCTCCCAAAAATTTCAGGTTTATTACCGTAGTAATATGGGATCAAGTCTGATGACCACGGTTTTAGGCACTGGCCTTGTAGTATGGTATTTGTCAGTGACCAAGTGTGAATAGTTTGGAACCACACACAACTACCAGACTTTAAATGGGGTATATTTGACACGCTCCCAAAAATTTCAGGATTATTACCACAGTAATATGGGATCACGTCTGATGACCACGGTTTTAGGCACTGGCATTGTAGTATGGTAATAGTCAGCGACCAAGTGTGAATAGTTTGGAACAACACACAACTACCAGACTATATAATATATAGGTTGAACAACACATAACTGGCAGACTTTAACTGGAGTGTAATATTTGGCACGCTCCAAAAAATGTCACGATTATTACGGCTGTAATATGGGATCATGTCTGATGATGGACAAGTTTCTCTGCTTTCACAATACAGAAATGCGAATACAATAAAAAAATGGTGTGCTGTATTATTTTTTAAGAAAATAATCAGGATTACGAGCAAAAGAATTAGCCTTTATATCTAGGGCAATGGATATCTGTAACAGCAGCAGACAGAACGTGCAATGGACCCTATTGTGCTGTATACAGTGTACACAAACTCTGCCTGCTTAACTCCTGCTACCACCAGTAATATATGCAGCTGGAATAGTCCTCAGAAGGACTGTTAGTTCAGATGGATATATATCTTGCTGTGGAATACCTATACCTAACTAATAAACCACCAATTCTGTCCCTCACTCAGCAGCACCTCTCCCTACTCTGCCTGTTTCCGGGGTAGACTGTGACGAGCATAGGGTCACCAGGTCTTATATGGACCTGATAACACTATGCGGCCAGCCAATCACTGTAATGCCACAACCAACATGGCTACAGCATTACAGTGCGTGGCAGGCAATTCCTGCATGTTAATTGGCTGTCTAAAGAGCACCAAACATGCAGGGCAGGGACTCAAGCTCCCGCTCGAGCATCCCAGAAATAGTTGCCGAGAGAGTATTAGCATCACTAATATCTATATTAAATTGGACTTTATTTAAAGGGTTTGTCCTCAACTCAGACAAACACTTCTCAATCACCATATTCCCCTATGTAAAATATCAACTTGTTCTCAACACCCATACCAATGCTAATCCAGCAACGTAACAGTTCCATGCTGACAGCTGTCACTGACAGCTGAGTGGCATGGAAAGAGGTGCAGGGATCCATGTTATCGGTCCCCTCAGAGCGCTATGATTGGTCAGTCAATCAGCATGATCACCATAGGAGCTCGGCAATGCTGACAGAGGAGCTCCTGAAAAAGCAGCAAGGGACAGTGCCAGCACTGCCCCTGGTTGTTTAACCTCCTAAATGCTGTGAACGAAAGCAATTGCAACATTTAGGACCTGGGAAAGGGACGGTGCTCCCTCTCCCTTCAGATCGGCGCCCCCATGATGTCATCACGGAGGCCTGTTTGTGACCATGGAGACTTAAAGTCGTCATGACAACCCTGGGTTACCAAGCTGCTGAAGGCCTCTTAGACTATGCTCAGAGCATGGTTTAACAAGCTTCTGTCAGTGTATCATTGACAGGTATTAGGCATTGCAATGCTTTATACCAGCGATCAAAGTGAAAAAAGTGAAAGTCCCATAGAGGAACTAAGTAAAGAAAGTTTAAAAATGTAAAAAAAAAGAAAAAAAAATTATAAAAATATTTTTTAAAAAATTACAAAATAATATTTATCTATCTATCTAAATAAATATCTATAGATATATATATTATACACATAAATACATATTTTTATGTAAAAAAATAAATAAGCAAAAAAAGTACACATATTTGGTATAAAACGGTCACAATAGTTAACCCCTACAATGAACGCTGTAAAAAATAAAAAATAAAAATGTGGCAAGCTATGGTTTTTCATCATACTGCTGTAAAAAAGTGGAGTAAAACACGAAAAAGACGAATGTAAATAAAAATAGTATCGCTGACGTCATCTTGTCCCACAAAAAAACAAGCCACCAAACAGCTCCATCAGTGGAAAAATAAAAAAGTTACAGCTCTCAGAATAAAGCGATGGAAAAACAATATTTTTTCAATAAAATAGTTTTTTGTGCAGAAGCGCCAAAACATAAAAAATTATAAAAATGTGGTATCGCTGTAATTGTACTGACCCAAAGAATAAAGCTGCCTTTCACTTTTAAGATATGCGGAACGGTATTAAAAAAAAAAAAACAAAAAAAAAAACAATCTCTGAGTTACTATAGCACCAATAAGAATGTTAACTTGTTCCGCAAAAAAACAAAAACAAGACCTAAAATGACTGTTGGCAGAAATATAGAAAAATTATAGCTCTCAAAATATGGTGATTCAAAAACTTGTTTTTGGAAAAACTCTGCTTACATTTATCCTGCGCCCTAGGCTAAGCTCTTACACTGAGGTTTCCATGTAAATCTCTGAAATACGTTATTCAGATGCAATCCCTGGCATAAGATTCCCTATAATGAAGCAGATGGAGATACTGTGGACTCTGCCTGGCCTATGATCCGGCGGTGTCCATCTTTCTAGGCGTGCATAAAAGCATGGTTGGTCACAATTGTGTGCACTTCTGAAAAGCCAGAAACCGCTGAATAGAAGCCACACAGAGTCCAGAGTAATTCTGCTGCCTCATTAGGTAATGGATCCATTGGAGGCTTCATCCGAATTGCATATTTTGTAGATTTAAATGGAAACCCTAAAGTAAGTGCTCAGCGTAGAGCAAAGGATAAATCTGATCCAAAAGGTTCTGTACTCCAAAATGCCACAAAGACACGTGGCTCAAACCACAAGAAATCCAGAAAAATCTGCACTCCCAAATCCAAATGCAATTGCAGTCCTTTTCAAGGCTAGGTTACATCAGTTCCTATCACTTTTATCAGGCAGGTCTGTGCTCTTAAATAGATAGGTTGGGAGTAAAGACTAATTGTAATTGCAGTCCTTTTGAGGGCTAGGTTACATCAGTTCCTATCATGGCTAAATCTAGCAAAGCAAATCCTTTTTGGCCTCTTGCAGTGTTTGTTAGTCAGTGGAGCAGCCTATCTGTGTTGCAAGCTACACCACCTGTTGTGATGTAGCAGACATCCCTTTAATGGTTCAGTGTGTTTTGAATGACCATGTACCTTCCCCTTTAACTGACTGGTCACATGACCGTGACATCACACAGGTCCTTATGCACACAGAGGGTGTGGACACATGACTGTGACATCAGTTAAGGTCCTATCTGTGTGTGTGCTGCAAGATATATAAACCCTGTGTGTTCCTGTGTGGGTGTGTTCTGGTGTGTAGGAGTTCCTGTGTGTTGGGAGCTCCTGTGTGGGCACCGTGTGTCAGGCACGAGGCTGTTCCCTGTGTGTGTGTGGGGGAACACCGCTCATGTGAGGCCTGGAGTGGCCTGGTGGACTCCGGTGGAGGTGAAGCCTGGATCCCTGTGTGAGAGTGTGGGGGATGCCAGTAAGCCTCGGAGTGCCACACAAGAGGCCTGGTGGACTCCGGTGGAGGTGAAGCCTGGATCCCTGTGTGAGAGTGTGGGGGATGCCAGTAAGCCTCAGAGTGCCACACAAACGTCCTGGAGGGTGAAGCCTGGATATGAAATGTGCAATATGCCAGTAAGCCTTGGACGGGAGTAATGGCTTGAGACCACGTGTGGTAAGCCGTGAAGCCACAGTGGTGGTGTATGAAATGGACTACTACAGCTGAAACCGGCAAAAGGTAATACTTTTGTGTTATGGACATTTACATGGACATTGTTTAGTATTACCTTGCGGAAGGCTGTAATTAGAGCCAAGTGGGCCGGTCTGCCACTTGGGCTCGTGGACTTTATCAGTGTGTCGGTGACCACTAAGATGGACTGAGTGATCAGCAGTTTATGAAGTTAATAAACTGCTTAGTTGAGAAATACCGAAAAATATGGCTGGTGTGCATTAATTTGACGCAGCGAAGCGAGTATCCCCCAGGATAATAAGTAGCGCTGCCTTACATGTGGTGGAGAATGCGGGCAACAGCAGTCTGGTTGCTAGGGGCAGCTGCAGTCTGGTTGCTAGGGGCAACTGCAGTCTGGTTGCTAGGGGCACTCTGCAGTCTGGTTGCTGGGAGCAGTTGCAGTCTGGTTGCTAGGGGCAATTGCAGTCTGGTTGCTGGGAGCAACTATACAGGTCGACGAGTGTGGTGGAGCATGTGGCTGCAACTCGGCGGGGTTATGAAGGTCGTCGTTGCACTCAAACCTGGTTTGCTGTGGCTCGGCGGGGCTCATGAAAGTCAAAGCATCTTGCTGCAACTCGGCGGGGTTGCGAAGGTTGTCGTCGAACTCAAACCTGGTTTGCTGTGGCTCGGCAGGGCTCACGAAGTTCAAAGCATCTTGCTGCAACTCGGCGGGGTTGCAAAGATTGACATCGCACTCAAATCCTGTTTTGCGGTGGCTCGGCGGGGCCACGAAAATTTTTTCGGGGACAGCGGTGAAGTTCAAGTGTGAACAGTGTACCGTGATGGCTGTGAGCAAAGCAGCAGAGGTGTCTGGAGCTATTGAGCGTTTGAAGGGCCGGTTGGGACCAGAGCAGGTATTTGAGAAACTCTTACTGGACATGGTGTGGGAACCGCAGAAGCTGTGGGCACCGTATAGAATGGCGGCAGTGGACCATTCTATGGACTCTCCGGGGGTGCCTGTGTTGTACCAGAGTGCCCGGGGAGGTGGTAAGAGATCTTGTGAACTGAGTCCTAAGACTGTCGCTGATGTTTTGTGTAAAAATTCCCTTACAGGTGTGGTTGTTAAAAAGGGGGCGGAGTCTAAAAAGGGGCGGATTTTCACAAGAGTGTGGAGTGTAGAAAACTGGAAATTGTTGATGATTGTGGGTGGGTACCTCCTAAAAATGACAAGGTGACCGTTGATAACGGGGTAGCTCCAGTGGAAGGGGGTGAAGTCAAAGTGGGAGGTGACCTGGTAGTCCACAACACCATGGGAAGTGACACAGACCCCATAGCTGACGGTGACACTACGGAAGTAGAAGGAGAGGTCAGTCAGGAGGGGCTAGACGACGGGAGAGAGTCCACCTCTCGTCGTAGACGGCGCAGGGGCCACAAAAAGGTTGCTCCTGTACTCTTTGCTGAGAGTGAAAGTAAAGAAAATGTAATGGTGTGTGCCATTGTTTCAAGTGTGGATCCTCCTTCAGAGGCAGAAGAGGAGGTGACGTACCTGGAGAACGTGTCCTCAGACCAGCGGATCCTGGTGTCTGAACGGCAGAGGGTATGCCAGGTTGTGAGGAACCTGCAGTGAGATCTGAAGGGAAGCAACGAGGAAGTTGTCCAGTGGAAGGAGATGTTCCATGCAATTAAAGAGGACCGCTGCAAAATCAAGGAAGAGGTTTTGCAGTTGAAGCTTGAGAAGGAGGCGCGGCAGGATGGTGTTTCTGGACGTGAACAAATCCTAGAACGACTGCGCAAACAGCTCAACCAGGAGCTGTGTGACTCCAAGAAGGAGTGTGGTGAACGCAGTAGGGAACTGCAACAGAGTAAGAGAGATTATGAGGATGTCCTCAAGGTGAAAGAAAAACTAGAGGAGGATAAGGCGGGTGCAGAGCAAGAGCGCCAAGTGGTTGAGACCACTCTGCAAGATATCCGTGAGGAGAATGATGATCTCCGGGAAAAGACCCTAGATCCTGAAGCTCAGGTGAAGGAGCTACAGATGTCCTGTGATACTCTCCAGAAGGCGGAGACGTACCTTAAGGAAACAGTCAGCAAGATGGAAGCTGAGCGAGAGAAGATGGAGGAGTCCATCGGAAAAGCCACAGACCAGGGCCAGGAGTTGACCGCTGGTGATGGGAGGTATGAAGCAAATACCTCCTCGAGTGATGTGGGCTCGGAGGATTCGGTGGATGTCGGAGACGAGATCAAGCAGCTCAAGGAGTTGCTTCAAGTCCAGTGGACGCAAGAGAAGCGTGAGAGACTGGCTATTGAGAGCCGAGTGGGCGCATTGGAGACGGAGAGGTCTGAGAGAGCTCTGCTGCTGGAAGAGCAGTTGCAGCAGGAAGAGCTTCAGAGATGGACTGCTGAGAGGCGAGTAACTGAGCTGGAAGGAGAAGTCTTAGAGCTCAAAGGTCGCCTATCACAGTGTCACGTGGTGAACGAGGTCTCCTTGGAGAAGGGAAAAGGCAAACAAGTTGCACTTACTCCCTTAGACCATGAGAAGGTGGACCTGAGGAAAGCTAAGAGTATGGTGATGGAAGATAAAGGTGAAGTGGAGGTGGTCAAGATGAAAAGTTGTGAAGTTGTAGCTGTGAGTCAGCTCAGGGGAAGCTTCCAGGATGAAGAAGCTGGAAGTCAGTTGTCCCTGAAACCTGAGCTGGTTGATCGTCTGGAAACCACTGATGAGACCGAAATGTCTCGGTACAAGTGCCTCGTAGATGTACCCGAGGACTTGAGGGAAGAATGCACCCGTGAGTTCATGCATGAGGAGTTTAAGAAGGCCGTGGGAGCCTGTAAGGTGTACTTGACCTCAGAGGCTAGACAGCTGGTGGTCCTGTCCACAATTGAAGTCACAGTGAAGAGGGTGGCGATCCTGAGTGACTTACATTGGCGATGTATTCGCACGAAGCGGTTTTTCCGGTTGAAGACGGAGCAAGCCGCTAGACAACTGGAGCTGATGAGAAAGGCTCACAGTCTGCGAGAAGAGGTCATCCGGGTGCCTCGTGTTCTGGTGAGAGAGCTCATTGGGAGAAATGGCCGAGCCATGCAGATGATGGTGAAAAAGTCTGGTGTGGTAAAAGTAAGCAGTCCACGTGATCGTCGGGACTGGATGCCGGATGAAGACGGCATGGTGTCGTTCTACGCTGTAGGAACGAAAGAAAGTCTTGCAGATATGAGCATGCTGGTGGAGTACCAAGTGACCTACCTGCGAGAGGTGGAAAAGTTGAATCTCGCTAGACTGCGAGTGGATAGACAGCATCATCTGAGCAGCAGAAGAAGGCAGCCGTCTAGAAAGTGTGAGACCAGACAGAGAAAGGGCTCCCTAAATATCAGAGCAGCTGAGGTTAGGGACCTTTCAAGATGTCCTGGGAGTGGGTTTGGAGGTAGTGAGATCTCCAGTGACTCAGGGTTGAGTGGCCCATACAATCGACCCAATAGAGGACGGAACTATGTAGAGTCACACTGTTGTATTGACCGCTGGGAGCGGGGGAGACCTGGTAGGGTTTCGACTGACCGCTGGGAGCGGGGGAGACCTGACAAGGTTACGACTGACCGCTGGGAGCGGGGGAGCCGCTGGGAGCGGGGGAAGTCTGAAGAGTTTACGACCCGGAAATGTGACTTGACGGAGTCGATGACATTGACAGATGGTAGGTCCCTAAGGAGTGGGCGAATGTCAATGACTAATGTTCCAGGGGCTGGACAACGCAAGGGTCCAGTGCATGATCTCAGTGTGAACTGTAGGATATAGAATGTTTGTGTATATTATGTGTTCAACCCCACAAGTTTGAACAGAGGGGGGGGAATATGTGATGTAGCAGACATCCCTTTAATGGTTCAGTGTGTTTTGAATGACCATGTACCTTCCCCTATAACTGACTGGTCACATGACCGTGACATCACACAGGTCCTTATGCACACAGAGGGTGTGGACACATGACTGTGACATCAGTTAAGGTCCTATCTGTGTGTGTGCTGCAAGATATATAAACCCTGTGTGTTCCTGTGTGGGTGTGTTCTGGTGTGCAGGAGTTCCTGTGTGTTGGGAGCTCCTGTGTGGGCAACGTGTGTCAGGCACGAGGCTGTTCCCTGTGTGTGTGTGGGGGAACACCGCTCGTGTGAGGCCTGGAGGGGCCTGGTGGACTCCGGTGGAGGTGAAGCCTGGATCCCTGTGTGAGAGTGTGGGGGATGCCAGTAAGCCTCGGAGTACCACACTAGAGGCCTGGTGGACTCCGGTGGAGGTGAAGCCTGGATCCCTGTGTGAGAGTGTGGGGGATGCCAGTAAGCCTCGGAGTGCCACACAAGCGTCCTGGAGGGTGAAGCCTGGATATGAAATGTGCAATATGCCAGTAAGCCTTGGACGGGAGTAACGGCTGGAGACCACGTGTGGTAAGCCGTGAAGCCACAGTGGTGGCGTATGAAATAGACTATTACAGCTGAAACCGGCAAAAGGTAATACTTTTGTGTTATGGACATTTACATGGACATTGTTTAGTATTAACTTGCGGAAGGCTGTAATTAGAGCCAAGTGGGCCGGTCTGCCACTTGGGCTCGTGGACTTTATCAGTCTGTCGGTGATCACTAAGATGGACTGAGTGATCAGCAGTTTATGAAGTTAATAAACTGCTGAGTTGAGAAATACCGAAAAATATGGCTGGTGTGCATTGATTTGACGCAGCGAAGCGAGTATCCCCCAGGATAATAAGTAGCGCTGCCTTACACTGTGTATAGAATTCCAATTTTTTTACTGCACCTAGTGAAGTAAAACCTTTTGGGCATAGCATCATTCTATTAGTCCATCTATACTAACCTCCACCAGGTTGCAAATTCAATATAATTTTTTTCTGCATCTAGCTCTGAAAAAATATTTCGGCTTGTAGCAGTGTGTGGGACTTGTTCTATTACTCTATCTATACTAACCTCCACCAGGTTGCAAATTCAATTTAATATTTATCTGCATCTAGCTCTGAATGAATATTTCGGCTTGTAGCAGTGTGTGGGACTTGTTCTATTAGTCCATCTATACTAACCTCCACCAGGTTGCAAATTCAATATAATTTTTAGCTGCATCTAGCTCTGAAAAAATATTTCGGCTTGTAGCAGTGTGTGGGACTTGCTCTATTACTCTATCTATACTAACCTCCACCAGGTTGCAAATTCAATTTAATTTTTATCTGCATCTAGCTCTGAATAAATATTTCGGCTTGTAGCAGTGTGTGGGACTTGTTCTATTAGTCCATCTATACTAACCTCCACCAAGTTGCAAATTCAATATAATTTTTTTCTGCATCTAGCTCTGAAAAAATATTTTGGCTTGTAGCAGTGTGTGGGACTTATTCTATTAGTCCATCTATACTAACCTCCACCAGGTTGCAAATTCAATATAATTTTTATCTGCATCTAGCTCTGAAAAAATATTTCGGCTTGTAGCAGTGTGTGGGAATTGTTCTATTAGTCCATCTATACTAACCTCCACCAGGTTGCAAATTCAATATAATTTTTAGCTGCATCTAGCTCTGAAAAAATATTTCGGCTTGTCGCAGTGTGTGGGACTTGTTCTATTAGTCCATCTATATTAACCTCCACCAGGTTGCAAATTCAATATAATTTTTTTCTGCATCTAGCTATGAAAAAATATTTCGGCTTGTAGCAGTGTGTGAGACTTGTTCTATTAGTCCATCTATACTAACCTCCACCAGGTTGCAAATTCAATATAATTTTTATCTGCATCTAGCTCTGAAAAAATATTTCGGCTTGTAGCAGTGTGTGGGACTTGTTCTATTAGTCCATCTTATTAGTCCATCTATACTAACCTTCACCAGGTTGCAAATTCAATATAATTTTTATCTGCATCTAGCTCTGAAAAAATATTTCGGCTTGTCGCAGTGTGTGGGACTTGTTCTATTAGTCCATCTATATTAACCTCCACCAGGTTGCAAATTCAATATAATTTTTTTCTGCATCTAGCTCTGAAAAAATATTTCGGCTTGTAGCAGTGTGTGGGACTTGTTCTACTACTCCATTTATACTAACCTCCACCAGGTTGCAAATTCAATATAATTTTTTTCTGCATCTAGCTCTGAAAAAATATTTCGGCTTGTAGCAGTGTGTGGGACTTGTTCTATTAGTCTATCTATACTAACCTCCACCAGGTTACAAATTCAATATAATTTTTATCTGCATCAAGCTCTGAATAA
This sequence comes from Phyllobates terribilis, assembly GCF_046119375.1. Classification (NCBI taxonomy): domain Eukaryota; kingdom Metazoa; phylum Chordata; class Amphibia; order Anura; family Dendrobatidae; genus Phyllobates; species Phyllobates terribilis. The sequence goes on from NW_027362761.1 coordinate 445,532,532, forward strand.
ATATTTCGGCTTGTAGCAGTGTGTGGGACTTGTTCTATTAGTCCATCTATACTAACCTCCACCAGGTTGCAAATTCAATATAATTTTTTTCTGCATCTAGCTCTGAAAAAATATTTTGTCTTGAAGCAGTGTGTGGGACTTGTTCTATTAGTCCATCTATACTAACCTCCACCAGGTTGCAAATTCAATATAATTTTTTTCTGCATCTAGCTCTGAAAAATATTTCGGCTTGTAGCAGTGTGTGGGACTTGTTCTATTAGTCCAGCTATACTAACCTCCACCAGGTTGCAAATTCAATATAATTTTTTTATGCATCTAGCTCTGAAAAAATATTTTGGCTTGTAGCAGTGTGTGGGACTTGTTCTATTAGTCCATCTATACTAACCGCCACCAGGTTGCAAATTCAATATCATTTTTATCTGCATCTAGCTCTGAAAAATATTTCGGCTTGTAGCAGTGTGTGGGACTTGTTCTATTAGTCCATCTATACTAACCTCCATCAGGTTGCAAATTCAATATAATTTTTTTCTGCATCTAGCTCTGAAAAAATATTTTGGCTTGTAGCAGTGTGTGGGACTTGTTCTATTACTCCATCTATACAAACCTCCACCAGGTTGCAAATTCAATTAAATTTTTTTCTGCATCTAGCTCTGAAAAAATATTTCGACTTGTAGCAGTGTGTGGGACTTGTTCTATTAGTCCATCTATACTAACCTCCACCAGGTTGCAAATTCAATATAATTTTTATCTGCATCTAGCTCTGAAAAAATATTTCGGCTTGTAGCAGTGTGTGGGACTTGTTTTATTAGTCCATCTTATTAGTCCATCTATAATAATCTCCACCAGGTTGCAAATTCAATATAATTTTTATCTGCATCTAGCTCTGAAAAAATATTTCGGCTTGTAGCAGTGTGTGGGACTTGTTCTATTGGTCCATCTATACTAACCTCCACCAGGTTGCAAATTCAATATAATTTTTTTCTGCATCTAGCTCTGAAAAAATATTTCGGCTTGTAGCAGTGTGTGGGACTTGTTCTATTAGTCCATCTATATTAACCTCCACCAGGTTGCAAGTTCAATATAATTTTTTTCTGCATCTAGCTCTGAAAAAATATTTTGGCTTGTAGCAGTGTGTGGGACTTGTTCTATTAGTCCATCTATACTAACCTACTAACCTCCACCAGGTTGCAAATTCAATATAATTTTTTTCTGCATCTAGCTCTGAAAAAATATTTTGGCTTGTAGCAGTGTGTGGGACTTGTTCTATTAGTCTATCTATACTAACCTCCACCAGGTTGCAAATTCAATTTTATTTTTATCTGCATCTAGCTCTGAATAAATATTTCGGCTTGTAGCAGTGTGTGGGACTTGTTCTATTAGTCCATCTATACTAACCTCCACTAAGTTGCAAATTCAATATAATTTTTTTCTACATCTAGCTCTGAAAAAATATTTTGGCTTGAAGCAGTGTGTGGGACTTATTCTATTAGTCCATCTCTACTAACCTCCACCAGGTTGCAAATTCAATATAATTTTTTCTGCATCTAGCTCTGAAAAAATATTTTGGCTTGTAGCAGTGTGTGGGACTTGTTCTATTAGTCCATCTATACTAACCTCCACCAGGTTGCAAATTCAATATAATTTTTATCTGCATCTAGCTCTGAAAAAATATTTCGGCTTGTAGCAGTGTGTGGGACTTGTTCTATTAGTCCATCTATACTAACCTCCACCAGGTTGCAAATTCAATATCATTTTTAGCTGCATCTTGCTCTGAAAAAATATTTCGGCTTGTCGCAGTGTGTGGGACTTGTTCTATTAGTCCATCTATATTAACCTCCACCAGGCTGCAAATTCAATATAATTTTTTTCTGCATCTAGCTATGAAAAAATATTTCGGCTTGTAGCAGTGTGTGGGACTTGTTCTATTAGTCCATCTATACTAACCTCCACCAGGTTGCAAATTCAATATAATTTTTATCTGCATCTAGCTCTGAAAAAATATTTCGGCTTATAGCAGTGTGTGGGACTTGTTCTATTAGTCCATCTTATTAGTCCATCTAAACTAACCTCCACCAGGTTGCAAATTCAATATAATTTTTATCTGCATCTAGCTCTGAAAAAATATTTCGGCTTGTCGCAGTGTGTAGGACTTGTTCTATTAGTCTATCTATATTAACCTCCACCAGGTTGCAAATTCAATATAATTTTTTTCTGCATCTAGCTCTGAAAAAATATTTCGGCTTGTAGCAGTGTGTGGGACTTGTTCTACTACTCCATTTATACTAACCTCCACCAGGTTGCAAATTCAATATAATTTTTTTCTGCTTCTAGCTCTGAAAAAATATTTCGGCTTGTAGCAGTGTGTGGGACTTTTTCTATTAGTCTATCTATACTAACCTCCACCAGGTTGCAAATTCAATATAATTTTTATCTGCATCTAGCTCTGAATAAATATTTCGGCTTGTAGCAGTGTGTGGGACTTGTTCTATTAGTCCATCTATACTAACCTCCACCAGGTTCCAAATTCAATATAATTTTTTTCTGCATCTAGCTCTGAAAAAATATTTTGGCTTGAAGCAGTGTGTGGGACTTGTTCTATTAGTCCATCTATACTAACCTCCACCAGGTTGCAAATTCAATATAATTTTTTTCTGCATCTAGCTCTGAAAAATATTTCGGCTTGTAGCAGTGTGTGGGACTTGTTCTATTAGTCCAGCTATACTAACCTCCACCAGGTTGCAAATTCAATATAATTTTTTTCTGCATCTAGCTCTGAAAAAATATTTTGGCTTGTAGCAGTGTGTGGGACTTTTTCTATTAGTCCATCTATACTAACCGCCACCAGGTTGCAAATTCAATATAATTTTTATCTGCATCTAGCTCTGAAAAAATATTTTGGCTTGTAGCAGTGTGTGGGACTTGTTCTATTAGTCCATCTATACTAACCTCCACCAGGTTGCAAATTCGATATAATTTTTTTCTGCATCTAGCTCTGAAAAAATATTTCGGCTTGTAGCAGTGTGTGGGACTTGTTCTATTACTCCATCTATACTAACCTCCACCAGGTTGCAAATTCAATTTAATTTTTTTCTGCACCTAGCTCTGAAAAAATATTTCGGCTTGTAGCAGTGTGTGGGACTTGTTCTATTAGTCCATCTATACTAATCTCCACCAGGTTGCAAATTCAATATAATTTTTATCTGCATCTAGCTCTGAAAAAATATTTCGGCTTGTAGCAGTGTGTGGGACTAGTTTTATTAGTCCATCTTATTAGTCCATCTATACTAATCTCCACCAGGTTGCAAATTCAATATAATTTTTATCTGCATCTAGCTCTGAAAAAATATTTCGGCTTGTAGCAGTGTGTGGGACTTGTTCTATTAATCCATCTATACTAACCTCCACCAGGTTGCAAATTCAATATAATTTTTATCTGCGTCTAGCTCTGAAAAAATATTTCGGCTTGTAGCAGTGTGTGGGACTTGTTCTATTAGTCCATCTTATTAGTCCATCTATACTGACCTCCACCAGGTTCCAAATTCAATATAATTTTTATCTGCATCTAGCTCTGAAAAAATATTTCAGCTTGTCGCAGTGTATGGGACTTGTTCTATTAGTCCATCTATATTAACCTAGACCAGGTTGCAAATTCAATATAATTTTTTTCTGCATCTAGCTCTGAAAAAATATTTCGGCTTGTAGCATTGTGTGGGACTTGTTCTATTACTCCATTTATACTAACCTCCACCAGGTTGCAAATTCAATATAATTTTTTTCTGCATCTAGCTATGAAAAAATATTTCGGCTTGTAGCAGTGTGTGGGACTTGTTCTATTAGTCCATCTATACTAACTTCCACCAGGTTGCAAACTCAATATAATTTTTATCTGCATCTAGCTCTGAAAAAATATTTTGGCTTGTAGCAGTGTGTGGGACTTGTTCTATTAGTCCATCTATACGAACTTCCACCAGGTTGCAAATTCAATATAATTTTTATCTGCATCTAGCTCTGAAAAAATATTTCGGCTTGTCGCAGTGTGTAGGACTTGTTCTATTACTCCATCTATATTAACCTCCACCAGGTTGCAAATTCAATATAATTTTTTTCTGCATCTAGCTCTGAAAAAATATTTCGGCTTGTAGCTGTGTGTGGGACTTGTTCTATTAGTCCATCTATACTAACCTCCACCAGGTTGCAAATTCAATATAATTTTTTTCTGCATCTAGCTCTGAAAAAATATTTTGGCTTGAAGCAGTGTGTGGGACTTGTTCTATTAGTCCATCTATACTAACCTCCACCAGGTTGCAAATTCAATATAATTTTTTTCTGCATCTAGCTCTGAAAAATATTTCGGCTTGTAGCAGTGTGTGGGACTTGTTCTATTAGTCCAGCTATACTAACCTCCACCAGGTTGCAAATTCAATATAATTTTTTTCTGCATCTAGCTCTGAAAAAATATTTTGGCTTGTAGCAGTGTGTGGGACTTTTTCTATTAGTCCATCTATACTAACCGCCACCAGGTTGCAAATTCAATATAATTTTTATCTGCATCTAGCTCTGAAAAAATATTTTGGCTTGTAGCAGTGTGTGGGACTTGTTCTATTAGTCCATCTATACTAACCTCCACCAGGTTGCAAATTCGATATAATTTTTTTCTGCATCTAGCTCTGAAAAAATATTTCGGCTTGTAGCAGTGTGTGGGACTTGTTCTATTACTCCATCTATACTAACCTCCACCAGGTTGCAAATTCAATTTAATTTTTTTCTGCACCTAGCTCTGAAAAAATATTTCGGCTTGTAGCAGTGTGTGGGACTTGTTCTATTAGTCCATCTATACTAATCTCCACCAGGTTGCAAATTCAATATAATTTTTATCTGCATCTAGCTCTGAAAAAATATTTCGGCTTGTAGCAGTGTGTGGGATTAGTTTTATTAGTCCATCTTATTAGTCCATCTATACTAATCTCCACCAGGTTGCAAATTCAATATAATTTTTATCTGCATCTAGCTCTGAAAAAATATTTCGGCTTGTAGCAGTGTGTGGGACTTGTTCTATTAGTCCATCTATACTAACCTCCACCAGGTTGCAAATTCAATATAATTTTTATCTGCGTCTAGCTCTGAAAAAATATTTCGGCTTGTAGCAGTGTGTGGGACTTGTTCTATTAGTCCATCTTATTAGTCCATCTATACTAACCTCCACCAGGTTCCAAATTCAATATAATTTTTATCTGCATCTAGCTCTGAAAAAATATTTCGGCTTGACGCAGTGTATGGGACTTGTTCTATTAGTCCATCTATATTAACCTCCACCAGGTTGCAAATTCAATATAATTTTTTTCTGCATCTAGCTCTGAAAAAATATTTCGGCTTGTAGCAGTGTGTGGGACTTGTTCTATTACTCCATTTATACTAACCTCCACCAGGTTGCAAATTCAATATAATTTTTTTCTGCATCTAGCTATGAAAAAATATTTCGGCTTGTAGCAGTGTGTGGGACTTGTTCTATTAGTCCATCTATACTAACTTCCACCAGGTTGCAAATTCAATATAATTTTTATCTGCATCTAGCTCTGAAAAAATATTTTGGCTTGTAGCAGTGTGTGGGACTTGTTCTATTAGTCCATCTATACGAACTTCCACCAGGTTGCAAATTCAATATAATTTTTATCTGCATCTAGCTCTGAAAAAATATTTCGGCTTGTCGCAGTGTGTAGGACTTGTTCTATTAGTCCAGCTATACTAACCTCCACCAGGTTGCAAATTCAATATAATTTTTTTCTGCATCTAGCTCTGAAAAAATATTTTGGCTTGTAGCAGTGTGTGGGACTTTTTCTATTAGTCCATCTATACTAACCGCCACCAGGTTGCAAATTCAATATAATTTTTATCTGCATCTAGCTCTGAAAAAATATTTTGGCTTGTAGCAGTGTGTGGGACTTGTTCTATTAGTCCATCTATACTAACCTCCACCAGGTTGCAAATTCGATATAATTTTTTTCTGCATCTAGCTCTGAAAAAATATTTCGGCTTGTAGCAGTGTGTGGGACTTGTTCTATTACTCCATCTATACTAACCTCCACCAGGTTGCAAATTCAATTTAATTTTTTTCTGCACCTAGCTCTGAAAAAATATTTCGGCTTGTAGCAGTGTGTGGGACTTGTTCTATTAGTCCATCTATACTAATCTCCACCAGGTTGCAAATTCAATATAATTTTTATCTGCATCTAGCTCTGAAAAAATATTTTGGCTTGTAGCAGTGTGTGGGACTTGTTCTATTAGTCCATCTATACTAACTTCCACCAGGTTGCAAATTCAATATAATTTTTATCTGCATCTAGCTCTGAAAAAATATTTCGGCTTGTCGCAGTGTGTAGGACTTGTTCTATTACTCCATCTATATTAACCTCCACCAGGTTGCAAATTCAATATAATTTTTTTCTGCATCTAGCTCTGAAAAAATATTTCGGCTTGTAGCAGTGTGTGGGACTTGTTCTACTACTCCATTTATACTAACCTCCACCAGGTTGCAAATTCAATATAATTTTTTTCTGCATCTAGCTCTGAAAAAATATTTCGGCTTGTAGCAGTGTGTGGGACTTGTTCTATTAGTCCATCTATACTAATCTCCACCAGGTTGCAAATTCAATATAATTTTTATCTGCATCTAGCTCTGAAAAAATATTTCGGCTTGTAGCAGTGTGTGGGACTTGTTCTATTAGTCCATCTTATTAGTCCATCTATACTAACCTCCACCAGGTTGCAAATTCAATATAATTTTTATCTGCATCTAGCTCTGAAAAAATATTTCGGCTTGTCGCAGTGTGTAGGACTTGTTCTATTAGTCCATCTATATTAACCTCCACCAGGTTGCAAATTCAATATAATTTTTTTCTGCATCTAGCTCTGAAAAAATATTTCGGCTTGTAGCAGTGTGTGGGACTTGTTCTATTAGTCCATCTATACTAACCTCCACCAGGTTGCAAATTCAATATAATTTTTTTCTGCATCTAGCTCTGAAAAAATATTTTGGCTTGAAGCAGTGTGTGGGACTTGTTCTATTAGTCCATCTATACTAACCTCCACCAGGTTGCAAATTCAATATAATTTTTTTCTGCATCTAGCTCTGAAAAATATTTCGGCTTGTAGCAGTGTGTGGGACTTGTTCTATTAGTCCAGCTATACTAACCTCCACCAGGTTGCAAATTCAATATAATTTTTTTCTGCATCTAGCTCTGAAAAAATATTTTGGCTTGTAGCAGTGTGTGGGACTTTTTCTATTAGTCCATCTATACTAACCGCCACCAGGTTGCAAATTCAATATAATTTTTATCTGCATCTAGCTCTGAAAAAATATTTTGGCTTGTAGCAGTGTGTGGGACTTGTTCTATTAGTCCATCTATACTAACCTCCACCAGGTTGCAAATTCGATATAATTTTTTTCTGCATCTAGCTCTGAAAAAATATTTCGGCTTGTAGCAGTGTGTGGGACTTGTTCTATTACTCCATCTATACTAACCTCCACCAGGTTGCAAATTCAATTTAATTTTTTTCTGCACCTAGCTCTGAAAAAATATTTCGGCTTGTAGCAGTGTGTGGGACTTGTTCTATTAGTCCATCTATACTAATCTCCACCAGGTTGCAAATTCAATATAATTTTTATCTGCGTCTAGCTCTGAAAAAATATTTCGGCTTGTAGCAGTGTGTGGGACTAGTTTTATTAGTCCATCTTATTAGTCCATCTATACTAATCTCCACCAGGTTGCAAATTCAATATAATTTTTATCTGCATCTAGCTCTGAAAAAATATTTCGGCTTGTAGCAGTGTGTGGGACTTGTTCTATTAGTCCATCTATACTAACCTCCACCAGGTTGCAAATTCAATATAATTTTTATCTGCGTCTAGCTCTGAAAAAATATTTTGGCTTGTAGCAGTGTGTGGGACTTGTTCTATTAGTCCATCTTATTAGTCCATCTATACTAACCTCCACCAGGTTCCAAATTCAATATAATTTTTATCTGCATCTAGCTCTGAAAAAATATTTCGGCTTGTCGCAGTGTATGGGACTTGTTCTATTAGTCCATCTATATTAACCTAGACCAGGTTGCAAATTCAATATAATTTTTTTCTGCATCTAGCTCTGAAAAAATATTTCGGCTTGTAGCAGTGTGTGGGACTTGTTCTATTACTCCATTTATACTAACCTCCACCAGGTTGCAAATTCAATATAATTTTTTTCTGCATCTAGCTATGAAAAAATATTTCGGCTTGTAGCAGTGTGTGGGACTTGTTCTATTAGTCCATCTATACTAACTTCCACCAGGTTGCAAATTCAATATAATTTTTATCTGCATCTAGCTCTGAAAAAATATTTTGGCTTGTAGCAGTGTGTGGGACTTGTTCTATTAGTCCATCTATACGAACTTCCACCAGGTTGCAAATTCAATATAATTTTTATCTGCATCTAGCTCTGAAAAAATATTTCGGCTTGTCGCAGTGTGTAGGACTTGTTCTATTACTCCATCTATATTAACCTCCACCAGGTTGCAAATTCAATATAATTTTTTTCTGCATCTAGCTCTGAAAAAATATTTCGGCTTGTAGCAGTGTGTGGGACTTGTTCTATTAGTCCATCTATACTAACCTCCACCAGGTTGCAAATTCAATATAATTTTTTTCTGCATCTAGCTCTGAAAAAATATTTTGGCTTGAAGCAGTGTGTGGGACTTGTTCTATTAGTCCATCTATACTAACCTCCACCAGGTTGCAAATTCAATATAATTTTTTTCTGCACCTAGCTCTGAAAAAATATTTCGGCTTGTAGCAGTGTGTGGGACTTGTTCTATTAGTCCATCTATACTAATCTCCACCAGGTTGCAAATTCAATATAATTTTTATCTGCGTCTAGCTCTGAAAAAATATTTCGGCTTGTAGCAGTGTGTGGGACTAGTTTTATTAGTCCATCTTATTAGTCCATCTATACTAATCTCCACCAGGTTGCAAATTCAATATAATTTTTATCTGCATCTAGCTCTGAAAAAATATTTCGGCTTGTAGCAGTGTGTGGGACTTGTTCTATTAGTCCATCTATACTAACCTCCACCAGGTTGCAAATTCAATATAATTTTTATCTGCGTCTAGCTCTGAAAAAATATTTTGGCTTGTAGCAGTGTGTGGGACTTGTTCTATTAGTCCATCTTATTAGTCCATCTATACTAACCTCCACCAGGTTCCAAATTCAATATAATTTTTATCTGCATCTAGCTCTGAAAAAATATTTCGGCTTGTCGCAGTGTATGGGACTTGTTCTATTAGTCCATCTATATTAACCTAGACCAGGTTGCAAATTCAATATAATTTTTTTCTGCATCTAGCTCTGAAAAAATATTTCGGCTTGTAGCAGTGTGTGGGACTTGTTCTATTACTCCATTTATACTAACCTCCACCAGGTTGCAAATTCAATATAATTTTTTTCTGCATCTAGCTATGAAAAAATATTTCGGCTTGTAGCAGTGTGTGGGACTTGTTCTATTAGTCCATCTATACTAACTTCCACCAGGTTGCAAATTCAATATAATTTTTATCTGCATCTAGCTCTGAAAAAATATTTTGGCTTGTAGCAGTGTGTGGGACTTGTTCTATTAGTCCATCTATACGAACTTCCACCAGGTTGCAAATTCAATATAATTTTTATCTGCATCTAGCTCTGAAAAAATATTTCGGCTTGTCGCAGTGTGTAGGACTTGTTCTATTACTCCATCTATATTAACCTCCACCAGGTTGCAAATTCAATATAATTTTTTTCTGCATCTAGCTCTGAAAAAATATTTCGGCTTGTAGCAGTGTGTGGGACTTGTTCTATTAGTCCATCTATACTAACCTCCACCAGGTTGCAAATTCAATATAATTTTTTTCTGCATCTAGCTCTGAAAAAATATTTTGGCTTGAAGCAGTGTGTGGGACTTGTTCTATTAGTCCATCTATACTAACCTCCACCAGGTTGCAAATTCAATATAATTTTTTTCTGCATCTAGCTCTGAAAAATATTTTGGCTTGTAGCAGTGTGTGGGACTTGTTCTATTAGTCCAGCTATACTAACCTCCACCAGGTTGCAAATTCAATATAATTTTTTTCTGCATCTAGCTCTGAAAAAATATTTTGGCTTGTAGCAGTGTGTGGGACTTTTTCTATTAGTCCATCTATACTAACCGCCACCAGGTTGCAAATTCAATATAATTTTTATCTGCATCTAGCTCTGAAAAAATATTTTGGCTTGTAGCAGTGTGTGGGACTTGTTCTATTAGTCCATCTATACTAACCTCCACCAGGTTGCAAATTCGATATAATTTTTTTCTGCATCTAGCTCTGAAAAAATATTTCGGCTTGTAGCAGTGTGTGGGACTTGTTCTATTACTCCATCTATACTAACCTCCACCAGGTTGCAAATTCAATTTAATTTTTTTCTGCACCTAGCTCTGAAAAAATATTTCGGCTTGTAGCAGTGTGTGGGACTTGTTCTATTAGTCCATCTATACTAATCTCCACCAGGTTGCAAATTCAATATAATTTTTATCTGCATCTAGCTCTGAAAAAATATTTCGGCTTGTAGCAGTGTGTGGGACTATTTTTATTAGTCCATCTTATTAGTCCATCTATACTAATCTCCACCAGGTTGCAAATTCAATATAATTTTTATCTGCATCTAGCTCTGAAAAAATATTTCGGCTTGTAGCAGTGTGTGGGACTTGTTCTATTAGTCCATCTATACTAACCTCCACCAGGTTGCAAATTCAATATAATTTTTATCTGCGTCTAGCTCTGAAAAAATATTTCGGCTTGTAGCAGTGTGTGGGACTTGTTCTTTTAGTCCATCATATTAGTCCATCTATACTAACCTCCACCAGGTTGCAAATTCAATATAATTTTTATCTGCATCTAGCTCTGAAAAAATATTTCGGCTTGTCGCAGTGTATGGGACTTGTTCTATTAGTCCATCTATATTAACCTAGACCAGGTTGCAAATTCAATATAATTTTTTTCTGCATCTAGCTCTGAAAAAATATTTCGGCTTGTAGCAGTGTGTGGGACTTGTTCTATTACTCCATTTATACTAACCTCCACCAGGTTGCAAATTCAATATAATTTTTTTCTGCATCTAGCTATGAAAAAATATTTCGGCTTGTAGCAGTGTGTGGGACTTGTTCTATTAGTCCATCTATACTAACTTCCATCAGGTTGCAAATTCAATATAATTTTTATCTGCATCTAGCTCTGAAAAAATATTTTGGCTTGTAGCAGTGTGTGGGACTTGTTCTATTAGTCCATCTATACTAACTTCCACCAGGTTGCAAATTCAATATAATTTTTATCTGCATCTAGCTCTGAAAAAATATTTCGGCTTGTCGCAGTGTGTAGGACTTGTTCTATTACTCCATCTATATTAACCTCCACCAGGTTGCAAATTCAATGTAATTTTTTTCTGCATCTAGCTCTGAAAAAATATTTCGGCTTGTAGCAGTGTGTGGGACTTGTTCTACTACTCCATTTATACTAACCTCCACCAGGTTGCAAATTCAATATAATTTTTTTCTGCATCTAGCTCTGAAAAAATATTTCGGCTTGTAGCAGTGTGTGGGACTTGTTCTATTAGTCCATCTATACTAATCTCCACCAGGTTGCAAATTCAATATAATTTTTATCTGCATCTAGCTCTGAAAAAATATTTCGGCTTGTAGCAGTGTGTGGGACTTGTTCTATTAGTCCATCTTATTAGTCCATCTATACTAACCTCCACCAGGTTGCAAATTCAATATAATTTTTATCTGCATCTAGCTCTGAAAAAATATTTCGGCTTGTCGCAGTGTGTAGGACTTGTTCTATTAGTCCATCTATATTAACCTCCACCAGGTTGCAAATTCAATATAATTTTTTTCTGCATCTAGCTCTGAAAAAATATTTCGGCTTGTAGCAGTGTGTGGGACTTGTTCTACTACTCCATTTATACTAACCTCCACCAGGTTGCAAATTCAATATAATTTTTATCTGCATCTAGCTCTGAAAAAATATTTCGGCTTGTCGCAGTGTGTAGGACTTGTTCTATTAGTCCATCTATATTAACCTCCACCAGGTTTCAAATTCAATATAATTTTTTTCTGCTTCTAGCTCTGAAAAAATATTTCGGCTTGTAGCAGTGTGTGGGACTTGTTCTATTAGTCTATCTATACTAACCTCCACCAGGTTGCAAATTCAATATAATTTTTATCTGCATCTAGCTCTGAATAAATATTTTGGCTTGAAGCAGTGTGTGGGACTTGTTCTATTAGTCCATCTATACTAACCTCCACCAGGTTGCAAATTCAATATAATTTTTTTCTGCATCTAGCTCTGAAAAAATATTTTGGCTTGAAGCAGTGTGTGGGACTTGTTCTATTAGTCCATCTATACTAACCTCCACCAGGTTGCAAATTCAATATAATTTTTTTCTGCATCTAGCTCTGAAAAATATTTCGGCTTGTAGCAGTGTGTGGGATTTGTTCTATTAGTCCAGCTATACTAACCTCCACCAGGTTGCAAATTCAATATAATTTTTTTCTGTATCTAGCTCTGAAAAAATATTTTGGCTTGTAGCAGTGTGTGGGACTTGTTCAATTAGTCCATCTATACTAACCGCCACCAGGTTGCAAATTCAATATAATTTTTACCTGCATCTAGCTCTGAAAAAATATTTTGGCTTGTAGCAGTGTGTGGGACTTGTTCTATTAGTCCATCTATACTAACCTCCACCAGGTTGCAAATTCAATATAATTTTTTTCTGCACCTAGCTCTGAAAAAATATTTCGGCTTGTAGCAGTGTGTGGGCCTTGTTCTATTACTCCATCTATACTAACCTCCACCAGGTTGCAAATTCAATTTAATTTTTCTCTGCATCTAGCTCTGAAAAAATATTTCGGCTTGTAGCAGTGTGTGGGACTTGTTCTATTAGTCCATCTTATTAGTCCATCTATACTAACCTCCACCAGGTTGCAAATTCAATATAATTTTTTTCTGCATCTAGCTCTGAAAAATATTTCGGCTTGTAGCAGTGTGTGGGACTTGTTCTATTAGTCCATCTATACTAACCGCCACCAGGTTGCAAATTCAATATAATTTTTATCTGCATCTAGCTCTGAAAAAATATTTTGGCTTGTAGCAGTGTGTGGGACTTGTTCTATTAGTCCATCTATACTAACCTCCACCAGGTTGCAAATTCGATATAATTTTTTTCTGCATCTAGCTCTGAAAAAATATTTCGGCTTGTAGCAGTGTGTGGGACTTGTTCTATTACTCCATTTATACTAACCTCCACCAGGTTGCAAATTCAATATAATTTTTTTCTGCATCTAGCTATGAAAAAATATTTCGGCTTGTAGCAGTGTGTGGGACTTGTTCTATTAGTCCATCTATACTAACTTCCACCAGGTTGCAAATTCAATATAATTTTTATCTGCATCTAGCTCTGAAAAAATATTTTGGCTTGTAGTAGTGTGTGGGACTTGTTCTATTAGTCCATCTTATTAGTCCATCTATACTAACCTCCACCAGGTTGCAAATTCAATATAATTTTTATCTGCATCTAGCTCTGAAAAAATATTTCGGCTTGTTGCAGTGTGTAGGACTTGTTCTATTACTCCATCTATACTAACCTCCACCAGGTTGCAAATTCAATATAATTTTTATCTGCATCTAGCTCTGAAAAAATATTTTGGCTTGTCGCAGTGTGTAGGACTTGTTCTATTAGTCCATCTATATTAACCTCCACCAGGTTTCAAATTCAATATAATTTTTTTCTGCTTCTAGCTCTGAAAAAATATTTCGGCTTGTAGCAGTGTGTGGGACTTGTTCTATTAGTCTATCTATACTAACCTCCACCAGGTTGCAAATTCAATATAATTTTTATCTGCATCTAGCTCTGAATAAATATTTCGGCTTGTAGCAGTGTGTGGGACTTGTTCTATTAGTCCGTCTATACTAACCTCCACCAGGTTGCAAATTCAATATAATTTTTATCTGCATCTAGCTCTGAATAAATATTTCGGCTTGTAGCAGTGTGTGGGACTTGTTCTATTAGTCCATCTATACTAACCTCCACCAGGTTGCAAATTCAATATAATTTTTTTCTGCATCTAGCTCTGAAAAAATATTTTGGCTTGAAGCAGTGTGTGGGACTTGTTCTATTAGTCCATCTATACTAACCTCCACCAGGTTGCAAATTCAATATAATTATTTTCTGCATCTAGCTCTGAAAAATATTTCGGCTTGTAGCAGTGTGTGGGATTTGTTCTATTAGTCCAGCTATACTAACCTCCACCAGGTTGCAAATTCAATATAATTTTTTTCTGCATCTAGCTCTGAAAAAATATTTTGGCTTGTAGCAGTGTGTGGGACTTGTTCTATTAGTCCATCTATACTAACCGCCACCAGGTTGCAAATTCAATATAATTTTTATCTGCATCTAGCTCTGAAAAAATATTTTGGCTTGTAGCAGTGTGTGGGACTTGTTCTATTAGTCCATCTATACTAACCTCCACCAGGTTGCAAATTCAATATAATTTTTTTCTGCACCTAGCTCTGAAAAAATATTTCGGCTTGTAGCAGTGTGTGGGACTTGTTCTATTACTCCATCTATACTAACCTCCACCAGGTTGCAAATTCAATTTAATTTTTTTCTGCATCTAGCTCTGAAAAAATATTTCGGCTTGTAGCAGTGTGTGGGACTTGTTCTATTAGTCCATCTTATTAGTCCATCTATACTAACCTCCACCAGGTTGCAAATTCAATATAATTTTTTTCTGCATCTAGCTCTGAAAAATATTTCGGCTTGTAGCAGTGTGTGGGACTTGTTCTATTAGTCCATCTATACTAACCGCCACCAGGTTGCAAATTCAATATAATTTTTATCTGCATCTAGCTCTGAAAAAATATTTTGGCTTGTAGCAGTGTGTGGGACTTGTTCTATTAGTCCATCTATACTAACCTCCACCAGGTTGCAAATTCGATATAATTTTTTTCTGCATCTAGCTCTGAAAAAATATTTCGGCTTGTAGCAGTGTGTGGGACTTGTTCTATTACTCCATTTATACTAACCTCCACCAGGTTGCAAATTCAATATAATTTTTTTCTGCATCTAGCTATGAAAAAATATTTCGGCTTGTAGCAGTGTGTGGGACTTGTTCTATTAGTCCATCTATACTAACTTCCACCAGGTTGCAAATTCAATATAATTTTTATCTGCATCTAGCTCTGAAAAAATATTTTGGCTTGTAGTAGTGTGTGGGACTTGTTCTATTAGTCCATCTTATTAGTCCATCTATACTAACCTCCACCAGGTTGAAAATTCAATATAATTTTTATCTGCATCTAGCTCTGAAAAAATATTTCGGCTTCTCGCAGTGTGTAGGACTTGTTCTATTACTCCATCTATATTAACCTCCACCAGGTTGCAAATTCAATATAATTTTTTTCTGCATCTAGCTCTGAAAAAATATTTCGGCTTGTAGCAGTGTGTGGGACTTGTTCTACTACTCCATTTATACTAACCTCCACCAGGTTGCAAATTCAATATAATTTTTATCTGCATCTAGCTCTGAATAAATATTTCGGCTTGTAGCAGTGTGTGGGACTTGTTCTATTAGTCCATCTATACTAACCTCCACCAGGTTGCAAATTCAATATAATTTTTTTCTGCATCTAGCTCTGAAAAATATTTCGGCTTGTAGCAGTGTGTGGGATTTGTTCTATTAGTCCAGCTATACTAACCTCCACCAGGTTGCAAATTCAATATAATTTTTTTCTGCATCTAGCTCTGAAAAAATATTTTGGCTTGTAGCAGTGTGTGGGACTTGTTCTATTAGTCCATCTATACTAACCGCCACCAGGTTGCAAATTCAATATAATTTTTATCTGCATCTAGCTCTGAAAAAATATTTTGGCTTGTAGCAGTGTGTGGGACTTGTTCTATTAGTCCATCTATACTAACCTCCACCAGGTTGCAAATTCAATATAATTTTTTTCTGCACCTAGCTCTGAAAAAATATTTCGGCTTGTAGCAGTGTGTGGGACTTGTTCTATTACTCCATCTATACTAACCTCCACCAGGTTGCAAATTCAATTTAATTTTTTTCTGCATCTAGCTCTGAAAAAATATTTCGGCTTGTAGCAGTGTGTGGGACTTGTTCTATTAGTCCATCTTATTAGTCCATCTATACTAACCTCCACCAGGTTGCAAATTCAATATAATTTTTTTCTGCATCTAGCTCTGAAAAATATTTCGGCTTGTAGCAGTGTGTGGGACTTGTTCTATTAGTCCATCTATACTAACCGCCACCAGGTTGCAAATTCAATATAATTTTTATCTGCATCTAGCTCTGAAAAAATATTTTGGCTTGTAGCAGTGTGTGGGACTTGTTCTATTAGTCCATCTATACTAACCTCCACCAGGTTGCAAATTCGATATAATTTTTTTCTGCATCTAGCTCTGAAAAAATATTTCGGCTTGTAGCAGTGTGTGGGACTTGTTCTATTACTCCATTTATACTAACCTCCACCAGGTTGCAAATTCAATATAATTTTTTTCTGCATCTAGCTATGAAAAAATATTTCGGCTTGTAGCAGTGTGTGGGACTTGTTCTATTAGACCATCTATACTAACTTCCACCAGGTTGCAAATTCAATATAATTTTTATCTGCATCTAGCTCTGAAAAAATATTTTGGCTTGTAGTAGTGTGTGGGACTTGTTCTATTAGTCCATCTTATTAGTCCATCTATACTAACCTCCACCAGGTTGCAAATTCAATATAATTTTTATCTGCATCTAGCTCTGAAAAAATATTTCGGCTTGTCGCAGTGTGTAGGACTTGTTCTATTACTCCATCTATATTAACCTCCACCAGGTTGCAAATTCAATATAATTTTTTTCTGCATCTAGCTCTGAAAAAATATTTCGGCTTGTCGCAGTGTGTAGGACTTGTTCTATTAGTCCATCTATATTAACCTCCACCAGGTTTCAAATTCAATATAATTTTTTTCTGCTTCTAGCTCTGAAAAAATATTTCGGTTTGTAGCAGTGTGTGGGACTTGTTCTATTAGTCTAGCTATACTAACCTCCACCAGGTTGTAAATTCAATATAATTTTTATCTGCATCTAGCTCTGAATAAATATTTCGGCTTGTAGCAGTGTGTGGGACTTGTTCTATTAGTCCATCTATACTAACCTCCACCAGGTTGCAAATTCAATATAATTTTTTTCTGCATCTAGCTCTGAAAAAATATTTTGGCTTGAAGCAGTGTGTGGGACTTGTTCTATTAGTCCATCTATACTAACCTCCACCAGGTTGCAAATTCAATATAATTTTTTTCTGCATCTAGCTCTGAAAAATATTTCGGCTTGTAGCAGTGTGTGGGACTTGTTCTATTAGTCCAGCTATACTAACCTCCACCAGGTTGCAAATTCAATATAATTTTTTTCTGCATCTAGCTCTGAAAAAATATTTTGGCTTGTAGCAGTGTGTGGGACTTGTTCTATTAGTCCATCTATACTAACCGCCACCAGATTGCAAATTCAATATAATTTTTATCTGCATCTAACTCTGAAAAAATATTTTGGCTTGTAGCAGTGTGTGGGACTTGTTCTATTAGTCCATATATACTAACCTCCACCAGGTTGCAAATTCAATATAATTTTTTTCTGCACCTAGCTCTGAAAAAATATTTCGGCTTGTAGCAGTGTGTGGGACTTGTTCTATTACTCCATCTATACTAACCTCCACCAGGTTGCAAATTCAATTTAATTTTTTTCTGCATCTAGCTCTGAAAAAATATTTCGGCTTGTAGCAGTGTGTGGGACTTGTTCTATTAGTCCATCTATACTAACCTCCACCAGGTTGCAAATTCAATATAATTTTTATCTGCGTCTAGCTCTGAAAAAATATTTCGGCTTGTAGCAGTGTGTGGGACTTGTTCTATTAGTCCATCTTATTAGTCTATCTATACTAACCTCCACCAGGTTGCAAATTCAATATAATTTTTATCTGCATCTAGCTCTGAAAAAATATTTCGGCTTGTCGCAGTGTATGGGACTTGTTCTATTAGTCCATCTATATTAACCTAGACCAGGTTGCAAATTCAATATAATTTTTTCCTGCATCTAGCTCTGAAAAAATATTTCGGCTTGTAGCAGTGTGTGGGACTTGTTCTATTACTCCATTTATACTAACCTCCACCAGGTTGCAAATTCAATATAATTTTTTTCTGCATCTAGCTATGAAAAAATATTTCGGCTTCTAGCAGTGTGTGGGACTTGTTCTATTAGTCCATCTATACTAAGTTCCACCAGGTTGCAAATTCAATATAATTTTTATCTGCATCTAGCTCTGAAAAAATATTTTGGCTTGTAGCATTGTGTGGGACTTGTTCTATTAGTCCATCTTATTAGTCCATCTATACTTACCTCCACCAGGTTGCAAATTCAATATAATTTTTACCTGCATCTAGCTCTGAAAAAATATTTCGGCTTGTCGCAGTGTGTAGCACTTGTTCTATTACTCCATCTATATTAACCTCCACCAGGTTGCAAATTCAATATAATTTTTTTCTGCATCTAGCTCTGAAAAAATATTTCGGCTTGTAGCAGTGTGTGGGACTTGTTCTACTACTCCATTTATACTAACCTCCACCAGGTTGCAAATTCAATATAATTTTTTTCTGCATCTAGCTCTGAAAAAATATTTCGGCTTGTAGCAGTGTGTGGGACTTGTTCTATTAGTCCATCTATACTAATCTCCACCAGGTTGCAAATTCAATATAATTTTTATCTGCATCTAGCTCTGAAAAAATATTTCGGCTTGTAGCAGTGTGTGGGACTTGTTCTATTAGTCCATCTTATTAGTCCATCTATACTAACCTCCACCAGGTTGCAAATTCAATATAATTTTTATCTGCATCTAGCTCTGAATAAATATTTCGGCTTGTAGCAGTGTGTGGGACTTGTTCTATTAGTCCATCTATACTAACCTCCACCAGGTTGCAAATTCAATATAATTTTTTTCTGCATCTAGCTCTGAAAAAATATTTTGGCTTGAAGCAGTGTGTGGGACTTGTTCTATTAGTCCATCTATACTAACCTCCACCAGGTTGCAAATTCAATATAATTTTTTTCTGCATCTAGCTCTGAAAAAATATTTTGGCTTGTAGCAGTGTGTGGGACTTGTTCTATTACTCCATCTATACTAACCTCCACCAGGTTGCAAATTCAATTTAATTTTTTTCTGCATCTAGCTCTGAAAAAATATTTCGGCTTGTAGCAGTGTGTGGGACTTGTTCTATTAGTCCATCTATACTAACCTCCACCAGGTTGCAAATTCAATATAATTTTTATCTGCGTCTAGCTCTGAAAAAATATTTTGGCTTGTAGCAGTGTGTGGGACTTGTTCTATTAGTCCATCTTATTAGTCCATCTATACTAACCTCCACCAGGTTGCAAATTCAATATAATTTTTATCTGCATCTAGCTCTGAAAAAATATTTCGGCTTGTCGCAGTGTGTGGGACTTGTTCTATTAGTCCATCTATGTTAACCTCCACCAGGTTGCAAATTCAATATAATTTTTTTCTGCATCTAGCTCTGAAAAAATATTTTGGCTTGTAGCAGTGTGTGGGACTTGTTCTATTAGTCTATCTATACTAACCTCCACCAGGTTGCAAATTCAATATAATTTTTATCTGCATCTAGCTCTGAATAAATATTTCGGCTTGTAGCAGTGTGTGGGACTTGTTCTATTAGTCCATCTATACTAACCTCCACCAGGTTGCAAATTCAATATAATTTTTTTCTGCATCTAGCTATGAAAAAATATTTTGGCTTGTAGCAGTGTGTGGGACTTGTTCTATTAGTCCATCTATACTAACCTTCTACCCTCCACCAGGTTGCAAATTCAATATAATTTTTTTCTGCATCTAGCTCTGAAAAAATATTTTGGCTTGTAGCAGTGTGTGGGACTTGTTTTATTATTCCATCTTATTAGTCCATCTATACTAATCTCCACCAGGTTGCAAATTCAATTGAATTTTTTTCTGCATCTAGCTCTGAAAAAATATTTCGGCTTGTAGCAGTGTGTGGGACTTGTTCTATTACTCCATCTATACTAACCTCCACCAGGTTGCAAATTCAATATAATTTTTATCTGCATCTAGCTCTGAAAAAATATTTCGGCTTGTAGCAGTGTGTGGGACTTGTTCTATTAGTCCATCTTATTAGTCCATCTATACTAACCTCCACCAGGTTGCAAATTCAATATAATTTTTATCTGCATCTAGCTCTGAAAAAATATTTCGGCTTGTAGCAGTGTGTGGGAATTGTTCTATTAGTCCATCTATATTAACCTCCACCAGGTTGCAAATTCAATATAATTTTTTTCTACATCTAGCTCTGAAAAAATATTTCGGCTTGTAGCAGTGTGTGGGACTTGTTATATTACTCCATTTATACTTACCTCCACCAGGTTGCAAATTCAATATAATTTTTTTCTGCATCTAGCTCTGAAAAAATATTTCGGCTTGTAGCAGTGTGTGGGACTTGTTCTATTAGTCTATCTATACTAACCTCCACCAGGTTGCAAATTCAATATAATTTTTATCTGCATCTAGCTCTGAATAAATATTTATGCTTGTAGCAGTGTGTGGGACTTGTTCTATTAGTCCATCTATACTAACCTCCACCAGGTTGCAAATTCAATATAATTTTTTTCTGCATCTAGCTCTGAAAAAATATTTTGGCTTGTAGCAGTGTGTGGGACTTGTTCTATTAGTCCATCTATACTAACCTCCACCAGGTTGAAAATTCAATATAATTTTTTTCTGCATCTAGCTCTGAAAAAATATTTCGGCTTGTAGCAGTGTGTGGGACTTGTTCTATTAGCCCATCTATACTAACCTCCACCAGGTTGCAAATTCAATTTAATTTTTTTCTGCATCTAGCTCTGAAAAAATATTTCGGCTTGTAGCAGTGTGTGGGACTTGTTCTATTAGTCCATCTATACTAACCTCCACCAAGTTGCAAATTCAATATAATTTTTTTCTGAATCTAGCTCTGAAAAAAATATTTCAGCTTGTAGCAGTGTGTGGGACTTGTTCTATTACTGCATCTATACTAACCTCCACCAGGTTGCAAATTCAATTTAATTTTTTTCTGCATCTAGCTCTGAAAAAATATTTCGGCTTGTAGCAGTGTGTGGGACTTGTTCTATTAGTCCATCTATACTAACCTCCACCAGGTTGCAAATTCAATATAATTTTTATCTGCGTCTAGCTCTGAAAAAATATTTTGGCTTGTAGCAGTGTGTGGGACTTGTTCTATTAGTCCATCTTATTAGTCCATCTATACTAACCTCCACCAGGTTGCAAATTCAATATAATTTTTATCTGCATCTAGCTCTGAAAAAATATTTCGGCTTGTCGCAGTGTGTGGGACTTGTTCTATTAGTCCATCTATGTTAACCTCCACCAGGTTGCAAATTCAATATAATTTTTTTCTGCATCTAGCTCTGAAAAAATATTTTGGCTTGTAGCAGTGTGTGGGACTTGTTCTATTAGTCTATCTATACTAACCTCCACCAGGTTGCAAATTCAATATAATTTTTATCTGCATCTAGCTCTGAATAAATATTTCGGCTTGTAGCAGTGTGTGGGACTTGTTCTATTAGTCCATCTATACTAACCTCCACCAGGTTGCAAATTCAATATAATTTTTTTCTGCATCTAGCTATGAAAAAATATTTTGGCTTGTAGCAGTGTGTGGGACTTGTTCTATTAGTCCATCTATACTAACCTTCTACCCTCCACCAGGTTGCAAATTCAATATAATTTTTTTCTGCATCTAGCTCTGAAAAAATATTTTGGCTTGTAGCAGTGTGTGGGACTTGTTTTATTATTCCATCTTATTAGTCCATCTATACTAATCTCCACCAGGTTGCAAATTCAATTGAATTTTTTTCTGCATCTAGCTCTGAAAAAATATTTCGGCTTGTAGCAGTGTGTGGGACTTGTTCTATTACTCCATCTATACTAACCTCCACCAGGTTGCAAATTCAATATAATTTTTATCTGCATCTAGCTCTGAAAAAATATTTCGGCTTGTAGCAGTGTGTGGGACTTGTTCTATTAGTCCATCTTATTAGTCCATCTATACTAACCTCCACCAGGTTGCAAATTCAATATAATTTTTATCTGCATCTAGCTCTGAAAAAATATTTCGGCTTGTAGCAGTGTGTGGGAATTGTTCTATTAGTCCATCTATATTAACCTCCACCAGGTTGCAAATTCAATATAATTTTTTTCTACATCTAGCTCTGAAAAAATATTTCGGCTTGTAGCAGTGTGTGGGACTTGTTATATTACTCCATTTATACTTACCTCCACCAGGTTGCAAATTCAATATAATTTTTTTCTGCATCTAGCTCTGAAAAAATATTTCGGCTTGTAGCAGTGTGTGGGACTTGTTCTATTAGTCTATCTATACTAACCTCCACCAGGTTGCAAATTCAATATAATTTTTATCTGCATCTAGCTCTGAATAAATATTTATGCTTGTAGCAGTGTGTGGGACTTGTTCTATTAGTCCATCTATACTAACCTCCACCAGGTTGCAAATTCAATATAATTTTTTTCTGCATCTAGCTCTGAAAAAATATTTTGGCTTGTAGCAGTGTGTGGGACTTGTTCTATTAGTCCATCTATACTAACCTCCACCAGGTTGCAAATTCAATATAATTTTTTTCTGCATCTAGCTCTGAAAAAATATTTCGGCTTGTAGCAGTGTGTGGGACTTGTTCTATTAGCCCATCTATACTAACCTCCACCAGGTTGCAAATTCAATTTAATTTTTTTCTGCATCTAGCTCTGAAAAAATATTTCGGCTTGTAGCAGTGTGTGGGACTTGTTCTATTAGTCCATCTATACTAACCTCCACCAAGTTGCAAATTCAATATAATTTTTTTCTGAATCTAGCTCTGAAAAAAATATTTCGGCTTGTAGCAGTGTGTGGGACTTGTTCTATTACTCCATCTATACTAACCTCCACCAGGTTGCAAATTCAATTTAATTTTTTTCTGCATCTAGCTCTGAAAAAATATTTCGGCTTGTAGCAGTGTGTGGGACTTGTTCTATTAGTCCATCTATACTAACCTCCACCAGGTTGCAAATTCAATATAATTTTTATCTGCGTCTAGCTCTGAAAAAATATTTTGGCTTGTAGCAGTGTGTGGGACTTGTTCTATTAGTCCATCTTATTAGTCCATCTATACTAACCTCCACCAGGTTGCAAATTCAATATAATTTTTATCTGCATCTAGCTCTGAAAAAATATTTCGGCTTGTCGCAGTGTGTGGGACTTGTTCTATTAGTCCATCTATGTTAACCTCCACCAGGTTGCAAATTCAATATAATTTTTTTCTGCATCTAGCTCTGAAAAAATATTTTGGCTTGTAGCAGTGTGTGGGACTTGTTCTATTAGTCTATCTATACTAACCTCCACCAGGTTGCAAATTCAATATAATTTTTATCTGCATCTAGCTCTGAATAAATATTTCGGCTTGTAGCAGTGTGTGGGACTTGTTCTATTAGTCCATCTATACTAACCTCCACCAGGTTGCAAATTCAATATAATTTTTTTCTGCATCTAGCTATGAAAAAATATTTTGGCTTGTAGCAGTGTGTGGGACTTGTTCTATTAGTCCATCTATACTAACCTTCTACCCTCCACCAGGTTGCAAATTCAATATAATTTTTTTCTGCATCTAGCTCTGAAAAAATATTTTGGCTTGTAGCAGTGTGTGGGACTTGTTTTATTATTCCATCTCATTAGTCCATCTATACTAATCTCCACCAGGTTGCAAATTCAATTGAATTTTTTTCTGCATCTAGCTCTGAAAAAATATTTCGGCTTGTAGCAGTGTGTGGGACTTGTTCTATTACTCCATCTATACTAACCTCCACCAGGTTGCAAATTCAATATAATTTTTATCTGCATCTAGCTCTGAAAAAATATTTCGGCTTGTAGCAGTGTGTGGGACTTGTTCTATTAGTCCATCTTATTAGTCCATCTATACTAACCTCCACCAGGTTGCAAATTCAATATAATTTTTATCTGCATCTAGCTCTGAAAAAATATTTCGGCTTGTAGCAGTGTGTGGGAATTGTTCTATTAGTCCATCTATATTAACCTCCACCAGGTTGCAAATTCAATATAATTTTTTTCTACATCTAGCTCTGAAAAAATATTTCGGCTTGTAGCAGTGTGTGGGACTTGTTATATTACTCCATTTATACTTACCTCCACCAGGTTGCAAATTCAATATAATTTTTTTCTGCATCTAGCTCTGAAAAAATATTTCGGCTTGTAGCAGTGTGTGGGACTTGTTCTATTAGTCTATCTATACTAACCTCCACCAGGTTGCAAATTCAATATAATTTTTATCTGCATCTAGCTCTGAATAAATATTTATGCTTGTAGCAGTGTGTGGGACTTGTTCTATTAGTCCATCTATACTAACCTCCACCAGGTTGCAAATTCAATATAATTTTTTTCTGCATCTAGCTCTGAAAAAATATTTCGGCTTGTAGCAGTGTGTGGGACTTGTTCTATTAGCCCATCTATACTAACCTCCACCAGGTTGCAAATTCAATTTAATTTTTTTCTGCATCTAGCTCTGAAAAAATATTTCGGCTTGTAGCAGTGTGTGGGACTTGTTCTATTAGTCCATCTATACTAACCTCCACCAAGTTGCAAATTCAATATAATTTTTTTCTGCATCTAGCTCTGAAAAAAATATTTCGGCTTGTAGCAGTGTGTGGGACTTGTTCTATTACTCCATCTATACTAACCTCCACCAGGTTGCAAATTCAATTTAATTTTTTTCTGCATCTAGCTCTGAAAAAATATTTCGGCTTGTAGCAGTGTGTGGGACTTATTCTATTAGTCGATCTATACTAACATCCACCAGGTTGCAAGTTCAATATAATTTTTATCTGCATCTAGCTCTGAAAAAATATTTCGGCTTGTAGCAGTGTGTGGGACTTGTTCTATTAGTCCATCTATACTAACCTCCACCAGGTTGCAAATTCAATATAATTTTTATCTGCATCTAGCTCTGTAAAAATATTTCGGCTTGTAGCAGTGTGTGGGACATGTTCTATTAGTCCATCTATACTAACCTCCACCAGGTTGCAAATTCAATATAATTTTTTTCTGCATCTAGCTATGAAAAAATATTTTGGCTTGTAGCAGTGTGTGGGACTTGTTCTATTAGTCCATCTATACTAACCTTCTACCCTCCACCAGGTTGCAAATTCAATATAATTTTTTTCTGCATCTAGCTCTGAAAAAATATTTTGGCTTGTAGCAGTGTGTGGGACTTGTTTTATTATTCCATCTTATTAGTCCATCTATACTAATCTCCACCAGGTTGCAAATTCAATTGAATTTTTTTCTGCATCTAGCTCTGAAAAAATATTTCGGCTTGTAGCAGTGTGTGGGACTTGTTCTATTACTCCATCTATACTAACCTCCACCAGGTTGCAAATTCAATATAATTTTTATCTGCATCTAGCTCTGAAAAAATATTTCGGCTTGTAGCAGTGTGTGGGACTTGTTCTATTAGTCCATCTTATTAGTCCATCTATACTAACCTCCACCAGGTTGCAAATTCAATATAATTTTTATCTGCATCTAGCTCTGAAAAAATATTTCGGCTTGTAGCAGTGTGTGGGAATTGTTCTATTAGTCCATCTATATTAACCTCCACCAGGTTGCAAATTCAATATAATTTTTTTCTACATCTAGCTCTGAAAAAATATTTCGGCTTGTAGCAGTGTGTGGGACTTGTTATATTACTCCATTTATACTTACCTCCACCAGGTTGCAAATTCAATATAATTTTTTTCTGCATCTAGCTCTGAAAAAATATTTCGGCTTGTAGCAGTGTGTGGGACTTGTTCTATTAGTCTATCTATACTAACCTCCACCAGGTTGCAAATTCAATATAATTTTTATCTGCATCTAGCTCTGAATAAATATTTATGCTTGTAGCAGTGTGTGGGACTTGTTCTATTAGTCCATCTATACTAACCTCCACCAGGTTGCAAATTCAATATAATTTTTTTCTGCATCTAGCTCTGAAAAAATATTTTGGCTTGTAGCAGTGTGTGGGACTTGTTCTATTAGTCCATCTATACTAACCTCCACCAGGTTGCAAATTCAATATAATTTTTTTCTGCATCTAGCTCTGAAAAAATATTTCGGCTTGTAGCAGTGTGTGGGACTTGTTCTATTAGCCCATCTATACTAACCTCCACCAGGTTGCAAATTCAATTTAATTTTTTTCTGCATCTAGCTCTGAAAAAATATTTCGGCTTGTAGCAGTGTGTGGGACTTGTTCTATTAGTCCATCTATACTAACCTCCACCAAGTTGCAAATTCAATATAATTTTTTTCTGAATCTAGCTCTGAAAAAAATATTTCGGCTTGTAGCAGTGTGTGGGACTTGTTCTATTACTCCATCTATACTAACCTCCACCAGGTTGCAAATTCAATTTAATTTTTTTTTGCATCTAGCTCTGAAAAAATATTTCGGCTTGTAGCAGTGTGTGGGACTTGTTCTATTAGTCCATCTATACTAACCTCCACCAGGTTGCAAATTCAATATAATTTTTATCTGCGTCTAGCTCTGAAAAAATATTTTGGCTTGTAGCAGTGTGTGGGACTTGTTCTATTAGTCCATCTTATTAGTCCATCTATACTAACCTCCACCAGGTTGCAAATTCAATATAATTTTTATCTGCATCTAGCTCTGAAAAAATATTTCGGCTTGTCGCAGTGTGTGGGACTTGTTCTATTAGTCCATCTATGTTAACCTCCACCAGGTTGCAAATTCAATATAATTTTTTTCTGCATCTAGCTCTGAAAAAATATTTTGGCTTGTAGCAGTGTGTGGGACTTGTTCTATTAGTCTATCTATACTAACCTCCACCAGGTTGCAAATTCAATATAATTTTTATCTGCATCTAGCTCTGAATAAATATTTCGGCTTGTAGCAGTGTGTGGGACTTGTTCTATTAGTCCATCTATACTAACCTCCACCAGGTTGCAAATTCAATATAATTTTTTTCTGCATCTAGCTATGAAAAAATATTTTGGCTTGTAGCAGTGTGTGGGACTTGTTCTATTAGTCCATCTATACTAACCTTCTACCCTCCACCAGGTTGCAAATTCAATATAATTTTTTTCTGCATCTAGCTCTGAAAAAATATTTTGGCTTGTAGCAGTGTGTGGGACTTGTTTTATTATTCCATCTCATTAGTCCATCTATACTAATCTCCACCAGGTTGCAAATTCAATTGAATTTTTTTCTGCATCTAGCTCTGAAAAAATATTTCGGCTTGTAGCAGTGTGTGGGACTTGTTCTATTACTCCATCTATACTAACCTCCACCAGGTTGCAAATTCAATATAATTTTTATCTGCATCTAGCTCTGAAAAAATATTTCGGCTTGTAGCAGTGTGTGGGACTTGTTCTATTAGTCCATCTTATTAGTCCATCTATATTAACCTCCACCAGGTTGCAAATTCAATATAATTTTTATCTGCATCTAGCTCTGAAAAAATATTTCGGCTTGTAGCAGTGTGTGGGAATTGTTCTATTAGTCCATCTATATTAACCTCCACCAGGTTGCAAATTCAATATAATTTTTTTCTACATCTAGCTCTGAAAAAATATTTCGGCTTGTAGCAGTGTGTGGGACTTGTTATATTACTCCATTTATACTTACCTCCACCAGGTTGCAAATTCAATATAATTTTTTTCTGCATCTAGCTCTGAAAAAATATTTCGGCTTGTAGCAGTGTGTGGGACTTGTTCTATTAGTCTATCTATACTAACCTCCACCAGGTTGCAAATTCAATATAATTTTTATCTGCATCTAGCTCTGAATAAATATTTATGCTTGTAGCAGTGTGTGGGACTTGTTCTATTAGTCCATCTATACTAACCTCCACCAGGTTGCAAATTCAATATAATTTTTTTCTGCATCTAGCTCTGAAAAAATATTTCGGCTTGTAGCAGTGTGTGGGACTTGTTCTATTAGCCCATCTATACTAACCTCCACCAGGTTGCAAATTCAATTTAATTTTTTTCTGCATCTAGCTCTGAAAAAATATTTCGGCTTGTAGCAGTGTTTGGGACTTGTTCTATTAGTCCATCTATACTAACCTCCACCAAGTTGCAAATTCAATATAATTTTTTTCTGCATCTAGCTCTGAAAAAAATATTTCGGCTTGTAGCAGTGTGTGGGACTTGTTCTATTACTCCATCTATACTAACCTCCACCAGGTTGCAAATTCAATTTAATTTTTTTCTGCATCTAGCTCTGAAAAAATATTTCGGCTTGTAGCAGTGTGTGGGACTTATTCTATTAGTCGATCTATACTAACATCCACCAGGTTGCAAGTTCAATATAATTTTTATCTGCATCTAGCTCTGAAAAAATATTTCGGCTTGTAGCAGTGTGTGGGACTTGTTCTATTAGTCCATCTATACTAACCTCCACCAGGTTGCAAATTCAATATAATTTTTATCTGCATCTAGCTCTGTAAAAATATTTCGGCTTGTAGCAGTGTGTGGGACATGTTCTATTAGTCCATCTATACTAACCTCCACCAGGTTGCAAATCCAATATAATTTTTTTCTGCATCTCCAAGTAAACATTGAAGCCATGACTGTGTCACTGGACCCTTGCTCTTTTTGGGCTTCCAATCTGGATAAATGGCCGGAGCTCGCCACTTACGCCTTGGATATCTTGTCTTGCACCGCAGCCAGCGTTCTGTCTGAACGTGTGTTCAGCGCTGCTGGTGGTGTGCTGACAGATAAGCGCACACGGCTCTCCACTGATAATGTAGACAGACTCACATTCATAAAGATGAACAAATCATGGATGCGAAATGAGTTTTCTACCCCTGTGTCATCCTGGGGAGAGTAAAAGCTTGATGATTTGTTAAAATCACCTCACCAACCGTTTTAAGCTTTCAAATTACTAATCATGTTTATCTGTATCTTGGCTGGAAAATAATTTGGGCCTTGTAGCAGTGTGAGGTACTGATTCTATTAGGCCATCTATACTAAACTCCACCAGATTTAAAATTACTAATCATGTTTATCTGTATCTTGGCTGGAAAATAATTTGGGCCTAGTAGCAGTTTGCAGTACTGATTCTATTAGGCCATCTATACTAAGCTCCACCAGCTTTCAAATTAATAATAATTTTTAGCTGCATCTAGCCCGAAAAATAATTTTGGGGCTCCTAGATGCACAAGACACATGAGTGCCTTCTTGCTGCACTACCTGCAACATGACCCTCAGATTGTCAGAATTCGAAATAATCCTGACTACTGGGTTGCCACACTCTTAGATCCCCCACACTCTTCGATCAACCTTTTCATTTTAATAAAGAACAAAAAAATGGTCATTTTTGAAATTATAAGCATTAGCAGGTTATTACAAACTGAAATCAAACAGTTTTCAACTCAAAACTTTATTCTAGGTGATGTTACATTTGCACATAGGACCCCTTGTTCGAAAAGAGCTTCTGAACTTTCTGATCCATTGAATTTGTGAGGTTTTGGATGGCTTCTGCTTCAATTGTTTTGCATGAGGACAGAATACCCTCCCAGAGCTGTTGCTTAGATGTGAACTGCCTCCTGCCATCATAGACACACCTTTTGATGATGCTCCAGAGGTTCTCGAGGGGTTGAGGTCAGGGGAGCATTGGGGTCACACCATAAGTTTGTCCCCTTTTATGCCCATATCAGCCAGAGATGCAGATGTGTTATGTGCAGCATGAGACGGTGCATTATCATGCATGAAAATGATCTTGCTGCGGAACACACGGTTCTTTTTCTTGAACCATGGCAGGAAGTGCTGTTTGAGAAACTCCACATACATTATGGAGTTCATCTTTACCCCTTCAGGGATCCTAAAGGGGCCAACAATCTCAATCCCCATGATTCCAGCCCAAAACATTACTCCACCTCCTCCTTGTTGGCGCCGTAGCCGTGTTTGCATGGGGTGTCCATCAACCAGCCATCCTCCACTCCATCCATCTGGACCATCGAGCGTTGCACGGCACTCATCGGTGAACAAAACAGTTTTGAAGTCAGTTTTTGAAGTCAGGAAACCAGGGATTGAAGCTTGAAGAGGACAATTTGCATATTCCAGGTGCCTTCTGGGAAAAGCGAAGAGTCTCCCTCAGCTAGAAGATAGTTGGGTACAGCCGGGACCAGCTGCTTGGAAAGCATTGCCAAACCAGGGATTGAAGCTTGAAGAGGACAATTTGCATATTCCAGGTGCCTTCTGGGAAAAGCGAAGAGTCTCCCTCAGCTAGAAGATCGTTGGGTACAGCCAGGACCAGCTGCTTGGAAAGCATCGCCAGACCGCACGCCGTCAGGCGCGCGAATTTGATTCATTTGCTTATCCTAGGGTATGACAAGAAAGAAGACAGACATCAAGTCAGCAGGGACAAGGAGCAGCATGGCAGATGTGACAACCTACATGGTGAGCTGCAACATGTGCTACATGTTCACAGATCGACCAGAAGATGAAACCAACTTCACCTGCCAGAAGTGTAGACTACTGGCTCTTTTAGAAGAAACGGTGCGGGGACTGGAAGAAAGAATTGCGACATTAAAACTCATCAAGGAAAATGAAGACTTCCTGGACAGAACAGAAGCGTCACTACTGGTCACAGAAAGTGAAGGAAGCGTCAGAGAACCTCCATAGGCAGACAAGTGGAGGCAAGTGACCAAAAGAAGCAAGAAGACCATGGAGACACCACCAACCATACAACTGAGAAACAGATTCCAAGGACTTGTGGAGGATGAAGATGGCACACCTAAGGATGAGGCACTACCAGCAAGCAAAAAAGAAAAGAGCACCCAGAAACACCCAGAAGCAACAAGAAAAAGGACAGCCAAGAAGGGAAGAAGAGTGGTGGTGGTGGGAGACTCACTACTGAGAGGAACAGAAGCAGCTATCTGCAGACCGGACCTAACCACAAGAGACGTATGCTGCCTCCCAGGTGCGAAGATCAAGGATGTTACCGATAGGATACCGAAGCTCATCAGTTCCAAGGATGTCCACCCATTTCTTCTGATACAAGTTGGCACCAATGACATGGCAAGGAAGGACCTACCGACAATCTGCAAGGACTTTGAAGCATTGGGGAAGAAAGTAAAAGAACTGGATGCGGAGGTAGTTTTTTCTTCTATCCTTCCAGTAGACGGGCATGGCGTCAGGAGATGGAACAGGATCCTTGATGTGAACAACTGGCTGAGACGATGGTGCAGACAACAAGGATTTGGATTCCTGGACCACAGTGTGAATTACCTCTATGACGGACTCCTTGCCAGAGACAGACTACACCTCAACAAACCCGGGAAACACACATTCGCCAGGAGACTCGCAACACTCATCAGGAGGGCGTTAAACTAGAAGAAGAGGGGATGGGAAGAAAAACGCCGGGCACGAACATGAAACCAGAGAACATACTAATGAAAGATATGAAGTGCGACAAAGAAGGTCCAAGACAAGATACTTGGAAGGGAGGTAAGAAAATTTCTAATACAATCCACAGGTAGAAGATTGGAACAAAACAAAATCGTGTAAACTGCGTGCTAGCAAATGCCAGAAGCCTGACAAACAAGATGGATGTACTGGAAGCAGAAATATCTACAGGTAACTATGACATAGTGGGAATAACCGAGACATGGTTAGATGAAAGCTATGACTGGGCAGTTAACTTACAGGGTTACAGTCTGTTTAGAAGGGATCGTAGAAATTGGAAAGGGGGTGGAGTCTGTCTTTATGTAAAGACGTGTCTAAAGCCTACAATACGGGAGGATGTATGGGAGGGAAATGAGGAGGTCGAGTCCTTATGGGTGGAGATACATGGGGCAAAAAACAATAATAAAATTATCATAGGAGTCTGTTATAAACCACCAAATATAGCAGAAGCCACGGAAAGTCTATTAATGAGACAAATAGACAAAGTAGCAAAAAATAACAAGGTGATTATTATGGGTGACTTCAACTACCCCGATATAGACTGGGAAACCGAAAGCTGTAGATCTCAGAAAGGAAACAGGTTTCTGTCAATTATCAAAGACAATTATTTGTCACAACTTGTGCAGGAACCAACTAGAGGGACGGCCCTTTTAGACTTAATATTAACTAACAGGCCAGACAGAATAACTGAGGTGCAGGTCGGGGGGCACCTGGGAAATAGTGACTACAACATTATACAATTCCACATGTGCTTCAGTAGGGTGCCCAGCAAGGGAGTCACAAAACACTGAACTTCAGGAGGGCAAAGTTTGATCAGCTAAGAGATGCCCTTCACCTTATAAACTGGGATAGTATCTTCAGTAATAGGAGCATGGATAGAAATTGGGAAATTTTCAAAACAGTCCTACATAGTCACTGTAGAAGGTACAGTTATATGAAAAAGTTTGGGCACCCCTATTAATCTTACGCTTAATGTTTTATAAAAATTGGTGTTTTTGCAACAGCTATTTCAGTTTGATATATGTAATAACTGTTGGACACAGTAATGTTTCTGCCTTGAAATGAAGTTTATTGTACTAACAGAAAATGTGCAATCTGCATTCAAACAAAATTTGACCGATGCATAAGTATGGGCACCTCACCAGAAAAGTGACATTAATATTTAGTAGATCCTCCTTTTGCAAAAATAACAGCCTCTAGTCGCTTCCTGTAGCTTTTAATGAGTTCCTGGATCCTGGATGAAGGTATTTTTGACCATTCCTCTTTACAAAACAATTCCAGTTCAGTTAAGTTTGATGGTCGCCGAGCATGGACAGCCCTCTTCAAATGATCCCACAGATGTTCAATGATATTCTGGTCTGGGGACTGGGATGGCCATTCCAGAACATTGTAATTGTTCCTCTGCTTGAATGCCTGAGTAGATTTGGAGCGGTGTTTTGGATCATTGTCTTGCTGAAAGATCCATCCCCTGCGTAACTTCAACTTTATCACTGATTCTTGAACATTATTGTCAAGAATCTGATGATACTGAGTGGAATCCATGCGTCCCTCAACATTAACAAGATTCCCGGTGCCGGCATTGGCCACACAGCCCCAAAGCATGATGGAACCTCCACCAAATTTTACTGTGGGTAGCAAGTGTTTTTCTTGGAATGCTGTGTTTTTTTGCCGCCATGCATGACGCCTTTTTGTATGACCAAACAACTCAATCTTGGTTTCATCAGTCCACAGGACCTTCTTCCAAAAAGAAATTGGCTTCTCCAAATGTGCTTTTGCATACCTCAGCTGACTCTGTTTGTGGCGTGCTTGCAGAAACGGCTTCTTTCGCATCACTCTCTCATACAGCTTCTCCTTGTGCAAAGTGCGTTGTATAGTTGACCGATGCACAGTGACATCATCTGCAGCAAGTTGATGCTGCAGCTCTCTGGAGGTGGTCTCAGGATTGTCCATGACTGATCTCACCATTCTTCTTCTCTGCCTTTCTGATGTTTTTCTTGGCCTGCCGCTTCTGGCCTTAACAAGAACTGTCCCTGTGTTCTTCCATTTCCTTACTATGTTCCTCACAGTGGAAACTGACAGGTTAAATCTATGAGACAGCTTTTTGTATCCTTCCCCTGAACAACTATGTTGAATAATCTTTGTTTTCAGATCATTTGATGGTTGTTTTGAGGAGCCCATGATGCCACTCTTCAGAGGAGATTCAAACAGGAGAACAACTTGCAAGTGGCCACTTTAAGTAGCTTTTCTTGTGATTGCATACACCTGGCTATGAAGTTCAAAGCTCAATAAGGTTACAAAGCCAAAAAAAGTGCTTTAGTAAGTCAGTAAAAAGTAGGTAGGAGTATTTAAAACAAGAAAATGATAAGGGTGCCCATACTTATGCACCTGTCAAATTTTGTTTGAATGCAGATTGCACATTTTCTGTTAGTACAATAAACCTCATTTCAAGGCAGAAACATTACTGTGTCCAACAGTTATTACATATATCAAACTGAAATAGCTGTTGCAAAAACACCAATTTTTATAAAACATTAAGCTTAAGATTAATAGGGGTGCCCAAACTTGTTCATATAACTGTATATACCTTATGGGAATAAAAGGGCTAGGAATAGGAGGAAGCCAATGTGGCTAAATAAGGAAGTCAAGAGGGCAATGAAAAACAAAAAAAGGGCTTTTGGTAAACTTAAACAAGAAGGCAGCGAGGAAGCGCTAATATCTTATAGGGAAAAAAACTAAATCTGTAAGAAACAAATAATAATAGCAAAACAGGAGACAGAGAGACTAATTGCCAAGGAAAGTAAAATGAATCCCAAACTGTTCTTTAACTATATAAACAGTAAAAGGATTAAAACTGATGGAGTTGGCCCATTGAAAAATAACCTGGGTAAAATCATAGAGGGCGATGAGGGTAAAGCAAACCTACTCAATAGCTTCTTCTCCACTGTTTTCACAAAAGAAAACAATTTATCGGAGGAAATGCAGAGTGATAAAGTAAACCCTCCGCTAAATATCACCCACCTAACCCAGGAGGAAGTTCAGAAACGCCTAAATAATATCAAAATAGACAAGTCACCAGGCCCAGATGGCATACACCCCCGGGAACTAAAAGAATTAAGTAATGTGATAGACAGGCTGCTGTATCTTATATTCAAGCACTCTTTATGGACAGGGACTGTCCCACTAGACTGGCGCCAAGCAAATGTGGTACCAATATTCAAAAAGGGGTCTAAAAGTGACCCTGGGAACTATAGACCAGTAAGCTTAACGTCTGTTGTGGGTAAATTGTTTGAAGGATTTCTTAGAGATGCTATTGTAGAATATCTTAATGATAATAACTGTCTAACTCCATATCAACATGGATTCATGAGGGATCGCTCCTGCCAAACAAACCTGATCGCCTTCTACGAGGAGGTGAGCTCACAGCTGGACCAGGGAGAGTCAGTGGATGTTGTATACCTTGACTTCTCCACAGCGTTTGATACCGTGCCACACAAAAGGTTGGTATATAAAATGAGAATGCTTGGTCTGGGGGATAATGTGTGCAAGTGGGTAAATAGCTGGCTGAGTGATAGAAAGCAGAGTGTGGTTATCAATGGAGTAAGCTCAGGGTGTGTAAGGGTTACTAGCGGGGTGCCTCAAGGGTCTGTCTTGGGCCCTATATTATTTAATATATTTATTAATGATCTAGTGGAAGCGTTGCATAGTAAAATAGCAATATTTGCAGATGATACTAAACTTTGTAAAGTAGTTAATACAGATGAGGATAGGGCACAGCTACAGGAGGATTTAGATCAATTGGGGAGTTGGGCCAAAAAATGGCAAATGGGGTTCAATGCCGATAAATGTAAGGTCATGCACATGGGAAAGAAAAACAGCAGTCACCCATACATATTAAATGGGAAACCATTGGGGAAATCTGACATGGAGAAGCACCTGGGCGTCTTGGTTAACAGCAAATTAAATTGCCCAGTGTCAGGCAGCAGCTGCGAAGGCAAATAGAGTCATGGCATGCATCAGAAGAGGAATAGGGGCATATGATGAGAACATTGTTAATCCTCTGTATAAAGCGCTGGTAAGTCCGCACTTAGAATATTGTGCACAGCTCTGGGCTCCGGTGCTCAGGAAAGACATATTGGAGCTAGAGAGGGTACAAAGGAGGGCGACTAAGGTAATAAAGGGAATGGAGGAACTAGAATACCCAGAGAGGCGGTCAAAATTATGCCTATTTACGTTGGAAAAGAGAAGGCTTAGGGGAGACCTCATAAACATGTATAAATACATCAGGGGGCAGTACAGAGATCTCTTCCATTACCTGTTTATACCAAGGATGGTGACAAAGACGAGGGGGCACACTATGCGTCTGGAGGAAAGAAGGTTCCTGCACCAGCATAGAAGGGGATTCTTTACGGTCAGAGCCGTGGGACTCTGGAACTATCTGGGAGAGGAAGTGGTGATGTCCAACTCACTTAATGAGTTCAAGAGAGGCCTGGACGCCTTTCTTGAGAACAATAAAATTACATCTTATGATTAGTGATAGTTAATTAATCCAGGGATTTCATCTTACTGCCAGATTGGAGTCGAGAAGTGAATATTTCCTCAATGATGTAAGTTGGCCTATACCGCATGTTTTTTTTTTGCCTTCCCCTGGATCAAAGCTGCGGAATAGCTGCAGTGCACAAGAAAAAGGCTGAACTGGATGGACGCTTGTCTTTTTTCGGCCTTATAAACTATGTAACTATGTAACTATGTATTGTTTGGCCCGCTGGAGCCGTTTCTGCTTGTGTACAGTGGATAGAGGAGGTCGACAGGATGGCTTACGCACAGCTGCAAACCTCTGAAGGACCCTGCATCTTGTTGTTCGGGGGACGTTGGAGGCACCAGCAGCTTCAAAAACTTGTCTGCTGCTATGACAAGGCTTTTTTGCCGCTGCTCTTTTAACCTGACGTAATTGCCTGTAGGAAAGAGTCCTCAATTTTCCCTTATCAGCACGCACACGTGTGTACTGTGAATCAGCTACATACTTCTTGATTGTGCGATGATCAGGATGAAGTGTCTTGGCAATGTTGATTGTAGTCATGCCTTGACCTAAACGCTCCACAATTTGTTGTTTCTCAGCAGCTGACACATCCTTTTTATTTCCCATTTTGGCAGAAAATGTAGGCTGCTTAATAATGTGGGACAGCCTTCTTAAGTAGTCTTGCCTTTCATTGGACACACCTGCCAAACTAATTAGCACAGGTGTCTGCAATTGCTTACAGTGATATAAAGAGCCCTGACACACATCACCATCAATGAGTTTAACTGACAAACAAACAAATTCTTCCCTTATCACTCCTAAACACTTTTGCATAATAATTTGGAACACAGTGTACATGTGCTTTTCCACAAAACACCAGTGGTTCACGTAGTGAATCTTACAGTTCTAACTGGCCAACCGTGGTCTGTATGGAGTTGTTCAATAAAGGGCCCAAAATTAAGATAACATAGACGGGAGAGGCCTCTATGAATACGAATTCCTAAGCATTTGATACCCTGTGAGGGCCAGGCAAAGGGAAAGTTAGACTGGATGGAGTCCTGTATGAATTGGGGAGGGAAACATCGAGGGCCTCAGACTTCGCTGCATTGATTTTAAAATTTGACCATGTAACAAAGTGATCTTTTTCAGCCATAACAGCAGGGATGGATATATGTGATTGAGTGATATATACTAGGACATCATCAGCAAATGCAGAGCACTTGTACTCGGTGCCTCCCACCTCAATCCACCTAATATTGGGGTTATGGCGAATTGATGAGAGCAGGTGCTCCGTCACTAGGATGTATAAGAGAGGGGACAGAAGACATCCCTGCCTTGTCCCATTGGTGATTATGAAAGGTGATGAAAATGTTCTGACGCGCCCCCTGGGCCTTGGGACTTGGGACTCTCGGAGCCGGACCCTTTTTGGTGGATGCTGGGGGTTGTAGTCTCCGTGCGGCGACCCGGTTCCATGGCTCAGGGCGGTCAAACCAGTGGCGGAATTATTTATGTGGTTTTGATGTTTAAATGTCCGACTACGCCACCCGTGGATTGCGGTCAGAGTGAACCGCCGCTGCAGGGCAGACCGCTGAGGCTGGTTTGTGGGTGCAGCAGAGAGTAATATAACTCCCCACGGGAGGAGTATAGCCTCAGGACAGTGTATGCGGAGGATGGGGGTGATGGTGCAGGGCAGCAGCAGTAACGACACG
Organism: Phyllobates terribilis; assembly: GCF_046119375.1. Classification (NCBI taxonomy): domain Eukaryota; kingdom Metazoa; phylum Chordata; class Amphibia; order Anura; family Dendrobatidae; genus Phyllobates; species Phyllobates terribilis. Next base: position 445,570,397 of record NW_027362761.1, read on the forward strand.
GAGTCAGTGATACAGTCCAGGGCCTTTACTCACAGTCTTATTATCCAGACCACTTCTGAAGGTAACGGCAGCCCACGTCGTACTGTGCTCACCAGGTGAGGGGCTCGTCCAACTCCCAGATAACTTTGGAGTGCTTCACAGGACCCCCTTTGTGTGTCCTTTCTCTGGCCTTTCTTACCCCACCAGTGACCACGCTTCTGTCCGGCTGCCTCGGGCCTCCTCTTGGTAAACTTGGCGCCAGTTTCCCTGACCCTATGTGGTGCCTTCCTAGCGGGTGTAGCGAGGGGCTGCACCACATAAAATGTCACAGCCTCCGGTTTCTAGCTGAGGGTTGTTTCCCGCCTCCACTAGTTTCGGGGACCGGTCTCTCCCTTTGGCCTGATCCCTCCACGCAGGTGGATTCGGGCATGCGGTGGCGACTCGCCCGTCCCCACCCCTGGGATCCCTTCGTTCCTCGTTCCTGGAGCCTTCTCCACTCTTCTTCCTTCCTTCTCCCTCTTCCAGGCCTGGGTCTCTGTTACTAGGCCTGCCTCCAGAGCAGAGCTCATGCAGAGCCCCTGCTCCCTGTCACTTCTGCTCAGACTTCTCTGCACTGAACTAAGATGGTGCCCACCTTTTATACTCCCTTCTCATGCACCCAGGAACTGCTTCCTCCCTGCTCCTGCACTACAGGGTTCCCCTTCCTCGGTGTTCCCTCCCCCCACTCCAGCCAGGGACAGGGACTGTCGTGCCCATCTCAGGGGCATATTGGTCGCCCTGCCCCACGGCAATGTGGTGTAATGCATGCAAGTGTGGGGGTCCTGATCCACACTCCATCCTTACCTGAGAGTGAGATATCACACCTCTGGGTGAGGTGCAATACCTCTGTAGCAAACGAGCCCTCGGGGTGCTACTGTTCCATTTATCTTCAGCCTAGGTGATGTATTGCGATACAGGGCCGTGATTTTGGCTATAAAAGGGTCCCCTAGACCCCTACCCCAAGCTTTTTAAGAGAATAATATATGGCGTGCCAGAAGACTCTATGGAATGCTTTCTCAGCATCCAACGAGAGTATCTAATTACAAATTTTTAACTGCATCTAGCCCAGGAAATACTTTGTGCCTAGTAGCGGTGTCTGCTAGTCAGCGGATTATCCCAGCTGTTAAGCAAGCTACACCACCTGTAGTTTGGACACTTAATTTTTTCAAAGGAAATGCTTCGGGCCCCCGGGATACTCAGTGAAGAGCATCGGGAGGCACCCCAAGGCATAGGGGCTGGGACTGGCGGTAGGACGCCTTGCGGTGGACCGCCAAGCTCGATCCTTATAAAAGCTTTTTAACTGCAGCAGCTTTAGTGGACGCTACTGGAGCTGGAATTCCCGCAGCTGCTGGCATCAGACATGCCCTCCAATAGATCCTTGTAAAAGGATTTAAAGTGTACTCATTCAAATTAGAGAGACAATTTAAATGAAAAAGCTTAGACCTGCCTCCACCACAGGGGGGCTCGCTCGACCCACCAGCGGACAGGCACCAGTATTGGGAGAGGGGGGCTGGCCGTCAGGGTCCACCACAGCTCTGGCACAAACACGGTGACACGGAGGTCGCATGGGCAGGAACGGACTGGCCATGTCGGCTTCGCACTTTTTTGGTTTTAGAAGGGCATGACATGCCTATATCTGTGTCTCCCCTTCCTTTTACTCCTCCACCTCTTTTCTTTTCGCATGACTATATGAACTTGTCACTTTTCCATGTGTTAGTTGTGTCTTCTGAGCAGTTTGTCAGCTTTTGGACACCTTTGAAGTGTTTTCCATGTGTTTTCTATGTGTTGCTATGTGTTTTTGTTTGCCTGCCATTGGTTTTAACGGTGTTCGAAGGTGTTCGCCGAACAGTTCGTCGAACATACGGTGTTCGACGAACCGAACCGAACTCGAACACTACGGGGGTGGCTCAACACTAGTGGGAACGCCATGGAGTTTGACAATCTCCTTAACAAACGCCTTAGCGAGTGTCTTGGCGCAGGGCAACTTAATGAATGGAACCAAGTGACACATATTACTAAAACGGTCCATGACCACCCAGATGACAGTAAAACCCTCGGACACAGGAAGATCAGTAATAAAATCCATTGTGAGATGCGTCCAAGGCGCACTAGGAACTTCCAGAGGGCAAAGCAACCCCGCAGCAAGAGTATGTGAAGCCTTTGACCTAGCACACACAGTACACTGACACACCCACTTGATGACTTCCTTCTGCCATCCAGGCCACCAAAAACTGCGACTGATAAGTCTCTTAGTTTCCGAAATTCCTGGATGACCTGCCAACCGAGACTCATGACACTCCACAAACAAATCTCTCCTAAAGGCTCTAGGCACAAACAACCTCCCATGGGGAGTGTTAGATGGAGCATCATCTTGAGCTTTCAGAATCCCATTCACCAAAACGGAGTCCAAAGCCGCCACCACAACTCCTTTCTGTAAAATGCTCTCCTCCTCCTCGGCACCGACCGTAGGAGAGAAACTGCGAGATAAAGCATCGGCTTTAACATTCTTAGTACCAGGTATATAGGTAACAGAAAAATGAAGCCGAGAAAAAAAAAGTGCCCACCTAGCTTGACGGGCATTCAAGCGCTTGGCAACATCCAGATACTGTAGATCAAATTCTTATGATCTGTGAAAACCTGAATAGGAAATCTAGCGCCTTCCAAAAAATGTTTAATAGCCAGCAACTCCCGATTTCCAACATCATAATTCAGTTCGGTTTCTGAAAATTTCCTCGAAAAGAAGGCACAAGGATGTACTCCACCCTTGTTCTCCTGAGACAAAACTGCTCCGACCCCCCACTGATGAAGCATCGACCTCGACCAAAAAAGGCTTGGTCTCATCAGGCTGCATAAGGATAGGGGCAGAACTGAACCTCTCCTTGAGATACTCAAATGCTTCAGTGGCCTCAGTAGTCCACTGGGCCGTATTCGCACCTTTCTTGGTGAGATCGGTTAGAGGTTTAACAATTACAGAAAAATTCTTAATGAATTTCCTGTAATAATTGGCAAAACCCAAAAATCTCTGTATAGATTTCAAACCAATAGGCCTAGGCCATTCCTGCACAGCCTGAACCTTCACAGGGTCCATCTCAAAGCCCTCGCTGGAGACAATGTAGCCCAAAAAAATAATTTTCTGCACAGCGAACTCACATTTCTCCAGCTTAGCAAAGAGTGAATTATCACTCAATAACTGCAAAACTTCACGTACACTCTGCCAATGGGACTCCAGATCTGGCGAATAAATCAAAATGTCATCTAAATTCACAACCACATTCTTACCAATCAAAGGTCTCAGGACGTCGTTAATAAGGTTCTGTAAAAATGCAGGTGCATTGGTAAGACCAAAAGGCATCACCGGATTCTCAAAATGAGCTACCGGAGTGTTAAAAGCAGTTTTCCATTCATCACCCTCCTTCACTAGTAACAAATTGTATGCCCCCAGGAGATCAATTTTGGAGAACCACTTGGCTCCCACTAACTGGTTAAACAAGTCAGGAATTAACGGCAATGGGTAGGAATTGCGTACGGTAATCTTATTAATTTCACGAAAATCCAGACATGGACGTAAACTGCCGTCCTTTTATTTAACAAAGAAGAATCCAACTGCCACCGGCGACTTAGAAGGTCTAATGTGACCAGGAGCCAGGCTAGTCTCTATGTACTCCTCCAAATCCTTTCTTTCAGGGATAGTCAAATTAAACAAGCACTTTTTGGGAAGAGTAGCACCTGGAACAAACTCAATTGCGCAATCAGAATCCCTATGAGGAGGTAAAACTTGCAACTCCTCCTCCGAAAAAACCCTCCAAAAATCTTGAATAGGTACAGGTAATTCCCCTTTTACCACAGTCGCAATGCGACCATTACAACATTTATCATAGTACTTCGGACTCCAAGACTTAATCACATTAGTAGACCAGTCCAATAAAGGATTGTGCAGTTTTAACAAAGGCAATCCTAGAACAACTGGAGAGGGCAAATTATCCAAAACAACCAAGTCCAAAATTTCTTGGTGAACTCCATTGATAGTGAGGGAAAATGCAGCAGTCTTGTGAGTAATACATTTCAAAGGAGTGTCATCAATTGCAACCACAGAAATAGGTGATGACAAAGGTTTGGATTTCAATTTAAGGTTTTCCAAAAACCCTTTATCAATCACATTAAGTGTTGAACCACAATCCACAAATACCTGAAATTCAATCAAATCTCCCTGCAGAGTGGGACTCCCAGAAAGAAATACTCCTGCAGAGCGTAAACAAGCTATACAGGCGTAACTGACTTTTTTTTTTCTTTACTTAAACGACGGTCACAATACTTAATCAAATGGTCTGCTTTACCACAATAAAGACACAAACCTTCGGCGAATCTCTTGTCTCTCTCCTGAGAGTTGAGTGACATTGCCCCCACCTCCATTGGTTCTCTGCTGTCAGAGAAGATTTTCTGGGAACTAGGACCTGACGTTACAGGAGTTTTTACATCATTCACCCTGGACCTCAGTCTCCTGTCTATACGAACAGCTAACTGCATAGCCTCCTGCAGTGTCTCAGGTGCAGGGAATGCAATTAGCAAATCCTTAACCCTTTCACTCATACCAGCAAGAAATAAACATCTCAGTGCAGAATCATTCCATTTAACTTTTGAGGCCCATCTCCTGAAGTGTGTGCAATAATTTTCAACATCATCTGACCCCTGATTCAAACATCTAAGTTCTGATGAGATTCGTTCAGGATCGTCATATAATAACCCCATAGCAGAAAAAAATTCCTCAACCGACCCCAAACACGGATCATTAGGTTGGAGAGAAAAGGCCCACCCCTGTGGTTCCTTGCGCAAAAGTGACATAAAACCAATGCGCTGTGATTCATTCGCAGAGGATCTTGGTCTCAAGCGAAAATATAACAAACAAGCATTTTTAAAGGAAAAAAAATCTTGCTTTTTACCACAAAAAACATCAGGCAGTCCTACCTTAGGTTCGACAAAATGCGCTCCTGAACAGCTACTCATGTGTTGCTGGAGCTCGGCCACCTCCAGAGACAATCCCTGCAAGCGTTGAGCCAACTCCTGGACGGAAACCATACTAATCACCAAATTTCTTTCCTTTAAGTTTTTTTGGGTTGGACTTACTGTTATGATCTGCAACAAGAACTAAGGAAACATAGGGGAAAGCTGTCCCTACAGTAAGACTAAGCTGAATCCCTACGATGTAGCGGGCTGCCTGTTCCTAGTGAACAGACCCGCCTTCGTCCTCGGCTAGTCTGAACGAAGACCTATAGAGTTAAGGGAGGGGTCCCTAAAAGAACTAAGGACTGGGACAAAAATGGAATACCTCCTAAACAGAAGTTGTTGTAGAACACAAAAGACAAACTGACAAAAAGCACTAGTGGTCCCAGAGGACCAAGCAAACTGACAGAGATAGGCACCGAAGCACCAGGCTAGCAGGACAGTCAAACAACACTGAAGTCCAGCAAAGCCGGAAGGGCGGAGCTGGAATAAATAGGCAGATGGTCATGTGACCGCAAAACACAAGATAGAAAAAACTAACAGGAGGGTTCTAACAGTAATTTCCAAAATGGTGTCACTTGTGGGGGTTTCTACTGTTTAGGCACATCAGGAGCTATCCAAAAGTCGATTGGTGCTCCTTCCCTTCCGAGCCCTGTCATGTGCTGAAAACAGTAGTTTCCACCACATATGGGGTACCAACATAGTCAGGAGAGATTGCACATCAAATTGTACTGTCCATTTTCTCCTGTTACCCTTGTGAAAATGTAAAATTTAGGGCTAAAGTATCATTTTAGTGGGAAAAAATTAAATGTTCATTTTTTCCGGTCATATTGCTTTAGTTCCTGTGAAATACCTAAAGGGTTAATAAAATTCTTGAATGTGGTTTTGAGCACTTTAAGGGGTGCAGTTTTTAGAACGGTGTCACTTTGGGTATTTTCTGTCACATGGGCCTCACAAAGTCACTTCAAATGTGATGTGGTCCCTAAAAAATGGTTTTGTAAATCGGTTGGAAAAATGAGAAATTGCTGAAATTTTTTTAACTCTTCTAATTTCCTAACAAAAAAATTATGTTTCAAAAATGGTGCTGATGTAGAGTAGACATGTGGCAAATGTTATTTATTAACTATTTTATTTGGTATAACTATCTGGTTTAAGGGCATAAAAATGTAAAAATTGTGTAGCGCCAGCGTCCCTGCCCTCTGCTAGGCAGGGACGCTGTTCCCCTCACCCCTCTGCTCCGAGCCCGGCGTCCTCCTCCCGCTCTGCTGGCAGCGCGCGCTCCTTCCCGGCCACTGTGCTTCTCTCCGGATCTCCAGACTCACCGGAGGGATGTTCGTCAGGTCCTGCTCAGGCTCAGGCAGAATCACCTCTTCGCTAAATATGAGAAGTGCCTCTTTGAGCAGACCTCGCTTCCGTTTTTGGGCTACATTATTTCTCAGACCGGCCTACGAATGGATCCAGAGAAACTGTCTGCCATCGAGAAATGGCCCCGACCGGAGGGGTTGAAGGCCATTCAGCGGTTCCTGGGCTTCGCCAACTACTACCGCCTCTTCATACCGCACTTTTCTTCCCGGACTGCCCCAATTTCCGCGCTCACCCGTAAGGGCTCTAATCCCAGAGAGTAGCCGCCCGAAGCAGAGGAGGCCTTTCTTTCCTTAAAATAGGCCTTCTCTTCCGCCCCGGTGCTGCATCGCCCAGATGGCAACAAGCAGTTCTTCCTGGAGGTTGACGCCTCCTCCTCTGGAGCCGGAGCGGTACTTCCCAAAAATCATCTTCCGGGAGAATGGTAACTTGTGGCTTCTTCTCCAAACTCTTCTCCTCTTCTGAGCGCAACTATTCCATAGGAGATCGAGAGTTATTGGCCATCAAGCTGGCATTGGAGGAGTGGCGTTACCTGCTCGAAGGGGCTCTTCACCCGGTAATAATTTACACTGACCACAAGAACTTGGCTTACCTCCAGCATGCCCAGAGACTTAACCCGCGCCAAGCTCGGTGGTCCTTGTTTTTTGCTCGCTTTGATTTTATTCTTCATTTTCGCCCGGCTGACAAAAACATCAAGGCGGACGCCTTGTCCCGATCCTTTCTGGTGTCTGATCTCGAGGAGGAACCGAAACACATCATCGATCCCGCCAGAGTAATGCAGGTGGCTCCCGTGAGTCTAAATCGTCTCCCTCCCGGTAAGACGTTCATATCAGTACCTGATCGGGAGAAGATCCTACACTGGGGTCACTCGTCTAAACTAGCTGGCCACGCCGGTCAGAAAAAGACCCTCCAGCTTATTATGGCCTACCCTGCACAAGGACGTAATAGACTTTGTTTCTGCCTGTGTGTCCTGCGCCCGCAACAAGGTTCCGAGACATCTGCCAGCCGGTCGCCTCCTTCCGCTCCCAGTACCTGCTGCCCCCTGGCAGCATATAGCAATGGACTTTATAACTGATCTCCCCGTCTCTGCCGGTTGTACGGTCATTTGGGTGGTCGCTGACCGCTTTTCCAAGATGGCTCATTTCGTTCCCCTGCCAGGCCTCCCGTCTGCACCCGAGCTGGCTAAAGACTTTATCCGCCACATCTTCCGTCTTCATGGACTGCCCCTCCACATAGTGTCGGATCGTGGGGTACAGTTCACCTCAAGCTTCTGGAGAGCCACTTGTAAACTGCTAGACGTCACCCTGGACTTCTCCTCCGCTTACCACCCACAGTCTAATGGTCAAGTGGAGCGGATCAATCAGAACCTGACCAGTTACCTCCGGCACTTCGTTAATGCCCACCATTCAGACTGGGTGGATCTCCTGCCATGGGCCGAATTTTCTTGCAACAATCACGAGAGCGAATCTTCCTCCAAATCCCCGTTTTTTGTTGTCTTCGGTCAGCATCCTCGGATCCCATTTCCCGTCTCCACCTCGGTGGACAATCCGGCTGCGGAATCTCTTGTTAACAAATTTTCCTCCATATGGGAGAGCACCCGGTCCGCACTCCTTCTGTCATCCGAGCGTATGAAAAGACATGCTGACAAAAAACGTCTGGATCCTCCTCAATTCCGTCCAGGGGATAAGGTCTGGCTCTCGTCCAAGTATGTCCGGCTCAAGATTCCTTCCTATAAGTTAGGGCCTCGGTTCATCGGTCCTCTGGAGGTCATCAGTCAGATCAACCCGGTGGCCTATAAATTGAAACTCCCGGCCAACTTGCGGATCCCTAACTCCTTCCATGTATCTCTCCTCAAACCTGTGGTACTTAACTCTTTTTCCAAGTCTACAGGTACGCCTCCTGCTCCGGTTTCCGCAGAAAACGAATTTGAGGTAGAGAACATTCTGGCCACCAAAAGGGTAAGAGGGAAGACCTTTTTTCTAGTAGATTGGAAGGGGTTTGGTCCTGAAGAGAGAACGTGGGAGCCCCGGGAGAACATCCATGCCCCTCTCATCCTAGCTAAATTTCTCTCTGGCCTAAAAAAGGTGGGGCCTAAAGGGGGGGTACTGTAGCGCCGGCATCCCTGCCCTCTGCTAGGCAGGGACGCTGTTCCCCTCACCCCTCTGCTCCGAGCCCGGCGTCCTCCTCCCGCTCTGCTGGCAGCGCGCGCTCCTTCCCGGCCACTGTGCTTAGGGCGCGCGCGCTCCCTCCCTCTTAAAGGGGCCGCGCGCGCCGTCCTAAGGAGTCCCCGGCCAATGGCCGGAGGACTTCACCATATATAAGGCACCTCCTCCAAAATGGAGGTGCCCGAGCAATGTTGTTGCACTGTTCACTACTCTGCTTCAGCCCTCAGGTCCCGTTGCCAGTTACCTGCCAGTTACCTGCCAGAAACCTGCCAGTTTGCTGTCTGTTTCCTGCCTGACATTCCTCCTACCTGCTTGCTAGCCTGAGGTCCGACGGTCTGCCTTCCTACCCCTGTCAGTCTGTCTATGGACCAGCTTGCCCTCTCACCTGGGAGCGCACATCTGCTACCTGCCTGCTAGCCTACCTGGAGGCTCCGCCGTGACGTGCTGTGACCACCTGCCATTCCAGAGACTCCTGTCCGCTCACCTGGGAGCGCACATCTGGTACCTGCCTGCTAGCCTACCTGGAGGCTCCGCCGTCACGTGCTGTGACCACCTGCCTCTCCAGAGACTCCTGCCCGCTCACCTGGGAGCGCTCATCTGCTGCCTGTCTGTTGGCCTACCTGGAGGCTCCGCCGTCACGTGCTGTGACCACCTGCCATTCCAGAGACTCCTGCCCGCTCACCTGGGAGTGCTCATCTGCTGCCTGTCTGTTGGCCTACCTGGAGGCTCCGCCGTCACATGCTGTGACCACCCGTTTATCCAGAGACTCTCGCTTGCTCACCTGGGAGCACACATCTACCATCTGCCTGCTAGCCTACCTGGAGGCTCACCCATCACAGGTCGTACCTACCCTTTACCCAGAGACTGCCCCGGTCACTTGCCGTGACCTCCTGCCCGTTCATTCAGAGACTGCCCCGGTCACTTGCCGTGACCTCCTGCCCGTTCATCCAGAGACTGCCCCGGTCACTTGCCGTGATCTCCTGCCCGTTCATCCAGAGACTACCCCGGTCACTTGCCGTGACCTCCAGCCCGTTCACCCAGAGACTGTCCAGGTCACCTGCTGTGACTGCCTGCCCGTCTTCCTTGGTCGCCACCCACTCCCTTACAAGGACCGCCCCCTTGTATAGTAGCTCAGAGGTTCCGCCTCCCAGACCTGTTACAAATTGAAAATCATGACATTTTCAAATTATTTGACAAATTTAAAATATTTAAAATATTTTCATACATAAATGCAAATAATATCGACCAAAACTTACCACTAACATGAAGTACAATATGTCCCCAAAAACAATCTCTGAATCACTGGGATATGTTAAAGCATTCCAGAGTTATTACTTTATAAATTGACACTGGTCAGATTTGGAAAATGAGGCTCGGTCATTAACTTACAAAGTGACTCAGTCCTTACATAAGTTAATAGATATGTAAAAACAATGTTCCTGGCTTGAGCAGCTGCTATAAAGAAAAGCATTTTTCATTGTTGGGCTCAGACTGAACCACTGTCCTTAAAGGGAACCTGTCACCCACCAGTTTTGTCGCTTATAAACTATGCTCATCACCTTTAAGATCATAAGAATGGGGTTCGTGCAATCCATTTAGATCCTCATAAGTGCCCCTGCATACTTCAGAAAAGTGTTTTATACTTGTCCCGAAAGTGCACGGTCCCTTCAAACGCCACCTCTTCTAACTGGATATAAGTGGATGACGTATATCCGTCATCCACGTAGTACCTGATGTCTCACACCTGCGCAATGGAATTACTGGCTGTTCAATAAGGCACAGTGAGGTGCATCTGCGCAGCTCTCCAATTCCACTGCAAGAGAGACCAAGAGAGTTTACAAAAATAATACATTTTGTTTCAACATGAACTGTCTAATTCACTTACCCAGTGAATCTGGAGACTCTGTCGTACATACAATAAGTACTGTGCACTATTGTGCTCCACTGGGAACCGCTGATCTCCGATGACCCCCCACTGATCAAGGTATTTCAATCTGCTTGATAAATTTGGATGTGATGTGTTAGCTGCTGGGCACTATGGAGAATCCCACTCAGCCATGCAAAATGATACTAACCCACTCACTGATACTTCACCAGTTAGTGTGGGAAGTGGTGCCTGGCAATTTTTTTTTTTTGGGGGGGGGGATTGTGAATTGAAACAGAAAGTGTTCACATTCGCATGGAACTGCAAATTTCAGGAAATTAGGCATAAACTTTATCCACAGGTTACTGATCAGCCAACATCTAATCATAGTGATGTTTACTGTATCTATTATGATAAAAATTTGCTTGGAAAACTACCAGTCAAATTATTCTACAAAGAGGTTTCGGTTGAAAAATATGACATAAAGTAGAATAAACTTCAACTTTACACCTGTTTAGCGACTGGGTGGTGCTCGCGCCAACTTTTAACATTGTAAGAAAATAAAAGACATTTGAAAAATTATGTCATCGTAAAGTAAATGTATGAGAAATGTTATTTATTGACCATTCTATGTTGAATGAATATCTGTTATAAGGGAATAAACATTATAAGTGTGAAAATTGCAAATTCGGAATTTTCACAAAATTTCCAATATTTTAATAAATTAATTAAAATCTTATTGATCTAAAATCACTGCTTCTGTGAAGTATAGGGTGTCATGAAAAAAAATATTTTCAGGATTACAAAAATTGGAAAAAGAATTCCAAAGTTATTACCGCATAAAGTGACATATGTCAGATTTAAAAATGGGGCTCAGTCAGGAAGGTCAAAACTGGCTTCAGGGGCAAGGTTCTATTGTTTCCTCATAAAGGCAACATGTGAAAATAACAGTCAGATAAGTTCTGTTGCTTAGGAATACAAATATTATAATAATATGTTGCATAATAATTGAGGTTTAATCGGCTTGTGTAATGATAAGTACTGTATTATATTGCACATACTGATTAAATACATTCTTAATGCTTTATTCCAACATTTGGTGTTCAAAGGATTAATTTCACTATAAAATGTCATGCCATATTGCTAGGATGCACCATCACTTATTAATTACTTAATTTAATCTGACTTCAACGGCATAAGCCACTTCATTTAGCAGGTCCCAGGGGAATCCTGGTCTTCACATTTTAACCCCTATCACGGAAAGGCTGTTGGCCGGTGTGACAAACTGGCAAAGAAAAGGTTCGTCAAGCGAAGTCATATCCAAGAGTTAGAGATAAAATCAAAAGTCAAGTATGTGGTCTGGAGGATGCAGATATCAGTAACAGGAATCAACCAGGCTGAATCATTGCAAAGTTACAGGAGTATGAACCATAACATAACTGATAAGTAGGAAGGAAAAAGTGCCCCCCCAAGCTTACAGCAGAGAGCTAAATACAAGTGATGAGCGAGCACTAAAATGCTCGGGTACTCGTGGTTCGGGTCGAGCAAATTGGGATGCTCGAGTACTCGGACCGAGTAACAAACCCAATGTAAGTCTAATGGAAACTCGAGCATTTTTCCGGCGACTCCCCTTGGCAGTCTGCAGAGGGCCTAAATATTGCCCAAATTGATGAGAACAGTGTTCAAAAGACATGGGATCAGCATGGGGAAGACCCCTAGTAGCATTTTGGATGCCCAGGACACTGCTGTCAACAATGTTGTCAGAGGTATTACGCCACTTTTACGGACTCACTATAAAACATGCAAAAACTAAACAAAAATGGATTTTCCTGGGAAAAATGTAAAGGAACATCCCTTCCAGGGTAATGACTTGTATATAAGGCAAAATAAATAAACAAAACCAAAAATGCTCCTTCACACCTTGGGCTGTGTTCACATGTAGCGATTTTGATGCGTTTTGCACTTTTGCATTGCTTTCAACCAAGACAAATGCATTCGCCGGGAAAAGTAATTTTAACATTTTACAACCTTATCTGGCCATGTGGTGTGTGACACATCATCAGACACATGCATACAGTGCTGAAAAGACATGGGAACAGCATAGGAAAGACCCCTGGAAGCATCTCTGACTCCCAGGTCACTGCCTAAAAGTGTGCACATCACAAGTGATTCTTGGCGTATGCGAAGATTCCTCTGTCATTGCAGACTTGCAACAATCACCGTTCACATCCTTGTCCCAGCACAGCGTTCAGTTATCCCTACTCCATTCCTTGGAATACAAGCGAAATACTATACTGCCAAATTTTTGACAGCTACTTGCACTTGAAATATGGCCTTTTAGGTGCGTGGAGGTGGAAGCCGTCCACAACCTCATGGCGGCGGCCGGGTGTCCATACTCAGTCCCCAGCCGCCACTATTTCTCCAGGTGTCGTCTCTGCCTTCCACAAGCAGGGGTCCCTCAACATAATCCGAGCCCTCCTCAGTGCACTTACTGGGAAGGACTGCCTAACCACAAACACGTGGACAAGTGAATGTGGCCAAGGATGGTACGGAGCCAGTCCACAGCTTGTCGGTGAGAGTTGTATTTCATCACAGCCATATTCTTTAGCTCGGTGAAAGGACTTGAGAAACCGTATCTACACCAGCTGTCATTTCTCCCAGGAAGTCCTCTAATGCAGTTTGTTGCATAAGCAATGTCAGCCCATCCAACATCAGCTTGCACTTGTCGGTGGTGCTTCGACACACAAACATCTTTCTTTCCCCTTTAATTTCATGACTACAGAGTTGGGCAATGGCCTGATCTGCAATGCAGTTTGAGAAATAACATGCAATTAAGCACGTCCAATCCACATTAAAAAAAGCTGCCATAGAGTGCCCGGGAACCTTGCCACACACTTTTCTTAGCCAGGGCTGCTTCTCGGCAGGGTTGGACGGACCCACCAGAGAACCGGAGACTCCTCCTGTGGGTCCTGGCTTCTCCATCGGGAGAGTTCATAGTGCCGAGGTGAGGCCATGATGATGATAGAGACCACCATTTGCTTAGTTTTCTGTTACTTGGAATGCAAGCGCAAGTACGCAGCAAGCCACAGGCAGCAATAGTAAACTGCCAGATTCATGGGCTTGAAATCTGGCCTTTTAGGCTCGTGAAGGCGGAAGCTTTTCACAACCTCATGGAGGTGGCGGCCGGGTGTCCACACTCGGTCCCCAGCCTCCACTATTTCTCCCTGTATCGTCTCCGCCTTCCACAAGCAAGGGTCCCTAAACATTACTGCTGGTACTTTTCTGTGGGAATCTGCTGGACTCCTACCAGCCTGTAATATTTCCAGTGAACTATGGTACGACGCCACCATGATTTTAGCACTGCCCCCAGTACCAATAGCGAAGCCATACCCAATTTCCTTCTCAGGAATTCTATTTGGTAGACTGAGTGGCTGCCCAAGTACATTTGTTTCTCAGAAAGGAGCTGAACATAGAGTGGCAGTAGGTGCAAGTTTCTCCAGCCTGTTAGATATCAGAGGGTGAACTGCAGCACATTGACTCAGTGGTTAGCACTAGAGATGAGCGTTGTTCGACTCGAACTGTTCGCCAATCTCAAATTCGAGCTGTTTTGGGCGGTGTTCGAGCCATTCGGCGAACACGAACGATTTGAAAAAAATTCGGCTGTTCGAGGTTAAGTTCGATAACTATTCGTGCACCAAAATCATAACTGGATTTTTTCTCAGTAATGATGAAAATTAATGTTAATACGCAGTTTGAGTGTACAGCGGGGCGGGGGGAGGGGCAGGGGATGGATCTCTGCAGGAATAATGAAGATCTCCATTTTTTTTTCTCTTTCCCGCATTTACAGTGGGGAGGTGCAATCTGTCAGCCTATCAGCAGCGCACACACGGAGCGAAGTACTTTTTTTCACACAAGCAAGGGCATGTGTCATTGGCAGTGTATGTCACATGTCCTTGCCCTATAAGACCCAGCCATTTTCCCAGTCGCCACCATTTTCTCACTGCTGCAGCTGCGTGTTAGACGGCACCACTGTTGCTGTGTGCGCTATACCTTGTTAATTTCAAGCCAATTTTCGCACAAATCTACAGATAGCTTGGGAGTAGGGAATAGTTGTGATTGCAGTCCTTTTAAGGACTAGGTTACAGCATTTCCTACGACTTTTATCAGGCAGGTCTGTGCTCTTAAATAGATAGATTGGGAGTAAAGACTAATTGTAACTGAAGTCCTTTTCAGTTCCTATCAGTTTTTGCCAGGCAGGTCTGTGCCAGTGCTGTGCAAGATTTTTTTACAGAATTTGGCTAAATCTAGCAAAGCTAATTCTTTTTGGCCTATTGCAGAGTGTGTTAGTCAGTGGAGTAGCCTATCTGTGTTGCAAGCTACACCACCTGTGTATAGAATGTCAATTTTTTTACTGCACCTAGTGAAGTAAAACCTTTTGGGCATAGCATCATTCTATTAGTCCATTTATACTGACCTCCATCAGGTTGCAAAGTGAATATAATTTTTTTCTGCATCTAGCTCTGAAAAAATATTTGGGCTTCTAGCAGTGTGTGGGACTTGTTCTATTAGTCCATCTATACTGACCTCCACCAGGTTGCAAATTGAATATAATTTTTTTCTGCATCTAGCTCTGAAAAAATATTTGGGCTTCTAGCTGTGTGTGGGACTTGTTCTATTAGTCCATCTATACTGACCTCCATCAGGTTGCAAATTAAAAATAATTTTTATCTGCATCTACCTCTGAAAAAATATTTGGGCTTCTAGCAGTGGGTGGGACTTGGTCTATTAGTCCATCTATACTGATCTCCATCAGGTTGCAAATTGAATATAATTTTTTTCTGCATCTAGCTCAGAAAAAATATTTGGGCTTCTAGCAGTGTGTGGGACTTGGTCTATTAGTCCATCTATACTGACCTCCATCAGGTTGCAAATTAAAAATAATTTTTATCTGCATCTAGCTCTGAAAAAATATTTGGGCTTCTAGCAGTGTGTGGGACTTGTTCTATTAGTCCATCTATACTGACCTCCATCAGGTTGCAAATTAAAAATATTTTTTATCTGCATCTAGCTCTGAAAAAATATTTGGGCTTCTAGCAGTGTGTGGGACTTGGTCTATTAGTCCATCTATACTGACCTCCATCAGGTTGCAAATTGAATATAATTTTTTTCTGCATCTAGCTCTGAAAAAATATTTGGGCTTCTAGCAGTGTGTGGGACTTGTTCTATTAGTCCATCTATACTGACCTCCATCAGGTTGCAAATTAAAAATAATTTTTATCTGCATCTAGCTCTGAAAAAATATTTGGGCTTCTAGCAGTGTGTGAGACTTGGTCTATTAGTCCATCTATACTGACCTCCATCAGGTTGCAAATTGAATATAATTTTTTTCTGCATCTAGCTCTGAAAAAATATTTGGGCTTCTAGCAGTGTGTGGGACTTGTTCTATTAGTCCATCTATACTGACCTCCATCAGGTTGCAAATTGAATATAATTTTTTTCTGCATCTAGCTCTGAAAAAATATTTGGGCTTCTAGCAGTGTGTGGGACTTGTTCTAATAGTCCATCTATACTGACCTCCATCAGGCTGCAAATTGAATATAATTTTTTCTGCATCTAACCCAGCCAATAGTTTTGGCCTAATACCACAGTTTGGCCACTCAGCTCTGCTCGGTTCCCATCCATTGTTTTTGTGCAAACAACTCCAGAGTTGTGAATTAATTAATCACCAAAATGAGTGAAAAAAGGCCTGCTGCTGGTGGAAAGGGGAATAGGCGTGTTGGGAAGGGGAAAAAAGGTTGTGTCCGTGGGGTAGGTGTTAAAGCAACAGTAACATCTGCAGAAGAAAGACCATCTTCCAGCCAAACTAAAATGTCTACTTCTTTTAGCGGACAATGTGATAAGATCCCTTTCTTACGGCCACGCCAATCGCTACAAATTCCAGATGAGGCACAAAAACAGCAGGTGCTTCAACGGATATCAAGTGCTCCTTTAAGTGGGCTCTCCTCCACATCAACTTCAACATCACAAATACTCCAGTCCTCAGAGGTGTCACCCCAATCGCACTTGCTTCCTCACAGCTCCCAAATCTCCAGCTGCCCGTCTGAGTATGAGGTAGAACAGATGGTTGAGTCTGCAGAGCTGTTTACTCATACTATAGCCTGGGAATCAGAGGTCGGCTCCAGCGCTTCTGTGAATCCAGACGAAGAAATGATCTGCACTGATGCCCAGAATCTTTATGAGTCGGATCTAGGACCAGAAGCAGAAGGTTCTGACCATAATGTAGACCCTCATTCCCAAACTGTAACTCCTGTTGGTGGAGACAATGAGGAAGACGATGATGAGACTCAAATACCTGATTGGAGCGACAACTTTAGTTTTTTGTCAGGGCAGGAACAGGTTGGCTCTGAGGACGACGGGTGTGATAACACACAGGGTAATGATGATGAGGTTGGAGATCCCACTTACTGTCAACCCACAGTCAGCCAAGAGATGAGGTCAGCAGAGGAGGTGGAGGAGAATGCTAGTGACGATGAGGTCAGGTTGCGCCTTGCTGCACAGAGACGTAGTACTGGAAGCACGTCAACAACTGCATCCTCAAACACAACTCAGCCTCTGACCACAAGTCGTGGTGGCTCTTCAGGTCGCATGGGTGCTAAGCTTTGCATAGCCTGGGCATTTTTTCAGATCGATAAATATGACCCAACTCGTGTTATCTGTAACACTTCTCAGCAAAAGCTAAGTAGAGGCCAAAAAATACATAGTTTGAGTACTTCATGCATGAACCGGCACATGGACATGAAGCATAAGTTGCAGTGGGAAGCTCACTGTGCTACAATGTGGCCTAGCCGGCCGGGCCAAGCACCATCTGCCACATCTTGTGCATCCGCGGCCTCTTCATCCTCTGTGACTGGGGGGACAGCAGTCACACCTGTTTTGGGACGCAGACCTGACACCTCTTTACCCACAACAGCCAGCGTGATTGGCAGGTCATCATTTTCTTTGGAGGTGGTAACACCAGCTGGTGTTGAGCGCTGTCCGACATCGATAGCACCACCTTTGGATCAAGGCAACCTAACATGTCCGCCTGCATCTTCCTCACAGACTGGCAGTTTGCCGGGGACACCCTTATCAACCCCGTCTAAGCACAACAGCCAGCCCTCGGTCCCTCAGATGTGGACAAGTAAAAGACCATTTCCTCCTAGCCATGAGAAAGCTAAGAGGTTGAATTTCACCATCTGCAAGCTCTTGGCTACAGAAATGCTGCCTTTCCGCCTGGTGGACACAGACGATTTTTGAGACCTTATGTCCATCGCAGTGCCCCAGTCCCAGATGCCCAGTCGGCACTACTTCTCAAAGAAAAGTGTGCCTGCGCTCCACCAGCATGTCGCACACAACATCACCGCTTCTTTGAGAAACTCTGTGTGTGACAGGGTGCATTTCACCACAGACACTTGGACGAGTAGGCATGGACAGGGGCGTTACATGTCGCTGACTGGGCACTGGGTAACTATGGTGACAGCAGGACAAGGGGCTGCTGTCCAAGTCTTGCCGTCCCCACGAGTTGTGCCACAAGCTTTCTAACTGCGCAGAAGGGATCCTGCACACCTCCTTACTATGCTGGCAGTAGGGCTCAACGTCATCAGGCGGTTTTTACTTTGAAATGTCTGGGAAATGTGAGTCATACAGCTGAGGAGTTGTGGTCAGCTCTGGAGAACCAATTTCATGAATGGTTGTCTCCACTGGACCTGAAACCAGGGAAGGCCGTGTGCAACAATGCTGCAAACCTGGGTGCGGCCCTTCACCGGGCAATGTCACACACGTGCCTTGTATGGCTCACGTGTTGAACCTAGTTGTCCAGCAATTTTTAGCCCACTATCCCGGACTAGATGGCCTTCTGCAGAGGGCACGGTCGCTGTGTGCTCACTTCCGCCGTTCGCATCCCGCAGCTCAGCGACTTACATCTCTACAGAAGTCGTTGGGCCTGCCACTTCACCGGCTAAAATGCGATGTGCCTACCCGGTGGAATTCAACTCTGCACATGTTGCAGTGACTGTGGCAGCACCGACAAGCCCTGTTGCAATACGTTCTGACGTATAGCCTGGGCCAACGAGATCCAGAGGTGGGGCAAATCAAGCTGGAGGAGTGGTCTCAGATCAGGGACCTATGCACCCTTCTGCACAGTTTTGAAATGGCGAAGAAGATGTTTAGTGCTGACGATGCCATTATCAGCATGACTATTCCGGTGATTTACATGCTGGAGCACATGTTAAACAGAATTTGGAGTCAGGTGGTGGCACAAGAGGAGGTGGAGGAAGTAGAGGAGGAGGAGTTGTATGCGGAAGGGCTAATATCTGCAAGGTCCAGACGGTCGGCAGCACCAAGGCGGCAGGCATGTGAGGGTGGGGGAGATGGTTTTACCAGGGCGCATGGTAGCAGCCAAACTAGTGAGGAAGGTGCAGGAGCCCAGGAAGAAGTTGAGGGCGAACTGATGGAAGACTCATCAGATGAGGGAGACCTTGATCACATTTCTGTTGTGCGAGGTTGGGGGGAGAGGACAGAGGAAGGAAGCATGATTGTTACCTCGCCACCAACACAACAGGGACTTGGTGCTCCTGGATGCGCAAGACACATGAGTGCCTTCTAGCTGCACTACCTCCAACATGACCCTCGAATTGTGAGAATTAGAAATAATCCTGACTACTGGGTTGCCACACTGTTAGATCCCCGGTACAAAAGTAAATTTGCAGAAATTATTCCTGCCATAGAAAGTGATGCACGCATGCAGGAGTATCAGCAGAGACTGTTGCAGAATCTTACATGTGCTTTTCCACAAAACACCAGTGGTGCACGTAGTGAATCTCACAGTTCCAACTTGCCAACCGTGGGACCGTCGAGTGTTCAGCACTCAAACCGTAACAGAAACACAGTATCTGCTGGTAAAATCAATTTTGCGGACTCATTTCACCACTTTTTTAGCCCATCCTTTGCAAGGCCACAGGAGACAAGAAGTCTGACACATAGTCAATGCCTAGAGACGATGGTACAGGAGTATCTCCAAGTAAACATTGAAGCAATGACTGTGTCACTGGACCCTTGCTCTTTTTGGGCTTCCAACCTGGATAAATGGCCGGAGCTAGCCACTTAAGCCTTGGAGATCTTGTCATGCCCCGCAGCCAGCGTTCTGTCTGAACGTCTGTTCAGCGCTGCTGGTGGTGTGCTGACAGATAAGCGCACGCGGCTCTCCACTGATAATGCAGACAGACTCACGTTCATAAAGATGAACAAATCATGGATCCGAAATGACTTTTCTACCCCTGTGTCATCCTGGGGAGAGTAAAAGCTTGATGATTGGTTAAAATCACCTCACCAACCGTTTTAAGCTTTCAAATTACTAATCATGTTTATCTGTATCTTGGCTGGAAAATAATTTGGGCTTTGTAGCAGTGTGCAGTATTGATTCTATTAGGCCATCTATACTAAGCTCCACCAGATATAAAATTACTAATCATGTTTATATGTATCTTGGCTGGAAAATAATTTGGGCTTTGTAGCAGTGTGCAGTACTGATTCTATTAGGCCATCTATACTAAGCTCCACCAGATTTAAAATTACTAATCATGTTTATCTGTATCTTGGCTGGAAAATAATTTGGGCTTTGTAGCAGTGTGCAGCACTGATTCTATTAGGCCATCTATACTAAGCTCCACCAGTTTTAAAATTAATAATAATTTTTAGCTGCATCTAGCCCGGAAAATAATTTTGGGGCTCCGAGATGCGCAAGACACATAAGTGCCTTCTTGCTGCACTACCGGCAACATGACCCTCAGATTGTCAGAATTCGAAGTAATCCTGACTACTGGGTTGCCACACTCTTAGATCCCCCACACTCTTCGATCAACCTTTTCATTTTAATAAAGACCAAAAAAATGGTCATTTTTGAAATTATAAGCATTAGCAGGTTATTATAAACTGAAATCAAACAGGAGCTTCGGAACTCTCTCGTCCATTGAATTTGTCAGGTTTTGGATGGTTTCTGCTTCAATTGTTTTGCATGAGGACAGAATAAAAACAGACAGCATAGCCAGAACAATAGACAGAATTTTTAGAAAATAGCAAAAGGCAATGGTACTCACCAGCCAAGGTTTCAAGAAAAAATGCACACCAGGACACGGCCGGCCCCCTTTTGTTAGAAGGAGGTAACACAGCTGCAGAATGCTGATGAACAATCGCCCTCATCCACTCTCACTGGAGGGGTGACTGCCCAGCACTAAAACTGCACACAGATGAAACTTGCAGTAGGGTGCAATTCACACACTCGCGGCACCGTGCCTAGCCAGCATCCTATTACACGCCCCTACTATTCGACTAGGCGGGATGCCCGGCACCCTATCCGTGCATCGCAGAGTTGTGAAGCCCCAACTCACAAGGTCACCATTACTGGGCCTGGCCGTGCCCTGGCAGATAAAAAAAGTGCAAAAAATATCATATGAGGTATTAGTTGATATTTTGGCCAAAATACGTAAGCTCGCAACCCATCGTCAAGGGTCCTCACGGTTTTGCGAGTCCCTACTCTAACATTAAAAACAGACAGCATAGCCAGAACAATAGACAGAATTTTTAGAAAATAGCAAAAGGCAATGGTACTCACCGCCTAGTCGAATAGTAGGGGCGTGTAATAGTAGTCTTGCCTTTCATTGGACACACCTGCCAAACTAATTAGCACAGGTGTCTGCAATTGCTTACAGTGATATAAAGAGCCCTGACACACATCACCATCAATGAGTTTAACTGACAAACAAACAAATTCTTCCCTTATCACTCCTAAACACTTTTTGCATAATAATTTGGAACACAGTGTACATGTGCTTTTCCACAAAACACCAGTGGTTCACGTAGTGAATCTTACAGTTCTAACTTGACAACCGTGGTCTATATGGAGTTGTTCAATAAAGGGCCCAAAATTAAGATAACATAGACGGGAGAGGTCTCTATGAATAGGAATTCCTAAGTATTTGATACCCTGTGAGGGCCAGGCAAAGGGAAAGTTGGACTGGATGGAATCCTCTAAGGATTTGGGGAGGGAGACATCGAGGGCCTCAGACTTCGCTGCATTGATTTTAAAATTTGACCATGTAACAAAGTGATCTATTTCAGCCATAACAGCAGGGATGGATATTTGTGTGTCCTTTGTCTGGCCTTTCTTACCAACCCTTCTGTCCGGCTGCCTTGGGCCTCCTCTTGGTAAACTTGGCGCCAGTTTCCCTGACCCTATGTGGTGCCCTCCTAGCGGGTGTAGCGAGGGGCTGCGCCACATAAAATGTCACAGCCTCCGGTTTCTAGCTGAGGGTCGTTTCCCGCCTCCACTAGTTTCGGGGACCGGTCTCCCCCTTTGGCCTGACCCCTCCACGCAGGTGGATTCGGGCGTGCGGTGGCGACTCGCCCGTCCACACCCCTGGGATCTCTTCGTTCCTCGTTCCTGGAGCCTTCTCCGCTCCTCTTCCTTCCTTCTCCCTCTTCCAGGCCTGGGCCTCTGTTACTAGGCCCGCCTCCGGAGCAGAGCTCATGCAGAGCCCCTGCTCCCTGTCACTTCTGCTCAGACTTCTCTACACTGAACTAAGATGGTGCCCACCTTTTATACTCCCTTCTCAGTGCACCCAGGAACTGCTTCCTCCCTGCTCCTGCACTACAGGGTTCCCCTTCCTCAGTGTTCCCTCCCCCCACTCCAGCCAGGGACAGGGACTGTCGTGCCCATCTCAGGGGCATATTGGTCGCCCTGCCCCACGGCAATGTGGTGTAATGCATGCAGGTGTCAGGTCCTGATCCACACTCCATCCTTACCTGAGAGTGAGATATCACACCTCTGGGTGAGGTGCAATACCTCTGTAGCAACCGAGCCCTGAGGGTGCTACAGTTCCATTTATCTTCAGCCTAGGTGACGTATTGCAAAACAGGGCCGTGATTTTGGCTATAAAAGGGTCCCCTAGACCCCTACCCCAAGCTTTTTAAGAGAATAATATATGGCGTGCCAGGAGACTCTATGGAATGCTTTCTCAGCATCCAACAAGAGTATCTAATTACAAATTTTTAACTGCATCTAGCCCAGGAAATACTTTGTGCCTAGTAGCAGTGTCTGCTAGTCAGCGGATTATCCCAGCTGTTAAGCAAGCTACACCACCTGTAGTTTGGACACTTAATTTTTTCAAAGGAAATGCTTCGGGACCACGGGATACTCAGAGAAGAGCATCAGGAGGCACCCCAAGGCATAGGGGCTGGGACTGGCGGTAGGATGCCTTGCGGTGGACAGCCGAGCTCGATCCTTATAAAAGCTTTTTAACTGCAGCAGCTTTAGTGGACGCTACTAGAGCTGGAATTACGCGGCGGCTGGCATGAGACTTGCCCTCCAATAGATCCTTGTAAAATGATTTAAAGTGTATTCATTCAAATTAGAGAGACAATTTAAATTAAAAAGCTTAGAGCTGCCTCCACCACAGGGGGGCTCGCTCGACCCACCAGCGGACAGGCACCAGTATTGGGAGAGGGGGGCTGGCCGTCAGGGTCTACCATGGCTCTGGCACAAACCCGGCGACACGGAGGTGGCACGGGCAGGAACGGACTGGCCATGTCGGCTTCTCACTTTTTGGATTTAGAAGGGCATGACATGCCTATATCTGTGTCTCCCCCTCCTTTTACTCCTCCACCTCTTTTCTTTTCGCATGACTATATGTACTTGTCACTTTTCCATGTGTTAGTTATGTCTTCTGAGCAGTTTGTCAGCTTTTGGACACCTTTGAAGGTGTTTTCTATGTGTTTCTATGTGTTTTTGTTTGCCTGCCATTGGTTTTAACGGTGTTCGAAAGTGTTCGACGAATAGTTCGACGAACAGTTCGGCGAACACACGGGTGTTCGACGAACCGAACCGAACTCGAACACTACGGGGGTGGCTCAACACTAGTTAGCACTGAAGCCTTGCAGCGCTGGGATCCTGGGTTCAAATCCCAGCAAGGACAACATCTGCAAGGATTTTGTATGTTCTCCCCGTGTTTGCGTGGGTTTCCACCTAAGTAAAAAGGAGCCATAGAGTGTCCGGGAACCTTCCCACACATTTTTCTTAGCCAGGACTGCTTCTCGGCAGGGTTGGACGGTCCCACCAGAGAATCCTCTGGTGGGCACTGGCTTCTCCATCGGGAGAGTTCATGATAGCGCAAACTTTGCAGCAGCTATAGGGCTCTTGATTGGGGGGGAAAGGTGAGCCCTCAGAATGAAATCCTCTGGTGTGCCCAATGTTTTTCAGTTTGAAACTGCTTCTCATTGGAAGTTGTATTTCATCACAGCCATATTCTTTAGCTCGGTGAACAGACTGGCATAGAGGGAAACAGTATCTACGCCTGCTGTCATTTCTCCATCGCCAGGTTCTGCCCATTGTCATACATCACCATGTCTGGCTGTATGTTCAGCGGTGAGAGCCACAGATCAGGCTGCTGTGTTACAGCTTTCAACAAATCGGTAGCAGTGGGCAGTTTGTCACCAAAGCATTAAGCATGTTATCTTCAGCACAGCCTGTTGCCGCTTGGCCAAGGCAGTGCAGCAGTGGTTTCAGCTTGTGACTGATGTGGTAATTTTGGAGATGGAGGCCAAACTGGAGAAGGAAGTGCAGGAGCTGAACAATGTGATTACATTGAGGTTACATTGGCGAGTATAGTTTTTATACTAAACAAATATCCTACTGTGTTTTTATTTATTTTATTAAGTTAATTTTTAAGACAAATGCATTCACCAGGAAATGTAATTTTAACATTTTACAACCTTATACGGCCATGTGGTGTGTGACACATCCTAAGACACGTCCTGTTTTATCTATGATGGAGGGACTCTGAAAATCACAAAGCCTATTTTTATAGGGTCATCAGGCGGCCGTTACTATTCTTAAAGGGCCAGCAGTCGGCCCTTGCTATTGTTAGAGAGCCATCAGTCGGCTAAGCTTTGTTGTTCCCATTATTGACTAGTGGGTCTCCTATACTGTTATTGCGTATGCAGTGACTGCAAGGCCTGCCAAAAATTTGGACGCAACCCAATACCCCTTTGAAAACACATAGAGCAGGGCCACAGTAACGACATGTTTCCATTAGAAAGGAGCGGGTCTGCTATACAGTTAAGGGGTATGAAGTGAGTCCAACGGCTGACAAAATTTAGGAAAAACCCCAATAACAATTTAAAGACATGTAGAGGTGGGCCTCAGTAAAGACATATTCCCATTAGAAAGGAGTGGGTCTCCCATACTGCTTGCCTATGCAGTGACTGCAATGGCTGTCAAAAATTAGGAGGCACTCTAATGCCCCTTGCAAGAGACATAGAGTTTAAGGGCTTTGCTGAAAAAAATGCCCCAATTATTAGGAAGTGGGTCTCCCATACTGTTTGCCTATGCAGTGAAGCAATGGCTGCCAAAAATTTGGAAGGACTCCACTTGCAAGAGATGTAGATATGTTATTATGGTACATATGAAGGTGATATGGTGGTGAAGGATGAGGATGCAGAGAAGGAGGAGGACAAGAGCAAATAGACAAAATCAGGAAGCATATACCCATGTCTAGGTGTGAAGACAGAGGTGCATGGGAATAGAAATATACCTCCCCAAAAAAAGACACCGAATTTGAGTTTATGTTACGCTGCTATCATTAGGTGGTGTTGACAAGTCTGGCCCAATCCAGCCCTTGTTCATTTTTATAAGAGTCAGTCTGTTAGTATTTTCAGTTGACAGGCGAATGCGCCTATCAGTTTTAATTCCACCGGTGGCACTAAAAACCCCCTCTGACAAAACACTAGTGGCAGGGCAAGCCAAGACCTCCAAGGCGTAGAGAGCCAGTTCATGCCACATGTCCAGCTTGGATACCCAATAATTATAAGGCACAGAGGAATCACGGAGGACGTTGGTACGGTCGGCAAGGTACTCCCTCACCATCTTCCGAAACTTTGCACTCCTTGTGAGAGTACCCCGCGCCTCAGGAACTGTGCGATGGGAGGGTCTGAGAAAACTGTCCCAGAACTTTGACAGTGTTCCCCTGCCTCTGCTGGATTGCATTTGTGTCTCTCTTGCCTGTACTCCTTGGTTGTCCAACGAACTGTGACCTCTGCCGCCAGCGTTTTCAGATGGGAATTTTTTTACTAATTCCCCAACAAGGGCCTTCTCATACTGCACCATTTTATTAGGCCTGTCCTGCAAGGGAATAAGAGACATAAAGTTCTCCCTGTAGCGTGGGTCTAGAAGCGTCACCAACCAGTAATGACTGTCACCCAAAATTTGGACAACGCGAGGGTCATGGCAAAGGCAGCATAACATAGACTCAGCCATGTGTGCCAGACTGCAAAGAGGCAAGACTTCCGTGTCCTCACCAAGAGGACGACTGACCATGCTCTCCTCCTCATCCTCTTCCTCCTCCTCCCTGTCCTCAGGCCATCCACGCTGAACAGACAGTATGACAGTTGTGCGGGTAGTACCTTCTATCGTGCAGGAAACTAGCTCCTGTTGAGCCACGAGGTTAAGCACATGGGCCAGGCATGGTACGTGTGTGAGCTCGCCTCGCCTTAGAGCCGCCACCAGATTCCGGCCATTGACACACACGACCATGCATGGCTATAGGGTCAGCGGTGTCAGCCAGAGATCTGCCTGCTCTTTCAGAGCTGTCCACAACTCTTCATCGTTGTGTGGTTTGTCACCTAAGAATAGTAACTTCAGCACAGCCTGTTGCCACTTGGCTGAGGCAGTGCTGCAGTGCTTCCATCTCGCGACTGATGTGGTCATTTCGGAGATGGATGCTGAAGAGTAGGAGGTGCAGGAGCTGTAGCATGTCGGAGCAACCCTGATTGACCCAGGGCCCGCAATCCTCAGCATCGGGAGGATGTGTTCCGTCCCAAGGTCTGACTGGGTCCCGGTTTCCACTATATTAATCCAGTGTGCCGTCAGCAAGATGTACCATCCCTGCCCACAAGCATTTGTCCACGTGTCTGTGGTTAGGTGGACTTTCTCAGTAACTACATTGTTGAGGGCATGTCTAATATTGTGAGACACGTGCTCGTGTAATGCGGGGACAGCACACCAAGAGAAATAGTGGCCGCTGGGTACCGAGTACCGAGGGATGGCCGCCACCATCAGGTTGCGGAAAGCTTATGTCTCCACGAGCCTAAAAGGCAACATTTCGAGCGCAAGCATTCGCAAAATGTGTGAATTCCAAGGACTGGGCTAGGTACATCTGAACGCTGAGCTGGGACAGGGACATGGACGTGCTTGCTGATGGTGCTACTTGAGAGTGTGCAATGACAGGTGCAGGGCGGGAGGCATCTTGGCATGCGCCATGGACAGGGGATTGGTGTGCATGCACAACAGCGGAAGAAGCAGTGGTGTCACCCGCAGACACTGTTGCTGGACCCTGGGGTTCGGCCCACTTAGTTGGGTGCTTTGCTGCCATGTGCCTGATCATGCTGATAGTGGTCAGGCTGGTAGTTTTGCTACCTCTGCTGATGCTGGCCTGGCAGGTGGTGCAAATGGCCTTTTTGGGGTTATCTGCAGAGTCTTTAAAAAATAACCAGACTCGGGAAGACCTAACAGTTGTACTGGCAACTTTTGTTGTGTCGGCATTATGAGGAATGCTTTCCCGCCTTGTGTCTGCAGCCACCACACTGCTTCTTCCTGCCTGTTGTGGTTCTATGCCTCCCTCCCCCTGTGTGCTGCTGTCCTTGCTCTGTGTGTCCCCCAGCCAGGTTGGATCAGTTACTATATCATCCACCACCTCATCTTCCACTTCCACACCCTGATCCTCCTCCTGACTTTCTGGCAATTGTGTCTCATCATCCACCTCTTGAGACAGTAATTGCACTTTCCCACCATCGCCTTCGTGTGACCGTGGCTGTTCCAATATTTGGGCATCGCTACATGCGTTCTCCTCTTGACTCACTTGAAGATGGCCGGGCGAGAGGCCCGAATCTACAAATGGAATAGTGAACAGCTCTTCTGAGTGTCCAAGTGTGGGATCAGTTGTCTCCAGGCACTCAGCATGGTGGGAGGAAGGAGGATCAGGATGAGGAATATGTGGTTCAGATTCACGGCTACTGAGACTTGACCGTGTGGAAGATAGGGTGGAGGTGGTGGTGGCCAAGTGACTGGAAGCATTATCTGCTATCCAACCAATAACCTTTTCACACTGCTCTGTGTTCAATAGTGGTGCTTTGCGGTCCCCTAATAATTGGGACAGGAAGGTTGAGCGTCAAGATGTGGGTGTTTGTTGTGGCACAATTTTACCTTGTCCATGGCCATGTCCTCGGCCTCTGCATGCACCATCACCATCACGTCCACTTCCCCGTCCCTTGCCATGCACCTTGCCCATTTTTAATAGAGGACAATATTTTCCACGTTCACGAGAAATGGCTGATTTTGGAACACAGTTATATGTGATATGTCTGACAGAGAACCACGATTTTTAAATAGTAGGCCTGTAATTTACTAATATTATTCTACACAGAGACCTAGTGTGAATAGCTTCACCGACACATTGCAACGGAATGAAAATGAAAGAAATGTATGATTTTAGAAGTCTTTTCAGTGATATGTCTAACAGAAAACCATGGCTTTAAATTGTAGGCCTGTAATTTACTATTATTATTCTACATGGAGACCTAGTGTGAATAGCTTCACCGACACACTGCAACAGAATGGAAAAGCAGGCTAATATTTTCCACGTTCAGTTCAAATTTCTGGATTTTTATCACTGTAATATGGAACAGATCTGGCTTTATTCTGCAGTGAGCAGAAAAATGGTGTACTCTGGATTGCCTTTTAAGCAAATAACCAGGATTAAGATCGAAAAAAAATTTGCCCTGGCCCCTGATATCTGGGGCTGTCTAGAAATATCTGTAATTATTACAGCAGCAGCAGACAGGAAGTTCAATGGACCCTCTTGCACTGTATTATACACTGCAGTCTGCCACATACACTGCCTGCATGCCTAGTACTGATTATATGCAGCTGGATTAGTCCTCAAAAGGACTGTTGGTTCAGATGGATATAGATATATGTTGTGAAATACTAATATACACCTGATGATGCTGTGCAGCCAGCCAATCACTGTAATGCCCACAACCAACATGGCTACGGCATTACAGTGCGTGGCAGGCAATCCCTACATGTTCATTGGCTCTCTAAAGAGCGCCAAATATGCAGGGAGAGGACCCGAGTTCCTGTCCGAGCAACCTGGAAATACTCGCTGAGCTCGTCGAGCACAGTGATGCTTGGGCGAGTACCGAGCAGTAGCGAGCACGTTCGCTCATCACTACTAAATACATCTGAAAACAAATTCACTGAAGCAAAACACAGGTGAATTGGAGGAGGGACAAGTCCCAGCTATCCTACAGTTAACCTGAAACCTACTGCTTGGTCCATCAGCATCCATGGTATTAGTAAGTTTCTGACTATTGACAAAATGAGTGGTAGTAAGAGTATGTACACTCCAGAACTGCCACAGATGAGAGGATTGGTTGGATGCTGCTGTGCTCGAATCATGCAGACCCTTTCCTGTTCTCCTGGCACTGCAGTAGCCCAGTTACTCATACAGATAACACAGATCAACCCTTTTTCTGTAGTAAAACATTACAGCAATTTCCTGCACACCTGGTGGCTGAGCACACCTCTCTGCAGGGTACAGGTAACACACAGTGCTAAACAATATTGCAGCCTCTTTAAGCTCAGAAACTATAGGTGTCACAATTTCTAGTAATATTCCAGCACTGTTTGAGATGGAAGAACCCCCATAAAAAATTAAATGTTGCCAAAAAGTCATCAATTTCTCCTTTAAGTAACACATTTATTTTTATTCTTCTTTTTTACTACTTTATTTTTGCTACTTTTCCCATTCACTTGAGGTACATTTTGAATTGTATTTTGGCATGTCACATAGAGCAAAGCTTTAAATTAACATGATGAATATTCATTGATATTCATGAAATTCAGCTACACTTAATAGAAGTTGGAGGCATGTTTCAGAATCTAGAACTCTACTGATTACCATCTAAAAACTTCCATACTCAAAACAAATTTCTTTTATATTGAACATTAACATTTTGCACTGTTACTCTTGCTTAGCATGATGTGTCTGATTTTCTATTCTTGCAAGGAAATCTGAAGAACAAAGGCCTTAATATTCTCTTAAAGCAGATCTGTCAGCTCAATATGCTGTCCTAAATAAGGTCAGTACTCCTAGTAATCACAATAACACAAAAAAATTGGCTAGTATGTTGTTTGGCTAGTATGTATGCCAAAAAATACCTCAGATCTATAGTTATGAGTTTGGTGTACTAATGAAGAGCACTCTACCTTCAACTGCACATGGGGATTTTTGACAGGGTACTATCTATATATGTATACACAACAGCCTGACAAGCTACACTCTGAGGAGAAAAAAGAAGTGGCAAGGGTAGCGACTATCCTTATGAAAACATAGGGCTCAAAACTTTATGTCTTGTGTATTCTTTCAGTGCTTCTAACAGAACGCACAATAATGCATTTTCTTTTTGAAAAGAACAGAATATAAAGTAGTTATGTGTAGTGATGACACACATGACAAGATAACAAGGTGACAGCTACAATGCACCCATTGCAATATGCCAGACACTTACCATTCAATTAATGTAATAATTAAGGGGCCAATTCATCAAGACTGGCGTAGTGCAGCCTTAATGAATTGGTGAAGGAGACAGATTAAGGAGATTTCTAACAACTGCACTTCTAATGCATCATACTAAAAATAGGTCTTCAAAAATCCTAAAATACACCAGTCTACTATTTCCAAATCTGAATATTCTGCACAATATTAATTTATGCCACAGTATTTGAAGAGATATTTTGAAAAAAATAAACACCATTCCACCAGAGGAACCTGATACCAAATGTAAAGTATGGTAGAACTGCTCTGGTGTGATGCTCTTTTTTCCCTCAGATTCTGAGCAGCTCAACATTGTGCAGCCCATCCTAGATTTTAGAAAACATGCAGCAGGACCGGCTGCATGAAGTAGACAGACACACTAAAACTGTCAGACTGTCTAAGATGAAAGTTCATTCTCTATCAGTTAAAGAGAGGTGCCCAGCTCCCCTTAGTGTCCTGTCAGGTTGAATAAACAGAGGAATGTGCATTCAGGGTGCCTGACATGACACTGGTCTGATGTGATCTCAGCCAATACTACTTTGCGTCATCAGAAATCTAGGATGGCTGCACATTGATTTATGGCAATGTACCATAAATCAAAAAATTAAATGTGTATTATTTATTTTATTTGTTTTATTACATTTCTCAGAAAAAAACCTTAATAGCTTGTAATAAAATGTTGTGAATTTCATGCACTTTTCATTGTGTTTAATACAAGTGTTTTAAAGGCATGTTTTCTGATATTTTCAAGTCCTTTAGAGAAGCCAATGAAAAAATATTTACCCAGAGCATGCTGCATTAAGAGATTCACCACAATTATTACTGTTATGTATGAAGATTCTAATTTAAAGGGAACCTTTCACCCCCAAAAAATGCTATTAACCTGCAGCTATGGGGCTAATCTGTGGGATAATAGCATTATTAATCTGCCTGGCGCCCGCACTTAGCCAAATGCTGCAGGGAGAAAATGAAGCTATTTAAATAACCCTGTAGAACTCTCCCATTGTTCTCGGAATTCTACTGTAGTTTAAAAATCCTGTAGAACTCTCCCATTGTTCTCAAAATTCTACAGTAGTTTAAAAATCTTGGAGAACGTACCCATTGTTCTTGGAATTCTACTGTAGTTTAAAAATCCTGTAGAACTCTCCTATTGCTCTCAGAATGTTATTGTTATTTATATAGCCCCTGTAGAACTCTCCCATTGTTCTTGGAATTATACTGTATTTTAAAAATCCTGTGGAACTCTTCCATTGTTCACAGAATGTTATTGTTATTTAAATAACCCTGTAGAACTTTCCTATTTTAAGGAATTTTAATGTAGTTTAAAAATTCTGTAGAACTCTCCGATTGTTCTTTGAATTTCACTGCAGTTTTAAAATCCTTCAGAACACTCCCATTTTTCTGGGAATGTTATAGTTATTTTAATAACCCTGAAGAACTCTCCCAGTGTTCTCTGAATTCTACAGTAGTTTAAAAATCCTGTATAATTCTCCCATTGTTCCTGAAATGTTATTGTTATTTAAATTTCCCTGTAGAAACCTCCCATTGTTCTCAGAATTATAATGTAGTTTAAAAATCCTGTAGAACATTTCCATTGTTCTCGGAATTCCACAGTAGTTTAAAAATCCTGTAGAACTCTTCATTATTATCGGAATGTTAGTCCCACCATCAACCTAACACTCTACTACTCCTGTACTGAAATTAACTTTTTGGACACCATCATCAAGCTACAGAACAATGAAATAGAGACATCCCTGTACCGGAAGCCAATCGACCATCCAACATACCTTAAATGTGACAGCTTCCATCCAAAACACATAAAAAACTTTACTGTCTATAGCCAAGCCATCAGATACAATCGGATATGTTCCAACCCTATAGATAGAGACAAACACCTTGGTGGCCTCAGAAAGACCTTTTTGAATCAGGGCTACCATCCAAGAACAATTGAGAACCAGATTACAAGAGCGACCAGAATATCAAGGAATCATCTCCTACATTACAAGACTAAACAAGAAAGCAACTGGGTGCCTATAGTAGTCACCTACAATCCAAATCTGGAGGCGCTAAGGAGAGCTGCACGGAAACTACAACCCTTACTACAAAAAGATGCTGGATTACAATCCATATTTCCAGACCCCCCACTTCTGTGTTTCAGGCAGCCCCCAAATTTTAGAAGAATCATTGTCAGAAGCTCCCTGTCATCTCCGCCAGCTACACATACCTTTCCTTGCAACCAGAAAAATGTAAAACCTGTCCATTTATAATGACTACAGACAACATAAAGATTCCAATTCACATCAGGACTACAAGATCCCAGGTACTTTCAGCTGCATCACATCTAATGTAGTGTACTTAATTATATGCACCAAATGTCCATCTGGGGGTCTGTATGTCAGGGAAACAGGGCAAAAACTTAGGACAAGGATGAATTCTCATCGCCACACAATAAAAGAAGAAAAAATAGATCTACCTGTGGCCAAGCATTTTTAATACTATTACATTATTTCTGTGTTCCATTGTGAATAAATATGTGACTCTTCAGATTTTGTGTAATACTATGCCTGATGAAGAGACCTGAGTAGTCTCAAAAGCTTGCAACTTGATGCCATCTTTTCAGTCAGCCATTAAAATGTATCAACTACTGAGGACTCTCAAATCTTAATATTTTTCCCATTGTTAACGGAATTCTACTGTAGTTTAAAAATCCTGTAGCACTTTCCCATTGTTCTCAAAATTCTACTGTAGTCTAAAAATCTTGTCAAACTCTCCCTTTGCTCTCAGAATTCTACTGTAGTTTAAAAATGCTGTAGAACTCTCCCATTCATTTAGGAATGCTATTGTCATTTATATTACCCTGTAGAACTCTCCCATTGTTCTCAAAAATTCTACTGTACTTTAAAAATCCTGTTGGACTCTCCCATTATTCTCGGAATTCTACTGTCGTTTAAAAATCCTGTATAATTCTCTCATTGTTCTCAGAATTCTTCTGTAGTTTAAAAATCCTGTAGAATTCTTCCATTGTTTTCGAAATTCTACTGTGGTTTAAAAATCGTCTAAAACTCTCCCATTGTTCTATGAATTCTACTGTAGTTTAAAAACACTGTAGAACTCTTTCATTGTTCTTGGAATGTTATTGTTATTTAAAGAACCCTGTAGAACTCCCCCATTGTTCTCAGAATTCTACTGTAGTTAAAAAATCCTGTAGAACTCTCCCATTGCTCTCAGATTACTACTGGTATTTAAATAACCCTTTAGAATGCTCCCATTGTTTCAGAATTCTACTGTACAGGGTGCGCCATTTATATGGATACACCTAATTTAAATGGTAATGGTTGGTGATATCAACTTCCTGTTTGAGGCACATTAGTACATGGGAGGGAGAAAACTTTTCCAGATGGGTGGTGACCATGGTGGCCATTTTGAAGTTGGCCATTTTGGATCCCACTTTATTTTTTCAATGGGAAGAGGGTCATGTGACACATCAAACCTATTGAGAATTTCATAAGAAAAACAATGGTGTGCTTGGTTTTAAGGTAACTTTATTCTTTCATGAGTTTTTTACAAGTTTATGACCACTTATAAAATGTGTTCAAAGTGCTGCCCATTGTGTTGGATTGTCAATGCAATCCTCTTCTCCCAGTCTTGACACACTGATAACAACACCACAGAAGAAATGCTAGTACAGGCTTCCAGTATCTGTTGTTTCAGATGCTGCACATCTCGTATCTTGATGGTATGGTGTGGTATATGGGGTACAAAGATAGTGGGGCCATTCTTCATCAATGGAAACCTCAATGCCACTGGATATCTAAAATTGCTACATGATGATGTGTTACCCTCTTTATGCACTGAAGTTGGCACATTCCCTGAGTTTTTCCAACAAGATGGTGCACCACCACATTATGGGTGTCAGGTCCAAGCATTCCTACATGAACAGTTTCCTGGAAAGTGGATTGGTCATCGTGGGCCAGTTAAATAGCCACCAAGGTCTCCCAATCTGACCCTCTTAGACTTTTATCTTTGGGGTCATCTGAAGGCAATTGTCTATGTTGTGAAGATATGAGATGTGCAGCATCTGAAACAACAGATACTGGAAGCATGTGCTAGCATTTCTTCTGCGGTGTTGCTATCAGTATGTCAAGAGTGGGAGAAGAGGGTTGCATTGACAATCCAACACAATGGGCAGCACTTTGAACACATTTTATAAGTGGTCATAAACTTGTAAAAAACTCATGAAAGAATAAAGTTACCTTAAAACCAAGCACACCATTGTTTTCTTATGAAATTGTCAATAGGTTTGATGTGTCACATGATCCTCTTCCCATTGAAAAAAATAAAGTTGGATCCCAAATGTCCGACTTCAAAATGGCCGCCATGGTCACCACTCATCTGGAAAAGTTTCCCCCCTTCCATATACTAATGTGCCACAAACAGGAAGTTGATATCACCAACCATTTCCATTTAATTTAGGTGCATCCATATAAATGGCCCACCCTGTAGTTTAAAAATCCTGTAGGGCACTTTCATTGTTCTAGAAATTATATTGCTATTTAAATAACCCTGTAGAACATTTCCATTTTTCTCTAAATTCTACTGTAGATTAAAAATCCTGTAGAACTCTTCCATTGTTCTCAGAATTCTACTGTAGTTTAAAAATCCTATGGAACTCTTCGATTGTTCACAGAATGTTATTGTTATTTAAATAACCTCATAGAACTCTCCCATTTTTTAATGGAACTTTACAGTCGTTTAAAAACCTTACAAAACTTCCCCACTGTTCTTGGAATTTTATTATTATTTAATTAACCCAGTAGGACACTCCCATTGTTCTCAGCATTTTACTATAGTTTCAAAATTATTATATTGTTCTCATAATGTTATTGCTATTTAGAAAACTCTGTAGAATTCTCCCATTGTTCTCAAAATTCCACTGTAGCTTCAAAATCCTGTCGAATTCTCACATTGTTTTCAGAATGTTATTGTTATTTAAATTACCCTGTGGATTTCTTACATTGTTCACAGAATTGCACTGTAGTTTAAAAATTCAGTATAACTATCCCATTGTTCTTAGAATTCTACTATAGTTTATAAATCCTGTAGAACTCTCCCATTGTTCTCGAAATGTTATTGTTATTTAAATTTCCCAGTAGAACTCTCCCATTGTTCACGGAATTCTTCTATAGTTCAAAAATCCTGTAAAATTCTTCCATTGTTCTTGGAATTATACTGTGGTTTAAAAATTCAGTAGAACTCTCCCTCTGTTCTATGAATTTCACTGTAGTTTAAAAATTCTGTAGAATGCTCCAATTGTTTTCTGAATTCTTCTGTAGTTTTAAAATCCTGTATCATTCTCCCATTGTTCTTGAAATGTTATTGTTATTTAAATTTCCCTGTAGAAACCTCCAATTGTTCATGGAATTATACTGTAGTTTAAAAATCCTATAGAACTTTCTTATTGTTCGCGGAATTCCACTGCAGTTTAAAAATCCTTTAGAACTCTCCCTTTGTTCTCAAAATTCTACTGTAGATTAAAAATCCTGTAGAACACTTCATTGTTATCGGAATGTTAATGTTTTTTTAAATAACCCTGCTATTGTTCTCGGAATTCTACTGTAGTTTAAGAATCATGTAGTACTCTACAACTGTTCTCTGAATTCTACCGTAGTTTAAAAATCCTGTAAAACTCTTTCATTGTTTTTGGAATGTTATTGTTATTTAAATAACAGTAAAATTTTCCCATTGTTCACGGAATTCTATTGTAGTTTAAAAATCATGTAGAACTTTCCCATTGTTCTTGGAATTCTACTTTAGTTTAAAAATCCTGTAGAACTCTCCTTTTGTTCTCAGAATTCTACTGTAGTTAATAATGAAGAGTTCTACAGGACTTATCGGAATGTTATTGTTATTTAAATAATACTAACATTTTTCCATTGTTCACGGAATTCTACTGTAGTTTAAAAATCCTGTAGAACTCTCCCAATGTTGTTGGAATGTTCTTGTTATTTAAATAACCCTGTAAAACTCTCCCATTGTTCTTAGAATTCTACTGTAAATTAAAAATGCTGTAGAACTCTTTCATTGTTCTCGAAATGTTATTGTGATTTAAATAACCCAGTAGACCTCTGCCACTGTTCTCAGAATTCTCCTGTAGTTTAAAAATCCTGTAGAACTCTCACATCATTATTGTAATTCTACTGTCGTTTAAAAATGTTGTAGAACTCTCACATTGTTCTCGGAATTATACTTTAGTTTAAAAATCCTGTAGAACTATCACATTGTTATTGGAATGTTATTGATATTTCAAAAACTCTGTAGAACTCTCCCATTGTTCACAGAATTCTACTGTAGTTTAAAAAACCTGTAGTACTCTCCAATTATTTTAGAAATGTTACTGTTATTTATATAACCCAGTAGAACTATCCCATTGTTCTCGGAATTCTACTGCAGTTTAAAAATCCTGTAGAACTCTCCCATTGTACTCTGAATTCTTCATTAACTTAAAAATCCTGTATAATTCTCCAATTTTTTTCTAAATATTATTGTTATTTAATTTTTTCTTTAGAACTCTCCCATTGTTCACGGAATTCTACTGTAGTTTCAAAATAATGTAAAACTTTTCCATTGTTCCCGGAATTCTATTCTAGTTTTAAAATCCTGCAGAACTTTCCCATTGTTCTCCGAATTATACTGGAGTTTAATATGCAAATTGCGTCTTCAGAGAAAAAGAGGACTTGAACTCTATAGTGCCACCTATTGGAAGCAGCAATCCTACAAGTCACAATCAACCCTTTAACGAGTCATGCAATATGACTTAGGATAATAGCCAAATCAGAATCTCAATTTGCAGACACGGTGTTCGGGGCTATTGGCCCTCGTCAGTGCAAAGTATGAGAACTGATTTGGCTAGGTGAGAGGCTTTGGACTGAGGTCTAAGGGGTGTTGTTTCTCCAAGTGGAGAGTGACACACCGCTCAGGCATGTCATGGTAAGGAGGCTTGTTATTATTATTATTTTTTTTAAATAACTCTGCTATTGTTCTCAGAATTCTACTGTAGTTTAATAATACAGTAGAACTCTCCTATTGCTTTCAGAATGTTATTGTTATTTAAAAAACAATGTAAAGCTTTCCCATTGTTCTCGGAATTATGCTGTAGTTAAAAAATCCTGCAGAACTCTCCCTTTGTTCTCAGAATTCTACTGTAGTTAATGATCTTGTAGAACTCTTCCATTGTTATCGGAATTCTACTGTTGTTTAAAAATCCTCTAGAATTCTCCCATTGCTCTATGACTTCTACTGTAGGTCAAAAATCGTGTAGGACTCTCCCATTGTTTTTGGAATTCTAGGGTAGTTTAAAAATCCTGTAGAATTCTCCCATTGTTCTAGGAATGTTATTGTCTTTTAAATTACCTCGTAGAACTCTCTCATTGTTCTAGGAATGTTATTGTCTTTTAAATTACCCTGTAGAACTCTCTCATTGTTCTTGGAATGTTATTGTGATTTATATAACCCTGCAGAATTCTGCCACTGTTCTCGGAATTCTCCTGTAGTTTAAAAATGCTGTAGAACTCTCCCATTGTTCATGGAATGTTATTGATATTTCAAAAACCCTGTAGAACTCTCCCATTGTTCACAGAATTCTACTGTAGTTTTAAAAATCCTGTACAACTCCCCTTATCATTTGAGAAATTTTACTGTTATTTATATAACCATGTAGAACTCTTCAATTGTACTCGGAATTCTACTGCAGTTTAAAAATCCTGCAGAACTCTCCAATTATTTTCTGAATTCTTCTTTAGCTTAAAAAGCCTGTAAAATTCTCCCATTTTTCTCTAAATATTATTGTTGTTTAAATTTTTCTTTAGAAATCTCCCATTGTTCACGGAATTCTACTGTAGTTTAAAAAATAATGTAAAACTTTTCCATTGTTTCCGGAATTCTATTCTAGTTTAAAAATCCTGCAGAACTTTCCCATTGTTCTCTGAATTCTACTGTAGTTTAATATGCAAATTGCCTCTTCAGAGAAAAAGAAGGCTTGAACTGTATAGCGCCACCTATTGGAAGCAGCATTCCTACAAGCCACAATCAACCATTTAACGAGTCGTGCAATAGGACTTAGGATAATAGCCAAATTAGAATCTCAATTTGCAGACACGGTGTTTCGGGTTATTGGCCCTCGTCAGTGCAAAGTATGAGAACTGATTTGGCTAGGTGAGAGGCTCTGGACTGAGGTCTAAAGGGTAATGTTTCTCCTTGTGGAGAGTGACACCCCGGCTCTGGCATGCCAAGGTGAGGGGGCTTATTAAAAATCCTGTCGAACTCTTCTATTGTTATCGGAATGTTATTTTTTTTTTAAATATCCCTGCCATTGTTTGGAAATTTTACTGTAGTTTAAAAATACAGTAGAAATCTCCCGTTGCTTTTGGAATGTTATTGTTATTTAAATAACACTGTAAAACTTTCACATTGTTCTTGGAATTCTACTGTAGTTTAAAAATCCTGCAAAACTCTCCTATTGTTCTCAGAATTCTACTGTAGTTTAAAAATCCTGCAGAATTCTTCCTTTGTTCTCAGAATTCTACTGTAATTTAAAAATCCTATTGGACTATCTCATTATTCTTGGCATTCCACTGTCGTTTAAAAATTCTGTATAATTTTCCCATGGTTCTCGAAATGTTATTGTTATTTAAATTTCCCAGTAGAACTCTCCCATTGTTCAAAGAATTCTTTTCTGGTTTAAAAATCCTGTAGAACTCTCCCATTGTTGTTGGAATTCTATGGTAGTTTAAAAATCCTGTAGAACTCTCCTATTGTTCTCTGAATTCTACTGTATTTTAAAAATCCTGTAGAACTCTTTCATTCTTCTTGGAATGTTATTGTTAATTATATAACTGTTAGAACCTTGTTCTTAGTTTTTTTCCTTTGCTGGTCACATGACCTTGTTGGCCTATTTAATCCTGCTCCGCCCTTCTGGCTTTGCTGGACTTCATTGTTTAACTACTTTCTAGCTAGCCTGTGCTCTGTATCTAACTCTGTTAGCTTGATTGGTCTACGGACCTCTATGTTCTATATATTTTGTTTGTTCGTCTGTCTGCTACTATTTCTGTTAGGAGGTGTCCCATTTTCCTCCCAGTCCTTAGTACTTGTAGGGATTCCTTCGCCACATCTATAGGTCTCCGTACAGACTAGCTTAGGACTTTAGCAGGTCTGATCGCAGGATCAGGTCCCCTGTTACATCGTAGGGATTAAGCTGAGTTCTATCGTAGGGACAGATCTCCTCTCTTTCCTTAGCTCTGGTAGCAGAACATAACAGTAAGTCCAGCCCAGCAAATGCTCTAAGGAAAGATTTTTTTTTCTGTTCCATCATGGTGTCGGTTCTGGATTTGGCTAAACACCTGCAGGGACTCTCTTTGGAGGTGACTGAGCTCCGTCAGCACGTGAGTAACTGTCCTGGAGCACATTTCTTGCAGCCTAAGGTACGTTTGCCGGATTTATTTTTTGGTGAACACCGAGAATTTTTTTCATTTAAAAATGCTTGCTTATTGTATTTTCGTTTGAGACCCAAGTCCTCTGGGGATGATTCCCAGCGCATAGGGTTTATAATGTCACTTTTGCGCAAAGAGCCTCAGGAGTGGGCCTTTTCTTTGCAACCTAGTGATACATGCTTCAGATCAGTGGATAGTTTTTTTTCTGCTTTGGGACTATCATATGATGGTCCTGACCGTGTCGCATCAGCTGAGACTGAGTTAAGACGTTTGAGACAGGGATCAGGTAATGTGGAAAAATATTGTACTCATTTCCGTCGATGGTCTACTCAAACAGGGTGGAACGATTCTGCTCTGAAAAGTCTATTTCTTGCTGGGCTCAGTGAAAGGGTTAAAGACCTGCTAATTGCTTATCCTACACCTGAAGATTTGCAACAGGCTATGCAATTAGCTATACGGGTGGATAGGAGACTGCGTGCAAGGGTTAATGAGAGCAAATCCTCTGCTATGTCAGTTTCTGGTTATGAGAATGTGTGTACTAACAGTGGTGAATCGATGGAGATTGGAGCGATGGCACCTCGCTCTCAAGAAAAAGATCGCAGATTTTCTGAAGGCTTGTGTTTCTATTGCGGAAAATCTGGTCATTTGATTAAAGACTGTGAGCTTCGTATCAAGAAAGAAAAAAAAATGGTCAGTCATGCCCGTATTGCCTGTTTAAATTCCAAGGGTGTATTTTTAGCTGCTTCCACGATTGCTCAGGAAAAATTAATGGAATTTCGGGTGTTTGTTGATTGTGGGTCTACTCTGAATGTAATTGATGGGGGATTCTTGGAAAGACTCAATTTAAAACCCGAACCTTTATCATCCCCCATTGCTGTGGTCTCTGTGGATGGTTCCCCTTTGAAGAATGTTACTCTCAAGGTCTGTGAATTTCCTCTCACTATTAATGGTGTTCACCATGAGAAATTGGATTTGGTAGTGTTGAATAACTTGCCTTCTCCAGTAATATTGGGATTGCCCTGGTTAAAATTTCACAATCCTGTACTGGATTGGTCTACCAGTGAAATTAAATCCTGGAGCCATAAATGTTATGACAAGTGTTGTAACGGGCGTATTGCAGCTTTGGATAGGGGAGAATTGCCTGTTCCTATTCAGGATTTTTGGAGAGTTTTTTTTGAGAAGGAATCGCAGGTTTTGCCTCCCCATAGAGACTATGATTGTTCTATTGAATTTGTCCCTGGAGCGACTCTTCCTAAAAGTCGTTTATTTAACCTTACTATTCCTGAGAGAAAGGCTTTGGAGGAATACATACAGACAAGTTTGGCCGCCGGTCACATTAGGCCCTCTAAGTCTCCTGTGGTGGTTGGATTTTTTTTTGTAAAAAAAAAGGACGGCGGTTTACGTCCTTGTCTGGATTTTCGTGAGATTAACAAAATTACTGTACGCAATCCTTACCCACTGCCATTGATTCCTGATCTGTTTAACCAGTTAATGGGGGCCAAGTGGTTCTCTAAAATTGACCTTAAGGGGGCATACAATCTGTTGCGCATGAAGGAGGGTGACGAATGGAAGACTGCTTTTAACACTCCTGTGGGTCATTTTGAGAATCTGGTTATGCCTTTTGGTCTTACTAATGCTCCTGCATTTTTTCAGAATCTTATTAATGACATCCTTAGACCTTTGATCGGCAAAAATGTGGTTGTGTATTTGGATGACATTTTGATTTATTCGCCGGATCTGAAGTCTCATTGGCGGAGCGTACGTGAGGTATTACAGTTGTTAATGGACAATTCGCTTTTTGCTAAGCTGGAGAAATGTGAGTTCGCTGTACAGAGAATTAGTTTTTTGGGCTACATTATCTCCAGCGAAGGTTTTGAGATGGACCCGGTTAAAGTTCAAGCTGTACAGGAATGGCCTAGGCCTATTGGTTTGAAATCGATACAGAGGTTTTTGGGTTTCGCCAATTATTACAGAAAATTCATAAAAAAATTTTCTAGTATTGTCAAACCACTGACCGATCTCACCAGGAAAGGTGCTGATGCGGTTCAGTGGTCTTCTGAGGCCATTGAAGCTTTTGTGTATCTCAAGGAGAGGTTCACCTCTGCTCC
Organism: Phyllobates terribilis; assembly: GCF_046119375.1. NCBI lineage: Eukaryota > Metazoa > Chordata > Amphibia > Anura > Dendrobatidae > Phyllobates > Phyllobates terribilis. Next base: position 445,612,082 of record NW_027362761.1, read on the forward strand.
CATCCTTATGCAGCCTGATGTGACTAAGCCGTTTTTGGTTGAGGTTGATGCTTCCTCTGTGGGGGTTGGCGCAGTATTGTCTCAGGATAACGGGGATGGATTACATCCCTGTGCCTTTTTTTCAAAAAAATTTTCGGAGACTGAACTGAATTACGATATTGGTAATCGGGAATTATTGGCTATTAAACTCGCATTTGAACACTGGCGCCACTTCTTGGAAGGTGCGGAATTTCCCGTTCAGGTTCTTACGGATCATAAAAATCTGATATATCTTGATGCTGCCAAGCGCCTGAATGCCCGTCAGGCTAGGTGGGCACTGTTTTTCTCGCGGTTTAATTTCTCCGTTACTTACATCCCTGGTACTAAGAATGTTAAGGCGGATGCCTTGTCTCGCAGTTTTTCTCCCATAGTCGGTGCTGAGAAAGAGGAGAACATTTTACAAGAAGGTGTTGTGATAGCTGCTTTGGACTCCGTTTTGGAAGATGAGATTCTTAAAGCACAGGAGAATGCCCCATCTAACACTCCTCATGGGAGGTTGTTTGTGCCTGGGACCTTTAGGAGAGATTTGTTTGTTGAGTGTCACGAATCTCGGTTGGCAGGTCATCCCGGAATCTCTGAGACCAAGAGACTGGTGGGTCGCAGTTTTTGGTGGCCTGGATGGCAGAAGGAAGTCATTAAGTGGGTGCGCCAATGTACTATTTGTGCTAGATCTAAGTCCTCACATACTCCTGCTGCGGGGTTGCTTTGTCCTTTGGAGGTTCCCAGTGCTCCTTGGACACATTTGGCTATGGACTTTATAACTGACCTTCCCCCCTCTGAGGGTTTTACTGTCATCTGGGTGGTCGTGGACCGTTTTAGCAAGATGTGTCACTTGGTTCCCTTCGTCAAACTGCCCTGCGCTAAAACTCTCGCTAAGGCCTTTGTCAAGGAAATTGTCAGACTTCATGGCGTTCCTACTGACATTGTTTCTGATAGAGGTCCTCAGTTCATGGCTCGTTTTTGGCGTGCCTTTTGTGACAGGTTGGGAGTTCATTTGTCGTTCTCGTCCGGATATCATCCTGAATCTAATGGCCAGACAGAAAGGAAAAACCAGGATGTTGAGCAGTTCTTGCGTTGTTTTGTGGCAGACAATCAAGAGGGGTTGTCTGAGTTTCTGCCACTTGCTGAATTTGCTCTGAACAATCATACATCTTCTTCTGCTGGTTGTTCGCCTTTTTTTTGTTGTTCTGGGAGACATCCGTCGTTTGGGTCGTTCTACAAGTTGGGATCTGCCGTGCCTGAGGAGGAGAATTTTTCCGGTGGTTTGGAGAGAGTTTGGACGGATGTGCGTGGTAATCTTCAGGAGGCCAACAGAAAATCTAAAGACTACTTTGATAGGAAACGACAGGAGGTTTTGTTCGCTGTTGGTGACATGGTTTGGTTGTCCTCTAGGAATCTGTGGTTGAGGATTCCTTCTAAGAAATTGGGTCCCAAGTTTGTAGGGCCCTTTAAGGTGCTTCAGGTTGTCAACCAATCTGCTGTTAGGTTGGAGGTTCCTACCTCCTGGAGAATTAATCCGGTATTTCATGTCTCTCTGTTGAAAAAAGCTGTTGTATCGGATTGTGACGCCTCTGCCTCTGTTCCTCTGGTGGTGGAGGACGGGGAATATGAAATTTCTCGCATCCTTAACTCTAGACAGTATAGAGGTAGTTTGCAGTATCTTGTGGCCTGGAAAGGTTTCGGACCCGAGGATAACTCTTGGGTGAGGTCGGATGATGTTTCCGCGTCCAGACTTATCAGAGCATTTCACAGGAGATTTCCTGATAAGCCTGGTCCTAGGGGATCCGGAGGATCCTCTTAGAAGGGGGGGTACTGTTAGAACCTTGTTCTTAGTTTTTTTCCTTTGCTGGTCACATGACCTTGTTGGCCTATTTAATCCTGCTCCGCCCTTCTGGCTTTGCTGGACTTCATTGTTTAACTACTTTCTAGCTAGCCTGTGCTCTGTATCTAACTCTGTTAGTTTGCTTGGTCTACGGACCTCTATGTTCTATATATTTTGTTTGTTCGTCTGTCTGCTACTATTTCTGTTAGGAGGTGTCCCATTTTCCTCCCAGTCCTTAGTACTTGTAGGGATTCCTTCCCCACATCTATAGGTCTCCGTACAGACTAGCTTAGGACTTTAGCAGGTCTGATCGCAGGATCAGGTCCCCTGTTACATCGTAGGGATTAAGCTGAGTCCTATCGTAGGGACAGATCTCCTCTCTTTCCTTAGCTCTGGTAGCAGAACATAACAATAACCCTATAGAACTTTCCCATTGTTCTCGGAAATCTACTGTCATTTAAAAATCCTGTAAAACTCTCCCATTCTTTTAGAATCATTATTGTTATTTATACAACCCCGTAGAACTCTCCTATTATTCTTGGAATACTACTGTAGGTCAAAAGTCCTATAGGACTATCCCAGAATGTTATTGTTATTTAAATAACACTGTAAAACGTTCCCATTGTTCTCAGAATTCTACTGTAGTTTAAAAATCCTGTAGAACTCTCTCATTGTCCTCGGAATTCTACTGTATTTTAAAAATCCTGTAGTACTATCCCATTGTTGTTGGAATTCTACAGTAGTTTAAAAATACTGTAGCACTCTTTCATTCTTCTTGGAATGTTATTGTTAATTATAAAATCCTGCAGAACTTTCCCATTGTTCTCCGAATTCTACTGTAGCTTAAAAATCCTGTAGAAATCTCCCATTGTTCTCGGAATTCTACTGTATATTAAAAATCCTGTTGAAGTCTCATATTGCTGTTGGAATTCTACGGTAGTTTAAAAATATGGTAGAACTCTTTCATTCTTCTTGGAATGTTATTGTTAAGTATATAACCCTGTGGAACTTTGCCATTGTTCACAGAATACTACTGCAGTTTAAAAATCCTGTAGAACTCTCCCATTGTACTCTGAATTCTTCATTAACTTAAAAATCCTGTATAATTCTCCAATTTTTCTCTAAATATTATTGTTATTTAATTTTTTCTTTAGAACTCTCACATTGTTCACGGAATTCTACTGTAGTTTAAATATAATGTAAAACTTTTCCATTGTTCCCGGAATTCTATTCTAGTTTAAAAATCCTGCAGAACGTTCCCATTGTTCTCTGAATTCTACTGTAGTTTAATATGCAAATTGCCTCTTCAGAGAAAAAGAAGACTTGAACTGTATAGCGCCACCTATTGGAAGCAGCAATCCTACAAGTCACAATCAACACTTTAACGAGTCATGCAATAGGACTTAGGATAATAGCCAAATCAGAATCTCAATTTGCAGACACGGTGTTTCGGGCAATTGGCCCTCGTCAGAGCAAAGTATGAGAACTGATTTGGCTAGGTGAGAGGCTCTGGACTGAAGTCTAAGGGGTAACGTTTCTCCTTGTGGAGAGTGACACACCGACTCTGGCATGCCAAGGTAAGGGGGCTTATTAAAAATACTGTAGAACTCTTCTATTGTTATTGAAATGTTATCTTTTTTTAAATAACCCTGCCATTGTTTGGAAATTTTACTGTAGTTTAAAAATCCAGTAGAAATCTTCCATTGTTTTCGGAATGTTATTGTTATTTAAATAACACTGTCAAACTCTCCCATTGTTCACTGAATTCTACAGTAGTTTAAAAATCCTGTAGAACTCTCCTATTATTTTAGAAATTTTACTGTTATTTATATAACCCTGTAGAACTCTTCCATTGTTCTAGGAATTCTACTGCAGTTTAAAAATCCTGTAGAACTCTCCAATTGTTTTCTGAATTCTTCTTCAGCTTAAAGATCCTGTATAATTCTCCAATTTTTCTCTAAATATTATTGTTGTTTAAATTTTTCTTTATAACTCTCCCATTGTTTATGGAATTCTACTGTAGTTTAAAAATAATGTAAAACTTTTCCATTGTTCCCGGAATTCTATTCTAGTTTAAAAATACTGCAGAACTTTCCCATTGTTCTCTGTATTCTACTGTAGTTTAATATGCAAATTGCCTCTTCATAGAAAAAGAATACTTGAACTGTATAGCGCCACCTATTGGAAGCAGCAATCCTACAAGCCACAATCAACACTTTAACGAGTCGTGCAATAGGACTTAGGATAATAGCCAAATCAGATCTCAATTTGCAGACACGGTGTTTCGGGCTAGGTGAGAGGCTCTGGACTGAGGTCTAAGGGGTAACGTTTCTTCTTGTGGAGAGTGACACACCGGCTCTGGCATGCCAAGATAAGGAGGCTTATTAAAAATCCTGTAGAACTCTTCTATTGTTATCGGAATGTTAGCTTTTTTTAAGTAACCCTGCCATTGTTTGGGAATTTTACTGTAGTTTAAAAATCCAGTAGAAATCTCCCATTATTTTCGGAATGTTATTGTTATTTAAATAACACTGTAAAACTTTCCAATTGTTCTTGGAATTCTACTGTAGTTTAAAAATCCTGCAGAACTCTCCTATTGTGTCAGAATTCTACTGTAGTTTAAAAATCCTATAAAACTCTTCCTTTGTTCTCAGGAATTCTACTGTAATTTAAAAATCCTATTGGACTCTCCCATTATTCTTGGAATTCTACTGTAGTTTAAAAATCCTGTATAGTTTTCCCACTGTTCTCGAAATGTTATTGTTATTTAAATTTCCCCGTAGAACTGTCCCATTGTTCAAGGAATTCATTTGTAGTTTAAAAATCCTGTAGAACTCTCCCATTGTTGTTGGAATTCTGTGGCAGTTTAAAAATCCTGTAGAACTCTACTATTGTTCTCTGAATTCTACTGTAATTTAAAAATCCTGTGGAAATTTCCCATTGTTCTCGGAATTCTACTATAGCTTAAAAATCTCGTAGAACTCTACCATTTTTCTCGGAATTCTACTGTACTTTAAAAATCCTGTAAAACTGTCCCATTCTTTAAGAAACGTTATTGTTATTTATATAACCCTGTAGAACTCTCCTATTGCTCATGGAATGCTACTGTAGGTCAAAAATCCTATAGGACTATCCCATTGCTCTCAGAATTCTACTGTAGTTTAAAAATCCAGTAGAAATCTCCCATTGTTCTTGGAATTCTACTGTATTTTAAAAATCCTGTAAAACTCTCCCATTGTTGTTGGAATTTTACGGTAGTTTAAAAATACTGTAGAACTCTTTCATTCTTCTTGGAATGTTATTGCTAATTATATAACCCTGTAGAACTTTCCCATTGTTCTCGGAATTCTACTGTAGTTTAAAAATCCTGTGGAAATTTCCCATTTTTCTTGGAATTCTACTGTAGCTTAAAAATCCTGTAGAACTCTCCCATTCTTTTAGAATTATTGTTATTTATATAACCCCGTAGAACTCTCCTATTGTTCTTGGAATACTACTGTAGGTTAAAAATCCGATAGGACTATCCCATTGCTCTCGGAATTCCACTGTAATTTAAAAATCCTGTAGAATTCTACCATTGTTCTCTGAATGTTATTGTTACTTAAATTTCCTATTAGAACTCTCCCATTGTTCATGGAATTCTACTGTACTTTAAAAATCCTGTTAGACTCTCCCATTATTCTCAGAATTCTACTGTACTTTAAAAATCCTGTATAATTCTCCCATTGTTCTCGGAATGTTATTGTTATTTAAATTACCCTGTAGAACTCTCCTATTGTTATCGTAACTCTACTGTACTTTAAAAATCCTTTTTGACTCTACCATTGTTCTCTGAATTTTTCTGTAATATAAAAATCCTGTATAATTCTCCCATTGTTCTCAAAATGTTATTGTTATTTAAATTTCCCAGTAGAACTGTCCCATTTTTCACAGAATTCTACTGTAGTTTAAAAATCCTGTAGAACTCTTTCATTGTTCTCAGAATGTTATTGTTATTTAAATAACCCTGTAGAAATCTGCCATTGTTCTCGGAATACTACTGTAGTTTAAACATCCTGTAGAACTCTCCCATTGTTTTCAAAATTCTACTGTAGTTTAAAAATCTTGTAGAACTCTCCCATTGTTCTCTAAATTCTACTGTTTTTTTTTTTAAATCCTGTAGAACTCTCCCATTGTTCTCAGAATTCTAATTTAGTTTAAAAGTTCTGTAGAACTTTCTCTTTGTTCCCAGAATTCTATTTTAGTTTAAAAATCCTGTAGAACTTTCCCATGTTTCTTGGAATTCTACTGTATTTTAAAACTCCTGTAAGCACTCTCCCAATGTTATTGGAATGTTCTTGTTATTTAAATAGCCCTGTAAAACATTCCCAATGTTCTTGAAATTCTACTGCAGTGTAAAAAATCTGTAGACCTCTAACTTTGCTCTTGGAATTCTAATGTAAGTTAAAAATCCTGTAGAACTCCTTAATTGTTTTCACAATGTTATTGTAATTTAAATAACCCTGTAGAACTCTGCCATTGTTCTTGGAAATCTCCTGTAGTTTAAAAATCCTGTAGAACTCTCCCATTGCTCTTGGAATGTTATTGATATTTAAAAAAAACCCTGTAGAACTTTCCCACTGTTCTCGGAATTCTACTCTACCTTAAAAGTCCTGTAGAACTCTCCCATTGTTCTCTGAACAATGGAATTCTACTGCAGTTTAAAAATCCTGTAGAACTCTCCTATTGTTCTCTGAATTCTACTGTAGTTTAGAAACCCGGTATAATTTTAAATTTCCCAGTAGAACTCTCCCCTTTTTCATGGAATTCTTCTGTAGTTAAAATTCCTGTAGAATTCTACAGGGTTCTCTGAATTATTTTGCAGTTAAGAAATCCTGTAGACTCTCCCTTAGTTCTATGAATTCTACAGTAGTTTAAAAATCCTGTAGAACTCTTCCATTATTCTCAGAATGTTATTCTTATTTAAATTATCCTGTATAACTCTCCCATTATTTTCGGAATTCTACTGTAGTTAAAAAATCCTGTAGAACTCTCCCATTGTTTTTGGAATTCTACTGTAGTTTAAAAATCCTGTAGCACTCTCCCGCTCCTCAGCGGCTAGCCCTCAGATGCCCTAGATATCCTAAATCTTATAACTAATTCTATCAGGAAGCCCTGCTTCAAGACAAAGATCACTCCTAACATGGTAAGTGTAAATCATCACACAGCAAATGATAATGTATCATATAACAATAATACAAGGATCAAAAATTATCACACCCCTTAATCTAGAGAATAACTGTCTTTATCCAGATCACATTATAAAAAAGTGGATAAAGAGCACAGTGCAAAAAATTCAAGTTTTAGAAGATAGTATTTAACCAGACAGCCCTATGGGTTTTGCATAATTATGACACAATACAGATGTATATAACATAAAGTGCCCAGTGCATAATTCAAAATAGCCTAAGATAATCAACTGTGCAAGCAGTTTAAATAAATAATTCCTACATCAAATTGTGAATGATATTTAGATAGCTTCAATGGAATTTTGGGTAATGTGTAAAAGATTGCCATCAAGTTTTTAGAAAATTACTTGAAGCAGTCTTACAGATGGACTTGATTTCTAGTAATGAATTGACTTTCCTCTTCAGCTGCGCATCCCCTGAAGGCGACCTTTTACACATTAACCAAGATTCACAAGGGTCTATTGCCCTTTAAAGGATCGCCCCATAGTGTCTGGTAATGACTCATTGATTAAAAACTGTGCAATATACATCAATAAAATTTTGTGCCCCTTTGTGCTTTCACTCCCCTCTTACATCAGGGATGCTTTGAATCTTTTGTTGAAACTGGAGGGCCTACATGTGGGAGAGAATTGCTTGTTGGCCTCCATAGATGTGGAGGCCTTATACAGCAATATCCCACATGAATGTGGAATCCCGGGGATACATTTTCTTAAAACAAGATCACTAACATGTAAACTTCATAATGATTTTGTCATTGATTTGCTTCTATTCACACTTACACACAATGTCTTTCTTTTTGATCAGAAGTACTTCCATCAGCTCAGGGGAACTACGATGGGGACCACCTGTACCCCATCATATGCCATCTTGTTCCTGAGCTGGTGGGAGGAAACTATCATTTTCGGTGATGAGCCGAGGTGGTGGCACTCCCATATAGGAGTATGGTATTGCTTTATAGATGATATCTTCATAATCTGGTCAGGGACAGGGAAAGAATTTCTAGACTTCATTGCAGACTTGAATATAAACAACATTGGTCTCAAATTTACATCTGAAATGAGGAAGGACAAAATTCCTTTCCTTGATGTTGTGATTAAAAAAGAGAAGGAAGGCAGTCTGGGAATGAATATTTACTGCAAACCAACCAGCACCAATAGTCTCCTTGAATGGGGGAGCAACCACCCTGCTCCACTTAGAAAGGGTATTCCAAAAGGTCAGTTCCTCAGACTCAGGAGAAACTGTAACCTCTAGCGATGAATATCATAGACAAGAAGGTGCCTTTGCAGAAATCCAAAATAGAACTTTCCTCTTACAAAATAGTAAAAAGAGGGATAAAGATCAGGATGACGGTACTAGAATCATTGGTACATTGACAATCAACACCATCAGATCAGAAATATTCTCAGGAAAGATTGGAATGTCCTGAGAATGGATCCTGACTTGAGTGAAATTGTGGGGGCTAACCCACGAATCACCTTTAGAAAGGGCAAATCTATTAAGGATCAATTGGTATTTAGCCACTACAGAAAGCCAATGTTGGGGGCAAATGGCTTGATAGGAAACCGTGTGGTTTTTATAGATGTGGTGATTGCCATTTTTGTAAATGGATGTTACTAAAAACAGATCTTTTGTGAGTGTGGCAAATGGGAAAAGATTCTACCAGAGAGATTTCTTTAATTGTAAGAGTACAGGTGTAATACATATGGCAAACCTGCCAATGTACACTTAATTATGTGGCTAAAACCAAGAGGGAACTGAGGAGGAGAGTGAGTGAGAATTTGGATGATATTAGGAATGAGCGGGATACCCCATTGTCAAGGCATATAAGAACAATGCATCGGGGTGAAATCGATAAGATTCTGTTTACAGTTATTGAGGTGGTGAAACCAAACCTCAGAGGGGGTGATCATGATGAAAATATTTTGAAGCGGGAGTGTGAATGGACCTTTAGAGTTGATTCCCTCACTCCCAAGTTTATAAATGAACAGATAACATACACTTGTTTTTGATAACCGCAATATAGTATGGACCAGTGAATTGGTTGGATCGTATAGCTGACCAAATTTGCTATTGTTTTGACCCCATAAATAGGGTTACATAAATTGTTGTGTTTGTATCTCTTAATGATTACAATATAGATTTCACCATGATATATATTTATACATGTGTTGAGAGTTAAATATGAATGGATGATAACTAATATCCTTTTTTCTCCCCTCCCTCTTTCCTCCCTCCCCCTCCTGTTTTCCATTTTACCCCCTACAAAGGACCTCTTTCATCAAGTCCCCTCGTTTGCATGTCCTCTAGACGACCCCATCTAGAAGATGAGCATAGAGACCCTTGTATATCTATATATTATTTGTAGTCTCTGGAATATGTGTGAGTCTTCTAGTGATTAGAGTCACATAGGTAACCTGGTTTGGTTTCCTATATATTTTATGCATAAAATCTTGGCCCTTTTGCTGGGAACGTGCCTCTGTGGTGGTGATGAGAGGTGGGACATCTGCAATGCTGGTGTGGTGATGTGGGTAGATCTACAGAGTCATCTCCGGCCATGCAGATCTGTAAGAGGAAGATGTGCGCTCCAGGCTGGAACGCATTTGAGGGCTGGCCACGCATTGTGACTGGTAGGTGACGCGGTTCTGCATAGCTTCCAGTCATGCGCAGGACAATGTGTTCCACTGTTGCAAGTGGCGCATTGTAGGCTGGAACACATTGCGTCATATAGTCGCGTCACTTCCGGTTGGAATTGGAGGTGTGCGCTCCAGGGCCTCATGCATTGCGCTGATCGTGGGGTTTTTGATTAACTCTAGCCATGGCCTGATGGGCTGTTGAGCGGTTTCCAGCAGAGCACATGGAAATGTGACTACCCATATTAGGAGATACACCTCATGGTGGACGCACACCTACATAGGACCTGAGGGTCAAAGGTTTCTGACCATCCCACAGGAAGTGATCCCACAGGAAGCCAGATTTTTGGGATTTTATTCGCATTGCTATATTGTGGAAGCAGAGAAACTTGTCCATCATAAGACGTGATCCGATATTACTGCTGTAATAATCATCAAATTTTTTGGAGCGTGCCAAATATTACACTCCAGTTAAAGTCTGCCAGTTGTGTGTTGTTCATCTTATTCACGCTTAGTCGCTGACCAATACCATATTTCTAACGCCACTGCCAAAAACCGTGGTCATCACACGTGATCCCATATTACTGCGATAATAATACAGACATTCAGTGGAGCGTGCCAAATATTACACTCCATTTCAAGTCTGCCAGCTGTGTGTTGTTGAACCTATTCACACTTGGTTGCTGACCAATACCACACTGCAAGGCCACTGACCAAAACCATGGTCATCACACGTGATCCCATATTACTGAGGTAATAATACAGACATTTAGTGGAGCGTGCCAAATATTATACTCCATTTAAAATTGGCAAGGCGCATGGCAAAGGACGGGGAAGTGGACGTGATGGTGATGGTGCACACAGAGGATGAGGCCATGGGCAACATGAAACTGTGCCTGCTGAGGGAGCACAACAAACACCCACATCATGTTGAACTACCTTCCTGTCTATATTACTAGGGAGCTGCGGAACACCAATCTTGAAGCCAGAGCAGTGTGAAAAGGTTGCTGGTTGGATAGCAGATGATTCCAGTTAGTTTACCACCACTACCACCACCCTGTCTTCCACACTGTCAAGTCTCAGTAGCCATGAGTCTGGGCCACATATTCCTCACCCTGATCCTCCCACCATGCCAAGTGCCTGAAGACAACTGATCCCACACTTGGACACTCCGAAGAGCTGTTCACTTTTCCATTTATAGATTCGAGCCTCTCGTCTGGCTTGCTTGAAGTGGGGCAAGAGGAGATCCCGTGTAGTGATGCCCAAATATTTGAGCAGCCACTGTCACATGAAGACGACGGTGAGAAACTGTCGCAAGAGGTGGATGATGATGATGAGACACAAAAGTCAGGAGGAGGCCCAGGGTGCAAACGTAGAAGATGAGGTGGTGGACGATAAAGTGACTGACCCAGCCTAGCATGATGACATGCACAGCGAGGAAAGCAACACAGAGGGGGGGAGGCATAGCACCACAACAGGCAGGAATAAGCAGTGGAGTGCCCACAGACACAAGGCAGGCAACTGTTCCCCGGAACACCAACACAAAGGAAGTTTCCAGTCCAACTGTTAGGTCTTCCAGAGTTTGGCTCTTTTTTTTTAAAGACTGTGTAGATCATCTTAAAAAGGCCATTTGCAACCTCTACCATGCCAGCATCAGCAGTGGCAGCAAAACTACCAGCCTGACCACCACCAGCATGCTCAGGCACACGACAGCAAAGCACCCGACTAGTTGGGTAAATGCCAGGGCCCAGAAACGCCTGCGGGTGACACAACTGCCTGTTCAGCTGTTGTGGGTGCATGCCAATCCTTTATCCATGTCACATGTGAAGTTGCCTCCCGCCCTGCACCTGTCGTTGCACACTTGCAACCATCACTGTCAGCAACCACGTGCTTGTCCTAGCACAGCGTTCAGTTGTCCATATCCCAGTCCTTTGATCGCAAGAGCAAATATGCAGCCAATGCCCCACAGGCCACAATACTAAACTGCCAAATTTCTCGAATGCTTGCACTTGAAATGTTGCCTTTTAGGCTCGTGGAGACGGAATCTTTCTGCAACTTGATGGCGGTGGCCGTTCCTCGGTACTCGGTCCTCAGCCGCCACTATTTCTCCCGGTGTGCCGTCCCTGCATTACACAAGCACGTGTCCCAGAAGATTACCCGTGCCCTCAACAATGCAGCTACTGGAAAAGTCCAACTAAACACAGACATATGGATAAATGCTTGTGGCCTCGCTGATGGCACACTGGGGTAATATAGTGGAATCCGAGACTTAGATTGACCCTGGGATGGAACACGTCCTCCCGATGCAAAAGGATTACGGACCCTGGGTCAATCAGGGTTGGCCCCACATTCTACAGCTCCTGCACCTCCTCCTCCTCAATCTCCATCTTCAAAATGACCACATCAGTGGGAAGCTGGAAGCACTGCAGCACTGCCTCGGCAAAGCGGTAACAGGCTGTGCTGAAGATAATATGCTTAGTTGACAAACCACACCCCACTGTAGAGTTGTTGACAGCTGTAAAAGAGCAAGCAGATCTGTGGCTGTCACCGCTGAACCTGCAGCAATACATGGTTGCGTGTGACAATGGCCGGAACCTAGTGGTTCATATCTCTGAAGCTAGGCAGGCTCACACACATACCATGCCTGGCCAATGTGCTCAACCTAGTGGTTCAGCGGTTTCTCAAAACCTACCGGGATCTGCCTCAGCTGCTTGTCAAAGTACGTCGCGTGTGTGCCCATTTTTGAAAGTCACCTAGAGCTTCTGCCGCCCTCACTGTGCTTCAGCAGTGTTTGCAGCTTCCAGTTCACTGACTGGTGTGTGATGTCACCACACATTGGAACCCAATGTTGCAGATGTTGTGAAGAATTTGTAAGCAGCAGAGGAAAGTTGTTGAGTACCAGCTTCAATACGTCCGTCGTTATTCAGGTCAGCCTCCGCACATAAGAGCTGAGAAGAGGAGGAGGAGGAATAGGAGCAGGTTTTCTGCACTACAGACGGTGCAACCCACATAACTGTCATACTGTCTCTTCAGCGTGGATGGCCTGAAGAGAGGGAGAATGAGGAGGATAAGAAGGATAGCATGGATAGTCGTCCTCTTGGTCAGGACAGGGAAGACTTGGCTGTTGGCAGTCTGGCACACATGGCTAACTTTATGTTCCCCTGCCTCTCCCATAACACATGCATTGTACACATTTTGGCTGACAGTAATTACTGGTTGGTCACACTTCTAGAACCAGGCTACAAGGAGAATTTTCTATCTCTCCTTCCCATGGCGGAGTTGTCTAGTAAAATGTTGAAGTACCAGAAGGACCTTATTGAGGAATTATTAAAAAAAAATCCCATCTGAAAGCGCTGGAAGCAGAGGTCACAGTTCCTTGGACAACCAAGGAGTACAGGCGAGGGAGACACAAATACGATGCAGCAGAGGCAGGGGAACACTATCAAAGGTCTGGGACAGTTTTCTCAGACCCTCCCAGCGCCCAGGCCTTATGCGTGGGGTACTATGACAAGTAGGGAAAAGTTTTGGAAGATGCTGAAGTACCTTGCCGACCGTACCAACATCCTCCATGATTCCTTTGTGCCTTATAACTATTGGGTATCCAAGCTGAACATATGGCATGAACTAGCTCTCTACACCGTGGAGGTCCTGGCCTGCCCTGCCGTTAGCGTTTTGTCACAACAGGTTTTTAGTGCCACCGGGGGCATTATAACTGATAGGCGCATCCTATCAAAATACTAACAGTCTGACTCTTATCAAAATGAACAAGGGCTGGATTGGGCCAAACTTTTCAACATCACCAGATGATAGCAGCGGAACATAAAGCTAAATCCAGTGGCTTTTTTGGGGGGGGTCTTTTCCCTTGCACCTCTTCACACCCAGACTTGGGTATACGCTTCCTAATTTTGTCTATTTTCTGTTTTCCTCCTCCTTCTTCTTCTCCTCCTCCACCATATCACCAGGGTGATAATTTTTTTTATGGGTGTTTATGATGCCCGTAGTATTTTTTTTTTAAAGGCCTACCTTTAACATAATGTATGTTATACAGTATGCTCATGTATACCCCACAGGGGTAAATGTTTTTCAGCCCATGCACTTAGTGCATGGGCATTACCAGTATAGGAGACCCACTCCTTAATAATGTTAACAATTTTTTAAATGGAGACCTCCTCTACATCTCTTCAAAGGGGTACTGTAGTGCGTCCAAATTTTGGGCAGCCCTTACAGGCACTGCATGCGCAATAACAGTAAAGGAGACCCACTCCTTTATAACGGGAATATTTTTTTTACTGAAGCCCTCCTCTATGTCTCTTCAAAGGGGTATTGGGGTTTTTCCAAATTTTTGGTAGCCCTTGCAGTCACTGCATACGCAATAACAGTATAGGAGACCCACTTCTTTATAATGGGAATTTTTTTTTTACTGAGGCCCTCCTCTATGTCTCTTCAGAGGGATATTGGGGATTTTCCAAATTTTTGGCAGCCATTGCAGTCATTGCATACGCAATAACAGTATAGGAGACCCGCTCCTTTATAATGGGAACTTTTTTTTACTAAGGCCTTCCTCTATGTCTTTTCAAAGGGGAATTAGGGTACGTCCAAATTTTTGGCAGCCCTTACAGTCACTGCATACGCAATAAGAGTATAGGAGACTATTGAAAGCAATACAAATGTGCAAAAACGCGTCAAAAACACTAGGAATGAACTTAGCCCAAGGTGTGGAGGAGCATTTTTTTTGTGTGTTTTTCTTTGCCTTATATACAAGTCATTAACCTGGAAAGAATGTCCCTTAATGTTTTTTCCAGGAAAATCCATTTTGGCTTTGTTTTTGAATGTTTTATTGTGAGTCCGTAAAAGTGGCGTAATACTCTGACAACATTGTTCACACCAGTGACCTGGGAGTCAGAGATGCTTCCAGGGGTCTTCCCCATGCTGTTCCCATGTCATTTCAGCACTGTTCCCATCGATTTGGGCAATTTTTAGGCCCACTGCAGATCTGCTGGAAAAATGATTGAGTTTCCCATTGACTTACATTGGGCTCGTTGCTCGGGTCGAGCATCTGAGCATTATGATTTGCTCGACCCGAGCAACGAGCACCCACACATTTTAGTGCTCGCTCATCACTAGTCAGAATTGGCCTGGTCAGGAAGGTGAAATAAAGCTTAAGCAGAAAGCGTTAAAATGCACAATGAAAGAAGGCAAATAATTCACTGGTCAACAAATTGTAACTTTTTTCTGTTTTTTTTTTTGTTTCCTGTTATCTTTATGTATTTTGAGGCGTTGATTTCAGAAATGCAATCAGAAATTCTGTAGCACGTATCATTTCTGAGATATTTTCATTTTACCATTATAATGATAAGTACTGTCCATAGTGCATAATAAATTGGCACTTATATTAAACTTTTTATTTCAGAAGTGTATTTTTGGTAGAAATAACCAATGAAATTCATAATATGGACTCTCTTTATTATATTGTACAGCTCTTATGCCCTGTCCAGTCATGCATTGCATTAGTTGTGAACTGTAAGGCATGCCCAGACACAATTGTCAGACTTTGGTCTATTTCCAAGTAACATTATATAATAGAAGCAGTAATGACGCTGTAGTCTTCATGTGTTTCTTCTGTTTTGCAGAAATTGTTATAAGGAGCAAAACTGTTGTAAAAAAATGAGTAACGAGTGGCAGAATGTCACATCAGTGTAGCAATAGCAGTGATCTCTTTTGTTATATATGTGGAGATTATACCCTTAAAGCCCAGAAAAGGAGTATAAGAAGGCGTATGAGTTATATTTGGATGCAAAATTGGTGACCAAGACAGAGCATGGGCTCCTCATATATGCTGCACATCTTGCGCTATGAGTTTGAGGTCTTGGCTGAAGGGTGTGCGACCATCAATGCCGTTTCCATTCCAATGATCTGGAGGGAGCAGAAGGACCATATAACCGATTGTTACTTCTGCATGACGAATGTATCCGGTTTTTCTTCTAAGAGCAGGAGGTCTATTTAATATCCCAACCTTGCTTCTGCAATTAGACCAGTGGCGCATGATGAAAGTCTGCCAGTTCCAAAACCACCGCCGGTGTGGAGAATAGAAGATGACGATGAAATGACGGTTGATTAATTAGAGATGGAAGCTGCTGCTGCTGATTCAGATTTCGAACCATCAATATCAACTGCTCCACATTTAATATCTCAAGCAAGACTCAACGATCTGGTCAGACATTTGGGTTTATCAAAGAGTCAGGCAGAAATTCTTGGATCAAGGTTGCAAGGGTGGAATCTGTTGCAGCCAGGTACAAAAATTTCAGTATTTCGCAGTCATCATGAAGATTTGACCAAATATTTCACAGGAAATGTGGGGAGGAGGGGAGCAAAAAGTACATACATTTGCATTAAAAAATGATTAAAAGCAGATACATAACATGTCAGATGCAGGTACGACACCTCTCTGGGATCGTACTAAGCCTCAGCTATAGATAGAATAAAAAGAGTGCTAACAGAGAACAGAACCTGCATCCGCATGTGTGGGGGGTAAACACATGCGGATGCAGGTTCTGTTTCCCTACAAAGGTAATGACGGACGATGGTGGCCATGTATGATGCGAGGGACATTGATAGATAGATATAACAATATGCTATTCATTATGTGAATATGTCTACTCCTTCTCTCTGTTAGCACTCTTTTTATTCTATCTATAGCTGAGGCTTAGTACGATCCCAGAGAGGTGTTGTACCCGCATCTGACATGTTATATATCTGCTTTTAATAATTTTTTAATGCAAATGTATGTACTTTTTGCTCCCCTCCTCCCCACATTTCCTGTGCAATATTTATAATAAAGTATTTTCATCTTTTTCACCATAATGGGCCATTTGATTGTTTTCTTTCTGCCTTCGGCACCCTCCTGTTAGTACGTTTTGACGATAGGTCCTCTATATATACGTTGGGCAGGTTACAGTATGGATGATATATTCATTTTTTATTATTTAATGTTTCCAATTATTATATGTAACCCAGTGCTCTGTTCTAATTATCACCCTTGTGACCAAATATTTCAGTCAAGCTGACAGTCTCACTTTTTGCAGTGATATTACTGGATTGTTTTCTGTCCTTGGAGTTGACCATGACCCAAGGGAATATCGACTGTTCATTGATTCATCGGTCTTAAGTTTGAAGGCTGTCTGTCTTGCTACACAATGGCAATGTCTACCCTTCGATACCTATCGAAGAACAGATTGAAAGCCTTCTTCAGGCTTGCAAGTCAATGAAGTGCAGCATGTCACTTAAAATACATTTCCTTCATTCACACATTGACTTTTTCCCACCAAACCTCGGCGCTGTAAGTGATGAACATGGTGTAAGGTTTCATCAAGACATTTCCCAGACGGAGAAACGGTAACAGGGGAGGTGGAGTCCCTCGATGCTGGGTGACTATTGTTGGAATCTTGTCCGTGAATCATCGGACAGTGATTATAAACGAAAATCAATGGCAAAACATTTCTAAACTTGATCGCTGTTGCTGACTTTTGCATTCGGAATATCATATGCCACTATGAATTTGACAGTATTCAGTGCATACATATAATTGCATTTTTCTCCAAAATCTTACATGATAGAGCAATTCTGAAGTTATTTCTGAACTCAGCATGACAATTCCAATAGGATTCACCCAATTTCATGCAGGAAACAAAAACCTTGTTGAACAGTGTAATGAGAGATTAATTAATATATCCAGGATTGGCTTTTAGTCGAATTTCCTGAAATTCATGGTTCCATGTGAATTTGGAGATTTGATTTGCAAAAATAAAAAGTAGACCTGCCCGAAACTATTTTTCACACTGCTGAAGCATCAAAGAGTGAACTAATGTCATTTAGCATCGCAGCGCAGGCCTCCCCATAATGCCCTGCAGATATGAAATTTTATGGATTATCATAACTTATACAGTGGTGAAAGATACCCTATAAAAGGCCCTATGGGTATATGGGAGTATATAATACTAGAAAGCCAACAAGAATACTCCTGTATTTAAACAAATAAATTCTTTATTGAAAATACATGTAATCAAGACACACATAAAAACAATTAAAAGGAGTTGAACTGCAGAGGAGACAGGCAAACATAAACATTATGTCAGTCCAGGGAAATGCTAATCACCAGGATCATATTCATTCCAAATTATAGACCCATGTTTAGAAAATAGTACAATATGAATAACATATATATAGGTATTCCTCAGTGAGAACGGTATACTATCTCCACCTGGTGGCCAAACACATATATGCATATTAGTACTAAGAGGAAAGACAAAGTATTATTATTTATTTACTATTATAGCACCATTTATTCAATGGCACTTTACATGGGAAAAGGGGTATACATAGGAAAAAAAAGTCAATAATCTTGAACAAAAACAAGTCACTGACTGTTACAGGAGGAGAGAGGACTCTGCCCGCTAGGGCTCACAATCTACAAGGCAATTCATCTTTATCCAAAAAAATCACATAAAAGATAAGGATATATATTTTATAGTAAGGATCAATTAAAGAGACAGATCCACAGGTAAGTATAATAATAATGGATACAGGAATAATAGTAAAGTGCAAGTGCTATATAAATTCCTATTCAGTTGATTACTACCTATACCAGAAAAGTGGATACAAAATTCACAGGTAAGCCTGATATGTCCCAATGCTCATTGGTTCAAAAAGATGCCAAAAAGTATATATCTCAGATATAAAGTGCAAATGCTTAATGTAGTAAAATAATATCCAAAGCTATGAGCATCAGGTCACAAAAATAGGGAATACCATGAATACATCTCAGAGGACAAATAGACATTTCATATTTACCATTTGTGAATGCTTTTACGTGCATTACATGGAATGCTTCATGAGAAAGGGTGTCACACCCATCTGCAGAGTCACTGGGTAAGACTCTCTCTTCTGTAGTCTGTAGGCTCTAATGCTCAACAGGGTCCTCTCTCTCTTTCTCTCTCTCGGTCTCGCCTGTAGAGTCTAAGCTATTATGGTCAGTATGGTCCTCTCTCCTGTAGAGTGTAAGTTCTTATGGTCAGTGTTATTCTCCCTCTCTTCCCTCCCAATGTGTATTTTATGAGCAATTACAAGCTTTCCAATACTGAGATTCATGCAAATTTATTCACAGCCAAAGGCATAACTGCTATAGGTGCAATTGCACCCTGGCCCTGGAGCCTAGGGGACCTAAAAGGTCAATTTGGGACATTGCTATTAAAGACCTGTGATAATTTTGGGCCCTGTTTGAGATTTTTCATTGGAGCCCACAAACTTCAAGTTATGCAACTGTTTACAGCTATCTAAATTTTGGGGCAAAATTCGGGAAAGTCATCAAAATTGAATTTCAAAAGATCCTCTCATATCTACAAGTAACCTAATTTAGCTAAATGGTGCAGAAAATCTTCAGCATCAAACATGCATCAGATACTCATTGTGGGAACTTAGCCTAAAGCTTTAGGTTTACCTTTACATTCATAGATTTTGCAAACTTTTGTTATATGGTCCTCCAGATTTCTTTTTTAAAGCTTTGCGAGCGAGAGTTTAGACTATATATATTAGCAAACTATCAAATATCAATTTTCATCAGATATAACCTGAGCACATATCGACTGTACAACTAAGATGTCAAACCTGGAAAGCACCACATGGCTTCATTTTATCATACAAAGATCACAAAAATGTCAACGAACAATTTAGTTCTACAATGTTTCATTTGATTTACATTGCTATAAAAACAGCCTATACTACAGTATGTCCAACATAGGCAATTTAAATGACAGATATTGTGTGAAATAAATCACACAATTCGCTATATGTACCAGCTGGTCACCATGTTAGAGCATCCTGGGAGTAAGTTCACTGATAACTTACGTGATAAAACTCTCCTAAGCAGCATTAGATGTTTTGGTTGATTTACTGTTATTTTTTTTTTTCAAAATTCTTTCGGCAACATTGATTTGTAGTCAGAGTTATAAGCATAATAGAAAAAATGATATGACATTTCTGCAGGTTTAGTAGGTCCTCCACATTTGTAAAGATTGACAAAAGACCAAAAAGCTGTCATAGAGAGAAGAAAAGGATAATGATTCATTTTTTATTGTACATACTGTAATCAAAATAGCCACAAGGCTAAAATATTATGGACAACATACCAGAGCATAGGGCAATAGCATAAACATAAATTACACATGGAATGTAAATCCTAGATCTAATGAGAAAATAGTCAAACCAGTAATACTTAGATCAAGTATATACATTCATGATTTTACTATTTTCTCTTTGAATAAATTATTTATATTCCATAAGTAATTTACTGCCCTATGATCTAGTAAGTTGTCTTAAAGGGAATGTGTCAGTAGGGTCAACCCTCCTAAGCCATCTATATAGGCATCTAGGTCATAAAAAGTTAAATAAAATGATACCTTGATATCTGCGATCCAATGTGTTATTTCTAGTGATGAGCGAGTATGTTCGGCTAACCCTTTCAGCGAGTATGCTCAGGTGAGTACCGAGTATCTTCAGTGTACTCGGTGTTATGTTTGAATCACTCCCGTGTGCATGATTTGCGACTGTTTGACAGCTTTAGTACATGTGAGGAATGCTTAAGAAACAAGAATTCCTCACACATATTAAAGCTGTCAAACAGTCGCAAATCATGCACACGGGAGTGATTCAAACATATCACCGAGTACGGTGAAGATACTTGGTACTCGCCCGAGCATACTCGCCGAAAGGGTTAACCGAACATACTTGCTCATCACTAGTTATTTCAGAGTAATCCACAGTTTTCTTAATATGTAAATGAGCTGTTAAGATCCATGGACCGGACTTAGATTTCCCCGAGAATCAGCCTCCAGCGCTTATTTTAAATAAAAGGGGGAGTGGTCAAGGGGTACCACATAATGACTAATACTTTGCTCTCATTATCATGAAGTGAGATCAGAGCTAACATAGTGCAGCAGAAGCGAACTTTGTCTCATTACAAACATTTGCATTGGCACTTGTCCTCTCATAGTGCTGTCAGTTCTGCTGCAGAGTGGTGCCTGATTATAACTAACACAGTACAGCAGAGTTGAACTTTGTCTCACTACAAACATCTAAAGCAAATTTACAGTTGTCTTCTCACAGATCTGTCAGCTATACTGTACTGCCCTACCCCCACACTGACTGTCTGTGAGATGGAAGCTTAAGCACTGTGAGAGGACACCAGCAGTGGAAATATTTCTGCAATAAGACAAAGTTAATTTCTGCTGTACTGTGCCAGGCAGTTACCGTGTGAGAAATGTAATGACTGGCAGTCTTCTCTCTTGATCTACATGTCTCACAAGGGTAACCCCACACTCATTTAAAATTAGATCTGGAGGCAGATTCTCATGGAGATTTGTCTTGCCCATAGATCTTAACAGCTCACTTAAATAAAATGTGGATTTCTTGGGAATATGACTATGAATTTCTATCCTGTTTATTACTCCTGTCATTCGTTTACCATGCACTGTCACTTTATCAGTGTATTTTGTTTTTGACATCAGTATACTGCCCCCTATGGATCATTGTATTTGCTAGTCAAATAAGATTGGATACTATACATATAGCCAGGCACTGCCATTTTTACTTATATAGTCCAGGAGGCATGTCTATGCATTGTATTATTTAGTATGTGATGGCAAACTGAATTTTTTATTATTCTTTTGAGTATTTTGCTATTTCTCCTTAACTGAAGTGTATTATCACAATATATATCTCACAGCATCCAGTAATGTGGCATATACTATCAGTCTCCTGCCTTGTTTTTCCACCTGTTGATTTTATATATTTTTTTATTTTAATTTGATAACCAATAAATAATTATTTTACTTGAATATAACATTGTTGTGTAGTTCCCTGTAGGTATACTGTGTATTTTAGGACTACACAATAGTCTCTATTACCCATTCTTTGCGAATTAATTGGTACCAATGTGTACTATGACTACTGAGCTTTCCGCAGCCCTAGCCAGCAATCTGTCCATCAGCAATATACCGAGCCCAAGCACGTATTAGACAACACACTGTTCAGCATTCATGGTCTCGATGGCAAATTATCCTGTCTATCAGTGCCTGCTCAGTGAGCTCTAAACTCCTCTACATGTATGCAATGTTCCTAAGTTTTCCGAGTAGTGTATTTAGATTCATGACCTAGACTTCCAAATATACAACATGCTGGTTTGTGACTGAGCATAGTTTAGCTTCCTTTTGGTATACTGTGTTGGATTGCCCATAATGAATTGTGAATGTGTTGCACTTAAGTTGTGGTTAAACAACCACAAACAAAATGAATTCTAAAAAAACATATGCATTTTTAACTTAATTTACTGTTTTTTAATGCCCTAATTTGCCATGCATTTTTTTCAGGTGAAACATGTAAAACAAAATTAAATTACACCTAGCAGCATTGCGAGCTAAGTACAAAGTTGCTGCACATTACTGTAAACATGTCTTGAGGATATTTTCCAATGCAGTTTTGATGAGTTTTCTAAAGTCAACTCAAGCCCATCCTGTAAAAGCACCCTTACCTGATCCCTTCACATTCAAACTGGAGTGACATTTTATCATGTTAGGCAGTAAGTTTAAGAATATATAAGAGGTTCTTCCACTGTAATGCAAATCCTCCCCTTAAATGAAAAGTCAGAAACAGAATCCTTGTGATGGTGTATAACATAGCTTCTCTAACACTGCACATCATTATTAATAAGCTGTCTGGATTATGGTTATGGTTATAGAGGATTGCTGCTCCCTCGACTGTCTTATCCAATAACGATCTGGAGAATTTCAAATATAGAAAATAAAAAAAGTGGTAGCAAAAATCTGAACTTACTCCATGCACTGTGTTAGGCATTAAAAATTCACACTAGTCATTGAAAAGTATCACTGTATCTGTGGGATGGCAGGAAAATAAAATCATCTTACCATTGTTGAGCAATTCAGAGTGTGTTTTATCAATTGCCGTCACTATACACAGTAACTTAAGTGTCAAAAAGCACTTTGGGTGTTGAACATTCAAAGAATACATATAGGTTCCATAATGAAGTTCCAAATGAGTACTTTTATTCTCATCAAGCTCTATTTTCCTCTCCATATAATGTATTCTTCACTTTCTGCAAATATTATGGCTTTGAGACCATGCTGAGCCCCAAGTTAGATTGTCTCACACAGTTCCTACAGATACAAATTGCCTTGTTCCACTGCTTCACAATGCTTTTTTTTTCTTTTTAAGTACAGTCATTTTAGTGTCTTCTCATGAAAAATGACACAAATGGTTGCCAAGAGACTGAAAAATTGCCTGAAGTGTTTTGGATATAGTGCTCCAAAAAGCTGCTAAGCAAATCTTACAGAAAGAAATACTGTAGTTTCCGTGTACCATTCTCGCTGATGTGTTTTGTCCTTTCCTGCTCCTCAGCAGTGAACTCTGTCATTTGTTCGTACGCCAGCTAGTCATATGGAAAGTTATCAATTATAGGGAAAAACATCGATATAGATAAACTGTTTTTATTGCCAATTAGTTTGTTTCTCAATGTGCATTCTTCGCATTGATTTGGTCATTTTAATTGTGACATTACTAGATTAAACCAATGCCTTCTGTATTTCAGGAAACGTATTTAAAGATTTTGTAAAGTAATTAAACTAATGACAATATAATTAGAATTATACCTACACTACTCAGGATTGAAACTGCAACACCAAGAAGGAAAAGTCAAGGAATTTAAAAAAATTGTAGGATCGATAATAATAATGATAATAATTTTTATTTCTATAGCGCCAATATATTCCGCAGCACTTTACATTTTGGAGGGGACTTGAACAGACAATAAACGACATTACAGAATAACAATAATCACATAAATCAACAGATACCAGGAGGAGAGAGGGCCCTGCTCACAAGCTTACAATCTATAAGGAAATGGGGGAGACACAAAAGGTGGATGGTAACAATTGCTTGTATGGACGGTCAACCAACAATGTAATAAATAGGGTAATCACCAGAGGGTCCTGATTTGGAAGGAAGTGTTGTATGGGAAAAAAAAGGGATAGTTAGATAAGTGAGGTGAGGCGATAGGTCAGTCTAAAGAAATGCATTTTTAGGGCATGTTTAAAACTGTGGATATTGGGGACTAAACGAACAGTCCTGAGTAGTGCGTTCCAAAGAATTGGTGCAGCACGTGAAAAGTTTTGGAGACGGGAGTGGGAGGTTTGGATTAATGAGGATGTTAATCTTAGGTCATTAGCAGAACGGAGGGCATGGGTAGGGTGGTAGACTGAGACGAGGGAAGAGATGTATGGCAGTTTGTGGGTAAGAGTGATGAGTTTATATTGAACTCTACAGCAGATGGGTAACCAGTGCAACGACTGGCACAGGGTGAAGGCATCGGTGTAGCGGTTGGCGAGGAATATGATCCTGGCTGCCGCATTCAGGACAGATTGGAGAGGAGAGAAATAGTAAGAGGGAGACCGATTAGTAGAGAGTTGCCGTAGTCCAGACGTGAATGAATCATTGTGACAGTAAGAGTTTTTGCAGAGTCAAAGGTAAGAAAAGGTCGAATTCTAGAAATGTTTTTGAGGTGGAGACGACATGAGCGAGCGAATGATTAGATCTGGGGAGAGAAGGAAAGATCTGAATCAAGTATTACCCCGAGACAGTAGGCTTGTTGCTGGGGAGTAATGGTGGAGCCACACACGGAGATGGCAATATTGGGTATAGGTGGTTAGTGGAGGGATTAAACACAAGAAGTTCAGTTTTTGACGGGTTCAGTTTCAGATAGAGGGAGGATATAATATTAGAGATGGCAGAAAGACGATCACTGGTGTTTTGTAATAATTCAAGGGTGAGGTCAGGAGATGATGTGTATAATTGGGTTTCATCAGTATAGAGATGGTACTGAAAACCAAATCTACTTATTGTTTGTCCAATAGGGGTGGTGTATAAGGAGAGGAGGAGGGGGCCTAGGACTGATCCTTGAGGAACCCCGACAGTAAGGGGAAAAGGGGAGGAAGAGGAGCCAGCAAAAGATACAGTGAAGGAGCGGTCAGAGAGGTAGGAGGATAACCAGGATAGAACAGTGTCCTTGAGCCCAATAGAGTGGAGCATCGTGAGGATAGACATGTTAGTGATGGGAGAATGATGGAAAAATGGAAATTTAATTTTCAAAATATCATAATTTATTTAGTGTCGAGTATGAGTGCTGCTCACAGAAATACTCGCATTTACACACCTTGGCTGTTATCAACAAGGTTATTAATGGTTACACAATAACAATATTCATGAAGCATAGCACATATAACCAGGTTGTCCGAAGAATTGTATAATGTTCTCTGTCTATTTTAACCAAACAAATAGGGACGGTGGAGTACTCCTAAACATACTGAAAACTGGAAAGGCAAATAGACTAGCCATAAACCACCAAAGGTTAAAAACTAAATGTATCTTTATTAGTAAAAATACCATAAAAACATATGTAGACCATATAGAACTATCAAGGTTTATATAAAAAGAGGAGACATGGACGACATGCAAGGAGAAGCGCAGTCAAATGAGGAGTATGGGAACAACAATCAAGAAACTACAGAGAAACTTTAAAGAGGGCGTATCAAAAATTATGACATAACTCACCAGCACAATCATGCTATCAAAAAAGACCCCCAGACCATAGTCAGATATACTAGTGAATACAGAGCTTATAATGTCGATCACAGTGGCTTATCCATAGTGTTCCCAGACCGCAAACAATCCACTCCTTGCAGCCCTGACGTGCGTTTTGTGTGGCTACTTTCTCAAAAGGTTATTAATGGTTGTCTGAGGGAATGTTCTGCCATGCTGAATGCACTTGGGCAAATCAATGTGATCTACTGCTGGGACCTCCATTTTCAATTGCCGACCAATGACGTCCCAACTATGCATGATGGGCGACAAATACAGAGATGCTAGGCCATAGTAGTACATTTAGGCCACACAAGCTGCTCAAGGAAACATACGGCCTGGCATTGTTGTGTTAAAAAACAACTCTTGTGACATTTTCAAAAACTAGCTATACCACTGCTTCAACCACCAAATCAATGTGAGACTGGTGTGAAGTTCCCTCAAGAAGGCCTTTTGGTTCTGCATGTTATGGTAGCATGATTAGGGTTTTTGGCAGGAATTCTTACATGAAAAACACTTGGCCATACTTATCTGAACAGTAGATGGGTGTAGCAGGGTCTCACTCGTTGCTGCTATTTCTGAGCAGGTTGCACTGCTGGACATCTTCCGATTTTGAAGGGAAGTCAGCAAGATGTGTCTTTTACAGTATCTGCTACCAGTAAGTAACAATGGAGACTGCTCACCAAATGCAATTAAAAATAGTGGAAAGACACATACGCAAGATCGGCTGCACTTCCTACATTTGAAAAATGTAAGTATTTAGTAACAAACCTAAAAGCCTAGACAGCACAAATAAAAAAATGTAAAAATGTAATATTGTGCACATTGCGCCAGAACCTATTTCTTAGGCCAAAAATTGGCACTGGGATACAACCCACATGACCGGCATGTTTACCAATAGAGCCATATAAATGTGGTGGATATCTGAGATAAGTATGAATGGACAGTACTCCTAAAGTGAAGTCAAGTAGCATTCAGTAAAAATACAGGAGCAATGCACATGTATAGACAATAAATAATGCAGTATCAAAGGAATATATAAAAGAAAATGTGCAATAACTATGTGCAATAAAGTGCAGTATGCAGAGTCACCCAGGTAAAATGGCTCATAGAAAAAGTATCCCTTTCTGGAGCTAAATAGACTTTCGAAGAAGACGGCGGTAGTAGAGTATATTAACAACCTGACTTTTACACTACATACACATATACACAGATTTAGAGGAATAATAAGTTAATGGGAGGGCTTCTTTAACTTTTTCAATGCCATAAAAAACAAATGAGTTAATGTTCCAGCCAGGTTATTCAACAAAATGTTTGACAGGATCAGAATATGAGGCATTATTTGAGGCCAATATTAGACGTTCTCCTATTCTTTTCTGTAATTCACTTATGGGACATCCTATATATCTGGTTTTTCAAATATCACATTGTCGGCAATAAATCACATGGAATATGTCGCAATTAATCAATTGTTCTAAATTGTGACTCAAGCCATGCAATACAGTGACTCTTTCTTTCTTTCTTTCTTTACTACTACTGAAGATGTCTCCAAGAGATTTACCTCTTTTCTCAAAAATATTGCACATGGCTGTATTTGTTTACTTTAAATTCACTATATGGAAATTATTTATTAGCCAAACGTTTCCATTCCTGCCAGCCTCATTGATTGTTCCAGGTTCTGGTTGATATATTTTTATACGTATTAAATATTTTATGTATGGTGGTATTATTTAGCTAATGGATCAGGCTATATTTCTGTCACTGTTCAGTGGTTTTATTTGGTTGCCGTATGACAATATTATTTTGAGGCTTACTATAGGAAGCACATTAAACTTTATCTGTCGACATAAGTGTCTGTAACTTGGGATAATTAATTCTTATTTGAAGCTGAGTATAAGGTGTTGCTGAGTATTTTTCTCTGCAGTGCAGTCACCACTGCGCACATTGAGATACTACAATTGTTGTGTTAAGATCCCCAAAAGTTTTAAGATTTTGACACCTTAAGGTGCATTTTGAAAATATATCACCTATGAGTAAATACTAAAATATTAAAATCAATGCAGATAAGCATTTTCGGTGTAAAATAGCTTTTCCCACATTTTATATTTTTCTGACATAAACCATAGTTCATAGCATTATGCAACTATAACAGAAAATTTAGGAGTGTGACAAATATTTCTGTACTGGCTGTATCATTACCATTTTGCTTTCATGAACAGGGAAACTTCTTCAGGATAGATATATAATCTGCACTGAGCAGTAATTCAGATTTACTTCTCAGTTTCCATGACACCTTTAACTGTAAGAGAATAGAAGGTATATAACAACTGTTCTAAAGTAAAAGAACCTTCTAAATAGACATTTTGTTATAACAGTCCTGATTATTTTCAATGTATTTTGAGTTGTAATATTTGCTATATTATTAGCTTAAAGGGAATCTGTCAGCAGGGTTTGCTGTGTAATCTGAGAGCAGAATGATGTGTCACATATTAGGTTGTGTGTGGCTGTTTCACTAAAATCAGTGTTTTATCAGCAGGAAATTATCAATACAGGACTAGGTGTCTTGTGCCTCCTAGTCAACTGCTCTGTGCAACCCCGCTCCCCACCACTAATTAGCAGCTTTCTGTCAATGTACAGTGTACACAGAAAGCTGCCAATCAATGGTGGGGATGAGGTTCTACACGGATCAGCATTCTGAGCACTGCTAGATTTGCAGCAGAGAAAACTGTGATTGTATCAAAATGACAGCATGCAGACCAGCAAGTGACACATTGCTGGAATCAGTGTCCTAACTTCTACATCATGCTACGCTCAGAAAACACAGCAAAAATCTGGTGACAGATTCCCTTTAACAGGGCAATTGACTTAAATGAGCACAAATAGCAAACTAATTTAAAAAGAAGTAGAGAAAAGTCTATGGCTCTAAGACGTCTTATAATCATGATCATCTCTAAACGCATAGCTTCTATATACTGTATACAGTTTTAGTCAATGACAAATAAGGGCTAATTCAAACTTTCCAAACTATCATATTTTGAATTTTGTGACTACTTTCTTACCAATGTATTTGACCCTCCACTGCTTTGTTATTTTAGAGAGAGGTGTTTTAAAATGTACCATGAATAATAAGCTGTGATGTGTGTAGTTAATAAATAACACCATTTCTTTCCATATTTGTATAACTTGTGTCCTGCAATTTTCTCTAGGAAGCTATATTTATAGTTGTCTCTGAGCTAGTGTGTGAAGACTAGCAGCTATGAAGTCTTACATACACAGTTTACAGAAATGTCATGAATTCTTACTTTGCTATCCCTATGTAGCATATTTGGGAGCAGTATCAGCATGGAGGACATTGTACAGCAGAACTGAGCAGCAGTAGTGTACCTCTGATAGGAATTGGTTCAGTACTATTGTGTATAATGATGTGAACTGTTCCAACGTTGCTATAGGCACAGATCTTATTTAAAGATTATAGATGTAAATGACTATTAAGCAATGTAAGTAATTTAGGTAAAAATGGAAGGTAACCGTTTCTTGAAAATAGCAGGGTAGGCAAATTAAATTAACTATTACGATGCAATAGCATTTAAAACACAGATTATGATGGAACATGAATAGTGTTCTATGAAATATACAAATACCCTGAATCTTTTTCATCATGGTTGATGAAAATGATACACGCATACAGTATATCTTACTATTATACTTTCCATACAGATTATATACGATTGCCATTGCTTTAAGTTTCACAATTTCTATGCAATTTAAACTATGAATTGTCATTTTGTCTTTGTATGATGATTAGTGTTGAGCAAGCACTAAAATGCTCGGGTGCTCAAAGCTCGGGCCGAGCTCGCCGTGATACTCGGGTGCTCGACCCGAGCAACGAGCCCAATGTTAGTCTATGGGAGACTCGAGCATTTTTGCGGTGGCACCCCCGGCAGTCTTTTAAAAGCCTAACAAGTGCCCAAAACGATAGTGACAGTGCTCAAATGACATGGGGACAGCATGGGGATCGCCCCAGGAAGCATTTCTGACCCCCAGGTCACTGCTGTCAACAACGTGGTCAGAGGTATTAAGCCAATTTTACAGGCTCACAATAAAACGTTCAAAAACGAAAGTGAAACTTTTTTCCTGTGAAATATGTTAAGGAACATCCTTTCCAGGGAAAAGACTTGTGTATAAGTTAAAATAAATGACCAAAAACAAAAATACTCCTCCACACCTTCGGCTATGTTCACAAGTAGCATTTTTTATGCGTTTTTGCACTTTTGTATTGCTTTCAACTATGACAAATGCATTCACCGTGAAATGTCATTTTAACATTTTACAACCTTATCTGGCCATGTGCTGTGTGACACATGCATAAAGTGCTGAAAAGACAAGGGAACAGCATGGGGAAGACCCCTGGAAGCATCTCTGACTCCCAGGTCACTGTCTAAAAGTGTGCCCATCATAAGTGATCCTTTCCGCATCAGAAGATGCAGACTTGCAACTATCCCCATGCAAGTTCTAGTCCCAGGGCAGTGTTCAATTGTACCTCCCCCATTCCTTGCAATACAAGCTCAAGTATGCAGCCTGCCACCCACCCACCCCCAGGCTGCAATACCATACTGCTTGCTTGCTTGAACTTGAAATTGGGCCTTTTAGGCATGTGGAGGCGGAATCTGGCCACCACGTCATGGCTGTGTTGGCGGCCTGGAATCCATACTCAGTCCCCAGCCGCCCGGCGGCCGGGTATCCATACTCGGTCCCCAGCCGCCCCGCGGCCGGGTGTCCACACACGGTCCCCAGCCGCCTGGGGGCAGCCGGGTGTCCATAAACGGTCCCCAGCCGCCCCTATTTCTATATGGAACATCCCCCCACACACTTTTCTTAGCCCGGCCTGCTTTAGGCAGCATTGGACGAACCCACCAGAGAACCAGACTCCTCCGGTGGGCCCTGACTTCTCCATCGGTGGAGTTGAGAGTGCCAAGGTGAGGAGCATGATGATGATGACAGAAGTTAGCATCTGCTATGTTTTCTTTTAATGCAAGTGTAAGTGTGCAGCCTGCCACCCACCCACCCCCAGACTGCAATTCCATACTGCTAGCTTGCACTTGAAATGGGGCCTTTTAGTTTGGAGGAGGCCGAAGCTGGCCACTACCTCATGGCTGCTTCGGCAGCGAGGTATCCATACTCAGTCCCCAGCCGTCCACATTTGTCCTGGTGTGCCTTATACATAAGATTAAGCGCGTATACCAAAACATTACCTGTGCCCTCCCCAGTGCATTTAGTGGGAAGGAGAGCCTATTCCGCTGTAGTGTGTGCATGCCAAACCCCTGTTCATGGTACATGCGAAGATGCCTCCCACCTTGCACCTGTCATTGCAGACTTGCAACTATCCCCATTCAAGTCCTTGTCCCAGGGCAGTGTTCAATTGTACCTCTCCCATTCCTTGCAATGCAAGCGCAAGTATGCAGCCTGCCACCCACCCACCCCCAGGCTGCAATACCATACTGCTTGCTTGCTTGCACTTTAAATTGGGCCTTTTAGGCATGTGGAGGCGGAATCTGGCCACCACGCCATGGCTGTGTCGGCGGCCTGGTATCCATACTCAGTCCCCAGCCGCCTGGTGGCCGGGTGTCCCCGCTTGCTCCTTAGCCTCCAGGGGGTGGCCGGGTGGCCATACTCAGTCCCCAGCCACCCCTATTTGTCCCGGTAACCTTTCCCACACTTTTCTTAGCCTGGCTTGCTTTAGGGCAGCATTAGCCGAGCCCATCGGACTATCAGACTCCTCCGGTGGGCCCTGGCTTCTCCATCAGGGGAGTTGAGAGTGCCAAGGTGAGGAGCATGATGAGGATGATAGAAGTTAGCATCTGCTTTGTTTTGTTGTAATGCAAGCGCATGTATGTAGTAGCAGCTAGGCCTGAGGTGGTCAGCGTTTTGGCGCATATCCTACCTCCTCCGAGGATTGCTGGATGTTTTCCTGCTACTATCTAAGTTCTATGACTCCTGTTAAAACAAAGCTTCAGGTGATAAATGATGGATGAGGTAGTGGCAAAGGAGAAAGAGCAGGAGGAACAGGGACCATTCACATCAATATCAGGCCAGTCAACCAGATATGTCTTGAAGGATATGTTTCTGTAACAAAATGAGCGGTTCGGCTACACAGTTATAGGGCATACAGTGAGCGCAATGCCTACGAAAAATTTCGAGCCACTCCAATGCCCCTTGGAAATGACATGGAGGTCAGAGGGCGTTAACTAAACCTTTTTTTCCATTTATAGCAACTGGGTCTCCCGTGCACTGTTGGCCTAAGCAGTGAATGGAAGGCTTTCCAAAAATTATGAGGAACTGCAATGCCCCTTACAAGAGCCATGTGTGGCACCATAGGGGTCTGGTCACCACAGTAATAGAGATATTACGTCGGAGAGCAAGTGGGAGGTTTCCTGGTCAGGATCCCTTAAACATGCATCATCCTCCTGCCCCAATCCTGGGAGGGGAGAATTCTGCCCTTATTAACTGGATCTGGGGCGGGGTTGAGTGAGTCAGAGAACAGTCAGAGTCAGAGTGAGAGCAAGGGAAAGTAACAGCAAGGAGCTCTGTAGGAGCTAGGAGCTAAAGACCAGGGGCTGGAAGCTGAGCAGAGCTCGCCCTGGCAGAAGACAATAGGAACCGGACACAGGAGTCCGAAGCTGTGAGGACTTATATATCCAGCAGCAGAAACCAGCCGGCAGGGGATTTCAGGTCCTCTGGCCATAGAAGCCCGGAGGCTCAGTCACAAGCAAGGGACCAGCACCGCCGTCGTCGAGCGGAGGCTAACAGAAGGCCCCAAGTCACCAGCCATACGGGTGAGCACTACACGGTACACTCAGGGACGTGGGCTACTTCTACCCGCTTACAGCAAGGTAGCCAGGAAGAGTGCAGACAGACGGGGAGGCCTACAACTCCACCTGGCCAGGGGAACTCCTGCTTGCTCACAGACTGACTAGGCCTCTTACGCTAGCCAGTACTCCCGGGAGGGTCTACCTTATAATCATCAGTAAAGACCCTGAACTGCACTGCAAAGACTCTGAGTCATTCCTGCTGCGCTCGTGCACCATCACCCCCATCATCCACACTCACTGCCCTGAGGCTATACTCCTCCCGAGGGGAGTTATCCCATTCTATGCTGCGCACACAACACCAGCCTCAGCGGTCTGCCTCGCAGCGGTGGTACTCCCTGACCGCAATCCACGGGTGGCGCAGTCGAACAATTAACCTCAAAACCTAAGAAAGACTGCCACTGGTTTGACCAGCCTGAGCCACGGGACCGGGTCACCGCCACGGAGACTACAGACCCCAGAGACCCAGCACCGGGTATCCCACACATGTGTACACACGGCCCAGGGGGCGCGTCATATGCAGTACAGCATATTACAAACATAAGTCCCATTATTGGGGAGTGGGTGTCCCATGGTATTTGCTTATGCTTTCCAAGCAAAAGCTGCCAAAAATTAGGACGGAGCAACTTGCAATGCCCCTTACAAGAGCCATGCAGTACAGCATATTACAAACATAAGTCCCATTATTGGGGAGTGGGTGTCCCATAGTATTTGCTTATGCTTTCCCAGCAAAAGCTGCCAAAAATTAGGACGGAGCAACTTGCAATGCCCCTTACAAGAGCCATGCAGTACAGCATATTACAAACATAAGTCCCATTATTGGGGAGTGGGTGTCCCATAGTATTTGCTTATGCTTTCCCAGCAAAAGCTGCCAAAAATTAGGACGGAGCAACTTGCAATGCCTCTTACAAGAGCCATGCAGTACAGCATATTACAAACATAAGTCCCATTATTGGGGAGTGGGTGTCCCATAGTATTTGCTTATGCCTTGCAAGCAAAAGCTGCCAAAAATAAGGACGGAGGAACTTGCAATGCTGGCACCCTGGTGGTATAGTGGTGGTGGAGGCTGAGGATAAGGAGAAGAAGATTAAACAGCCGAAACGAGGAAGCGTATACCCATGTGTGGGTGTGAAGCGGTGCATGTGAATACACCTCCCAAAATAACACAGTGGATTTGACTTTATGTTACTCTGCTGTAATTTGGTGGTGATGAGAAGTCTGGCCCAATCCAGCCCTTGTTCATTTTGATAAGGGTCAGCTTGTCAGCATTGTCAGTTGACAGGCGAGTGCGCTTATCAGTTATAATTCCCCCAGCGGCACTAAAAACACGCTCCGATAACACGCTAGCGGCAGGGCAGGCCAGGACCTCCAAGGCGTACAGACCGAGTTCATTCCAAGTGTCCAGCTTGGATACCCAATAATTAAAAGGCACAGAGGAATCACGGAGGACGCTGGTACGATCGGCAAGGTACTCCCTCACCATCTTTTGAAACATTCCACTCCTTGTGAGAGTACCCCGCGCCTCAGGGCCTGTAAGCTGGGCAGGTGTCAGAAAACTGTCCCAGAACGTTGACAGTGTTCCCCTGCCTCTGCTGGATTGGAGTTGCATCTCTCTCACCTGTACGCCTTGGTTGGGCAACGAACTGTGACCTCTGCTGCTAGCGTGTTCAGATGGGAATTTTTTTAAGAGTTCTGCAGCAAGGGCCTTCTGGTATTGCCCCATTTTTGTAGACCTCTCCACCTCAGGAATAAGAGAGTGAAAGTTCTCCTTGTAGCGGGGGTCTACAAGTGTCACCAACCAGTAATGACTGTCACCCAACATTTTGACAACGAGAGGGTCACGGTTAAGGCAGCGTAACATAAAGTCAGCCATGCGTGCCAGACTGGTAACGGACAAGATTTCCGTGTCCTCACCAAGATGACGACTGACCATGCTCTCCTCCTCCTCCTCCTCTTCCTCCTCCCCCCTGTCCTCAGGCCACCCACGCTGACCCGACGGTATGACACTTGTACAGGTACTACCGTCTACAACGCATGATAGCAGCTCCTGTTCTTCCTCCTCCTCCTCCTCCTCTCCCTCATTGTCCCCCAATGCACATTGGGATGAGATGAGGCTGGGCTGTGTGTAATCGCCCTCTACGGCTTCTTGATCCATCTCATCATACTCTGGCTGCAATGCCTCCTCTTTAATTCTCTGCAGAGAGCGTTGCAAAAGACAGACAAGTGGGATGCTGACACTAATGATGGCGTCATCGCCACTCACCATCTTGGTGGCCTCCTCAAAGTTTGTCAGGATGGTACATATGTCAGACATCCAGGTCCACTCCTGAGGTCTTATGTGTGGAGTCTGACCTGAATATCGACGGCCTTGTTGCAGCTGGTACTCCACAACTGCTCTCTTCTGCTCACAAATCGTTTGCAACATGTGGAGGGTAGAGTTCCAACGTGTGGGGACATCACACACCAGTCGGTGTGCCGGAAGCTGCAAACGCTGCTGCAACACAGCAAGGGCGGCGGAAGCTGTAGCCGACTTGCGAAAATGAGCTGATAGGCGGCGTACTTTCACGAGCAGATCTGGCAACTCGGGGTACGATTTAAGAAACCGCTGAACCACGAGGTTAAGCACATGAGCCAGGCATGGTACGTGTGTGATCTCACCTCGCCTCAGAGCCGCCACCAGGTTACGGCCATTGTCACACACGACCATGCCGGGATGTAGGTTCAGCGGTCTCAGCCACAGATCTGCCTGCTCTTTCACAGCTGTCCACAACTCACAAGCAGTGTGAGGTTTATCACCTAAGCTTATGAGTTTCAGCACAGCCTGTTGCCGCTTGGCGGAGGCAGTACTGCAATGCTTCCAGCTTGTAACTGATGTGGTGATATCTGAGATGGAGGCTGAACATGAGGAGGAGGAGGAGGAAGCGCAGGAGCTGTACACTGTGGGAGCAACTCTGACTGACATAGGGCCCGCAATCCTCGGTGTGGGGAGGATGTGTTCCGTCCCAAGGTCCGACTGGGTCCCGGCTTCCACTATGTTTACCCAGTGTGCCGTCAGAGAGATGTATCGTCCCTGGCCACAAGCACTTGTCCACGTGTTCGTTGTCAGGTGGACTCTCCCAGTAACTGCGTTGTTGAGGGCACGGCAGATGCTTTGGGAGACGTGCTTGTGTAGTGCAGGGATGGCACACCGGGCAAAATAGTGTTGGCTGGGGACCGAGTACCGAGGGACGGCCACCGCCATAAGATTGCGGATGGATTCCGTCTCCACCAGCCTAAAAGGCAGCATTTCCAATGCAAGCAGTCGTGAAATGTGCGAATTTAGGACTGTGGCCTGTGGGGCGTTAGCTGCGAATTTTCGTTTTCGCTCAAAGGTCTGGGATATGGACAATTGAACGCTGCGGTGGGACGTGGACGTGGACGTTGATGCTGTTTCTTGAGAAACTGCCATAACAAGTGAAGACTGAGAGGAGGGGGCATCTTTACATGCAGTATGGACAGGGGATTGCCTTGCACACACAACAGGGGGTTCTATTGCACGCGCAACAGTGGAAAAAGCAGTGGTGACACCCGCTGACACTGGTCGTGGACCCTGGGTTTCGCCCCACAAAGTCGGGTGCTTTGCTGCCATGTGCCTTATGATGCTGGTGGTGGTCAGGCTGGTAGTTTTGTCACCCCTGCTGATGCTGGCATGGCAGGTGGAACATATGGCCTTTTTGGGGTTATCAGCAGAGTCTTTAAAAAAATTCCAGACTCTGGAAGACCCACCGCTTGTACTGGCAACGTCCCTCGTGTTGGTGTTACGGGGAACGGTTGCCTGCCTTCTGTCTGCGGCCACCACACTGCTTCTTCCTGCCTGTTGGGGTACTCTGCCTCCCTCCCCCTGTGTGCTGCTGGCCTCACTTTGCATGTCCTCCTTCCACGTTGGGTCAGTTACTAGATCATCCACCACCTCCTCCTCTTCCACTTGCGCACCACGATCCTCCTCCTCACTTCCTGGCAATTGTGTCTCGTCATCGTCCACCTCTTGTGACAGATTGCCAATGTCGACTTCCTGTGGCGGTGGCTGTTCAAATATTTGGGCATCGCAACATGGGATCTCCTCTTCCACCACTTCAAGCGTATCAGGCGAGGGGCCCAAATATGGAAATGGACCAGTGAACAGCTCTTCAGAGTGTCCAAGTGTGGGATCACTTGCTGTCTGACGACACTCGGCATGGTGGGAGGAAGGAGCATCAGGGTGAGGAGGAGTATGCGGTCGAGACTCACGGCTACTAAGAGTTGACCGTGTGGAAGACAGACCGGAGGTGGTGGTGCCCAGGTAACTGAAAGTATTATCTGCTATCCAATTAATAACCTGTTCACACTGATCAGTTCTCAATACTGGTGTTGTTCTGTGCTTCCCTAGTAATTCGGTCAAGAAGTGGGAGCGAGAAGATGTGGCTGTTGGTTGTGGCACATTTTCACCTTGGCCACGGCCCCATCCTCTGCACGAACCATCACCAGAAAGTCCACTTCCACGTCCCTTGCCACGCGCCTTGCCCATTGTAAATGAAGTAAAATAGCTTACACTTGCACTATCAATGGAAAAAGGGTAATAAAGAGTAGATTAGAACCGTGGAAGAGGAAAACCACAGTTATTGTTTACTGGGGTATACCACACTTTTTTAAATAGAGATATTTGCGGCTGAACAGTGAGCGACACACTCAAACTGCTTTTTTTTTAGATACCAAAGGCCCAAAACTGGATAGTACAGCAATTTGACCCGTGGAACTGCGAAACCACACTGGGATGTCGGGCCTACACAAGACTATTTTCAACAAATATATATTTTTGTGTCACAACAGTCAGGAGACACTACTGTTTTTCTTTACGGAAAAAACTACCAAAAGCTGAATAATAGAGATTTTTTACCGTGGGATGGCAAAACCACAGTTATTGTTTACTGGGGTATACCACACTTTTTTAAATAGAGATATTTGCGGCTGAACAGTGAGCGACACACTCAAACTGCTTTTTTTTTAGATACCAAAGGCCCGAAACTGGATAGTACAGTGGTTTGACCCGTGGAACTGCGAAACCACACTGGGATGTCGGGCCTACACAAGACTATTTTCAACAGATATATTTTTGTGTCACAACAGTCAGGAGACACTACTGTTTTTCTTTACGGAAAAAACTACCAAAAGCTGAATAATAGAGATTTTTTACCGTGGGATGGCAAAACCACAGTTATTGTTTACTGGGGTATACCACACTTTTTTAAATAGAGATATTTGCGGCTGAACAGTGAGCGACACACTCAAACTGCTTTTTTTTAGATACCAAAGGCCCAAAACTGGATAGTACAGCGATTTGACCCGTGGAACTGCGAAACCACCCTGGGATGTCGGGCCTACACAAGACTATTTTCAACAGATATATTTTTGTGTCACAACAGTCAGGAGACACTACTGTTTTTCTTTACGGAAAAAAACTACCAAAACCTGAATAATAGAGATTTTTTACCGTGGGATGGCAAAACCACAGTTATTGTTTACTGGGGCATACTACACTTTTTTAAATAGAGATATTTGCGGCTGAACAGTGAGCGACACACTCAAACTGGTTTTTTTTTTAGATACAAATGGCCCAAAATGGATAATACAGAGGTTTGAACCGTGGAAGTGCAAAACAACACTTCTGTTTCTCTAGCCTACACCAGACTATTTTCAACAGTTATATTTGTGTCTGAAAAATCAGAGACACGCTTTTTTTTGGGGGGGGGGGACACCAAAAGGTTAAAAAGACGGGTATTTGTACAGTGTTTAGGAGGAAAAAAAAAGGAGGATTTAGATGAAAAAAAAAAGGATTTTTCCTGGCCCCCAACACCTGGTGCTAAGTCCAGAAATTTCAGCAACAGGAGCACACAGGACTGTAATGCAGCGTTTGCTGGTATAACCACTGTGTCTCCTATACAGCCTGCCTGGTATCTGGGATGGATATTAGTCCTGAAAAGGACTGTTTGTTTGTTCTGGCAGCCTTTACAGACCCTACACTAACTATTTTGCAGTTTATATCTCTCCCTAAATCAGCAGCTCTGTCCCTACACTGTCTAATCCGGAGCGACTGTGTCCAAGATGGCGGCGCCCCGTTTTAAATACTCGAGGTGACGCTGTGCGGCCAGCCAATCACTGTAATGCCCACAACCAACATGGCTGCAGCATTACAGTGACTGGCTGGCAATCCCTGCATGTTCATTGGCTCTGTAAAGAGCGCCAAACATGCAGGGCGGAGACCCGAGCTCCCGCCCGAGTAACCCGGAAATGCTCGGTGCTCGCCGAATATCCCGAGTAGCGTGATGCTTGGGCAAGTACTGAGCAGTGTCGAGCATGTTCGCTCAACACTAATGATGATATTTCATTTGTAATACTTGTAAATATTAAAACTCATCCCTAACCGATGAAGTTGATAAAGTAGAGCATTTTTATATTTTACATCTAAAGAAACTGTTAAAAAATGGTTAAATCTCTTCAACATCATGATTTAAAGGCTTTGCACATTTAAGCTGCGTGCTCACTATGTGTTTTTCAAGCGTTTTTGCCGCGGAATTTTCGCAGCGAAAACGCTTAAAAAAAGCTTGGTAATACGTGCCCCATGGTCCCCAATGATAATTCGCATGTGCTGTGCACATGCTGCGGAAATTTCCGCTGCGGATTATCATTGCGGAAAAATCAGCAGCATGTCCATTAATTTTGGGGAAACGTGGCGAAATCGTCGCCATTGACTGGCATTGAATCGCATAATATCCGCATGAGAAGCAATTCGATGCTCGGATGGTACCCAGGTCTGGAGAAGAGGACACTCTTCTCCAGACCCGGGTACCATAGTACTTGTAGTTAAAAAAGAATTAAAGTAAAAAAAACATTATACTTACCTTCCGATGGCCCGCGGTCTCCTCAGCAATGCGTCCTGGCTCCCCAGCGGTTCGCGATGGTGTAAAAGGACCTTCCATGATGTCATTTAGTCATGTGACAGGTCACGCAACCGCCAACGTCAGCGGTTGTGTGACCTGTCACATGACTAAATGACGGGGTCAGGATACATCGCTGAGGAGACCGGGGGCCATCGGAAGGTAAATATAATGTTTTTTTTTATTATTTTTTACCATTTATATATTTTTTTTAACTATTAACTTGGTCACACTTTATAAATCCATGCCGGTTGCATGGATTTATATAGTGTGACCAATTTGTCAAGCACTTCCAAGTGATGCTAAAATCGCTTGGAAAAGCGCTTGACATCCTGATTGCGGAAATGCATGCAAAAACGCTTGACAAATGCTTCTACCTGGCAGGAAAAATGCATATAAAATTCGCATGCGTTTTTCTTGCCAGGGAGATGCAGAAAAAATCCGGAGCATTTCTGCTTTGTGGGCACTTAGCCTCACGTACATGCCTGTGGCAAAGAAACTCCAGGTTTCAAGGTTTGCCTGGAGTTGAGATTACTGGCAGGAAGCCAACCGCCCTGTTCGGTTATCTTCCCTGTTTTACAGTCCTGGATCTGACCTCAGTTCAGCACCATCTGCCTGTGCTATCAGGTGCCACTGAGGAGCAGAAGTGGTGGCGGGTTGGGTGGTGGGTTCACCATCTAGCAAAGCCCCCATAACCTCCCTCTTGTGTTGCTTCTCCTGTTGGGTGACATGTTCATTGGCCATCTATTTATTATATACTTTATTTTGTTATTCAGATTTTTATTCCTGATTCAGAGATTCACCTTCACTTGCTCCCAACAGAAGCTACATAAGGTCAATGACTTGATGAGGATGGATGATCTAATTTGAGAATGCTGTTTCTATTTCCGATGGTTTTTAAAACTGAAATGAATACTACATTTCCTTGAGCAAACAGATATTGGTGCTTG
This sequence comes from Phyllobates terribilis, assembly GCF_046119375.1. Taxonomy (NCBI): domain Eukaryota; kingdom Metazoa; phylum Chordata; class Amphibia; order Anura; family Dendrobatidae; genus Phyllobates; species Phyllobates terribilis. Next base: position 445,652,266 of record NW_027362761.1, read on the forward strand.
AGGTAGCTTAATATTTTGTTACGTGCTTCTCTTTCTTCCTTTGATTGTTTCTTTTGTGTTGTTTTTGTAGTAGGAGCACTTTTCCTTCATTCTCCTTTCTCCACTTTTTATGCCCCCTAAACTTAACTTAACCTATATCGGTCATTAATGTTCCTTCCCTTTATTGCAGAAGTGTATAACGTGCATCTCGTAAAGTACTTTACTCTGTTCTCAGCAGGGCAGAGAGAAGTACTCCTGTGCGGGACGGCGAAGGACGAGTCATCCAAATGAAGCAAGCAGGAGGACAGCGATTGCGAAGAGAGAGAAGGCGTCGGATCAAGACCATCAACGCTCATCAGACCAGACCATACAATATGGGGATATAATAAAAAGATTATTTTTCTTTAATTATGTAGAGGGGATTGGGGACTTACATAAAGCTTACTAGAATAGTGTAAAAGAGGCCTTAAAGGTGGTGTCCATACTATATGTTGTGAAAACCTGGTGACAGCTTCCCTTTAAATGACGTTGCGCCAGTGCAAGTGCGCCAGCTCCCATTGCCTTCACGCCATGACGCCATTGCGGGACACTGATGGTTTACTATGAAAGCTGGGGGTTGCTGAAGGCCACTGACACTGCTATCTCTGACCTCCTCTGAAGGAGAAAGGAATTTACACTATAAACTGCAATACTGTGGTAATGCAGCATTTAGTATATACTGAATATGTGCAGTAGTACAGTATATGTAGTTAATTGTAATACTATGGTATTGCAGTATATACAGTGGGTACGGAAAGTATTCAGACCCCTTTAAATTTTTCACTCTTTGATTCATTGCAGCCATTTGGTAAATTCTAAAAAGTTATTTTTTTTCTCATTAATGTACACTCTGCACCCCTTCTTGACTGAAAAAAAACAGAAATGTAGAAATTTTTGCAAATTTATTAAAAAAGAAAAACTTAAATATCACATGGTCATAAGTATTCAGACCCTTTGCTCAGTATTGAGTAGAAGCACCCTTTTGAGCTATTACAGCCATGAGTCTTCTTGGGAATAATGCAACAAGTTTTTCACACCTGGATTTGGGATCCTCTGCCATTCTTCCTTGCAGATCCTCTCCAGTTCCATCAGGTTGGATGGTGAACGTTGGTGGACAGCCATTTTCAGGTCTCTCCAGAGATGTTCAATTGAGTTTAGGTCAGGGCTCTGGCTGGGCCAGTCAAGAATGGTCACAGAGTTGTTCTGAAGCTACTCCTTTGTTATTTTAGCTGTGTGCTTAGGGTCATTGTCTTGTTGGAAGGTGAACCTTCGGCCAAGTCTGAGGTCCAGAGCACTCTGGAAGAGGTTTTCATCCAGGACATCTCTGTACTTGGCCGCATTCATGTTTTTTTCAATTGCTACCAGTCGTCCTGTCCCTGCAGCTGAAAAACACCCCCATAGCATGATGCTGCCACCACCATGTTTCACTGTTGGGATTGTATTGGGCAGGTGATGAGCAGTGCCTGGTTTTCTCCACACATACTGCTTAGAATTATCACCAAAACGTTCTATCTTCGTCTCATCAGACCAGAGAATCTTATTTCTCATAGTGTGGGAGTCCGTCATGTGTTTTTTGAGCAAACTCTAAGCGGGTTTTCATATGTCTTGCACTGAGGAGAGGCTTCCATTGGGCCACTCTGCCATAAAGGCCCGACAGGTGGAGGGCTGCAGTGATAGTTGACTTTGTGGAACTTCTCTCATCTCCCTTCTGCATCTCTGGAGCTCAGCCACAGTGATCTTGGGGTTCTTCTTTACCTCTCTCACCAAGGTTCTTCTCCCATGATTGTTCAGTTTGGCTAGACGGCCAGATCTAGGAAGACTTCTGTTGGTCCCAAACTTCTTCCATTTAAGGATTATGGAGGCCACTGTGCTCTTAGGAACCTTGAGTAATGCAGAAATTCTTTTGTTACCTTGGCCAGATCTGTGCCTTGCCACAATTTTGTCTCTGAGCTCCTTGGTCAGTTCTTTTGAGCTCATGATTCTCATTTGGTCTGACATGCACTGTGAGCTGCGATTTCTTATATAGGTAGGTGTGTGCCTTTCCAAATCAAGTCTTATCAGTTTAATGAAACACAGCTGGACTCCAATGAAGGAGTAGAACCATCTCAAGGAGGATCACAAGGAAATGGACAGCATGTGACTTAAATATGAGTGTCTGAGCAAAGGGTCTGAATACTTATGACCATGTGATATTTAAGTTTTTCTTTTTTAATAAATTTGCAAAAATTTCTACATTTCTTTTTTTTTCAGTCAAGATGGGGTGCAGAGTGTACTTTAATAAGAAAAAAAAGAACCTCTTAGAATTTACCAAATGGCATCAATGAAACAAAGAGTGAAACATTTAAAGGGGTCTGAATACTTTCCATACCTACTGTAAGCGATCAGATAATTGAAGGTTTAAGTTCCCAAAGAAGACTAAAAAAATTCAGTAAAAAGTAAAAAAAAAAGGTATTCAAGATATAAAAAAATATAAATTTTTAATTACCTCAATTCTCCCCCTTAGATAAAGAAATTTGGTATTGCTGCATCTGTAATAGTCTGATTTATCAAAATAAAACATTAATTAATCCAATCGGTAAATACCATAACGAGAAAAAAAATAAAATGCCAGAATTGGCCGTTTTTTTTTGTCACCACATCTCCCTAAAAAAATGCAAAAAAAAACAATAAAAATGTTGCATGTACCCCAAAATGATAATGAAAACATTAGCTTGCCACGCAAAAAATAAGACACAACTTCATTGGTGGAAAAGTAAAAATGTTCCGAGTTTCAGAAAATGGAGAGAATCAAGTTTCCAGGTCATTTTCACAATGAATGCTGTAAAAAACAAAACCCCCCAAAAAATGGCGATATTGCATATTTTTCACCATTTCATCACACTTGGATTTTTTTTCCCATTATTCAGTACATGATAAGATAAAATCAATTGTATCATTCAAATATAATTCGGTCAACAGAAAACAAGTCCTGATACAGCTACTGTATGTTGACAGAAAAATAAAAAAAGTTATGTCTTTTGGAAAAAGAGGAAGGAAAAAACAAAACCACAAAAATTAAAAATTGCCCAGAAGCGAAGGGGTTACATTTATTAAGCATCAATTAATTTGAAAATGTAAAAATGTGAAATAAAATATGACAAACAGAAATGTAACGTTTGATTTTTTCATGTATTAAGAAGGGGATATTTTTACTATTTTTTTTGCTGACTTCTACTGGATTTGGGGATTTGCTTTATAAATCTGATCATTTCTATCGACATGACAAGATTAAGGTGTAAATAAACGATTTTAAACCTAATGTAATGTTCCCTTGTTTTCTGGCCATAGCCAAGCTGCCTTTGGCTTTATCTGTCAGTTACACATCAGAGGGCCTTTGTTTTATTTATGTTGTTTCTTACTTTGTGATGGGTCTATTTTATGTTCCTTCAGAATTATTTGGAAACCTTTTTATTGATACATTAAATTCATGAAAAGCAAAATAGCTATATAACAGCTCAAAGGGTTTGGGGATTTTATTATAGCAAATTGTGTTTGCTATTTTCTTGACCACAAATTATAGCACTTTTTCTATTTATTTCTTTACGAGAAGATTTCCTTGTGAATGTCCTGACAACCTAAGCAAGTATAAGTGTATACAATAGTATAAGTGGTTCCTGTCCGCATCTATAAAGGCTGTTTCTTCACAAAGCATTTACAACAAAATAGTGTTATGCCCTTTAAGGGCTTAGTCCACAATTAAATTTTAAAAGAATGTTCTGATATCATTACATTTTGTGAAAGACAGGTAATGTGATAAAATAACAGACAAATAGCCTATTCTCACCTATAATATCCTCTGCCGCTCCAAAACCACAACTTTTTTTTCCCTACCAGTCTTTGTTTATGTGACAGCAGCAAAAATGATATCCTCGTCAAAGCCAGTGGCGAAACGCGCGTCGGATCCGGTCAGCACTCAGGAGTCAGTATTCACATCATGTATCCTGATTTCACCTTTTCTATATACTATATGTCACCATGATAATAATAGTTAATGTGACTGGTTAATCGATGACAATTGTCCTATCTTCATTAAGCTCTTTATGTGTACCACAGTTCTTTATGTTGGAGGTTTTTGGAGAGGGGTGGAGAGTGGGTCTGGACGCACCAGGCACTTAGCACTTTATGCATATGCACCTTATTGACTTATACTCTCTCCCCCTCTGTCCATGAGAACCATATAATGCTTTATTCTGGGGTACAGTGTTATATCGTTATCAATAACGTTTGTCAAAGATAACCAAACACATGGTGTTTCTAGGATAATTTTCTGACTGTATTTATCTTTTTATACCCCTGAGACTGATCTTCTTTGTTATGTGGGCCTCTTCCCTTTTCTTTTTTGTGATTTTTATGTAATTTTAATTATTCCATTAATAAATGCGATGTTTTAAACAATATAAGTTTCCATGTCATATCTATAGGAGTATAGCAGCAAAAATGTGCCAGACTACACAAGTGACCCTGGAACCAATTACGCAGTGACTTTCTCTGCAATAGATATTTTTTCCATTGGAATATTCTATTTTTCTAAATGCTCCTGTTCTTTTGATTTTATTTTTAAATGTCCAAGAATGTGTCCAAAAAGACAAGATCACAAAGAGTAATAATGAATTTTAAAAGTGAAATCGACAGTGAGGGGGTTGCTCACCTGATTAGGTTGTGTATGTCACAACTCCTGTAAATGCCTGTCTATTATTCAGCTGCTGCAGTCACGTCTGCAGATAAAATAGGATCTTCTGTATGTAGCTTGAGAAGAAGTAGGAGACAGATGTTCAGGTAGACCGCGCTGCTGTGAAAAAGGAGTAGTTCCACATGTGGCAATATTTCAAGTAGCTTTTATTAATGCATTTCAGGATGGTACTGAACCAATTCTCAAAACTGAACTACAAAGGTTCAGTATAGTCCTGAAATGCATTAATAAAAACTACTTGGTAGAAAAACTGTAGTGGAACAAAAATGCACAAGACCATCAGATGATACCCTTTTGGGTGCAAGTAAAGTAAAACGAAGGTGAAATGTCTCATTTTACATCTTAACTTGTGTTAATGCTTCCAGCTTTCAGGTTCATCATAATCCATAATTTAACTGGAAAAACAACATAAACGTGAACTAAGCATTAAAGCAAAGGGCTATTTTATTTTTCTTTCAACAGATATTTTGAGGACATAAATATTACAGGTTCTCCTCCTGCATTTATTAATGCAGCATTCCTCACAGACTGCACAGCATTTCTGTCCGTAAAATGGCTGCTGATGGAGGAACTTGTGACTATGTCCATCAGACTTCTCCAATTAAAAAACATTGCCTACAGTATAGGAAAACTGTTTTCCTTTAGAGGAGACTGATGAACTGGACAGGTCTGGCCACATGCCTCGAAATCAGCAGACATTTTGGGAACAAGACTCTTAAACTACCGTATATCTGATAAAGGTTGTATTAACAATGACAAAGCTTTTGAGAAGAAAAACACATATTGAGCTCCTAATGGTCTGGACATGTATTACAATAACATGTCACTATGTGATATATCTGACTAATTTATTACCTTTAGTGGTTCTACTTAGTCTGTACATATAGATGGCTGTGGCTCTATTTAGTGATTTAAAATGACGCAGGTTAGATGAACACTATTCATATTTTAAATTTTAATTATTTCACTCCATGAAAATTGTTTAGAAATAGGGGCTTATGTGATGTAATCTATCTATGTCAATAAGTTGTGGGTCTTCCATTTCACAAAGGTTGAGAAATATACTATTATAAATTACTTCTAGGACATCACCTAATCCAATACACCCCACTGTACATGTAGAATGTTAGGGGCTTGAATTATATCTTAACTGGTGACTGTGGTTTAAATTATATCTCTATTTTTTCTACCACCCTTTCTCATTTGCCAGCCTTACATATCAGTGATGCACAACCTGCGGCCCAGGTCCACATGCGACCCCCCCAAGCCATTTTGTACAGCCCCCAATCTTCTGTATACAGTAGTTTCCATGTCAGAGGGAAGAAGAGAGGCACACTATTCAGGAGCAAACCATGAATAGAGCACTGTGTGGCCATATCTGCGTCTTCCATACATCTAAAGACTGGGGTTTCTTGACCCTTGTTTAGCACTCCAGGAAGGCATATGAGAGTTAGAGTGGTAGCTGCCTAAGCATGCAGCGCTCACTATTCTAGTTTATCAGAATTGTGAAATGTAGCCAGCTAATATAACACCCATAGTCTTCACTGGAGAGAGATACAGGCATGCCGGGTCTCCTTCTCTTTAAAGTACTGATTGGGGAAAAGAGCACACCCATTCAGCTCTACAGACATGTAGTAGTCCTGGTAGTGGAACCTGCATCTCTTAGACATTTATGGCATATACGGTACTTGCAATATTTCATAATGCCATAAACCTCTCAAAAGGTAATACCCCTTTATGTTTTACTGCGGCCCCTCAAAGGCGTTCAATATGACATTGTGGCCCTCGGACAAGAAAAGGTTGTGCACCCCTGTTATACATACACTAGACACTGAATAGATTATCTACAATTTCTGGGAGACAGATAAATCTAATTTTGGGATATTCCATATGGTGTCTAATATTTGATTTCATTTACTCTGAAGTTAGTAGATTATATTTTTAAATATTTATGATTAAAAGTTACATTTTATTGGATGCTGTTTATGTATATTCATATTACCTAAAGGGATTTTATTTACTGTAGTTCATATCGAATGTTAACCTGAGTGTTATTAGATGGGTAGGTGGAGTAGCGGGGTTTGAATCTGCACTGTCGATGATACCAGTATCTTGGATCAAAGGTATTCATCCATCTCTGATCCAAGGTACTGGTATCATCGGTAGCGCAGAATCAAACCCAGCTACTCCACCTACCCATCTGATGGCAATTTATTGAAGGTCCGCAGCAGATGATTTTGCTAAATTGTTTTACTGTGGTCACATAACTGAACCAGATGTAATTCTTAGTTATTCTATTTTGTCTGTGTCATCAGATAAGACCCTATTTGTGCAATATTTACCTCTTAACCTGAGTGTTATAGTATAGCCACCATGCCCTGTGACACTATCTTGTCATGTTGAGTGAACCCTATGTGTGTGCTATTTTCTCTGTTTTGTAGTTTATGTATGGGAGCTATTATGATCACATGTATCCTGTTATTACTTAAGCACATTATTATATTATTTTAGCTAGTGTGTCCCTGTACAAAATTGCATGCCAAGCCACTTCTGTGCTAGATTAGAATTTGTCACTTTAGCCTGGGCCCCTTTTTCCTCCACATTTTTATATAGCTTACAGTTAGGTCCATATATATTTGGACAGGCCCACAAACAAACAGCAACTGAAAACCACTGCAGTGAAGGCCTGGCAGAGCATCAAAAAGGAAGAAACACGGCGTCTGGTGATGTCCATGAGTTCAAGACTTCAGGCAGTCATTGCCAACAAAGGGTTTTCAACCAAGTACTAGAAATGAACATTTTATTTACAATTATTTAATCTGTCCAATTACTTTTGGTCCCTTTAAAAACAGGGTGGCACATGTTAAGGAGCTGAAACTCCTAATCCCTTCATCCAATTTTAATGTGGATACCCTCAAATGAAAGCTGAAAGTCTGAACTTCAACTGCATCTGAATTGTTTTGTTTAAAATTCATTGTGGTAATGTCTAGAACCAAAATTAGAAAAATATTGTCTCTGTCCAAATATATATGGACCTAACTGGTTACATTTGTTCCACTCAAATAAAAAGCATAATTAATTATCTCAGTCAATAAAAATCTCTGAGACTTCATTTGTATTTTATAGTTGACAGAAAAAGCTGTAATGTGTATATGTTTAAATAAGTGCTACATTACATTATTATATTATCTTATATCATATACTGTATGTGATTGATTTTTTTTCCAATTTCTTTGTGACAGTAAAAAACGGAGGTTGACATTCTTGAAAATTACTTTATTGGGGCAGTTACTACAATTCTGAAAATGAAAGTGAGTAGAGAGGTGGTATCACTCTTCAAATCTACTGTATATACAGTACAGACCAAAAGTTTGGACACACCTTCTCATTTAAAGATTTTTCTGTATTTTCATGACTATGAAAATTGTACATTCACACTGAATGCATCAAAACTATGAATTAACACATGTGGAATTATATACTTAACAAAAAGGTGTGAAACAACTGAAAATATGTCTTATATTCTAGGTTCTTCAAAGTAGCCACCTTTTGCTTTGATGACTGCTTTGCACACTCTTGGCATTCTCTTGATGAGCTTCAAGAGGTAGTCACCGGAAATGATTTTCACTTCACAGGGGTGCCCTGTCAGGTTTAATAAGTGGGATTTCTTGCCTTATAAATGGGGTTGGGACCATCAGTTGTGTTGTGCAGAAGTCTTGTGGATACACAGCTGATAGTCCTACTGAATAGACTGTTAGAATTTGTATTATGGCAAGAAAAAAGAAGCTAAGTAAAGAAAAACGAGTGGCCATCATTACTTTAAGAAATGAAGGTCAGTCAGTCCGAAAAATTGGGAAAACTTTGAAAGTGTCCCCAAGTGCAGTTGCAAAAACCATCAAGCGCTACAAAGAAACTGGCTCACATGAGAACTGCCTCAGGAAAGGAAGACCAAGAGTCACCTCTGCTACTGAGGATAAGTTTATCTGAGTCACCAGCCTCAGAAATCGCAGGTTAACAGCAGCTCAGATTAGAGCTCAATGCCACACAGAGTTCTAGCAGCAGACACATCTCTACAACAACTGTTAAGAGGAGACTCAGTGCAGCAGGTCTTCATGGTAAAATAGCTGCTAGGAAACCACTGCTAAGGACAGGCAACAAGCAGAAGAGACTTGTTTGGGCTAAAGAACACAAGGAATGGACATTAGACCAGTGGAAATCTGTGCTTTGGTCTGATGAATGCAAATTTGAGATCTTTGGTTCCAACCACCGTGTCTTTGTGCGACGCAAAAAAGGTGAACGGATGGACTCTACATGCCTGGTTCCCACCGTGAAGCATGGAGGAGGAGGTGTGATGGTGTGGGGGTGCTTTGCTGGTGACACTGTTGGGAATTTATTCAAAATTGAAGACATACTGAACCAGCATGGCTACCACAGCATCTTGCAGCGGCATGCTATTCCATCTGGTTTACGTTTAGTTGGACCATCATTTATTTTTCAATAGGACAATGACCCCAAACACACCTCCAGGCTGTGTATGGGCTATTTGACCAAGAGGGAGAGTGATGGGGTGCTACGCCAGATGACCTGGCCTCCACAGTCACCAGATCTGAACCCAATCGAGATGGTTTGGGGTGTGCTGGACCGCAGCGTGAAGGCAAAAGGGCCAACAAGTGCTAAGCATCTCTGGGAACTCCTTCAAGATTGCTGGAAGACCATTTCCGGTGACTACCTCTTGAAGCTCATCAAGAGAATGCCAAGAGTGTGCAAAGCAGTCATCAAAGCAAAAGGTGGCTACTTTGAAGAACCTAGAATATAAGACATATTTTCAGTTGTTTCACACTTTTATGTTAAGTATATAATTCCACATGTGTTAATTCATAGTTTTGATGCCTTCAGTGTGAATGTACAATTTTCATAGTCATGAAAATACAGAAAAATCTTTAAATGAGAAGGTGTGTCCAAACTTTTGGTCTGTACTGTATATGACAAAAATAGTCATCTAAGGTCCCCATACACATTTGACCAACAGCCAAACCAGCTGATTCTGATAGATTCAGCCCATGATCTAATGTGTATTTTTAAGTTAGTTCTCCCATGCGACTCTTTGCTGTTAGGTATATCTTGAACTCCATATCTGTTTTTAATTGTGAATAAACTATAATTTTTATTCAACATAATGACTTCTTTCTTCAGTCTTTTGAGTACTTATGATAGAGTTTTACAGATTAATCTTTAAGGCCTCCATACAAATTAGATTACTGTTGGCCGTACCCATTAATATTAGCAAGTGCTCAGCTGACAGTCTAATATGTATGGGGGCCTCTTGACTCTCTCTCTCGGCACATGATGCAGGGGGAGATAAGGATCCAACATGTCCAAATTTGGAATTCCAATCCTTTTGTTCGACAAGAGATAAGCCATCATAGATGTCTGGCAGCATCTCTCTAATGGAGAGCACAGCAGCATTCAGCACCGTGAGCACTCATGTGTATTCGAGAGTCGAGCAAGATATCAACCACTATACGGCCAACAGCTATATACCATATGGGGGGCTTTAGAGCTGGATAAATTGCTAAGAAATTTAACCTGGATAAACTTCAGGACCACAAGAATGAAATAAATGATCACCCTGGTGGCAAATTCTTGTTTGTATTAATATTTTATGATTTGAAGAATCTGAGGATTTATAGTTTTCTTCTCCCTACCAGACAGGTGATTGTTAGAGAAAGTAGGAAATGTGTATTGTTTTCCTCCATTGTTCCTGTGCTTTCACTATATTTGTAACGCTTGTAATAAGACAAGAAATGCATTTCTTTTCAGCAGCCCTTTTTGAAAATTCAATCTAGGTGTAATTAAAAATATTCCATTCAGTTTATTTGGATTCTAATGATTACTATTCTTAATGCTGCACCCCTTGAAAAGCACATTTATTAAATTTCTCCTCCTTGTGGATGACTAATGTAAACATTGCACCCCTCGAGGTTTAAAACTGAAAATTCACTTCCTTGTGGATTAAACCCATTCATTTCCTACCCATTTTGTGGATTACAAATGTTATACCTGGTATGGATTATAAAGAGCTGAAACAAATAAGAGCTGAAATAAAAGCTCCACCTTGCAAGGTCCCAGTATTCTATTTCACCAAGACATGGTAACCATCAAGCAACTGTTTACCCATTTGTTGCACGAGGAGTGTAAAGCCTGGCATACACATTAGATGGCTGTAGCAGAACGATGCTTCAGCCAATCATTCAGCTGACAGCCATCTCAGTCGACTCTGTCTTACACAGGAGCGCTCATTTGTCCAGCGGGCTATCTCTGGGAAAACAATGCGATAGGTATTCCGAAATCGGACATGCACAATCGACATCTGTCGCCACCACCAGTCGACTGGCACCCCCATACACTATGGACCATCAGCCAAACCTGTCAATATTGGTGATTTAATGTGTATGGGGGACATCCTATCCCAATATGTAGTAGATGTCATAATAATAATAATATTAGCAAATACCTCCAATTAGAAATGTAGTATAGTTTTTCTGATTTGCTATGTCTCTTTCCTCATGTGCAGGGTATTGCAGGACCTTAGGTATCCATGGTTACGACCAGTGATATAGTGACAGTTAGCTAGGTAGTTGCCAGTGGTCGTAAGCATGGATACCTAAGGTCCTGCAATGCCCTGCACATGAACAAAGACACATACAGTATCGAATCAGAAAAACGAAACTACATTTCTAATCGGAGGTATTTGCTAATATTATTATTACACCTACTACATATTGGGATAGGATGTTGGAGATGGAAAAACCCCTTTAAGGCTAATGAAGTAAGCTCTTCTCTGCTGGACGTGACAAAGTACACACATCCCTAGTGAACTTCTTTCCTAAGTCGCTATCTCTTCCTGTTGCAGTAAAAACATGAACCTATGTGTTCAAGATTTATCTTTCTATTTATCTTTTTGTTATGTCACATAATTTCCTCACTATACTCAGGAAATAAAAATATATAATTAGACTAATCACCCTGAAAAAAAAAGACGTCAATTTTATTCAATTCCATTCCTTCAGACAAATACTTCTATTTCTCATCAATAACTGGACTATAGAAAAGTATATACAGAGCTGCTAGTCATATTGAAGAGGATTTCCTGGGTATACACATTGATGTCCTATCTTTAGGGCAGGCAATCAAGGTGTCATCCGTCAAGGTCAGGTATTCAGCCGCTCTGACAATATTTATGTGGTGAAGTCTGTGACTTCTGGGTCTCAGCCATCATGTGTGTATTCAGAATTGCTATCCGGCTGACAGGGATCATGTAATACACCGCTCTTTATCACATGGTTACTTTTTACCCTTTATTTGGCTCATTGATATTCTAATGTAAGATGGTGTGTCATGGCAACACTTTCTCTTAATAGTAAATTATAATGTGTCATCAGAAAATCACCTATTGTTTTAAAGGAAGAACCTGTCATTAGGTAAAAAGTGGCCAGTATTTCATCTTATTTTATATCTATTGCTTCCCTGAGTATCTAAACATTGTCGTGATAATCATGAAGGTGATGCCAGTGATTTAAAAGAATACAGTATTGAGAGAGTCACTAAACCCACAAGAGGCAGAGACTGGTTTGCTAAGCGGCTCTCACAACAAGGATACTGGATCCAAAAATTGGAAACCTGTATATCAAATGGGCTAAATTTTAGAACAGATTTAACGTATTATTATTGATGTTTAATAAATGAACTTTCCCGTTATTTTTTGTATTCTAATTCTATTGCCATTTTCTACAATTTTGTAAAACGCAACAGGAAGTAATGTGATGATATACACCCTCCTCGCCTCTTCCTTTGCATTGATATGATGGTCTCTGTCCAATACAAAATTACTATGGGTAACGGACTGTGTGATCTGAAACGTGTAAGCACACAAGTTTTTTTCAACCATTTGCATATTGTCTATTTTTTAACTATGACTCATTTGAGATTATATTTTATTTAATACTTGTGGATGCTAGATTTCCCCTCCTTATGAATATAAAAAATTATCGCTAAATAAAAAGTGCTATATCTCTGGAACCATATGGCAGATTAAAAAAAAGGATGGTTCCGAAGATACAGTGGGTGAAATAAGTATTGAACACATCACCAATTTTCTAAGCAAATATATTTCTAAAGGTGCTATTGACATGAAATTCTCACCAGATGTCGGTAACAATTGATCCAATCCACACCTGCAAAGTTATGTGTAATAATGAGAAATCACACAGGAAAAAAGTATTGAACACGTTTTCCAAAATGTAATTAATACTTCGTACAAAATCCTTTGTGGGTGATGACAGCTCGAAGAAGCCTCCAGTATGAAGAAACTAGTCGCATGCATTGCTTAGGTATGATTTTGTCCCATTCTTTCACACAAACACGCTTCAAATCCTGAAGATTCTGTGTGCTCCTTCTATGAACTCTGAGTTTTTTTTTTTTTATTTATATAGCGCCAACATATTCCGCAGCGCTTTACAATTCAGACAATTCACATACATTATCATTGCTGTTCCCATTGGGGCTCACAATCTACATTCCCTATCAGTATATCTTTGGAATGTGGGAGGAAACCGGAGAACCCAGAGCAAACCCACGCAAACATGGGGTGAACATATAAACTCCTTGCAGATGTTGTCCTTGGTGGGATTTGAACCCAGGACCCCAGCGCTGAAAGGCTGCAGTGCTAACCACTGAGCCACCGTGCTTACATGCATTTTCTAATGGATTTAGGTTTGGTGATTAACTGGGCCATTCTAGCAGCTTTATTTTCTTTCTCTGAAACCATTTGAGAGATTCCTTGGCTGTGTGTTTGGGAGCATTTGTCTTTCTGAAATGTCCAACCTCATTTCATCTTCATTATGTTGGTAGATGGCAGAAGATTTATATCAAGAATATGTCAGTAAATTTGTCCATTCATCCTTCCTTCAATTAAATGAAAATTGCCAGTGCCGTATGCTGAAAAATAGCCCCACACCATGATGTTCCCAACTCCAAACTTTACTGCTGGTATAGTGTTTTTTGGTTGATATGCAATGCCTTTTGGACTCCAAACATGGTGTGTATTATGGCATCCAAAGAGTTCAGTTTTGGTCTCATCTGACCAGACTATATTCTCCCATTATTTCACAGGCTTGTCTAAATGTTGTTGAGCAGACATTAAATGTGTTTGAACATGCTTTTTGTTCAGCTATGGAGTCTTGCATGGTGAGTGTGCATATAGGCCATAGAGGTTGAGTCCGTTACTTATAGTTTTTTTTTAAACAATTGTACACAATGATTCCAGGTCTTTCTGTAGCTCTCCACAGGTGATCCTTGGCTCTTGGATGACGCTTCTGATAATTATTTTCACTCCTCTGTCTGAAATCTTGTGGCAAGCTCCTGGCTGTCTCTGGTTTATGGTGAAATAATGTTTTTTCCACCTCCAGATTACGGGCCTAACAGTGCTCACTGGAACCTTCAGTAGTTTAGAAATTCTTCTGTAACCAATGCTATCAGTATGTTTTGCAACAATAAGGTTGTGAAGGTCTTGAGATAGCTCACTGGTTTTACTCTTCATGAGATGTTTCTTGTGTGGCACATTGGTAATGTGACACCATTTTAAAGGCCATCAGCTAATAATATGTTTCACTAAGTAGCTGGATTGCTCTCTAACTACTGATAGATTTCAGCTGGTGTCATGACTTTCCATGGCTTTTTGCTATTGTGTTCAATACTTTTTCCCTGTGTCATTTCTCATTATTACACATAACTTAATTTATGCACATCTATGGTTTGATTTCTTTGCTTGTGTGGATTGGATGGGTTGTTACTGACATCTGCTGAGAATTTCAAGTCAATTGCACTTTTAGAAATATATTTACTTAGAAAATTGGTGACGTGTTCAAAACTTATTTCACCCACATTGCTTTATTTTGTATCAACTTTAGTACGATTAGACATATGTATTTCTTCTTGTTATCTTATAAAAAATGTGCAAGTATACAACTTTATTCACGGTATTTAGGCATGTGAATGTACATATCCCTCCCTCTGCAATTGGTGCCCTTTTTTGACTTTTTTCTGTATTTAAACCTTGTTGGCCTGTATTTATGTATGGTTGTCCTGAAGAAGGAGTCAGTGGACTCTGAAATGCGTTGACAATAAACCTACAATTCTATTTTAGCAATATTTGTGTCGTATTCCAGAGAGCACAGAAATACTTCTTGCTATTTAAATCTTCTGTTTCTTGGCAGCTGCGGAATTGAGCACGGGGTTGGACCAAATGACCCCGTAGGTCCCTTCCAACTCTACCTTTCTATGTTTCTATCTATTCAGGCTCTATAAGTGTTGTGTCTCACACAACCACGCAAGGTGAGGGGTTCTACTTATAAATACCAACCCTTTAACATGCACAAGACGCTATTGAACTCTTGCATTTCTTTACAGATTTCTTTTATGGTATCTTTTCTGATGTGGGAAACAAATGATCATAGTATTCAAACTAAACTATGTAGAAACCTATTGTCAGGGAACACTACCGTGCAAGCCAAATATTGTCACCCCAGACATGTGGTGAAAAATTGACCTGTTGGAGAGTTCATTTGAGCTAAGATAACAAGCTCGACTGACCATCTCTATCAGGAAAAGAGACGAATCATTAAGGACAGGCTTAACTCTACAGGTATTTTAAATAGAGCAAATATGATTGCAGATTCCAAAGATCACAACTAGTGATGAGTGAGCTTGCTCGCCACTGCTCAGTACTCGCCCAAGCATCACTGTGCTTGACATGCTCGGGACTTGGCGAGTATTTCCAGGTTGCTCGGGCGGGAGCTCGAGTCCTCGCCTTGCATGTTTGGCGCTCTTTAGAAGGCCAATGAACATGCAGGGATTGCCTGCCACGCACTGTAATGCCGCAGTCATGTTGGTTGTGGCATTACAGTGATTGGCTGGCCACATAGCGTCATCAGGTCTATATAAGACCTGGTGCCCCTATGCTCACCACAACCCAGAAACAGGCAGAGTAGGGAGAGCTACTGCTGAGTGAGGGAGAGATTTGCTTGTTTATTAGTTAGTATAGGTAGTCAACAACATATCTATTTATCCATCTGAACTAACAGTCCTTCTGAGGACTAATCCAGCTGCATATATTCAGTGGTGATAGCAGGAGGTAGGCAGGCAGGCAGGGTTTGTGGCAGTGTATACAGCACAAGAGGGTCCATTGCACGTTCTGTCTGCTGCTTCTGTTACAGATATCCATAGAAATAGCCCAAGATATCAGGGGCCAGGGCTATTTTTTTTTTTATCTTAATCCTGATTATTTGCTTAAAAAGAAATCCAGAGTACATCATTTTAGTACTCCATTTGCTTGTTAGAACTGCAGAATACAGCCAGAAATTTTCCATCATCAGACATGATCCTATATTACAGTGATAAAAATCCACAAATTTGCAGTGAACTTGGAAAATATTGTCCTCCATTTAGAGTTTTGCTTCAGTGTGTCAGTGAAGCTATTCACACGTGGTCACTGTAAAGAATAGTAAACTACAGGGCCGCTATTTAAAATCGTGGGTGTCCATCAGCTGTGTCACATATAACTGTGGTTCAAATCCATCCATTTGTAGTGAAAGTGGAAAATATTGTCCTCCATTAAAAGTTTTGCATCAGTGTGTCAGTGAAGCTATTCACACAAGATCGCTGCCAAGAATAGTAAACTACAGGGGCGCTATTTACAACTGTGGGTGTCCGTCAGACGTATCACATATAACTGCATTTCAAATCCAGCCATTTGTAGTGAATGTGGAAAATATTGTCCTCAATTTAAAGTTTTGCATCAGTGTATCAGTGAAGCTATTCACACGTGGTCGCTGTGAAGAATAGTAAACTACAGAGCTACTATCTAAAACCGTGGGTGTCAGTCAGACATATCACATATAACTGAGGTTCAAATCCAGTCATTTGTAGTGAACGTGGAAAATATTGTCCTCCATTTAGAGTTTGCAGCAGTGTGTCAGTGAATCAATTCACACAAGGTCGCTGCCAAGATTAGTAAACCACAGGGCCGCTATTTAAAACTGTGGGTGTCCGTCAGACGTATCACATATAACTGCTGTTCAAATCCAGACATTTGTAGTGAACGTGGAAAATATTGTCCTCTATTTAGAGTTTGTAGCAGTGTGTCAGTGAAACTATTCACACAAGGTTGCTGCCAAGAATAGTAAACTACAGGGCCGCTATTTAAAACCGTGGGTGTCCGTCAGACGTGTCAGGAAAATGTTCTTCCATATTTGCCTGACATAGATGTTCACCCCCCCTCCCATACTCCCCTTACCACTTGTCAGCACCGAGCTGTCCCATTTTCCTCAACACAAAAGCCTCAATTAGCACACGCCTGAGAAATAGCTTATGCAAAAAATGCCAGCCAAGGAGTGTTATAACTTCGTTAGGAAGCAAGCATCTTGTCTCTGAAAGACGCAGGAGGTAATGTGGCTTGCACTAATTTGCGTGTAACCTTGAGGCTGCTTCCCGAGCCTCAAAGGGAAATTTGCAGACGCGCTGACTCCGATATGAACTATGAAATATTGTGAGTTCCATACGTCCGAAAGTAACGGGTCCCATATGTGTAGTGACCAAATCAGCGCAGGAATGTATATGTAGTTTTCCAGGGCTGTAAGCAAAATCAGGGAGCTGTAGCGCAAAAACACCAGAATAGTAGACTGCAGCTATGTGATGTGTGGTCTCTAAATAAAGATAAAATCATAAAGGAAAAAAATGGCGTAGTTTGCAAGCTTCTGCTATCAACGAGCGATGAGTTATTGCAGAAGTTAGCGTTTTTAATAAAAATGTACAGGCTGGAGACCAGCCCACATGATGTCACCATCAAGGGCGTGTGGCCTGATCTCCCCTTAGGTATAAGAGAACCCATGGAGAGGACAGGAGCACTCATTGCCAGGGGGGAATAAGAATTATAAGCAACGGGTCCTGTTCAATAACAGCATAATCCAACTGGGGAGCCCCTCCTCCACCTATATTGAATCGTCTTCATGATCGTATAGTGTAAGTTATCTTCTTTTTACCCTGTTTATTTTATGTAACTGCCTATGTATTTTAATGTCTCCTTTGTAACATCCTTATGGATATGTTTTTCCTAAACACTGCCTCCCTTTTGGATTAAATATAAAATTTAATAGCTCTGTTTCTTTTGTTCTGTAATCGTTCCCTCCCCGAAGCCATATACGCTTCCAAAACGCAGGCGTCCGGCAAGGCCTGTATTATATTTCAAACTCGGCCGGTGGTGGCAGCGAATACTAATAATTGGGCTGTCGTGAAGCTGACAGTAACCATACGGAGGGCGTTAAACATGGATTCCAGGCTTGGAAATCCCCGAGGTGTGGCGCCATACGCTCACTGGTCGCTTGCCGATATCCACGTAGCGAGTAGTCTGGATCGCGTGCTCGCGACTCCGGATGAAAGACGGACAGCGTGACGGCAACGGCGAGACATTGCGTGATCTCCCCGGTGTCGTCCCTCTGTGTTGGTTAGAAATCCTGACAAGACGTATCACATATAACTGAGGTTCAAATCCAGACATTTGAAGTGAATGTGGAAAATATTGTCCTCCATTTAGAGTTTTGCATCAGTGTGTCAGTGAAGCTATTCACACGTGGTCGCTGTGAAGAATAGTAAATTATAGGGTGGCTATTTAAAACCGTGGTTGTCTGTCAGACGTATCACATATAACTGTGGTACAGATTCAGCCATTTGTAGTGAACGTGGAAAAAACCCTCCATTTAAAATGTGCAAGGCGCATGGCAAGGGATGGGGAAGTGGTCGTGATGGTGATGGTGAATGCAGAGGCCAAGGCTGAGGCTGTGGGCAAGCTGAAGTTGTGCCACAACAAACACCCACATCTTGTCGCTCGACCTTCCTGTCCCAATTGCTAGGGGACTGCAGCAAACCACTATTGAACCCAGAGCAGTGTCAACAGGTTGTAGGTTGGATAGCAGATAATGCTTCCAGTCACTTTGCTGCCACCACCACCACCACCCTGTCTTCCACACGGTTAAGTCTCAGTAGCCATGAGTCTGGACCGCATATTGCTCATCCTGATCCTCCTGCCTCCCACCATGCCGAGTGCCCGAAGACAACTGATCCCACACTAGGACAATCCAAAGTGCTGTTCTCTTTTCCACTTATAGATTCGGGTCTCTCGCCCGGCCAGCTTCAAGCGGGGCAAGAGGAGAATGCGTGTATTGATGCCAAAATAATTTAGCGGCCACGGTCACACAAAGGCAATGGTTGGAAAGAGCAATTGCTATTGCAAGAGGTGGATGACAATGATACACAATTGCCAGAACGTCAGGAGAAGGACCAGGGTGCAGAAGTGGAAGACGAGGTACTGGACGATGAAGTCACTGACCCAACCTGGCAAGATGACATGCAGAGCGAGGACAGCAGCACACAGGGGGAGGGAGGAGTAGCACCACAACAGGCAAAAAGAAGCAGTGTGGTGGCCGCAGAGACAAGGTGGGCAACCATTCCCGGGAACACCAACACTACGGAAGTTGCCAGTGCAACGGTTAGGTCTTTCTGAGTCTGGTTGTTTTTTAAAGACTCTGCAGATAACCCCAAAATAGGCCATTTGCACCATCTGCCAGGCCAACATCAGCAGGGGTAGCAAAACTAGCAGCCTGACCACCACCAGCATGAGCAGGCACATGACATCAATGCACCCGACTAGGTGGGCCGAACGCCAGGGTCAAGAAACAGTGTCTGCAGGTGACACCACTACTTGTTCCGCTGTTATGCGTGCACATCAATCCCCTATCCATGGTACATACGAAGATGCCTCCCGCCCTGCACCTGTCGTTGCATACTCTCAACTAGCACCATCAGCAACCACGTCCACGTCCTTGTCCCAGCGCAGCATTCAGTTGTCCATACCCCAGTCCTTGGAACGCAAGTGCAAATACGCAGCCAACGCCCCACAGGCCACACTACTAAATTCACACGTCTTGCGAATACTTGTGCTCGAAATGTTGCCTTTTAGGCTCGTGGAGACAGAAGCTTTCTGCAACCTGATAAGCAGCGGTCCCTCGGTACTCGGTCTCCAGCTCCCACTATTTCTCCTGGTGTGCCATCCCAGCATTACAAAACACGTATACCTGAACATTAGCCGTGCCCTCAACAAAGTAGTTACCTTGAAGGTCCACCTAGCCACGGACACGTGGACAAGTGCTTGTGGGCAGGGATGGTACATTTCGCTGAAGGCACACTGGGTTAATATAGTGGAAGCTGGGACCCAGTCAGACCTTGGGATGGAACACGTCCTCCCGATGCCGAGGATTGCGGGCCCTGGGTAAATCAGGGTTGCCCCCACATTCCACAGCTCCTGCACCTCATCCACCTCTTCAGCCTCCATCTCCAAAATGATCACATCAGTCAGAAGCTGGAAGCACTGCAGCTCTGCCTCGGCCAAGCGGCAACAGGCTGTGCTGAAGCTAATATGCTTAGGTGACAAACCGCACAATGCTGAAGAGTTGTGGACAGCTCTCAAAGAGCAGGCAGATCTGTGGCTGACATCGCTGAACCTACAGCCAGGCATGGTCATGTGTGACAATCTCCGGAACCTGGTGATAGCTCTGAAGCGAGGTGAGCTCACACACGTACCATGCCTGGCCCATGTGCTTAACCTCTTGGTTTAGCGGTTTCTCAAAACCTACCGGGATCTGCCGGATCTGCTAGTCACAGTACGCCGCGTGTGTGCCCAATTTAGATAGTCAGCTACAGCCTCTGCCGCCCTGGCTATGCTTCAACAGTATTTCCAGCTTAAAGCTCACTGACTGGTGTGTGATGTCCCCACGCGTTGTAACTCAACACTGCAGATGTTGGGAAGTATTTGTGAGCAGCAGAGGGCAGTTATTGACTACCAGCATCAACACGGTCATCAGTATTCAGGTCAGCCTCCACACATAAGACCTCAGGAGTGGGCATGGATGTCAGACATCTGTGCAGTCCTCCAAAACTTTGAGGACTCCACCAAGATGGTGAGCGGCGATGACACCGTAATTAGCATCATCATCCCACTTCTCTGTCTTCTGAAACGCTCTCTGCTCATGATCAAAGAGGATGCATTGCAGGCGGAGCACGATGAGATGGAGCAAGGAACCATACAGGGTGATTCCATACAGCCCAGCCTCATCTCATCCCAACATGGATTGGGTGACAATGAGAAAAAGGAGGGCGAGGAAGAACAGGAGCTAGTTTCCTGCGCTATAGACGGTACTACCCGCAAAACTGTCATACCATCTGTTCAGCATGGATGGCCTGAGAAGAGGGAGGAGGACGAGGATGAGGAGGAAAGCATGGTCAGCCGTCCTCTTGGTGAGGACATGGAAGATTGCCGGTTAGCAGTCTGGCACACATGGTTGAGTTTATGTTACACTGCCTTTCCCGTGACCCTCGCGTTCTCCAAATTTTGGGTGACAGTCATTACTGGTTGGTGACACTTCTAGACCCACGCTACAAGGAGAACGTTCTATCTCCTATTCCCATCGCAGATAGGTCTGTTAAAATGCGGCAGTACCAGAAGGCCCTTGTTGCGTAATTATTAAAAAAATTCCCATCTAAAAACGCTGGTGGCAGAGGTCACAGTTCATTGGACAACCAAGGAGTACAAGCGAGAGAGACACAAATCCAATCCAGTAGAGGCAGGGGAACAATTTCAAAGTTCTGGGACAGTTTTTTCAGACCCTACCATCATACAAGCCCTGATGCGCGGGGTAGTCTCACAAGGAGTGCAAAGTTTCAGAAGATCGTGAAGGAGTACCTTGCCGACCGTACCAATGTCCTCCATGATTCCTCTGTTCCTTATAATTATTGGGTATCCAAGCTGGACACGTGGAATGAACTGGTTCTCTACGCTTTGGAGGTCCTGGCCTGCCCTGCCGCTAGCGTTTTGTCAGAGCAGGTTTTTAGTGATGCTGGAGGAATTATAACGGATAGGCACATCTGCCTGTCAACTGAAAATGCTGACAGACTGACTCTTATAAAAATGAACAAGGACTGGTTGGGCGAGACTTCTCAACACCACCGAATCATAGCAGCGTAACAAACTCAAATCCAATGTCTTTTTTTGGGGAGGTCTATTCCCATGCACCTCTTCACACCCAGACATGGGTATACACTTCCTGATTTTGTCTATTTTCTTTTGTCCTTCTCCTTCTCCTCATCCTCATCCTCCATCGTCATATCACCACCATATCTACTATATCACCATATCTACGCCTCTTCCAAGGGGCATTGGAGTGCCTCCAAACTTTTGGCAGCCCTTGCATTCACTGCATAGGCAATAACACTATGGGAGATCTACTTTCTAATAATGGGAACACATTTTTCGCAAGGCTTTCCTCTACATCTCTTCCAAGGGGCATTAGAGTGCTTCCAAATTTTTGGCAGCCCTTGCAGTCACTGCATAGGCAAACAGGCGTTGCAGTCACTGAATATGCAAGAACTGTATGGAAGACCCATTCCTTTCTAATGAGAACATGTCATTACTGAGGTCCACCTCTATGTGTCTTTAAATTGGTATTGGAGTTTTTCCCAAATTTAGGCAGCCATTTTACTCACTGCATACCCTATAAGTGTATAGCAGAACCGCTCCTTTTAAATGGGAACATGTTGTTACTGCGGCTCACCTCTGTGTCTTTAAATTGGAATTGGGGTTTTTCCCAAATTTAGGCAGCTGTTGTACTCACTGCATACCCTATAACTGTATAGCAGAACCGCTCCTTTCTAATGGGAACATGTCGTTACTGAGGCCCACCTCTATCTGTCTTTGAATTGGTATTGGGGTTTTTCCATAATTTAGGCAGCTGTTGTACTCACTGCATACCCTCTAACTGTATAGCAGAACCGCTCGTTTCTAATGGGAACATCTCGTTACTGAAGCCCACCTCTATGTGTCTTTAAAATGGTATTGGGCTTTTTCCCAAATTTAGGCAGCTGTTGTACTCATTGCATACCCTATAACTATATAGCAGAATCGCTCCTTTCTAATGGGAACATCCCGTTGCTGAGGTACACCTCTATGTGTCTTTAAATTGGTATTGGGGTATTTTCCAAATTTAGGCAGCCTTTGCAGTCACTTGCAAGGGCATTACCAGAATAGGAGACCCACTACTTCATAATGGGAACACCTTTTTTACTGAGACCCTCCTCTATGTCTCTTCAAAGGGGTATTGGGGTGTTTTCCAAATTTTTGTCAGCCCTTGCAGTCACTGCATACACAATAACAGTACAGGAGACCCACTCTTTAATAATGAGAACAACAAAGCAACTGCTGGCCCTTTAAGAATAGTAAGGGCCGCCTGATGGCCCTTTAAAAATAGGCTTTGTGACTTTCAGAGTCCCTCCTTCATAAATGAAACAGGATGTGTCTGATCATGTCTCACACACAACATGGCCAGATAAGGTAGTAAAATGTTAAAATTACATTTACTGGTGAATGTATTTTTCATTGTTGAAAGCAATGCAAAAGTGCAAAAACGCATCAAAAATGCTACGTGTGAACATAGCCCAAGGTGCGGAGGAGCATTTTTGCTTTTGGTCATTTATTTTGCCTTATATATAAGTCATTACACTGGAAAGGATGTTTCTTAACATTTTTCCCAGGAAAATCCATTTTGGTTTAGTTTTTCTATGTTTTATTGTGAGTCCGTAAAAGTGGCGTAATACTCTGAAGACATTGTTCACAACAGTAACCTGGGAGTCAAAGATGCTTCCAGTGGTCTTCTCCATGCTGCTCCCATGTCATCTGAGCACTGTTCCCATCGATTTTGGCAATTTTTAGGCCCTCTGCAGACCTCCGGGGGAAAGGGGGCAGCCGGAAAAATGAGTTTCCCATAGACTTATATTGGGCTTGTTGCTTGAATCGAGCACTCGAGCATTCCAATTTGCTCAACTCGAACAACGAGCACCCGACCATTTTAGTGCTCGCTCATCACTAATCACAACAAATAGCTCTCCTCCACATGAATACATCTGAATCAAAGGGGACAGTGACTTTCTCTACTCCGTATAGTTCAGATTATGAAGTATCAGTGGATATAATACATAAATATATTACAGTATTATATCCAGATAATTCCTTATGTACTATTTTGGAACCAGGAGTTAGATTTTTGGCTTTTAGATCCAAGACACTGGGGAATACTTTATCTCTCAGTCTATACATTAATGAGAAAAAGAAAACAATTGTCTCAGTGTCAAAGGTTGTTATAAATGTTCTACCAACAACAGTACGTTATGCTCCATAATGCAACATGGCAAGCAGTTTAGATCCTTGCACGCTCAATATGTTTTTCAGATTTAATCCTTCATCAATTGTAACACTACCTATGTAGTCTACATGATTTAATGCGTTACATGTGCCCTGCAGTATATGGGATGCACTTTCCGCATACTCAAGTTATGGTGGTGGAACATAGAATGGCAGCTTTCCATTTTGACTCACTTCCCAACATATATATCCAAAAAAAACGTTTTGTATCTGCAGTGTCTAAATATTTTTGCAACAATCATGGAGCTGATGCTAGTGATTTATAAAATACAGTATTGGAAGAGTCACTAAGCCCACAAAGGGCAGTGATTGGCTTGCTAAGCTGCTCATCACGAGAAGCATTCTGGATCCTAAAATTGAATACCCATATACCAAATAGGCCAAGTTATAAATCAGATCTAATGTATTGTTATTGATGTTTCATTTTTGTATTCTAATTCTATTGCTGTTTTCTCCTATTTTTTAGCACACAGGAAGTAACGTGGTGATACATATTGTATTCTCCTGCTCGTTTGTATTTAAATGATGTTATCTCTCAAATACGAAAATTCTGTGTAAACAGGTAAGACCGCAAGAGCTTTCTTAACAATGACCATATTTTCCATTTATTAACTATGATATTTCTTGTGGATACTGGATTTCCCATCCTTACAGAGACCAGGCTCAATGCCTCCATGTTCCTTGCAACACAGTTGGGAATACTCTACATGTTCACAGGAGCTTACAATTGAGCCAACCCCTGATGGTGAGTTGATGCTCCACAATTTTTTCTTTTTTCATACACATTTTTATAGTATTTACTAAGGAGTTGCTCACAGAGTAATAATGCAGAGCAGCCTAAAGACATGAGTAAAGTTACCGAGGGCAGTAGCCATGGTCGAGCTGCTGCTCCATAACGCCCCTGCACTTGACAGGAAAATCGTGTCCCAGTCCCAATGTGCTGCCAGGTGTGGGGTGTACCACACTCACTTGTAGGCTGCAGGCCTCAGCTGTCTCCAGGCCTCCATCTTTAGGAACCAACATACATGACTCAGGGGACACCCAATTCATTTCAACAAACAAAAGTTTACTGGACAGTTCAAGTTCATCAGATTGTAACACGCAGTATTGGGCACAACACTTCTTATTCCTTATTTCCTTAATACAGTACGGTTTCTGCATTACTATCCGTTTCCCCCTACATTTACTTATTCCGTCAGCCCGAGGGATTTCCCATCCAGTTCCGCAGTACACCTGGGATCCATTACCTTCCCTTCACGTGGGTCCACCTCCATCTTCCTTTGTACTCCAGAGGATAATGCACTCTTTGCAGTACCTGTATTGAGCCTTGAGCTCCAAACGTTCCAGGAATGTCTGCAAGGGATTCCAGTAAGACCTCCCACTACCACAAACAATAGATTCTTGCTGACACTAGCAGCTCACTGCACTTGAACTTGACCTTGGTCACTATACTTCAGTATAATAACTATCAGTAAGTAGTCCCTTTTTACTGGGGCTTGTCTCTCCCACTATGGGCTAGTTCCAACTTTAACTATGCCTGTCCCTACAATATGTAACTGCGTAGATCCCCCTCACAACAGCATATATTACATATACTTATCGTCAAAACACATTATACTTGTAATGCTTACCTAAGTCTGTCCTAGCCCAAAGTCACTATCTTACTAACTATCTTATGTCCTAAATCCTTACCTATGCTCATTATATAGTGCATACTAAACATTACTACACATTTCTTATGTATATTATACTAACAATAATTATCACACTCTATACATTATACAGGTGCTTCTCACAAAATTAGAATATCATTAAAAAGTTAATTTATTTCAGTTCTTCAATACAAAAAGTGAAATTCATATATCATATAGAGTCATTACAAACAGAGTGATCTATTTCAAGTGTTTATTTCAGCTAATGTTGATGATTATGGCTTACAGACAATTTTGAATGTTGGATCCTGTGTTATCTATTTTATATATTGATGTTATTTTCATTGTAATCCTGTCACACAGAAAGAGTCTAGCAGAAGACATAGAAGTCAGTGTGAAAATTGCTAAATTTATAGAGTTCTTTTTACATAGTGATATGAAAATCTGAAAAAGAAAAACATTATCATATTATTTTTTAATAAATACATTTGACATAAAAAGGTTATTTAACCCATTCCGAATATTGGACGTACCAGTACATTCTATTTTACAGCGAGTTCCTGAAAATGGACGTAGCGGTATGTCTGTGATTATCACGTAGACTTTGACTTATAGAGAACCCTTCACCAGTTTTAGCATGATAAATTGGCCACATCATGGAGTAGTGGCTGCAGCTAAATAGAGTATAGTTTTTATTTTATTTTAATTTCTCCTTTCCATTGCAGAGATATTGACTTGTAAAGTTTAGGCTACAATTTATGTTATAGTTCAACTGGGCACAATCAATGATTTGTCTCTGGGGGCGTGTACTTCTTCCTCTGCATGAAGTTGACCAATCATAAGCAGGCAGCGTCATGCAGGGGAGAAAAGAACACACGCTTCTCTCCTTACTGATCTCAGCAGCTACTGTATAGAAATACAGCAGAGCTGAGTTATGTATCATTGCAAACCCTTACAAATCTTATTTCACAATTCTGTAAACTGTGACTCTCCTTAACCCCCAACACATATCTGCAATCATTATTCCATGATGTGGCAAGTTTAACATGCTAAAATTGATGAAAGGTCCTCTTTAATTGATAGCTAAGCTCATGCTGTAACAGACAGCCTTGGGCGTTTAACCCTCTGGATGCCAAGAGCAATAAAGATTGCAGAAATTGAATGGTTGTGAGAGGGAGGGAGCTCTCGCCTTATTGGCACCCCTGGGACACGACTGCGGGTTGCCGATTGCTATCATGGCAACCAAAAATAATGACCTCTGGGTCGGGCAAGTATGGTGGCCTGTTAGACCCTGTCATAAGCAGAGTCTAACAGACGTCCTGTCAGTGTAAAACTGACAGGTCTAGTACCCTGTAATGCATAAGTATTTCATGGCATTTGACAAGTGATCAGACAAATAAAAGTTTCATAGGCTACAAAAAGCAAAACTAAAAATATAAAAAAACACAAAAAAATGAATTAAAAATCACAAAAAAATATTGAACCAATAAATATGCGCATATTTATGTATGAACAAAAATAAACAAAAAGTAGACATATTTGATACTGCTGCTTCTGGAACGACCTGATCTATAAAACTTTCACACTATTTAACCATACAGTGAACCCTTTAAAAAAATGCCAAAAAATCTTTTTTTATCATACCAACAAACAAAAAGTGGAACAAATTGCAATCAAAAAGTTGTATGCAAATAAAAATGTTATTTGCGAAAACGCCATTTCGTCCCACGAAAAATAAGACACCACTTATTTGAAAAAATAAACACCTATAGCTCTCAGAAGTAATAAAGTGATTTTCTTTTTCTCTAAAATTGTATTTAGTGTGGAAAGAAAGCAAAATATAAATAAATCCTATAGAAACATGGCATCATTGTAATTGTACTGACCCAAAGAATAAAGCTGTCTTATCACTTTTACCACCACACAGTGAATGGTGTTAAGAAAAAAAATCTGACTACCAAAAATCGGAATAGAAAGCGATCAAAATTGTTATGTACTCCAAAACAGCACAAATAAAAAAACAAGTCCTCCAATGATGCCGTCGGCAGAAAAGTAGCAAAATTATAGCTTTAAAAAAAGACAATGCAAAAATTGTTTGTACAAAAGTGTTTTTTTAGTGTGTATAAGTAGCAAAATATAAAAAAAATTATATAAATCTGGCATCGCTGTAATTGTATTGACGTGAAGAAAAAAATCCATCTTATCACTAATATTGCATGGTGAATAGAGTAAAAAAATGAATAAACAAATAAAAGCAAATCTTGAACTGCTGTTGATTTGTTCATTCTTCCTCCCAAAGCTTGCAATAAGGCTCAGCTGTCATTTATCCCATGCATATCCCCACAGAACATTTCCTGTAATGAGGCAGTTGGAGTCACGTAGATCACAAGATAAATGTGAACCGAGCCTTAAAAGGGATCCAAAATGTTGTGCACCCCAAAATGGTACCAATAAAAATGCACAAAAAAACTCAGGTCCATCATCTGTCAAAGGAAACATAATGGGTTTCTATGTTACTGGTAGCAAAAAGACTCTGGAAAAACTATATGGTTGCCCCCTCCAAAAAATATGCAGTGAAATCACACTAACAAATCCAAGTACCCCCCTCTCTTCTGATTCCCAGTGTGCCTAAACTGCAGTTAGTGTCCACATGTTTGTCATTTCTGTAGCAAGGAGAGACCAACTAACACATTATGTGGTGCGTGTCTCCAGAAGCACAAGCTGGTTACAATATATCAGGCACTACAGTTTATTGGTCACTACAATGGCATGCTTGCAATTTTTACTCTGCAACATCCACTGCCTGTTTGTTTCTGCAAAATACCCATGGCGTCAAAATTGTCACTACACCTGTGGATGAATATCCACAGGGGTGTAATTTCAAATATGGGGAGATTTGATTGTGTTTCTGATGCTCTGGCACCAAAGGCCTCTAAAGATTGTGTCCACAAACAATTCTATGAAAATCTGTGCTGCAAAAGTCAAACAGTGCTCCTTCCTTCCCAAGCCCTGCCATGTGGCCAAACAAGACTGTAAAGCCACATATGGCAGAGGCGCAGGGCCAACTCCAGGCTTTTGTGGGCCCTGGGCGAAAGAGTCTCAGTGGGCCCCTTTAACACATACCATGATTCATGATGCACAGATACCGCAGAAAAATATATATATAGCACATTGCCGAAGATTTCACTTCTTACATTCCATGAGCGATATCTATTGTAAATTCTACAATAGCTCAGAAACCGGCAAATTCTATCAACGCACAGTGCAGACCAGACAGTATAGTCCTCCATACAGTATTATGGGCCCCATATAATGCTCCATACAGGATACTGGTCCCCATATAATGCTCCATACAGGATACTGGTCCCCATATAACGCTCCATACAGGATACTGGTCCCCATATAATGCTTAATACAGGATACTGGCCCCCTTATGACGCTCCATACAGAATACTGGCCCCCACATAATGCCCCATGCAGGATGTCACCCCCCTTATAATGCCCCATGCAGGATGTCACCTCTCCCCCCATATAATGCCCCATGCAGGATGTCACCTCTCCCGCCATATAATGCCCCATGCAGGATGTCACCTCTCCCTCCATATAATGCTCCATGCAGGATGTCACCTCTCCCCCCCATATAATTCCCCATGCAGTATGTCACCCCCCCATACAATGCCCTATGCAGGATGTCACCCCCCCATATAATGTCTAATACAGTATGTCACCTCCACCCATATTATGCCCCATGCAGGATGTCACCTCTCCCCATATAATGCCCCATGCAGGATGTCCCTTGTTCCCCCCCATATAATGCCCCATGCAGGATGTCACTTGTTACCCACCCCATATAATGTCCCATACCTCCATACACATACAAAAAAAAAAAAATCAAATACTCACCTCACTTCTCACCTGCTGCCGCTGCTCCAGACCCCTCACCCGTGCCGGCATCTTCCCGCTCTGCACTGCCTTTGACGGCTCAGGAAAGAGACGTCACAGTGCAGCAGCCGCGGAAGAGACCAGAGCTGCTGCAGAGGCAAGGGGAGAGGTAAGTATTGTGCCGGGGCCCTGAGCAAGCGGGGGGGAGCTGGCACTGACACCGGCACCGCACCGCTCATGGGTCCCATAGCGCCCCAGGGTGCCCAACGGTGAGTGGGCCCCCCCGCCTACTCAGGGCCCCGGCACTTGCGCCGGGTGCTGACGCCGGCCCTGCAGAGGCAAATCTAACTTTTCCAGCACCTGGGGCAAGAATTTAGTTTGGTACCCCTCTCCTATGCACAGCTTAAGCGGTTTGAGTAGTTTTAATGTGACAGCTCATATGCGATTTGCACACTTACAGTCACGTACTGACAAGCTGTTTTTCCTGATTCTCTCAATGTTCAGTGAAACACTGCAGGCCCTGCTTCATTGAGAGAAGCAGGAAGAGAAGACAGTTGTTATGTGACTGTAATTATGAATATCTCATAAGAGTGGTCACGTGATGACCCCTGGCACCAGCAAGCAGAGCTGAATTCTGACAATCAGTATATTACATGCTGTTAGGATTGGGCAAGCTAAAGTGCTTAATTTTATAATTAAACGACCAGTCCAGGTTTGTGTTGAAAGTCTGCAGTCACTCTGTAACTGCAGACTTTAAAATCCTCACAGTGCGCACACAGCACGCTGTAAGGATTTTCTTATGCCGGTAGTGGGCAGCCATGTGACCGCAAGTACGCGATGCATACTTCCAGCCACATTCCACCTTGACATGCGCACGCTCGCTTAATACAAGTGAATTGAGAGAGGCAGCGCATGTATAGTTGGCAGGTGACCGCATGGATGCAAATCGCATACTTACAGTTATAGTTACAGTTCTCACCACCGGCACCAGAGAATCCTCACAGCTGGCAGTGTGCGTGCTGTAAGGATCCAGAAGTCTGCAATATAGAAATACATTTAATTTTCTTGGACAATATTATATAATTATGTAAAACAGCTGTGATTTCAAGAGGCTCATCACACCCCTAGGTGCATTACTTGATGACCCCTAAGTGCATTCCTTTTGTTTTTTCCAAAATAGGGTCACTTGTAGCGGGCCTCTGCTGTTTTTCTACCATGGGGGTCTGCAATCTATTCCAGCCAAATTTGCCCTCTGAAAATCATAGAACTCCTTCCCTTTTGAACCATCTTGAAATGAGGCATAAGGTTATGGGGATTCTTTATGATATACAGTACAGACCAAAAGTTTGGACACACCTTCTCATTTAAAGATTTTTCTGTATTTTCATGACTATGAAAATTGTACATTCATACTGAAGGCATCAAAACTATGAATTAACACATGTGGAATTATATACTTAAAAAAGTGTGAAACAACTGAAAATATGTCTTATATTCTAGGTTCTTCAAAGTAGCCACCTTTTGCTTTGATGACTGCTTTGCACACTCTTGGCATTCTCTTGTCAATCTTACCACATAGATTGACACACATCAGATTTGAAAAATTGGGCCGTTCAGGAAGATAAAAACAGACTTCGGCAGGAAGGAGTTAAACAATAGATCATTTTCTGATGACACATTTCTTTAAAGACTTTTTTATAAAACGCTAAGATATTAGACACATTTTCCATCCATTTACTTAAAAAGGTATTCCCATCTCCAAGACCATATCCCAATATGTAGTAGGTGTAATAATAATAATATTAGCAAATATCTCCAATTAGAAATGTAGTATACATTAAGGTCTTGTATTGCCTGCACATGAGGTAAGTGGCATAGCAAATCAAAAATACTATACTACATTTCTAATTAGAGGCATTTGTTAATATTAATATTATTATTATTACACCTACTACATATTGGGATTGGATCTTGGAGATGGGAATACCCCTTTAAATAATGGAAAATATATAAATACAGGTGCTTCTCACAAAATTAGAATATCATCAAAAAGTTAATTTATTTCATTTCTTCAATACAAAAAGTGAAAGTCATATATTATATAGAGTCATTACAAACAGAGTGATCTATTTCAAGTGTTTATTTCTGTTGATGATTATGGCTTACAGCCATATATAATATACGAGTTTCACTTTTTGAATTGAAGAACTGAAATAAATGAACTTTTTGATGATATTCTAATTTTGTGAGAAGCACCTCTATATTCTATGAATGTTTCAAAAGTTTTTAACGACAAATATATAAATTTGTTCAGGTATTAAAAACATGATAATTAAATGAAAAGATAGAGATAATACAATAGTGTGTCTTGCTAGGTTTATGGATAGTGTTTGGGTTTTCATATGCAAAGCTTTTACATAATATTGTCTCATCACAATCTTTTACTTGGTTGTTAATACTTTGTAAAACTATTGAAAGCATTATACTGCCATCTTGTGGAGATGATATATGTCATCCTGAAATTACCATTACATTTTAAAATCTTGGTTATGGACTTTTTTGCTAAGCTGATAAATATATTTTAGTAACTAAAGAAGATGACAAAATGAAGGCAAAAAAGTCAGCAGTTACATTTATAGCCTTATAGTATTATCTTATGGGATTATGCTTCAGTTGATACTTGAGGGAGAAGAATCTAAACTTGATTGCCCTGTATTTTATTATGTTATTATATTATTTATGATTATTTAACTCTCTGACAACCAGATTTTTTTATGATTTTGTGCATGTGGTCTTATCCTATCAATGGACCTATTCATTTTATTACTATAGCTGCTTAACAGTATTTTCTATAGTTTTCATTATTTTCTATAGTTTTTTTGTTTCATAAACCTGTCATTAGTACTTTTTCAACCAAATTTTTTTTTGTCTTTTTAACTTTATTAAGACTAATGTGTACAAAAAGTTTCTTTACATTTGCTAACATACACTAAAATAAAATATTAGAATGGGTTCCCTATTTGTTATAAATAATATGTATAGCCTCGCAATTTGGGGTGGATTTTATTTATTTGTAATTGATCTCCTATTTTTTTATTATTATTATTATACATATTTTTAAGATTTGGAAACCAAGGAGGATACCAGATTCTTAAATGAATTCAAAGTTAAGACAAATTTTTATTAGTTGCAAATGTTAAAAAACATGTATCACAATTGACACACAATACCATTACATGAGACGAACATACAAATAAGGCTGGACGCACCCAATGGTGTCAGTATGACATATGATAGTAACAGTTTGGGTGTCACGCAAGGTGTGGGAGAGACTAAGCGCAACACGAAGGGAAGAGGGGGAGGAAGCACAAACACTAGAGAAAGGGGGAGTGGAGACCCCTATGCAAATCTAATATCACCCAGCCTACCCTACCATCCCTATATAGGTTCCACACCTTTGCCGAGCAGGAACCTAAGACCTGGATGTCCCTAGAGCTTGGCTCTTGATAGGGAGGGGCAGGGGTGAGCACTGGTCAGGCCCCACTAAAAACTAAAGACAACAAGGTAGACAAACAAAGGGAATAAACTGAGCAGAAACCAAAGGAGTAACGCCAACTGTCCTCCAAGGGCACCAGAGAAGAAATTAGCCAACTGCTAGTGCTCCAAGCACAAAGGTACATAGAAGTATCACCAGTGATTCCCTGGAGCAAACTGAGTGTATTTAACTCCCAGGCAAGGGTGTGTCAATCAGCAGCAGGAGGGAGGTCACCGCTGGGTCCTAAAGGAAGAAAGATTAAGTAGATGTCTGTAATGCCAAGCGCAGTGACCTTCTACAGCCAGATCCAGAGCAACTGTCTATTACACCTGACACAGCCATGACATTTGGACAAGCACATCGCAAACAAGCATCACTAAAATCAATGTGATGAAAGTAATAACAGAATTCATGATGCTGGTTTACAAAAACACCAAGGCACATGGGATAATGAAAATCAAACCTAACTTATAGTATAATACAAGGTAAATATCTGTGTGCTAGATTGTGTATACATGGATGGATCACAATCCTATCATAAAAATCAAACACATACCAGGATTTAAGAGCAGCCAGCACATAGAAGACCCCTACACGCGTTTCGCTGTCATCATAACTGCTTCATCATGAGGGCATTTGTAGAAAGTACCTACCAGGACCTTAAATCTCCCTGGTGATGGGTCACATGGTATATCGTGGCCAATGGGTGATAGTATCAATGACGCATGCACGCTACACAGTCCGCATCACCAGGACCTTAATTCTCCCTAGTGGAGGGTCACATGGTATATCAGGCAGCCAATGGATTGCGGTATCAACAGTGCATGCCCACCCCAAAGCTCACGTCTTTGTGACTCACCAAAGGCGTCACAGGCCGTAAGCATGCACGGGAGCCAGGACAAGTTTCGAGGGCCCCTGCGCATGCACACAGCATCAAAAGAAACCCCGGTGAACACCAACACCAGGCAGAGGGCCGGCGCATGTGCACTTCACCACCAATGGTATACAGATGAACATAAGCTCACAAATAACACCCACATTGGGACCAACATATAAGTGACTTATCAGACATATGAAGAGACAGATATATGGAGATATTTGGAGAGATCCTCTTGGTCACATAATTTTAATGGTGGATAATTTATTCCTTCTAAGGACGTTATCGCATGAATACCAGAGTCTCCCCTAGTCCCAGGGTGGTATGTATTGGTTCCAGCTCAAATACCACAGAGAAAGAGGATCACTGTCAGATGGAAAAAGAAAATACAAATAAATTAAAGCTAGTGATGAGCGAGCACTAAAATGCTCAGGTACTTGTTGCTCGGGTAGAGAAAATTGGAATACTCGGGTGCTCGACCCGAGCAACAAGCCCAATGTAAGTCTATGGGAAACTTGAGCATTTTTCAGGCGGCTCCCCCCGGCAGTCTGCAAAGGGCTTAAAAATTGCCCAAATCGATGGTAACAGTGCTTAAATGACATGGGAACAGCATGGAGAAGAACCCTGGAAGCATTTCTGACTCCTAGGTCACTGCTGTCAACAACGTTGTCAGAGGTATTACGCCACTTTTACGGACTCACAATAAAACATACAAAAACAAATCCAAAATGGATTTTCCTGCGAAATATGTTAAGGAACATCCTTTCCAGGGTAATCACTTGTGTATAAGGCAAAATAAATAACCAAAACCAAAAATACTCCTCCACACCTTGGGCTATGTTCACACGTAGCGTTTTTTATGCTTTTTGCACTTTTGAATTGCTTTCAACTAAGACAAATGCATTCACTGGGAAATGTCATTTTAACATTTTACAACCTTATCTGGCCATGTGGTGTGTGACACATCATTAGACACATGCATACAGTGCTGAAAAGACATGGGAACAGCATGGGGAAGACCCCTGGAAGCATCTCTGACTCCCAGGTCACTGCCTACAAGTGTGCCCATCATAAGTGATCCTTGGCGCATGCGAAGATGCCTCCCGCCATGCACCTGTCATTGCAGACTTGCAACAATCACTGCCCAAGTCCTTGTCCCAGTGCAGCATTCAGTTGTTCCTACCCCATTCCTTGGAATGCAAGCGCAAATATGCAGCCAGCCACCACCCACCCACAGGCTGCAATACTATACTGCCAAATTTTTGACAGCTGCTTGCACTTGAAATGTGGCCTTTTAGGCTTGTGGAGGCGGAAGCTGTCCACAATCTTATGGCGGAGGTGACCGGGTATCCATACTCGGTCCCCAGCCGCCACTATTTGTCCCGGTGTCATCTCCGCCTTCCACAAAAACGGGTCCCACAACATTACCCGTGCCCTCCCCAGTGAACTTACTAGGAAGCACCGCCTACCCACAAACACGTGGTCAAGTAAATGTGGCCAGGGACGGTACAGAGCCAGTCCACAGCTTTTTTGTTGAGTTGTATTTCACCACAGCCATATTCTTTAGCTTGGTGAAAGGACTTGGAAAATCCTATATACTCCAGCTGTCATTTCTCCCAGAAAGTCCTCTAAAGCTGTTTTCACTTGAAATGTGGCCTATTAGGCTCGTGGAGGTGGAAGCTTTTCACATCCTCATGCCGGCGGCGGCCGGGTGTCCATACTCGGTCCCCAGCCGCCACTATTTCTCCCGGTATCGGCTCCGCCTTCCACAAGCACGGGTCCCACAACATTACCCGTGCCTTCCCCAGTGCACTTACTGGGAAGGACCGCCTAACCACAAACACGTGGACAGGTGAATGTGGCCAGGGACAGTACGGAGCCAGTCCACAGCTTTTTTTTGCTGAGAGTTGTATTTCACCACAGCCATATTCTTTAGCTCGGTGAAAGGACTGGTTGGTATAGAGGGAAACAGTATCTACTCTGGGTGTCACTTCTCCCAAGAAGTCCTCTAATGCAGCTTGTTGCAGAAGCAATGATAGCCCGTCCAACATCAGCTCGCACTTGTCGGTGGTGCGTTGACACATAAACATCTTTCTTTGCGCATTTAATTTCATGACTACAGAGTTGGGCAATGGCCTGATCTGCAATGCGGTTTGGGAAATAACATTCATAAGCACGTCTGATCCACATAAAAAAAGCAGCCAGAGAGTGTCCGGGAACCTTCCCCCACACTTTTCTTAGCCAGGGCGGCTTCTCGGCAGGGTTGGACGGGCCCACCATAAAACCGGAGACTCCTCCGGTGGGCCCTGGCTTCTCCTTCAGGAGAGTTCATAGTGCCGAGGTGAGGCCATGATGATGATAGAGGCCACCATCTGCTTAGTTTTCTGTTACATTGAATGTAAGCACAAGTATGCAGTCAGCCACCCACAGGAAGCAATACTAAACTGCCAGATTTCTGGGCAGCTGCTTGCACTTGAAATATGGCCTTTTAGGCTCATGGAGGCAGAAGCTTTTCACAACCTCTTGCCGGCTGCGGCTGGGTGTCCATACTCGGTCCCCAGCCGCCACTATTTCTCCCGGTGTCGTCTCCGCCTTCCACAAGCACGGGTCCCACAACATTACCCATGCCCTCCCCAGTGAACTTACTGGGAAGGACCGCCTACCCACAAACACGTGGTCAAGTGAATGTGGCCAGGGACGGTACAGAGCCAGTCCACAGCTTTTTTTGCTGAGTTGTATTTCACCACAGCCATATTCTTTAGCTTGGTGAAAGGACTTGGAAAACCATATCTACTCCAGCTGTCATTTCTCCCAGGAAGTCCTCTAAATCTGCGTTCACTTGAAATGTGGCCTTTTAGGCTCGTGGAGGCGGAAGCTTTTCACAACCTCATGCAGGTGGTGGACAGGTGTCTATACTTGGTCCCCAGCCGCCACTATTTCTCCGCCTTCTACAAGCGCGGGTCCCTGAACATTACTGCTAGTACTTTTCTGTGGGAATCTGTTTGCCTCCTACCAGCCTTGAATATTTCCAGTAAGCTATGGTACGACGCCATGGTATTAGCACTGCCCTCAGTACCAGTAGTGAAGCCATCCCCAATTTCCTTCTCCGGAATTTTATTTGGTAGACTGAGTGGCTGCCCAAATACATTAGTTTCTCACAAAGGAGCTGAAGATAGAGTGGCAGAAGGTGCAAATTTCTCCAGCCTGTTAGATATCAGAGGGTGAACGGCAGCACATTGGATCAGTGGTTAGCACTGAAGCCTTGCAGCGCTGGGATCCTGGGTTTAAATCCCAGCAAGAACAACATCTGCAAGGATTTTGTATGTTCTCCTCGTGTTTGCGTGGGTTTCCACCTCAGTAAAAAAGCAGCCATAGAGTGTCCGGGAACCTTCCCACATACTTTTCTTAACCAGGACTGCTTCTCGGCAGGGTTGGACGGTCCCACCAGAGAATCCTCTGGTGTGCCCTGGCTTCTACATCAGGAGAGTTTATGATAGCGCTAACTTTGCAGCTGCTATGGGACTCTTGAGCGGGGGAGAAAGGTGAACCCTCAGAATGAAATTCTCTGGTGGGCCCAATGTTTTTCAATCTGAAACAGCTTCACCGTGGGAGTTGTATTTCACCACAGCCATATTTTTTAGCTCGGTTAAAGGAATGGCATAGAGGGAAATCGTGTCTACTCCGGCTGTCATTTCTCCGTCACCAGGTTCAGCTCATTGTCACACATGACCATGCCTGGCTGTATGTTCAGCGGTGAGAGCCACAGATCAGGCTGCTGTGTTATAGCTTTCAACAACTCTGCAGTGCTGGGTGTTTTTTCACCTAAGCATTAAGCATGTTATCTTCAGCACAGCCTGCTGCCGCTAAGGCAGTGCTGCAGTGCTTTCAGCTTGTGACTGATGTGGTCATTTCGGAGATGGAGGAGGAGGTGCAGGAGCTGAACAATGTGATTACATTGAGATTACATTGGCGACTCTGTTTTTTATACTAAAGAAAGATCCTACTGTTTTTTTTTTTTTACGTTATTTTTTAAGACAAATGCATTCGCCGGGAAATGTCATTTTAACATTTTACAACCTTATCTGGCAATGTGGTGTGTGACACATCATCAAACACATCCTGTTTCATTTATGATGGAGGGACTCTGAAAGTCACAAAGCCTATTTTTATAGGGTCATCAGGCGGCCCTTACTATTCTTAAAAGACCAGCAGTCGGCCCTTGCTATTGTTAGAGAGCCATCAGCCGGCTATGCTTTGTTGTTCCCATTATTAACGAGTGGGTCTCTTATACTGTTATTGCACATGCAGTGACTGCAAGGGCTGCCAAAAATTCGGAGGCAACCCAATACCCCTTTGAAGAGACATAGAGGAGGGTCTCAGTAAAAAAAATGTTCCCATTATAAAGGAGCGGGTCTCCTATAGTGGTAATGTCCATGCTGTGACTGCAAGGGCTGCCAAAATTTGGGAAAAACCCCATTAAGAATTTAGAGACACATAGAGCAGGGCCACAGTAAGTAGGTATGACATGTTCCCATTAGAAAGGAGAGGGTCTGCTATATAGTTATAGGGTATGCAGTGAGTCCAACGGCTGACTAAATTTAGGAAAACCCCACTAAGAATTTAAAGACACATAGAGCAGGGCCACAGTAATTACAAATTCCTATTAGAAAGGAGAGAGTCTGCTATACAGTTATAGGGTATGCAGTGAGTCCAACGGCTGGCCAAAATTAGGAAAAATCCCACTAAGAATTTAAAAACACATAGAGCAGGGCCACAGTAACAAGTACGACATGTTCCCATTAGAAAGGAGAGGGTCTGCTATACAGTTATAGGGTATGCAGTGAGTCCAAAGGCTGACCAAATTTAGGAAAAATCTCACTAAGAATTTAAAGACACATAGAGCAGGGCCACTGTAACGACAAATTCCCATTAGAAAGGAGAGAGTCTGCTATACAGTTATAGGGTATGCAGTGAGACCAACGGCTGACCAAATTTAGGAAAAACCCCACTAAGAATTTAAAGACACATAGAGCAGTGCCACAGTAACGACAAATTCCCTTTAGAAAGGAGAGGGTCTCCCATAGTGTTGGCCTATGCAGTGAATGCAAAGGCTGCCAAAAATTGGGAGGCACTCCAATGTCCCTTGGAAGAGACTTAGAGGGCCTCATAAAAAAATATTCCCATTAGAAAGGAGCGGGTCTCCTATACTTGTAATGCCCTTGCACTAAGTGTAAGTGGGGGGTACACATGACCATACTGTATAGAAATTTTTTTTTACGGGCATCATAAACACACTTTAAAAAAATTATGTGGGTGTTGCATCACGGACCACGGTCACCCTGGGGATATGGTGGTGGAGGATGTGGATGAGGAGAAGGAGGAGGACAAGAGCAAATAGACAAAATCAGGATGCGTATACCCATGTGTGGGTGTGAAAAGGTGCATGGGAATACACCTCCCAAAAAAAGACACTGGATTTGAGTTTATGTTACGCTGCTATCATTCGGTGGTGTTGAGAAGTCTGGCCCAATCCAGCCCTTTTTCATTTTTATAAGAGTCAGCCTGTCAGCATTTTCAGTTGACAGGCGGATGCGCTTATCAGTTATAATTCCACCAGCGGCACTAAAAACCCACTCTGATAAAACACTGGCAGCAGGACAGGCAAGGACCTCCAAAGCGTAGAGAGCCAGTTCATTCCACGTATCCACCTTGGATACCCAATAATTATAAGGCAAAGAGGAATCACAGAGTATTTTGGTACGGTCGGCAAGGTACTCCCTCAGCATCTTCCCAAACTTTGAACTCCTTGTGAGAGTACCCTGTGCCTCAGGGCTTGTGCGATGGGAGGCTGAGAAAATTCTCCCAGAACTTTGACAGTGTTCCCCTGCCTGGGCTGGATTGGAGTTGAGTCTCTCTCGCCTGTAGTCCTTGGTTGTCCAACGAACTATGACCTCTGCCGCCAGAGTTTTCAGATGGGAAATTTTTTAATAGTTCCGCAACAAGGGCCTTCTGGTACTGCCCCATTTTTGTAGACCTGTCCGCTTCAGGAATAAGAGATATAAAGTTCTCCTTGTAGCATGGGTCTAGAAGTGTCACCAACCAGTAATGACTGTCACCCAAAATTTTGAGAACGCAAGGGTCATGGGAAAGGCAGCATAACATAAACTCAGCCATGCGTGCCAGACTGCTAACAGGCAAGACTTCCGTGTCCTCACCAAGAGGACGAGTGACAATGCTCTCCTCCTCCTCCTCTCTGTCCTCAGGCGATCCATGTTGAACAGACGGTATGACAGCTGTGCAGGTAGTACCGTCTATAGCGTATGAAACTAGCTCCTGTTCTTCCTCCTTCTCGTCCTCTTCCTCATTGTCACCTAATCCACGTTGGGATGAGATGAGGCTGGGCTGTGTGTAATCACTATGTATGGTTCCTTGCTACATCTCATCGTGCTCCACCTGCAATGCATGCTCTTTGATCGTGAGCAGAGAGGGTTTCGGAATACAGAGAAGTGGGATGGTGATGCTAATTATGGCGCTATCGCTGCTCACCATCTTGGTGGAGTCCTCAAAGTTTTGGAGGATTGTACATATGTCTGACATCCATGTCCACTTCTGAGGTCTTATTTGTGGAGTCTGAACTGAATACCGACGGCCTTGTTGATGCTGGTACTCAACAACGGCCCTCTTCTGCTCACAAATCCTTCCCAACATCTGCAGTGTAGGGGACATCACACACCAGTCTGTGAGCCGGAAGCTGCAAATGCTGCTGAAGCACGGCAAGGGTGGTGGAAGCTGTAGCTGACTTTCTAAAATGGCCACACAGGTGGTGTACTTTGGCAAGCAGATCTGGCAGCTCCGGGTAGGATTTGAGTAATCGCTGAACCATGAGGTTAAGCACATGGGCCAGGCATGGTAGGTGTGTGAGCTCGCTTCTCCTCAGAGCCGCCATCAGGTTCTGGCCAATGTCACACACGACCATGCATGGCTGTAGGTTCCGGGTGTGAGTCACAGATCTGCCTGCACTTTCAGAGGTTTCCACAACTCTTCAGAATTGTGTGGTTTGTCACCTAAGCATATTAGCTTCAACACAGTCTGTTTCCGCTTAGCCGAGGCAGTGCTGCAGTGCTTCCAGCTTGTGACTGATGTGGTCATTTCGGAGATGGAGGCTGAAGTGGAGGAGGCTGAGTAAGATGAGGTGCAGGAGCTGTAGACTGTGGGGGCAACCCTGATTGACCTAGGGCCTGCGTCCCAAGGTCCGTCTGGGTCCCGGCTTCCACTATGTTAACCAAGTGTGTCTACAGTGAGATATACCGCCCCTGCCCACAAGCACATGTCCACGTGTCCGTGGTTAGGTGGATTTTTCCGGTAACTGCGTTGTTGAGGGCACACCTAATGTTTTGGGACACGTGCTTGTGTAATGCGGGGACAGCACACCGGGAGGAAACATTACTAGCGCAAGCAGTCGCGAAATGTGGGAATTAGTTGTGTGACCTGTGGGGCGTTGGCTGCGTATTTGCACTTGCGTTCCAAGGACTGGGGTATGGACAACTGAACGCTGCGCTGGGACAAGGACGTGGATGTGCTTCCTGATGCTGTTACTTGAGAGTGTGCAATGAAAGGGGCAGGGCAGGAGGCATCTTCACATGCCCCATGGACAGGGGATTGGCTTGCATGCACAACAGCGGAAGAAGCAGTGGTGTCACCCGCAGACACTGTTCCTGGACCCTGGGGTTTGGCCCACAAAGTCGGGTGCTTTGCTGCCATGTGCCTAATCATGCTGGTGGTGGTCAGGCTGCTAGTTTTGCCACCCCTGCTGATGCTGGCCTGGCAGGTGGTGCAAATGGCCTTTTTGTGGTTATCGTCAGAGTCTTTAAAAAACAACCAGACTCGGGAAAACCTAACAGTTGTACTGGCAACTTCCTTCGTGTTGGTGTTACGGGGAATGGTTGCCACCACACTGCTTCCTCCTGCCTGTTGGGGTGCTCTGTCTCTCATCCCCTGTGTGCTGCTCTCCTCGCTCTGCATGTCCTCCTGCCAGGTTGGGTCAGTTACTATATCATCCACCACCTCGTCTTCCACTTCCGCACTCTAGTCCTCCTCCTGACTTTCTGGCAATTGTGTCTCATCATCGTCCACCTCTTGGGACACTTTCCCACTATCACCTTCATGTGACCGTGGCTGCTCAAATATTTGGGCATCGCTACATGCGATCTCCTCTTGCCCCGCTTCAAGTGGACCGGGTGAGAAACCTGAATCTATAAATGGAAAAGTGAACAGCTCTTTGGAGTGCCAAGTGTGGGATCAGTTGTCTCCGGGCACTCAGCATGGTGGGAGGAAGGAGGTTCAGGGTGAGGAATATGCGGTCCAGACTCACAGCTACTGAGACTTGACCTGTGGAAGACAAGGTGGTGGTGGTGGTGGTGGCTAAGTGACTGGAAGCATCTGCTATCCAACCAATAACCTTTTCACACTGCTCTGTGTTCAATAGTGGTGTTCTGAAGTCCCCTATTAATTGGGAAAGGAAGGTTGAGCGAGAAGATGTGGGTGTTTGTTGTGGCACAATTTCAGCTTGCCCACGGCCTCGGCATGCAATATCACCATCACGTCCAGTTCCCGGTCCCTTGCCACATGCCTTGCCCATTTTAAATGGAGGACAGTATATTCCACGCTCACTACAAATTTGGAGCGAACTTATATGTG
The DNA here is from genome assembly GCF_046119375.1 of Phyllobates terribilis. Taxonomy (NCBI): domain Eukaryota; kingdom Metazoa; phylum Chordata; class Amphibia; order Anura; family Dendrobatidae; genus Phyllobates; species Phyllobates terribilis. The sequence continues at coordinate 445,695,016 of NW_027362761.1, forward strand.
ATCTGTGTGACAGAGAAAACACAGTTTTAAATAGCTGGCCTGTAGGTAACTATTTTGAACAGCAAACTGGTGTCAATTGCTTCACTGACACACTGAAATAATTTTTAATGGAGGCCAGAAATGCCAGTATTTTCTAAAAACGTATATGTGATCCGTGTGACGGAGAAAACACAGATTTAAATACCTGGCCTGTAGGTAAATATTTTGAACAGCAAACTGGTGTCAATTGCTTCACTGACACACTGAAAAAATTTTTAATGGAGGCCAGAAATGGCAGTATTTTCAGCGCAATTATATGTGATCCGTGCGACAGACAAACCACAGTTTTAAATAGCTGGATTTTTAGCGCTGTAATATGGAAAGGACCTGGCTGTATTCTGCAGTGCAAACAAGCAAATGGCGCAGAACAACGGTGTTCTCTGGATTGCTTTTTAAGCAAATAATGAGGATCAAGATCCAAAAGAATTATTCCTGGCCCCTAAGACCTGGGTCTATTTCTAGAAATATCTAACAGCAGCAGCAGACAAAACTGGAATGGAGCCTCTTGTGCTATATGCACTGCAGTCTGCTACATACCCTGCCTGGCTGCCTATATACACTGCCTGCCTGATATCTCTGCAGATGGATTAGTCCTCAGAAGGACTGTTTGTTGAGATGGATATGTGTCTGTAATATAGTTTGTTACATCTACACTAACTAGAAACAAGCAAAACTCTCCCTAGCTCAGCAGCAATCTCCCTACACTGTGTGATTCCGTAGTGACTGTGACGAGCATGGCAGCGTTAGGTTTGATATAGACCTGATGACGTGGTGCAGCCAGCCAATCACTATAATACCACAAACAACATGGCTACGGAATTACAGTGAGTGGCAAGCAATCCCTGCATGTTCATTGGCTCTGTAAATAGAGCCAAACATGCAGGGAGGAGGCCTGAGCTCCCGCCGAGCAACTCCGGAAATACAGTGAGATGCTCGGGCGAGCACCGGGCAGTAGTGAGCATGCTCACTCATCACTAGTAAAAACATAAAATGTATATAATAAAATAAACTTCAAATAAAAAAAGAGCTAAGGAAGAGAAGGGGGAGAAAAACTAATGGAAAAACAAGGTAAGATGAGAAAGGCGAGAAACTGATGGTCTCATTGAGACCATATGGTACCATGGATCTCAACATGGTGATCCATCGAGTTTCCGTGTACCACATCAATGCCCCTTATGACCTGTGTCTTAGTGTCACAGTTGTGAAACTGTTTAAAGTGCCGTGGCAATGTCTTGAGAGTCGAGATGTACACCACAGTCTTAGCTGCGCCGATATCCCGGACGCGCTCCCTAGTCCTGACTCTCAACTCCCTAGACGTCAATCCCACATAAGCCTTAAGACAACTGCTTGGTGCCTCAAGAAACATAGTGGTTTAAATTGAAATGTGCATATGGAGTCATTCTGAGGGTTTTCTCGGGGCACTGAGGTCAGGGGTCAAACACTAAGAGAGTTAGTCATAGGGGCAAGACAAAGGAGCAAACAGGTCGCAGTCCGAGGTCAGAATTCCAGAGAGGTAGTGGATCAAGACAAAGGGGCTTGGCAAATGGATGGTCAAAGGCAAGGTTGGGCAGCAAAAGATCAGAATAACAGAACACTAAAGAACAAGGCACACACACCACTGATCTAAAGCTATGAATGGCAATGATCTAACCATTGTCAGCTAACTAAATAGCCAGTCAATCATTAAGAACAGGACACATTGACAAAATCCAGCTGGCCAGACCTAAATAGGTGACTGAGCTGTCACTCAAAATGCTGACAACCCAGCATGTCCCTACCACTGATTGGGTGACTGGACAGTCTTTCACAATATAGACAGTGGCAGGGGGCGTGCTGGGCTGTCATTCACAAAACTGACAGCCCAGCACATCCCTGCATTTTATAGAGCAGCTGAGCTATCCCTCACTGTGTCCTTAGGGCCTTGTGAATGACAGGATCATGAAAGTACCCCCTCTTCCAGGGAACCATCTGACCCCCAGGTTTCCCAGGAAACCTTAAATGGAAGGCCCGGATCAAGCGATCAGTCCACACAGATCGAGCCAGAACCCAGGATCTCTTGTCAGTATCATATCCCCTCCAATGAAACAGATATTGGAGGGAATTTTGAACATTTTGAGAATCCACAATCCTCTCCGCCTCATACTCCAAATCTCCATTTACAGTAACCGAAGGAGGTGAGGACAAGGGAGACAACACAGAAAAGACAAACTCTTTTAATAGGGATCGGTGGAAGACATTTGGAATGCGAAGATACAGAGGAAGGTTTAATCTAAAGGCCACCAGAATGCCTATTTCCAGAATCACATAAAGGTCAATAAATTTAGGACCCAAATTCGCCGATAGTACTTTAAGCTTATTATTTTTGGAAGATAACCAGACCTTATCACCTATTTTAAAGATAGGACCTGTCGAACATTTTCTATCGACCTTCCATTTTTGAGGAAGCAGAACCACCTCAATATTCTTTAGAACCTCCCTCCAGACATCCCCAAATTTTGTAAGGCAATCTCCACTCCTGGACGCTCAGAACTTCTCCTAGAGAATTCAAGAATTTAGGAATTGGCTGTATTGCCGATCTCAGACAGACTGGGGACTTATTTGTCCATGGATTTCATCATAGATTTGCCTTTGTATGGTGCGAAAAACTGTTATTTGGGTTTACCGATTCTGTACACAGGCTCATTTTGTTCCTTTATCGGGGTTATCTAATGCTGAAAAACTTTTCAGGTTATGACAGACTTTAGTGTGTCCGTAAACTTTACAAGTGGAAACAAAATCTCTAATATCATTAAACATGGATGGCTACTAGTGATGGGCGTGCACTAAAATGCTTGGGTACTCGTTACTCGGATCGAGCAAATCGTAATGCTGGGGTGCTCTACTCGGGTAACGAGTTTAATGGAAGTCAATGGGAAACTCAGCGCTGAAATGGCATGGAAACAGCATGTGGAAGACTCCTGGAAGCATCTCTGAATCTGAGGTCGCTGCTGTGAACAATGTTGTCAGAGTAAGAAGCCACTTTTACAGACTGCCAATAAAACACAAAAAGGAAGTTGAAATAGATCTTCCTGGAAAAAATGTTAACATTCTATCCAGAATAATGACTTGTATAAAAGGCAAAATAAATAAGAGAAAAAAAATCTCAACACGATGGGCTATGTTCACATGTAGTGTTTTTTCTGCATTTTTGCAAGTTCACATTGATTTGAACAGTGAAAAAAAATTCACCAGTAAATGTCATTTTAACATTTTAATACCTTATCTGGCCATGTGGTTTGTGAAACATGATCAGACACATCCTGTTTAATTTATGAATGTCCCATTTTTTTTGTAGAGGACCATCAGGTGGCCCTTACTATTGTTAGAGGGGCAGCAGTCGGCCCTCTCTATTGTAAGAGGGCCATTCAGCGGCCCTCGCTCAAATTTTAGAGGGCCAGCAGCCGGCCCTCACTCAACATTTTTAGAGGGCCAGCAGCCAGCTATGCTTTGCATAGCTATTATTGATACTGCAATATAATGAGTCCATCTGAGGTGGTCAAATTTTCTTTTTCGGATATATTCTGTAAAGTTTGAAACTTGGAGGGCCAGTAGGTAGCCCTCACAATTTATTAAGTGCCAGCAGGCGATCTCCACTATTTTTAGGCGCCCAGCAGGTGTCTTGTAGACAGATGAGACAAAAATAGAGTTTATTGTTAAAGCACATTATTAAACTGTTTACTGTAAATGAAATGAGGCCTACAAATAAAGGAACTGGGTGCCTTGACTGTGTACAAGGCATAATCAAATGTGAAGATTCCCAAAGGATTTTGGGTAGCAATGTAGTGCCCAGTGTTAGAAAGCTGGATTTGCATCCTAGGTCACGGATCTTTCAGCAGGACAATGACCCCAAACATACTTCAAGAAGCACCCAGAAATAGATAGAAGCAAAGCACTGGAGAATTCTGAAGTGGTAATTCCTTTTCCAGTTGTGTAAAGTCTCCCACCACTAAATCTTACATGCAGAAGCTACAGAGAAACTGCGAATGGACACATTAAATCAGTTAATTTTGCTTGCTTTGATGAATTTCTGAGTACAGATTGTTATGATCTGCAACATAAACTAAGGAAAGAAAGGGGAAAGCTGTACTTACAGTAAGACTAAGCTGAATCCCTACGATGTAGCGGGCAGCCTGTTCCTTGTGAACAGACCTGCCTTCGTCCTCGGCTAGTCTGAACGGAGACCTATAGAATAAAGGGAGGGGTCCCTAAAAGAACTAAGGACTGGGATAAAAATGGGACACCTCCTAACAGAAGTTGTTGCAGAGCAAAAGACAAACAGACAAAAAGTACTAGAGGTCTCAGAGGACCAACCGAACTAGACAGAGATAGGCACCGAAGCACCTGGCTAGAGAGACAGGCAAAAAACACTGAAGTCCAGCAAAGCCAGAAGGGCGGAGCTGGAATATATAGGCAGCTGGTCACGTGACGGCAAAACACAAGATAGCAAAAACTAAAAGGAGGGTTCTAACACAGATCACTTTAAAAATTATGAATCTCAGTCAGTGTTTTGAAAAAACAATCAAGTTATAGACAGTGGAAGAGATGTATGTGACCACAATGAACACTCATTTCCACCAGATGATACCTAGCATGAATCCTTTTCTGTTCTCTTATACTAAATGCAGCTACCAGTGGTATCAATAGGGAATAGAATAGACTTTTTTTTCGATTGCAGCATCAAGGACTACAAGGCAATAATCCCTTACTAGATGCCTGTAATACGCTATCCCTAGTGCGACAGCTCACCGTACATGAATTGCAGATAAGAGAGGAAATATTGTAGAAGACAGAATAGATTTGAATTGGCCCTGAAAAGATTTTTTTTTACATGCCAGCGCCAAACTGTGGAGGAACACAAAAAACCCCGCTTGCTTAGATGAATTTCTGAGCACAGATCACCGTAAAAATCACAAATCTGTCAATGAGTTTTTTGATAAAGGTAATCAAATTATAGACAGTGTAAGACAGGGGTCTCAAACTCGGCTGGGTATAAGGGCCGCACATGGAAAAAATTTGAATTTGGGGGGCCGCATTCTTTTCAGGACAAAAGTGACATTTTTGTTGTGTTTGCTTTATTATTTTATAGCTTGGGTTGTTATGGATGTGGCAACAACAAATGTGCACTTTTTTTGTTTACTTAGTTTATATATAAAATAGCATTTTTAGTGGCAAAATATTTTTTCATGCTTTATATATTTTTTTTTTTTCATTTTTACAATTTTGTTTTCCTCAATTGGCCACATACAGTTATATTGCCTTACAATTAGCACCATATAGTAATTCTGGCAAACACCTTGTAGTAATATACCCTATCCTGGTCTCTATCTGGTTGTAATGTCCCCCATCCTGGTCCCCATCTTGAAGTAATGTCACATCATGGTCCCTATCTTGTGGTAATGTCCCCATCCTGGTCAAGATCTTGTAGTTATGTCCCCATTCTGGTCTCCATCTTGTAGTAATATCCCCCATCCTGGTTCTCATCTTGTAGTAATGCTCCATCCTGGTTCTTATCTTGTAGTAATGTCCCAATCCTGGTCCTCATCTTGTAGTAATGCCCCATCCTGGTCTCCATAATGTGGTAATGTCCCCAGCCTTGTTCTCTTCTTGTGTTAATGCCCCATCCTGGTCCCCATCTTGTAGTAATATCCCCATCCTTGTCCTCATCTTGTAGTAATGTCCCATCCTGGTTCCCATCTTGTAGTAATGTCCCATCCTGTTCAAGATCTTGTAGTTATGTCCCTATACTGGTCTCCATCTTGTAGTATTGTCCCCATCCAGGTCCTCATCTTATAATAATGTTCCCATTCTGGTCCTCATCTAGGAGTAATGTCCCCATCCTGGTCCTCATCTTGTAGTAATGTTCCCATCCTGGTCCTCATCTTGTATTAATGCCCCATCCTGGTCCTCACTTGTAGTAATGTCCTCATCCTGGTCCTCATCTTGTAGTAATGTCCCCTATCCTGGTCCCCATATTGTAGATATGTCCCCATTCAGGTCCCCATATTGTAGGCACTGCATGTCCCCATCCATGTTCCCATATTGTTGACATGTTTCATCCAGGTCCCTATATTGTAGGTATGTTCCCATCCAGATCCTCATATAGCAGTTAGGTCCTCATCCAGGTCCCCATATTGTAGCTATGTCCCCATCCAGGTCCTCATATTGTGGATATGTTTCATCCAGGTCCCCATATTGTAGTTAGGTCCCCATCCTGTAGATATGTCCCCATCCAGGTCCCCATATTGTAGGTATATCCCCATCCAGGTCCCTATATTATAGTAAGGGCTCCATCCAGGTCCCCATATTGTGGATATGTCTCCATCCAGGTTCCCATATTGTAGATATGTCCCCATCCAGGTCCCCATATTGTGGATTGTCCCCTTCCAGATCCCTATATTGTGGATATGTTCCCTATTGTATCTTCATATACACAAAAAAAAAGAGAGAAAAAAAAAGATTCATCTCACCTATCCTCCATTCCCTCAGCTTCCTTCCTGCATATGCTGGGACCATAGACCCCTTGACAATCCTGACCGGGCAGCCACCGAGGTACTGTTGTGCAGAGACCAGCTTTCAGCAATACTGGCAGCCGCCGACCAATCAGAGGCTAGCAGCTGACATCTTCGCATGGTAGTAACATCATACGCTCTTGCGCCGGAATGCCGATGTCAGCTGCTAGCCTCTGATTGACCGGCAGCTGACATTGTTATTGCTGTGCAGAGAGTGGGTCTCTGAGTGGTAATACATTTCAATTGAATGTGTGTCCAAGGACGCATATTCAACTGAAATAAAGTGCAGATGTCGGTGGCTCCAAGTCTGGGCCGCGATCGTCAAGGAGGGTCGATGGTGCCTGCGGGCCGCATAAAGCAGCCTTAGGGGCCGCATGCGACCTGCGGGCCGCGTGTTTGAGACGCCTGGTGAAAGAGATGTATGTCACCAGAATGAACAGTCATTTCCACCAGATAGTAACAAGTACCTATCTGTATACTAAATGCATAGGGATTAATAGAGAATAGACTAGATATTTTTTTTGGGGGGGGGGGGGGGTTTCCGATTGCAGCAGCAATGACTGTTATTTCATAAACCCTGCTGAGGAATATAGTGGAGCGGTGTTCGACTCGAACTGTTCGCCAATCTCAAATTCGAGCTGTTTTGGGCGGTGTTCGAGTCGTTCGACGAACGCGAACGATTTGCAAAAAATTCGGCTGTTCGAGGTTATGTTCGATAACTGTTCGGGCACCAAAAGCGTAACTGGATTTTTTCACATCATGCAGGGATTGTCTGCCCCTCACTGTAATGCCACAGCCATGGTGGTTGTGGCATTATAGTGGTTGCCCAAATCGATGGGAACAGTACTCACAGTGAAACATGAAAAGCCGGCAATTCATCAGCGGCATACACCGGTACCCGACAATTTAGAACAGAAAGAATAGAGCATCACACATAGATTAGATAGATAGAAACATGTCAGTCACATATATAATAAGTACAGTGATAGTGTTGATTACTGTACTTCTCATTTAGTGTTAAAATAAAGGATTTATTAAAAAAAAATTGGCGTGGGGTTCCCCGTAATTTTAGTCTCTAGCGGAGGTTAAGCAGACAGCTGGGGCAGATGTTTGAAGCCTGGGAAGGGGGTAATACCCACGGAGCTTCCCAGGCTACTAAAATCAGCCCCCAGCTGAATACCTAGCCTTTACTAGCTATTAAACTGGGGGAACCCCCAAAAAAATGACGTGGGGTCCCCCCCTATTTTAATAACTAGCAAAGGCTAGGCAGACAGCTGGGGGCTGATATTAATAGCCCAGGAAGGGTGCCATAAATATTGGTCCCCTCCCAGGCTAGAAACATCAGCCGTCAGCCGACCCAAAAAATGGCTTGCGGCATGGCAAGCTGGATGGCAGTGTTCTGCTGCGCTCCAGCCTGTCATGTCGATGTAGCAGAGCTGGAGCCGTCATGGGAACCATGGAAATGTAAGGATGATGTTGGTTTATTATTTTATTTTTATTGCAGGAGATAGTTGGCTTCAGCTGGAATGGGCGTGATGGTAAGTATGGTTTAATTTAGAACAATAAAGAATTGTGTGTTTATTTCAATTAAAAGACTTTATTCTGAGTGTTTGTGCTTTTTTTTTACTTTGACTATGGGGTTAGTAATGGGGGTGTCTTATAGACGCCTCTCCATTACTAACATGGGCTTGATGTCAGCTGGCATTATAAGCTGACATCAACCCCAACCCTATTATCCCACTGCCTCCGCTACAGGGCAGTGGGAAGAGCGAGACTAAGTGCCAGAATTGGCGCATCCTATGGATGCGCCATTTCTGGGGCGGCTGACGGCTGGTGTTTTTAGCCTGGGAGGGGACCAATATTCATGGCACCCTTCCTGGGCTATTAATATCAGCCCCCAGCTGTCTGCCTAGCCTTTGCTAGCTATTAAAATAGGGGGGACCCCACGTCATTTTTTTGGGTGTCCCCATTTTAATAGCTAGTAAAGGCTAGGTATTCAGCTGGGGGCTGATATTAGTAGCCTGGGAAGCTCCGTGGGTATTACCCCCTTCCCAGGCTTCAAACATCTGCCCCAGCTGTCTGCTTAACCTCCGCTAGAGACTAAAATTACGGGGAACCCCACGCCAATTTTTTTTTTAATAAATCCTTTATTTTAACACTAAATGACAAGTACAGTAATCAACACTATCACTGTACTTATTATATATGTGACTGACATGTTTCTATCTATCTAATCTATGTGTGATGCTCAATTCTTTCTGTTCTAAATTGTCGGGTACCGGTGTATGCCGCTGATGAATTGCCGGCTTTTCATGTTTCACTGTGAGCACTGTTCCCATCAATTTGGGCAACCACTGTAATGCCACAACCACCATGGCTGTGGCATTACAGTGAGGGGCAGACAATCCCTGCATGATGTGAAAAAATCCAGTTATGCTTTTGGTGCCCGAACAGTTATCGAACATAACCTCGAACAGCCGAATTTTTTGCAAATCGTTCGCATTCGTCGAACGACTCGAACAACGCCCAAACCAGCTCGAATTTGAGATTGGCGAACAGTTCGAGACGAACACCGCTCATCTCTACAAATAAGTCCCGAGTCTTTCTGAGATCCGCAACAGAGCCAATTCCTCAATTGGATGCGAAACGCTCCACTATATTCCCCAGCAGGGTTTATGAAATAACAGTCATTGCTGCTGCAATCGGAACCCACCCCCCCCCCCCCACAAAAAAAAATTTCTATTCTATTCTCTATTAATCCCTATGCATTTAGTATACAGATAGGTACTAGCTACCATCTGGTGGAAATGACTGTTCATTCTGGTGACATATATCTCTTACACCAGGGGTCTCAAACACGCAGCCCGCAGGTCGCATGCGGCCCCTAAGGCTGCTTTATGCAGCCCGCAGGCACCATCGACCCCCCTTAACGATCGCGGCCCAGACTTGAAGCCACAGACATCTGTACTTTATTTCAGTTGAATATGCATCCTTGGATACACATTCAATTGAAATGTATTACCACTTGGAGACCCACTCTCTGCACAGCAATAACAATGTCAGCTGCCGGCCAATCAGAGGCTAGCAGCTGACATCGGCGTTCCGGCGCAGGAGCGTATGATGTTACTACCATGCGAAGATGTCAGCTGCTAGCCTCTGATTGGTCGGCGGCTGCCAGTATTGCTGAGAGCTGGTCTCTGCACAACAGTACCTCGGTGGCTCCCCGGTCAGGATTGTCAAGGGGTCTATGGTCCCTGCATATGCAGGAAGGACGCTGAGGGAATGGAGGACAGGTGAGATGAATCTTTTTTTTTCTCTCTTTTTTTTGTGTATATGAAGATACAATAGGGAACATATCCAGAATATGGGGATCTGGATGGGGACAATCCACAATATGAGGACCTGGATGGGGACATATCCACAATATGGGAACCTGGATGGAGACATATCCACAATATGGGGACCTGGATGGAGCCCTTACTATAATATAGGGACCTGGATGGGGACACACCTACAATATGGGGACCTGGATGGGGACATATCTACAGGATGGGGACCTAACTACAATATGGAGACCTGGATGAAACATATCCACAATATGGGGACCTGGATGGGGACATAGCTACAATATGGGGACCTGGATGAGGACCTAACTACAATATGAGGATCTGGAAGGGAACATACCTGCAATATAGGGACCTGGATAAAACATGTCAACAATATGGGAACATGGGTGGGGACATGCAGTACCTACAATATGGGGACCTGAATGGGGACATATCTACAATATGGGGACCAGGATAGGGGACATTACTACAAGATGAGGACCAGGATGAGGACATTACTACAAGTGAGGACCAGGATGGGGCATTGCTACAAGGTGAGGACCAGGATGGGAACATTACTACAAGATGAGGACCAGGATGGGGACATTACTCCTAGATGAGGACCAGAATGGGAACATTACTATAAGATGAGGACCAGTATGGGGACAATACTACAAGATGGAGACCAGTATAGGGACATAACAACAAGATCTTGACCAGGATGGGACATTACTACAAGATTGGAATCAGGATGGGACACTACTACAAGAAGAGAACAAGGCTGGGGACATTACTACAACATGAGAACCAGGTTTGGGACATTACTACAAGATGAGAACCAGGATGGGGCATTACTACAAGATGAGAACCAGGATGGGGGATATTACTACAAGATGGAGACCAGAATGGGGACATAACTACAAGATCTTGACCAGGATGGGGACATTACCACAAGATAGGGACCATGATGTGACATTAATTCAAGATGGGGACCAGGATGGGGGACATTACAACCAGATAGAGACCAGGATAGGGTATATTACTACAAGGTGTTTGCCAGAATTACTATATGGTGCTATGGTGCTAATTGTAAGGCAATATAACTGTATGTGGTCAATTGAGGAAAACAAAATTGTAAAAATGAAAAAAAAGAAAATATATAAAGCATGAAAAAATATTTTGCCACTAAAAATGCTATTTTATATATAAAGTAAGTAAACAAAAAAAAGTGCACGTTTGTTGTTGCCACATCCATAACAACCCAAGCTATAAAATAATAAAGTAAACACAACAAAAATGTCACTTTTGTCCTGCAAAGAATGCGGCCCCCCAAATTCAAATTTTTTCCATGCGTGGCCCTTATACCCAGCCGAGTTTGAGACCCCTGTCTTACACTGTCTATAATTTGATTACCTTTATCAAAAAACTCATTGACAGATTTGTGATTTTTACGGTGATCTGTGCTCAGTAATTCATCTAAGCAAGCAGGGTTGCTTGCGTTCCTCCACAGTTTGGCGCTGGCATGTAAAAAAAAATCTTTTCAGGGCCAATTCAAATCTATTCTGTCTTCTACAATATTTCCTCTCTTATCTGCTATTCATGTACGGTGAGCTGTCGCACTAGGGATAGCGTATTACAGGCATCTAGTCAGGGATTATTCCCTTGTAGTCCTTGATGCTGCAATCGAAAAAATAGTCTATTCTATTCCATATTAATATCACTGGTAGCTGCATTTAGTATAAGAGAACAGAAAAGGATTCGTGCTAGGTATCATCTGGTGGAAATGAGTGTTCATTGTGGTCACATACATCTCTTCCACTGTCTATAACTTGATTGTTTTTTCAAAACACTGACTGAGATTCAAAATTTTTAAAGTGATCTGTGTTAGAACCCTCCTGTTAGTTATTGCTATCTTGTGTTTTGCAGTCACGTGACCAGCTGCCTATATATTCCAGCTCCACCCTTCTGGCTTTGCTGGACTTCAGTGTTTTTTGCCTGTCTCTCTAGCCAGGTGCTTCGGTGCCTATCTCTGTCTAGTTCGCTTGGTCCTCTGGGACCTCTTGTACTTTTTGTCTGTTTGTCTTTTGCTCTGCAACAACTTCTGTTAGGAGGTGTCCCATTTGTATCTCAGTCCTTAGTTCTTTTAGGGACCCCTCCCTTTATTCTATAGGTCTCCGTTCAGACTAGCCGAGGACAAAGGCGGGTCTGTTCACAAGGAACAGGCTGCCCGCTACATCGTAGGGATTCAGCTTAGTCTTACTGTAGGGACAGCTTTCCCCTTTCTTTCCTTAGTTTATGTTGCAGATCATAACAGTAAGTCCAGCCCAAAAAAAAAACCTAAAAGGAAAGAAATTCGGGGAACAGTATGGTTTCGGTCCAGGAGTTGGCTCAACGCCTGCAGGGATTGTCTCTGGAGGTGGCCGAGCTTCAGGAACACGTGAGTAGCTGTCCTGGAGCGCATTTTGTCAAACCAAAGGTAGGACTGCCTGATGTTTTTTATGGTAAACAGCAAGATTTTTTTTCCTTTTCTTGGGGGGTTATTTATTTTACCTTATACACAAGTCTTTATCCTGGAAAGGAACTTCCTTAACATATTTCACAGGAAAGCAGTTTCAGTTTCGTTTTTGAACGTTTTATTGTGAGCCCTTAAAAGTGGCTTAATACCTCTGACCACGTTGTTGACAGCAGTGACCTGGGGGTCAGAAATGTTTCCTGGGGCGATCCCCATGCTGTCCCCATGTCAGTTGAGCACTGTCACTATCGTTTTGGGCACTTGTTAGGCTTTTAAAAGACTTCTGGGGGTGCCGCCGCAAAAATGCTCGGGTCTCCCATAGACTAACATTGGGCCCGTTGCTCGGGCCGAGCACCCGAGTATCACGGCGAGCTCGGCCCAAGCTTCAAGCACCCGAGCATTTTAGTGCTTGCTCAACACTAGTTATAGTCCTTGATACTACAACCGAAAAAAAAAGAAAAAAAAGTCTATCCTATTCCTTATTAATACCGCTGTTAGCTGCATTTAGTTTAGGGATTGGTGCTTGGTATCATCTGGTGGAAATGAGTGTTCATTGTGGTCACATACATCTCTTCCACTGTCTATAACTTGATTGTTTTTTCAAAACATTGACTGAGAGATTCATGATTTTTAAGTGATCTGTACTCAGAAATTCATCAAAGCAGGCAAAATTAACTGATTTACTGTGTCCATTCGCAGTTTTTCTGTAGCTTCTGTATTTAAGATTTAGTGGTGGGAGACTTTGCACTACTGGAGCTGGAATTACAACTTCAGAATTCTCCAGTGCTTTGTTACTATCTATTTCTCGGTGCTTCTTGAAATATGTTTGGGGTCACTTTCCTGCTGAAAGATCCATGACCTAGGATGCAAACCCAACTTTCTAACACTGGGCACTACATTGCGACCCAAAATCCTTTGGGAATCTTCACATTTGATTATGCCTTGCACAGAGTCAAACAAAGAAAGGGTGGGGGGGAGAAGCGCTGTGCCTGTGTGAACCCGATAGATTATAAACTGGCTGTGCGAATAATGGTAGGCTGCTCACCTTTGGGGGTTGTGCAAACCGCACAACCCAGGTGTGGAAGCCTCTGGTATACAAGGTAGTTGCTGCCGATTACGGTGCGTGGCCTCTGATGACCGCTGTCTGCTGCCGATCACGTGGTACCGGGTACGGATCACGTGGACGGTGACGTCATCAAGGTCCTGGTTCCAGCGAGCGCATACAGTTCCCTGCAGCTCCGAGCCACAAATCCCCTCGGTGAATGCAGAAAATGTACAGATAGATTGTGGTCAAATTCGGGCTCCAGGAACTGGAGAAAAATGACTGGAAGGATATTTAAAAGAAAACGAACCTCTTTATTCGACAATGTTATGCCCACAACGCGTTTCTGCAGAGATTTGCTGCCTTCATCAGGTGGAATCTCATCGGTATGTGTGATGCTCTATTCTTTCTGTTCTAAATTGTCGGGTACCGATGCTGAATTGCCGACCGGCTTATTTAAAGAGAGTGTCTTCTGTTCAGTTTGTCAGCTTTTGGACACCTTTGAAGGTGTTTTCTATGTGTTTTTATTTGCCTGCCATTGGTTTTAAAGGTGTTCGACGGTGTTCGACAGTGTTCTAAGGTGTTCGACGAACAGTTCCACGAACATCCCGGTGTTCGACGAACGGAACCGAACACGAACACTACGGGGGTGGCTCAACGCTACTTATTTGTCCATGGATTTCATCATGGATTTGCCTTTGTATGGTGCAAAAATTGTTATTTGGGTTTACCGATTCTGTACACAGGCTCATTTTGTTCCTTTATCGGGGTTATCTAATGCTGAAAAACTTTCCAGGTTATTTATTAGTAATGTTGTGAGATTGCATGGAATTCCTCTTAACATTGTGTCTGATAAGGGAGTGCAATTTGTCTCTAAATTATGGTGGGTTTCTTGTAATAAACTGGGATTTACTTGTCCTTTTCCTCTGCTTACCACCCTGAAACCAATGGTCAGACAGAAAAGACAAATCAGGCTGGGTGCCCACGTAGCGTTTTTCAAGCGTTTATGCTGCGGAATTTCCGCAGCGTAAACGCTTGTTAAACGCTAGGTAATCCGCACCCCATGGTCCCCAAGGGGATTCCGCATGTTCTATGCACATGCTGCGGATTTTTCCGCAGCGTTTATGCTGCGTACAAAAATCCGCAGCATGTCTTTTAATTTTGCGGTAGCGCAGCGGAACTCCCACCATTGACTTGCATTGAGACGCATAGAAACCGCGACTGTACATTTGTACAAGTGGCTTCTATGCGTTTCTATGTGCGGATGATACCCAGTTCTGGAGGAGAGAAGACTCTCATCCAGACCTGGGTACCATTGTACCTGTAAAAAAAAGAATAAAATAACAAATAAAGTTATATTCACCTGTCCGGCGTCTTCTCTCTGAATGCCGGCATCGCTTGAGGACCTGCGGTGACGTCACAGTCATGTGACCGCAGGCCCTTCACCGCTCTGTCTCGCGATATGCCGGCAGCCGGGAACCAGCCAGGAAGCAGCGCTGCAGCCACGCCGGGGCCTCGGGGGTGAGTATAGCTTGATTTGGTTTAATTTTTACGGTTCACACTGTATAAATCCATGCTGTTTGCATGGATTTATACAGTGTGACCTAGTTGTCAAGCACTTTCCAAGTGATGCTATCGCCTGGAAAGCGCTTGTCAATCTACATGCGGAAATGCATGTGGATCCGCATGTATTCTGCAGGAAAAACGCATGCACAATCTGCATGCGTTTTTTCTGCCAGGGAGATGCAGAAATGCTGCAGAAATTTTCTGCTTCATTTCTGCATCGTGGGCACATAGCCTCAATGGTTGGAACAAATTTTAAGGTGCTTTTGTTGCCGCTCAGCAGGAGGGTTGGTCTCCATTTTCACCTCTGGCTGAGTTTGCCTTTAACACTCAGGTCAATTAGTGTACTGGAACCTCACCTGTCTTTGTAATTATGATTTTCATCCCCATTTTGGTGAATTCTCTAGGATAAGTTTTGAGCGTCCAGGAGTGGAGATTGCCATACAAAAACTTGGGGATGTCTGGAGGGAGGTTCTAAAGAATATTGAGGTGGCTCAGCTTCCTCAAAAATGGAAGGTCGATAGAAAATGTTTGACAGGTCCTGTCTTTAAAATAGGTGATAAGGTTTGGTTATCTTCCAAAAATAATAAGCTTAAAGTACTATCGGCGAATTTGGGTCCTAAATTTATTGGCCTTTATGAGATTCTGGAAGTAGTCAATCTGGTGGCCTTTAGATTAAAACTTCCTCTATATCTTCACATCCCAAATGTCTTTCACAGATCTCTGTTAAAAGAGTTTGTCTTTTCTGTGTTGTCTCCCAGCTGGTTATGACAGACTTTAGTGTGTCCAAAAACTTTACAAGTGGAAACAAAATCTCTAATATCATTAAAGATGGATGGCTACGAGTGATGGACGTGCACTAAAATGCTTGGTTACTCATTACTCGGATCGAGCAAATCGTAATGCTCGGGTGCTCGACCTTTGTAAAGAGTTTAATGGAAGTCAATGGGAAACTCGATGGAAACAGCGCTGAAATGGCATGGGAACAGCATGTGGAAGACTCCTGGAAGCATCTCTGAATCTGAGGTTGCTGCTGTGAACAATGTTGTCAGAGTATGAAGCCACTTTTACAGACTGAAAATAAAAGATACAACAACAAAGCTAAAATGGATTTTCCTGGAAAATATTTTAAGAAACATTCTATTCAGAATAATGACTTGTCTATAAGGTAAAATAAATAAGAGAAAAAAAAAATCTCAACACCTTGGGCTATGTTCACACGTAGTGTTTTTTTCTGCGTCTTTGCAAGTTCACATTGCTTTGAACAGTGAAAAAAAATTCACCTGTGAATCTAATTTTAAAATTTTAATACCTTATCTGGCCATGTGGTTTGTGAGACATGATCTGACATATCCTGTTTAATTTATGAAAGAGGGACTCTGAAAGTCCCATTTTTTTTTGTAGAGGACCATCAGGCGACCTTTACTATTGTTAGAGGGGCAGCAGTCGGCCCTCTCTATTGTAAGAGGGCCATTCAGTGGCCTTCACTCAAATTTTAGAGGGCCAGCAGCCAGCCCTCACTAAGCATTTTTGGAAGGCAGCAGCCGGTTATGCTTTCCATAGCCGTTATTGATACTGAAATATAATACAGTCCATCTGAGGTGGTCAAATTTTCTTTTTCGTATAAATTCTGTAAAGTTTGAAACTTGGAGGGCCAGCAGGTGGCCCTTACAATTTATTAAGTGCCAGCAGGTGACCTCCACTATTTGTAGGCGGCCAGCAGGTGTGTTGTGGACAGATGAGACCAAGATAGAGCTTATTGTTAAAGCACATCATTCAACTATTTACGGTAAATGAAATGAGGCCTACAAATAAAGGCACTGGGTGCCTTGACTCTGTGCAAGGCATAATCAAATGTGAAGATTCCCAAAGGATTTTGGATCGCAATGTAGTGCCCAATGTTAGAAAGTTGGGTTTGCATCCTAGGTCATGGATCTTTCAGCAGGAAAGAGACCCCAAACATATTTCAAGAAGAAATAGATAGTAACAAAGCACTGGAGAATTCTGAAGTTGTAATTCCAGCTCCAGTAGTGCAAAGTCTCCCACCACTAAATCTTAAATACAGAAGCTACAGAAAAACTGCGAATGGACACATTAAATCAGTTAATTTTGCCTGCTTTGATGAATTTCTGAGTACAGATCACTTAAAAAATCATGAATCTCTCAGTCAATGTTTTGAAAAAACAATCAAGTTATAGACAGTGGAAGAGATGTATGTGACCACAATGAACACTCATTTCCACCAGATGATACCAAGCACCAATCCCTAAACTAAATGCAGCTAACAGCGGTATTAATAGGGAATAGGATAGACATTTTTTTTCTTTTTTTTTTCGGTTGCAGCATCAAGGACTATAACTAGTGTTGAGCGAGCATTAAAATGCTCGGGTGCTTGAAGCTTGGGCCGAGCTCGCCGTGATACTCGGGTGCTCGACCCGAGCAACGAGCCCAATGTTAGTCTATGGGAGACCCGAGCATTTTTGCGGCGGCACCCCCAGAAGACTTTTAAAAGCCTAACAAGTGCCCAAAACGATAGTGACAGTGCTCAAATGACATGGGGACAGCATGGGGATCGCCCCAGGAAGCATTTCTGACCCCCAGGTCACTGCTGTCAACAACGTGGTCAGAGGTATTAAGCCACTTTTACGGGCTCACAATAAAAAGTTCAAAAACAAAACTGAAACTGCTTTCCTGTGAAATATGTTAAGGAAGTTCCTTTCCAGGATAAAGACTTGTGTATAAGATAAAATAAATAACCCCCCAAAAAAATACTCCTCCACACCTTGAGCTATGTTCACAAGTAGCATTTTTTATGCGCTTTTGCACTTTTGTATTGCTTTCAACCGTGACAAATGCATTCACCGGGAAATGTCATTTTAACATTTTACAACCTTATCTGGCCATGTGCTGTGTGACACATGCATACAGTGCTGAAAAGACATGGGAACAGCATTGGGAAAACCCCTGGAAGCATCTCTGACACCCAGGTCACTGCCTAAAAGTGTGCCCATCAGAAGTCATCCTTGCCGCATCAGAAGATGCAGACTTGCAACTATCCCCGTTCAAGTTCTTGTCCCAGGGCACTGTTCAATTGTACCCCCCCTATTCCTTGCAATGCAAGCGCAAATATGCAGCCAACCACCCACCCACCCCCAGACTGCTATACCATACTGCTTGCTTCCCCTTGAAATTGGGCCTTTTAGGCATGTGGAGGCGGAATCGGGCCACCAGGTCATGGCTGCGTTGGCGGCCTGGAATCCATACTCGGTCCCCAGCCCCCCCGCGGCCGGGTGTCCATACACGGTCCCCAGCCGCCTGATACAATTTAGCATCTGCTTGGTTTTCTTGGAATGCAAGCGTAAGTGTGCAGCCTGCCACCCACCCCCAGGCTGCAATACCATACTGCTTGCTTGCTTGCACTTGAAATTGGGACTTTTAGGCATGTTGAGGCGGGAATCTGGCCACTACGCCATGGCTGCGTTGACGGCCTGGAATCCATACTCAGTCCCCAGCCGCCCGGCGGCCGGGTGTCCACACTCGGTCCCCAGCCGCCAGGGGGCGGCCGGGTGTTCATACTTGGTCCCCAGCCGCCCCGCAGCCGGGTGTCCATAAACGGTCCCCAGCCGCCCCTATTTCTCCTTGGAACATCCCCCCACACACTTTTCTTAGCCCGCCCTCCTTTAGGGCAGCATTGGACGAGCCCACCAGAGAACCAGACTCCTCCAGTGGGCCCTGGTTTCGCCATCAGGGGAGTTGAGAGTGCCAAGGTGAGGACCATGATGATGATGATGATAGAAGTTAGCATCTGCTTTGTTTTCTTGGAATGCAAGCGCATGTATGTAGTAGCGGCTAGGCCTGAGGTGGTCAGCGTTTTGGCGCATATCCTACCTCCTCCGAGGATTGCTGGATGTTTTCCTGCTACTATCCCAGTTCTATGACTCCCATTAAAACAAAGCTTCAGGTGATAAATGATGGATGTGGTAGCGGCAAAGGAGAAAGAGCAGGAGGAACAGGGAACATTCACATCAATATCAGGCCAGTCAACCACATATGTCTTGTAGGATATGTTTCTGTAACAAAATGAGCGGTTCGGCTACACAGTTATAGGGCATACAGTGAGTGCAATGCCTACCAAAAATTTTAAGGCACTCCAATGCCCTTTGGAAATGACATGGAGGTCAGAGGGCCTTAACTAAACCGTTTTTTCCATTTATAGCAGCTGGGTCTCCTGTACACTGTTGGCTTAAGCAGTGAATGGAAGGCTTTCCAAAAATTATGAGGAACTGCAATGCTAAAAACCTTCTATCCATTATTGGGGAGTGGGTCTCCCTTAGCTTTCGCCTTTTCATTGAAAAGCAAAAGCTGACTAAAATTAGGAGGAAATGCAATGCCCGTTGGAAGCGTCGTGGAGGTTAGAGGTAATTAAAAAAAACATTTCAATGCCCCTTGGAAGAGCTGTGGGATTCAGAGTGTCTTAAGAAGACGCTTTTAATCCTCCTTTGAAGAGACGTGGAGGTCCCAGTAGCTTAACAAGACGCTTTAATGCCCCTCAGAAGAGACGTGGAGGTCCCAGTAGCTTAACAAGACGCTTTTAATTCCCCTCGGAAAAGTGGTGGAGGTCACAGTAGCTGAGCAAGACGCGTTTAATACCCCTCAGAAGAGACGTGGAGGTCCCAGTAGCTTAACAAGATGCTTTTAATGCCCCTCAGAAGAGACGTGGAGGTCCCAGTAGCTTAACAAGACGGTTTTAATGCCCCTCGGAAAAGTGGTGGAGGTCCCAGTAGCTTAACAAGACACTTTTAATGCCCCTCAGAAGAGACGTGGAGTTCCCAGTAGCTTAACAAGACGCTTTTAATGCCCCTCAAAAAAGTGGTGGAGGTCCCATTAGCTTAACAAGACGCTTTTAATGCCCCTCAGAAGAGACGTGGAGGTCCCAGTAGCTTAACAAGACGCTTTTAATGCCCCTCGGAAAAGTGGTGGAGGTCACAGAAGCTTAACAAGATGCTTTTAATGTCCCTTGGAAAAGTGGTGGAGGTCGCAGTAGCTTAACAAGACGCTTTTAATGCCCCTCGGAAAAGTGGTCGAGGTCGCAGTAGCTTAACAAGACGCTTTTAATGCCCCTTACAAGAGCCATACATTACAGCATCTTAAAACATTATTCCCATTATTGGGGAGTGTGTCTCCCATAGTATTTGCTTATGCCTTCCAAGCAAAAGCTGCCAAAAATTTGGACGGAGGAACTTGCAATGCCCCTTACAAGAGCCATGCAGTAAAGCATATTACAAACATTATTCCCATTATTGGGGAGTGGGTCTCCCCTAGTATTTGCTTATGCCTTCCAAGCAAAAGCTGCCAAAAATTAGGACGGAGGAACTTGCAATGCTCCTTACAAGAGCCATGCAGTACAGCATATTACAAACATTATTCCCATTATTGGGGAGTGGGTCTCCCACAGTCTTTGCTTATGCCTTCTAAGCAAAAGCTGACAAAAATAAGGACGGAGGAACTTTCAATAATGGCAACAGGGACCACGGTCACCCTGGTGGTATAGTGGTGGTGGAGGCTGAGGATAAGGAGAAGAACATAAAACAGCCGATATGAGGAAGCGCATACCCATGTGTGGGTGTGAAGCGGTGCATGTGAAAAAACACAGTGGATTTGACTTTATGTTACTCTGCTGTCATTTGGTGGTGATGAGAAGTCTGGGCCAATCCAGCCCTTGTTCATTTTGTCAGCATTGTCAATTGACAGGCAAGTGCGCTTATCAGTTATAATTACCCCAGCGGCACTAAAAACACGCTCCGATAAAACCCTAATGGCAGGGCAGGCCAGGACCTCCAAGGCGTACAGAGCGAGTTCATTCCAAGTGTCCAGCTTGGATACCCAATAATTAAAAGGCACAGAGGAATCACGGAGGACGCTGGTACTGTCGGCAAGGTACTCCCTCACCATCTTTTGAAACGTTCCACTCCTTGTGAGAGTACCCCGCGCCTCAGGGCCTGTAAGCTAGGCGGGTCTCAGAAAACTGTCCCAGAACGTTGACAGTGTTCCCCTGCCTCTGCTGGATTGGAGTAGCCTCTCTCTCGCTTGTACGCCTTGGTTGGTCAACGAACTGTGACCTCTGCCGCTAGCGTGTTCAGATGGGAACTTTTTTAACAGTTCTGCAGCAAGGGCCTTTTGGTAGTGCCCCATTTTTGTGGACCTCTCTACCTCAGGAATATGAGAGTGAAAGTTCTCCTTGTAGCGGGGGCCTAAAAGTGTCACCACCCAGTAATGACTGTCACCCAACATTTTGACAACGCTGGGGTCACGGTTAAGGCAGTATAACAAAGTCAGCCATGCGTGCCAGACAGGTAATGGGCAAGACTTCCGTGTCCTCATCAAGATGACGACTGAACATGCTCTCCTCCTCCCCCGTGTCCTCAGGCTACCCACTCTGAACCGACGATATGACAGTTGTACAGGTACTACCGTCTACAGCGCATGATACAAGCTCCTGTTCTTCCTCCTCCTCCTCCTCATCCTCCTCTCCCTCATTGTCCCCCAATGCACGTTGGGATGAGATGAGGCTGGGCTGTGTGTAATCGACCGTTACGGCTTCTTGATCCATCTCATCATACTCTGGCTGCAATGCCTCCTCTTTAATTCTCTGCAGAGAGCATTGCAAAAGACAGACAAGTGGAATGCTGACGCTAATGATGGTGTCATCACCACTCACCATCTGGGTGGACTCCTCAAAGTTTGTCAAGATGGTACAGATGTCAGACATCCAGGTCCACTCCTGAGGTCTTATGTGTGGAGTCCTGAATATCGACGGCCCTGTTGCAGCTGGTACTCCAGAACTGCTCTCTTCTTCTCACAAATCCTTTGCAACATGTGGAGGGTAGAGTTCCAACGTGTGGGGACATCACACACCAGTCGGTGTGAAGGAAGCTGCAAACGCTGCTGCAACACAGCAAGGGCTGCGGAAGCTGGCGCCGACTTGCGAAAATGAGCTGACAGGCGGCGTACATTGACGAGCAGATCTGGCAACTCGGGGTAAGATTTAAGAAACCGCTGAACCATGAGGTTAAGCACATGAGCCAGGCATGGTACGTGTGTGATCTCGCCTCGCCTCAAAGCCGCCACCAGGTTACGACCATTGTCACACTGGATGTAGGTTCAGCGGTGTCAGCCACAGATCTGCCTGCTCTTTCACAGGTGTCCACAACTCACAAGCAGTGTGAGGTTTCTCATCTAATCTTAGGAGTTTCAGCACAGCCTGTTGCCGCTTGGTGCAGGCAGTACTGCAGTGCTTCCAGCTTGTAACTGATGTGGTGATATCTGAGATGGAGGTTGAACAAGATGAGGAGGATGATGCGCAGAAGCTGTACACTGTGGTGGCAACTCTGACTGACATAGGGCCCGCAATCCTCGGTGTGGGGAGGATGTGTTCCGTCCCAAGGTCCGACTGGGTCCCGGCTTCCACTATGTTTAACCAGTGTGCCGTCAGGGAGATGTACCGTCCCTGGCCGCAAGCACTTGTCCACGTGTCCGTTGTCAGGTGGACTCTCCCAGTAACTGCGTTGTTGAGGGCACGGCAGATGTTTTGGGACACGTGCTTGTGTAGTGCGGGGATGGCACACCGGGCAAAATAGTGTCAGCTGTGGACCGAGTACCGAAGGACGGACACCGCCATAAGGTTGCGGAAGGATTCCGTCTCCACCAGCCTAAAAGGCAGCATTTCCAATGCAAGCAATCGTGAAATGTGCGAATTTAGGACTGTGGCCTGTGGGGCTTTAGCTGCGAATTTCTGCTTTCGTTCAAAGGTCTGGGATATGGACAATTGAACGCTGCGGTGGGACGTGGACGTGGACGTTGATGCTGTTTCTTGAGAAACTGCCATAACAAGTGAAGACTGAGAGGAGGGGGCATCTTTGCATGCAGTATGGACATGGGATTGCCTTGCACACACAACAGGGGACTCTATTGCACGCACAACAGTGGAAAAAGCAGTGGTGACACCCGCTGACACTGGTTGTGGACCCTGGGGTTCACCCCACAAAGTCGGGTGCTTTGCTGCCATGTGCCTAATCATGCTGGTGGTGGTCAGGCTGGTAGTTTTGTCACCCCTGCTGATGCTGGCATGGCAGGTGGTACAAATGGCCTTTTTGGGGTTATCAGCAGAGTCTTTAAAAAAAATCCAGACTCTGGAAGACCTACCGGTTGTACTGGCAACGTCCCTCGTGTTGGTGTTACGGGGAACGGTTGCCCGCCTTCTGTCTGCGGCCACCACACTGCTTCTTCCTGCCTGTTGGGGTACTCTGCCTCTCTCCCCCTGTGTGCTGCTGGCCTCACTCTGCATGTCCTCCTGCCACGTTGGGTCAGTCAGTTACTAGATCATCCACCACATCCTCCTCTTCCACTTGTGCACCACGATCCTCCTCCTCACTTCCTGGCAATTGTGTCTCGTCATCGTCCACCTCTTGTGACAAATTGACAGCGTCGACTTCCTGTGGCCGTGGCTGTTCAAATATTTGGGCATCGCTACATGGGATCTCCTCTTCCACCACTTCAAGCGGAGCAGGTGAGGGGCACAAATCTGGAAATGGACCAGTGAACAGCTCTTCAGAGTGTCCAAGTGTGGGATCAGTTGCTGTCTGACGACACTCGGCATGGTGGGAGGAAGGAGCATCAGGGTGAGGAGGAGTATGCGGTCGAGACTCACGGCTACTAAGAGTCGACCGTGTGGAAGACAGGCCGGAGGTGGTGGTGCCCGGGTAACTGGAAGTATTATCTGCTATCCAATTAATAACCTGTTCACACTGATCAGTTCGCAATACTGGTGTTGTTCTGTGCTTCCCTAGTAATTCGGTCAAGAAGTGGGAGCGAGAAGATGTGGCTGTTGGTTGTGGCACATTTTCACCTTGGCCACGGCCCCGTCCTCTGCACGCACCATCACCAGAACGTCCACTTCCAAGTCCCTTGCCACGCGCCTTGCCCATTGTAAAGTAAGTAAAATAGCTTACACTCGCACTATCAATGGAAAAAGGGTAATAAAAAGTAGATTAGAACCGTGGAAGAGGAAAACCACAGTTCTATTTGTCTGGCCTACACCCGACTCTTTTAAACAATCTGAACAATCAGGGAGAAAATATTACTGTTTTTCTTTACGGAAAAAATACCAAAAGCTGAATAATAGAGATTTCTTACCGTGGAACAGCAAAATATATATATTTGCGGCTGAACAGTGAGCGACACACTCAAACTGTTTTTTTTAGATACAAATGGCCCAAAAGTGGATAATACAGAGGTTTGAACCGTGGAACTGCAAAACCACACTTGTATTTCTCGGGCCTACACCAGACTATTTTCAAAAGATATATTTGTGTCTGAACAATCAGGAGACACTATTATTTATTTTTTCCGGCCAAAAATTGCGAAAAGCAGGATAATCCAGAGATTTGACCCGTGGAACTGCAAAACCACACTTGTATTTCTCGGGCCTACACCAGACTATTTTCAACAGATATATTTGCGTCTGAACAATCAGGAGACACTATTTATTTTTTACGGCAAAAAATGCCAGAAGCAGGATAATAGAGATTTTTTTACCGTGGAGCAGCAAAACCACAGTTATAATTTACTGGTGTATACCAGACTTTTTTAAATATATATATATTTGCAGCTGAACAGTGAGCGACACACTCAAACTGTTTTTATTAGATACAAATGGCCCAAAAGTGGAGAATACAGAGGTTTGAACCGTGGAACTGCAAAACCACACTTGTATTTCTCGGGCCTACACCAGACTATTTTCAACAGATATATTTGTGTCTGAACAATCAGGAGACACTATTTATTTTTTATGGCAAAAAATGCCAAAAGAAGGATAATAGAGATTTTTTACCGTGGAACAGCAAAACCACAGTTATAATTTACTGGTGTATACCAGACTTTTTTAAATATATATATATTTGCGGCTGAACAGTGAGCAACAAACTCAAACTGTTTTTTTAGATACAAATGGCCCAAAAGTGGATAATACAGAGGTTTGAACCGTGGAACTGCAAAACCACACTAGTATTCCTCGGGCCTACACCAGACTATTTTCAACAGATATATTTGTGTCTGAACAATCAGGAGACACTATTATTTATTTTTTACGGCCAAAAATTGCGAAAAGCAGGATAATACAGAGATTTGACCAGTGGAACTGCAAAACCACACTTGTATTTCTCGGGCCTACACCAGACTATTTTCAACAGATATATTTGTGTCTGAGCAATCAGGAGACACTATTTATTTTTTACGGCAAAAAATGCCAAAAGCAGGATAATAGAGATTTTTTACCGTGGAACAGGAAAACCACAGTTATAATTTACTGGTGTATACCAGACTTTTTTAAATATATACAGTACAGACCAAAAGTTTGGACACACCTTCTCATTTAAAGATTTTTCTGTATTTTCATGACTATGAAAATTGTACATTCACACTGAAGGCATCAAAACTATGAATTAACACATGTGGAATTATATACTTAACAAAAAAGTGTGAAACAGCTGAAAATACGTCTTATAGTCTAGGTTCTTCAAAGTAGCCACCTTTTGCTTTGATGACTGCTTTCTACACTCTTGGCATTCTCTTGATGAGCTTCAAGAGGTAGTCACCGGAAATGGTCTTCCAACAATCTTGAAGGAGTTCCCAGAGATACTTAGCACTTGTTGGCCCTTTTGCCTTCACTCTGCGGTCCAACTCACCCCAAACCATCTCGATTCGGTTCAGGTCTGGTGACTGTGGAGGCCAGGTCATTTGGCGTAGCACTCCACCACTCTTCTTCTTGGTCAAATAGCCCTTACACAGCCTGGAGGTGTGTTTGGGGTCATTGTCCGGTTGAAAAATAAATGATGGTCCAACTAAACGCAAACCGGATGGAATATCATGCCGCTGCAAGATGCTGTGGTAGCCATGCTGGTTCAGTATGCCTTCAATTTTGAATAAATCCCCAACAGTGTCACCAGCAAAGCACCCCCACACCATCACACCTCCTCCTCCATGCTTCACGGTGGGAACCAGGCATGTAGAGTCCATCCGTTCACCTTTTCTGCGTCGCACAAAGACACGGTGGTTGGAACCAAAGATCTCAAATTTGGACTCATCAGACCAAAGCACAGACTTCCACTGGTCTAATGTCCATTCTTTGTGTTCTTTAGCCCAAACAAGTCTCTTCTGCTTGTTGCCTGTCCTTAGCAGTGGTTTCCTAGCAGCTATTTTACCATGAAGGCCTGCTGCACAAAGTCTCCTCTTAACAGTTGTTGAAGAGATGTGTCTGCTGCTAGAACTCTGTATGGCATTGACCTGGTCTCTAATCTGAGCTGCTGTTAATCTGCGATTTCTGAGGCTGGTGACTCGGATAAACTTATCCTCAGAAGCAGAGGTGACTCTTGGTCTTCCTTTCCTGGGGCGGTCCTCATGTGAGCCAGTTTCTTTGTAGCGCTTGATGGTTTTTGCAACTGCACCTGGGGACACATTCAAAGTTTGCCCAATTTTTCACACTGACTGACCTTCATTTCTTAAAGTAATGATGGCCACTCGTTTTTCTTTACTTAGCTGATTTTTTCTTGCCATAATACAAATTCTAACAGTCTATTCAGTAGGACTATCAGCTGTGTATCCACCTGACTTCTGTACAACACAACTGATGGTCCCAACCCCATTTATAAGGCAAGAAATCCCACTTATTAAACCTGAAAGGGCACACTTGTGAAGTGAAAACCATTTCCGGTGACAACCTCTTGAAGCTCATCAAGAAAATGCCAAGAGTGTGCAAAGCAGTCATTAAAGCAAAAGGTGGCTACTTTGAAGAACCTAGAATATAAGACATATTTTCAGTTGTTTCACACTTTTTTGTTAAGTATATAATTCCACATGTGTTAATTCATAGTTTTGATGCCTTCAGTGTGAATGTACAATTTTCAAAGTCATGAAAATACAGAAAATCTTTAAATGAGAAGGTGTGTCCAAACTTTTGGTCTGTACTGTATATATTTGCGGCTGAACAGTGAGCGACACACTCAAACTGGTTTTTTTAGATACAAACGGCCCAAAAGTGGATAATACAGAGGTTTGAACCGTGAACTGCAAAACCACACTTGTATTTCTCGGGCCTACACCAGACTATTTTCAACAGATATATTTGTGTCTGAACAATCAGGAGACACTATTATTTATTTTTTACGGCCAAAAATTGGAAAAGCAAGATAATACAGATATTTGACCCGTGGAACTGCAAAACCACACTTGTATTTCTCGGGCCTACACCAGACTATTTTCAACAGACACATTTGTGTCTGAAAAATCAGGGAGACACTATTATTTTTTTTTTACGGCCAAAAATGAAAAAAGCAGGATAATAGAGATTTTTTACCATGGAACAGCAAAAGCACACTTCTGTCTCTCTGGCCTACACCAGACTATTTTCAACAGATATATTTGTGTCTGACAAATCAGGGAGACACTATTATTATTTTTTTTACAGCCAAAAATGCCAAGAGCAGGATAATAGAGATTTTTTACCGTGGAACAGCAAAAGCACACTTCTGTCTCTCTGGCCTACACCAGACTATTTTCAACAGATATATTTGTGTCTGAAAAATCAGGGAGACACTATTATTTTTTTTTTACAGCAAAAAATGCCAAAAACAGGATAATAGAGATTTTTTACCGTGGAACAGCAAAACCACAGTTATAATTTACTGGTATATACCAGACTTTTTTAAATACACTGTGTTCCAAATTATTAAGCAAATAATATTTTCTCAGATTTTCCCAAATTACCTATATGAATTGCAGTCATAGTAATTTTCCAGTCAAATAACTATTAGAGTACAATTGAAAGGTTTTTGTACAAACTGCCTATGATAACAGTATATTTTTAAAAAAATAAAAAAGTCAAACTGCACCCAAAATGCATGTTCCAAATTAATATGCACAGCAGAGTTTTCAACCTTTTCATTTTAACCCCTTAAGCCCCGCGGGTGGTTTGCACGTTAATGACCGGGCCAATTTTTACAATTCTGACCACTGTCACTTTATGAGGTAATTACTCTCGAAC
The DNA here is from genome assembly GCF_046119375.1 of Phyllobates terribilis. NCBI lineage: Eukaryota > Metazoa > Chordata > Amphibia > Anura > Dendrobatidae > Phyllobates > Phyllobates terribilis. The sequence continues at coordinate 445,723,142 of NW_027362761.1, forward strand.
GCTTCAACGGATCCCCCTGATTCTGAGATTGTTTTTTCGTGACATATTGTACTTCATGATTGTGGAAAAATTTCTTCGATATCACTTGCGTTTATTTGTGAAAAAAACGGAAATTTGGTGAAAATTTTGAAAATTTTGAAATTTTCAAAATTTGAATTTTTAAGCCCTGAAATCAGAGCGATATGTCACACAAAAGAGTTAATAAATAACATTTCCCACATGTCTACTTTACATCAGCACAATTTTGGAACCAAAATTTTTTTTTGTTAGGGAGCTATAAGGGTTAAAAGTTGACCAGCGATTTCTCATTTTTCCAACAAAATTTACAAAACCATTTTTTTAGGGACCACATCACATTTGAAGTCACTTTGAGAGGTCTTTATGACAGAAAATACCCAAAAGTGACACCATTCTAAAAACTGCACCCCTCAAGGTGCTCAAAACCACATTCAAGAACTTTATTAACCCTTCAGGTGCTTCACAGGAATTTTTTGAATGTGGAAGAAAAAAATGAACATTTAACTTTTTTCACAAAAATGTTAATTTAGACCCAATTTTTTTTATTTTCACAGGGGTAACAAGAAAAAATGGACCCCAAAATTTGTTGTGCAATTTCCCCTGGGCACGCAGATACCCAATATTTGGGGAAAAAATACTGTTTGGGCGCACGGCAGGGCTCGGAAGGGAAGGAGCGCTATTTGACTTTTTGATTGTAAAATTTGCTTGAATAATTAGCGGACGCCATGTTGTGTTTGGAGAGCCCATGTGTGCCCAAACTTTGGAGCTCCCCCACAAGTGACCCCATTTTGGAAACTAGACCCCCCAAGGCACCTTTCTAGATGCATAGTGAGCACTTGGAACCCCCAGGTGCTTCACAAATTGATTCGTAACAATGAAAAAGTGAAAAAAAAAAACACTTTTTCATTTTTATGAATCAATTTGTGAAGCACCTGAGGGTTCCAAGTGCTCACAATGCATCTAGATAGGTGCCTTGGGGGGTCTAGTTTCCAAAATGGGGTCACTTGTGGGGGAGCTCCAATGTTTGGGCACACAGCGGCTCTCCAAACGCAACATGGTGTCGCTAACAATTTGAGCCGATTTTCCGTTAAATTTGTTAGAGGACACCATGTTGCATTTAGAGAGTCCCTGTGTGCCCAAACATTGGAGCTCCCCCACAAGTGACCCCATTTTGGAAACTAGACCCCCCAAGGCACCTATCTAGATGCATAGTGAGCACTTGGAACCCCCAGGTGCTTCACAAATTGATTCGTAACAATGAAAAAGTGAAAAAAAAAACACTTTTTCATTTGTATGAATCAATTTGTGAAGCACCTGAGGGTTCCAAGTGCTCACTATGCATCTAGATAGGTGCCTTGGGTGGTCTAGTTTCCAAAATGGGGTCACTTGTGGGGGAGCTCCAATATTTGGGCACACAGCGGCTCTCTAAATGCAACATGGTGTCCGCTAACAAATTTAACGCAAAATTGGCTCAAATTGTTAGCGACACCATGTTGCGTTTGGAGAGCTGCTGTGTGCCCAAACATTGGAGCTCCCCCACAAGTGACCCCATTTTGGAAACTAGACCCCCCAAGGCACCTATCTAGATGCATAGTGAGCACTTGGAACCCCCAGGTGCTTCACAAATTGATTCGTAACAATGAAAAAGTGAAAAAAAAAACACTTTTTCATTTTTATGAATCAATTTGTGAAGCACCTGGGGGTTCCAACTGCTCACTATGCATCTAGATAGGTGCCTTGGGGGGTCTAGTTTCCAAAATGGGGTCACTTGTGGGAGAGCTCCAATGTTTGGGCACACAGGGACTCTCTAAATGCAACATGGTATCCGCTAACAAATTGAATGGAAAATCGGCTCAAATTGTTAGAGGACACCACATTGCGTTTGGAGAGCTTCTCTGTGCCCAAACTTTGGAGCTCCCCCACAAGTGACCCCATTTTGGAAACTAGACCCCCCAAGGCACCTTTCTAGATGCATAGTGAGCACTTGGAACCCCCAGGTGCTTCACAAATTGATTCGTAATAATGAAAAAGTGAAAAAAAAAACACTTTTTCATTTTTACGAATCAATTTGTGAAGCACCTAGGGGTTCCAAGTGCTCACTATGCATCTAGATAGGTGCCTTGGGGGGTCTAGTTTCCAAAATGGGGTCACTTGTGGGGGAGCTCCAATGTTTGGGCACACAGGGACTCTCTAAATGCAACATGGTATCCGCTAACAAATTGAATGGAAAATCGGCTCAAATTGTTAGCGGACGCCACATTGCGTTTGGAGAGCCCCTCTGTGCCCAAACTTTGGAGCTCCCCCACAAGTGACCCCATTTTGGAAACTAGACCCCCCAAGGCACCTTTCTAGATGCATAGTGAGCACTTGGAACCCCCAGGTGCTTCACAAATTGATTCGTAATAATGAAAAAGTGAAAAAAAAAACACTTTTTCATTTTTACGAATTAATTTGTGAAGCACCTAGGGGTTCCAAGTGCTCACTATGCATCTAGATAGGTGCCTTGGGGGGTCTAGTTTCCAAAATGGGGTCACTTGTGGAGGACCTCCAATGTTTGGGCACACAGGGACTCTCCAAATGCAACATGATATCCGCTAACAATTTGAGCCGACAATTTATTAGCGGATATCATGTTGCATTTGGAGAGTCCCTGTGTGCCCAAACATTGGAGCTCCCCCACAAGTGACCCCATTTTGGAAACTAGACCCCCCAAGGCACCTATCTAGATTCATAGTGAGCACTTGGAACCCCAGGTGCTTCACAAATTGATTCATAAAAATGAAAAAGTGTTTTTTTTTTCACTTTTTCATTTTTACGAATCAATTTGTGAAGCACCTGGGGGTTCCAAGTGCTCACTATGCATCTAGAAAGGTGCCTTGGGGGGTCTAGTTTCCAAAATGGGGTCACTTGTGGGGGAGCTCCAAAGTTTGGGCACAGAGGGGCTCTCCAAACGCAATGTGGTGTCCGCTAACAATTTGAGCCGATTTTCCATTCAATTTGTTAGCGGATACCATGTTGCATTTAGAGAGTCCCTGTGTGCCCAAACATCGGAGCTCCCCCACAAGTGACCCCATTTTGGAAACTAGACCCCCCAAGGCACCTATCTAGATGCATAGTGAGCAGTTGGAACCCCAGGTGCTTCACAAATTGATTCATAAAAATGAAAAAGTGTTTTATTTTCACTTTTTCATTTTTACGAATCAATTTGTGAAGCACCTGGGGGTTCTAAGTGCTCACTATGCATCTAGATAGGTGCCTTGGGGGGTCTAGTTTCCAAAATGGGGTCACTTGTGGGGGAGCTCCAATGTTTGGGCACACAGGGGCTCTCCAAACGCAACATGGCGTCCGCTAACAATTTGAGCCGATTTTCCATTCAATTTGTTAGCGGACACCATGTCGCGTTTGGAGAGCCCGTGATGTGCCTAAACAGTGGAGCTCCCCCACAAGTGTCCCCATTTTGGAAACTATACCCCTCAAAGATTTTATTAAGGTGTATAGTGAACATTTTGAACCCAGAGGTACGGCACATTATTTGTTTACATTAGGTCATCATATTGAATAAGTTTTCATTATTCTTGAGCGCAAGTGCTTGCTACTTGAGTTTGCATCGGGTACTCAGGTATGCACCATGTACAGCGTGTGCTCGAGTGACATGCTCGAGTCCCTGCTCTGCATGTTTCACGGTTATTAGACACCCAAAAAAAAACATGTGGGGTTCGCTCGTGCATGGCAGGCAATCCCCGTAAAGTTTTTTGGCCGCGAAGCATATGGGGCAGAGACTCGAGCATGTCACTCAAATACCCACGATACTAAATGCATACCAGAGCACCCGATGCAAACTCAAGTAGCGAGCACTTGCTCTCAACACTAGTCGCCATATCGTCATCTTTTTTTCTTACTTTTGAAAAAAATCCCAACCCCAGCCCTAACCCTAGCACAACCCTAGCCCCAGCACAACCCTAGCCCCAGCACAACCCTAGCCCCAGCACAACCCTAGCCCCAGCACAACCCTAGCCCCAGCACAACCCTAGCCCCAAACCCAGCCCTAACCCTAGACCAATCCTAACTCAAGAGTTTATTTTTGACGCCGTTCCGTGTGCGGTATAAGTGATTAGACGACTTTATTCTTCGGGTCGGTGTGATTACAGCAATGCCAGAATCATATGGGGTTTTTATGACTGACAGCTGTCACACACTAAAAGACGCATTTTTTGTAAAATTTAGTTTTTGCATCGCCATATTTTGAGAGCTATAATTTTTCCAGATTTTGGCAGACAGTCATGTGACGGCTCGTTTTTTGCGGGATGACTTGACGTTGCTATTGGTGCCATTTTCAGGCACGTGACATTTTTTGATCGCTTTCTATTCCGATTTTTGGGAGGCAGAATAAACAAAAACCAACAATTCAGGAATTGTTTTTTTTTTTTTTTTTTTATTCTGTTCCGCGTGTGGTAAAATTGATGAGGCAGCTTTACTCTTCGGGTCAGTACGTTTACAGCGGTACCACATTTGTATCATTTTTCTATGTTTTGGCGCTTATACACAATAAAAGCTATTTTATAGAAAAAAAATATTTTTTAGTATCGCTTTATTCTGAGAGCTATAACTTTTTTATTTTTCGGCTGATGGAGCTATATGGCGGCTTGTTTTTTGCGGGACGAGATGACGTTTTCAGCGGTATCATTTTTATTTATATGCGTCTTTTTGATCGCGTGTTATTCCACTTTTTGTTTGGCGGTATGGTGATAAAGCATTGTTTTTTGCTTGGTTTTTTTTTTTTTTTTTTTACCGTGTTCACTGAAGGGGTTAACTAGTGGGACAGTTTTATAGGTCAGGTTGTTCCGGACGCGGCGATACCAAATATGTGTACTTTTATTGTTTTTTTTTTATTTTTTTTATAATAATATTTATTGATGGGTACATTATATTTTTATTTTTGGTGTATTATTTTTTTTATTTTTTTATAATATTTTTGCACATTTATTTTTTTTTTTTTTTCCACTTTCACACAGTTTATACACTTTATTACTTTGTCCCACTCTGGGACTTTCACTTTTTTTTTTCTGATCGCCTGCATGGCACAGGAATGGAGCACCATCCCTATGCCATGAAGGCTGTCAGAAGTGCACAGTGTGAAGATTGCTTGGAGATGCACTGCGCATGTCCAAGCAATCTTCCTGCTCTCTGGTGACCCGGATGTTGTCATGACGACATCGGGTCGTCATGGCAACACCCGGGAAGCCTTTGCAGACTGCGCTGGAAGCCGGAAGAGGAGGTGAGTATCGCCGATCACCTCCCCTTGCCCCCGCAATGCCGCGATCGACTTCGATCGACTTCGATCGCAGCATCACGGGGGTTAATGTGCTGGGAGCGGTGCGTGACCGCTCCCTGCACATAGTACCGGGTGTCAGCTGTGACAATCAGCTGACACCCGGCGGCGATCGCGCCCGCACAGCCTGTGTGCGCGCGCGATCGCGATGACGTACTAATACGGGTCTGGCTCTTAAGTCCCAGGGCACAGACGCGTATTAGTACGTCAGATGTTATTAAGGGGTTAATAAAGAACAAAAAATGGTCATTTTTGAAATTATAATCATTAGCAGGTTATTACAAACTGAAATCAAACAGTTTTCAACTCAAAACTTTATTCTAGGTGATGTTACATTTGCACATAGGACCCCTTGTTCGAAAGGAGATTCTGAACTCTCTTGTCCATTGAATTTGTCAGGTTTTGGATGGTTTCTGCTTCCAATTGTTTTGCATGAGGACAGAATACCCTCCCAGAGCTGTTGCTTAGACGTGAAGTGCCTCCCGCCATCATAGACACTCCTTTTGATGATGCTCCAGAGGTTCTCAATGGGGTTGAGGTCAGGGGAGCATGGGTGCCACACCATAAGTTTGTCCCCTTTTATGCCCATAGCAGCCAGAGATGCAGATGTGTTATGTGCAGCATGAGACGGGGCATTATCATGCATGAAAATGATCTTGCTGCGGAATGCACGGTTCTTCTTCTTGAACCATGGAAGGAAGTACTGTTTGAGAAACTCAACATACAGTACAGACCAAAAGTTTGGACACACCTTCTCATTTAAAGATTTTTCTGGATTTTCATGACTTTGAAAATTGTACATTCACACTGAAGGCATCAAAACTATGAATTAACACATGTGGAGTTATATACTTAACAAAAAAGTGTGAAACAACTGAAAATATGTCTTATATTCTAGGTTCTTCAAAGTAGCCACCTTTTGCTTTGATGACTGCTTTGCACACTCTTGGCATTCTCTTGATGAGCTTCAAGAGGTAGTCACTGGAAATGGTCTTCCAACAGTCTTGAAGGAGTTCCCAGAGATGCTTAGCACTTGTTGGCCCTTTTGCCTTCACTCTGCGGTCCAGCTCACCTCAAACCATTTCGATTGGGTTCAGGTCTGCTGACTGTGGAGGCCAGGTCATCTGGCGTAGCACCCCATCACTCTCTTTCTTGGTCAAATAGCCCTTACACAGCCTGGATGTGTGTTTGGGGTCATTGTCCTGTTGAAAAATAAATGATGGTCCAACTAAACGCAAACCGGATGGAATAGCATGCTGCTGCAAGATGCTGTGGTAGCCATGCTGCGTCAGTATGCCTTCAATTTTGAAAAAATCCCCAACAGTGTCACCGGCAAAGCACCCCCACACCATCACACCTCCTCCTCCATGCTTCAAGGTGGGAACCAGGCAAGTAGAGTCCATCCGTTCACCTTTTCTGTGTCGCACAAAGACACAGTGGTTGGAACCAAAAATCTCAAATTTGAACTCATCAGACCAAAGCACAGATTTCCACTGTTCTAATGTCCATTCCCTGTGTTCTTTAGCCCAAACAAGTCTCTTCTGCTTGTTGCCTGTCCTTAGCAGTGGTTTCCTAGCAGCTATTTTACCATGAAGGCCTGCTGCACAAAGTCTCCTCTTAACAGTTGTTGAAGAGATGTGTCTGCTGCTAGAACTCTGTGTGGCATTGACCTGGTCTCTAATCTGAGCTGCTGTTAACCTGCGATTTCTGAGGCCGGTGACTCGGATAAACATAACCTCAGAAGCAGAGGTGACTCTTGGTCTTCCTTTCCTGGGGCGGTCCTCATGTGAGCCAGTTTCTTTGTAGCGCTTGATGGTTTTTGCAACTGCACTTGGGGACACATTCAAAGTTTGCCCAATTTTTTGCACTGACTGACCTTCATTTCTTAAAGTAATGATGGCCACTCGTTTTTCTTTACTTAGCTGCTTTTTTCTAGCCATAATACAAATTCTAATAGTCTATTCAGTAGGACTATCAGCTGTGTATCCACCTGACTTCTGCACAACACAACTGATGGTCCCAACCCCATTTATAAGGCAAGAAATCCCACTTATTAAACCTGACAGGGCACACCTGTGAAGTGAAAATCATTACCGGTTACTACCTCTTGAAGCTCATCAAGAGAATGCCAAGAGTGTGCAAAGCAGTCATCAAAGCAAAAGGTGGCTACTTTGAAGAACCTAGAATATAAGACATATTTTCACTTGTTTCACACTTTTTTGTTAAGTATATAATTCCACATGTGTTAATTCATAGTTTTGATGCCTTCAGTGTGAATGTACAATTTTCAAAGTCATGAAAATACAGAAAAATCTTTAAATGAGAAGGTGTGTCCAAACTTTTGGTCTGTACTGTACATTATGGAGTTCATCTTTACCCCTTCAGGGATCCTAAAAGGGCTGACAATCTCTCTCCTCATGATTAGAGATGAGCGTTGTTCTACTCGAACTGTTCGCCAATCTCAAATTCGAGCTGTTTTGGGCGGTATTCGAGCCGGTCGGCGAACACGAACAATTTGAGAAAAATTCGGCTGTTCGAGGTTATGTTCGATAACTGTTCGTGCACCAAAATCATAACTGGATTTTTTCTCAGTAATGATGAAAATTAATGTTAATACGCAGTTTGAGTGTACAGCGGGGCGGGGGGAGGGGCAGGGGATGGATCTCTGCAGGAACAATGAAGATCTCCATTTTTTTTTCTCTTTCCCGCATTTGCAGTGGGGAGGTGCAATCTGTCAGCCTATCAGCAGCGCACACACGGAGCGAAGTGCTTTTTTTCACACAAGCAAGGGCATGTGTGATTGGCAGTGTATGTCACATGTCCTTGCCCTATAAGACCAAGCCATTTTCCCCGTCGCCACCATTTTCTCACTGCTGCAGCTGCATGTTAGACGGCACCGCTGTTGCTGTGTGCGCTATACCTTGTTAATTTCAAGCCAATTTTCGCACAAATATACAGATAGCTTGGGAGTAGGGAATAGTTGTGATTGCAGTCCTTTTAAGGACTAGGTTACAGCATTTCCTATGACTTTTATCAGGCAGGTCTGTGCTCTTAAATAGATAGATTGTGGGAGTAAAGACTAATTGTAATTGGAGTCCTTTTCAGGACTAGGTTACATCAGTTCCTATCAGTTTTTGCCAGGCAGGTCTGTGCCAGTGCTGTGCAAGTTTTTTTCACAGCATTTGGCTGAATCTAGCAAAGCTAATCCTTTTTGGCCTATTGCAGAGTGTGTTAGTCAGTGGAGTAGCCTATCTGTGTTGCAAGATATACCACCTGTGTATAGAATACCAATTTTTTTACTGCACCTAGTGAAGTAAAATCTTTTGGGCATAGCATCATTCTATTAGTCCATCTATACTGACCTCCATCAGGTTGCAAACTGAATATAATTTTTTTCTGCATCTAGCTCTGAAAAAATATTTGGGCTTCTAGCAGTGTGTGGGACTTGGTCTATTAGTCCATCTATACTGACCTCCATCAGGTTGCAAATTAAAAATAATTTTTTTCTTCATTTAGCTCTGAAAAAATATTTGGGCTTCTAGCAGTGTGTGGGACTTGTTCTATTAGTCCTTCTATACTGACCTCCAGCAGGTTGCAAATTGAATATAATTTTTTTCTGCATCTAGCTCTGAAAAAATATTTGGGCTTCTAGCGGTGTGTGGGACTTGGTCTATTAGTCCATCTATACTGACCTCCATCAGGTTGCAAATTAAAAATAATTTTTTTCTGCATCTAGCTCTGAAAAAATATTTGGGCTTCTAGCAGTGTGTGGGACTTGGTCTATTAGTCCATCTATACTGACCTCCATCAGGTTGCAAATTAAAAATAATTTTTTTCTTCATTTATCTCTGAAAAAATATTTGGGCTTCTAGCAGCGTGTGGGACTTGTTCTATTAGTCCATCTATACTGACCTCCATCAGGTTGCAAATTAAAAATAATTTTTTTCTGCATCTAGCTCTGAAAAAATATTTGGGCTTCTAGCAGTGTGTGGGACTTGGTCTATTAGTCCATCTATACTGACCTCCATCAGGTTGCAAATTAAAAATAATTTTTTTCTGCATCTAGCTCTGAAAAAATATTTGGGCTTCTAGCAGTGTGTGGGACTTGGTCTATTAGTCCATCTATACTGACCTCCATCAGGTTGCAAATTGAATAAAAAAAATTTCTGCATCTAGCTCTGAAAAAATATTTGGGCTTCTAGCGGTGTGTGGGACTTGGTCTATTAGTCCATCTATACTGACCTCCATCAGGTTGCAAATTAAAAATAATTTTTTTCTGCATCTAGCTCTGAAAAAATATTTGGGCTTCTAGCAGTGTGTGGGACTTGGTCTATTAGTCCATCTATACTGACCTCCATCAGGTTGCAAATTAAAAATAATTTTTTTCTTCATTTAGCTCTGAAAAAATATTTGGGCTTCTAGCAGTGTGTGGGACTTGTTCTATTAGTCCTTCTATACTGACCTCCAGCAGGTTGCAAATTGAATATAATTTTTTTCTGCATCTAGCTCTGAAAAAATATTTGGGCTTCTAGCGGTGTGTGGGACTTGGTCTATTAGTCCATCTATACTGACCTCCATCAGGTTGCAAATTAAAAATAATTTTTTTCTGCATCTAGCTCTGAAAAAATATTTGGGCTTCTAGCGGTGTGTGGGACTTGGTCTATTAGTCCATCTATACTGACCTCCATCAGGTTGCAAATTAAAAATAATTTTTTTCTGCATCTAACCCAGCCAATAGTTTTGGCCTAATACCACAGTTTGGCCACTCAGCTCTGCTCGGTTACCATCCATTGTTTTTTTGTGCAAACAACTCCAGAGTTGTGAATTAGTTAACCACCAAAATGAGTGGAAAAAGGCCTGCTGCTGGTGGAAAGGGGAATAGGCGTGTTGGGAAGGGGAAAAAAGGTTGTGTCCGTGGGGTAGGTGCAGAAGAAAGACCATCTTCCAGCCAAACTAAAATGTCTACTTCTTTTAGCGGACAATGTGATAAGATCCCTTTCTTACGGCCACGCCAATCGCTACAAATTCCAGATGAGGCACAAAAACAGCAGGTGCTTCAACGGATATCAAGTGCTCCTTTAAGTGGGCTCTCCTCCACATCAACTTCAACATCACAAATACTCCAGTCCTCAAAGGTGTCACCCAAATCGCACTTGCTTCCTCACAGCTCCCAAATCTCCAGCTGCCCGTCTGAGTATGAGGTAGAACAGATGGTTGAGTCTGCAGAGCTGTTTACTCATACTATAGCCTGGGAATCAGAGGTCGACTCCAGCGCTTCTGTGAATCAAGACGAGGAAATGATCTGCACTGATGCCCAGAATCTTTATGAGTCGGATCCAGGACCAGACGCAGAAGGTTCTGACCATAATGTAGACCCTCATTCCCAAACTGTAACTCCTGTTGGTGGAGACAATGAGGAAGACGATGATAAGACTCAAATACCTGATTGGAGCGACAACTTTAGTTTTTTGTCAGGGCAGGAACAGGTTGGCTCTGAGGACGACGGGTGTGATAACGCACAGGGTGATGATGATGAGGTCGGAGATCCCACTTACTGTCAACCCACAGTCAGCCAAGAGATGAGGTCAGCAGAGGAGGTGGAGGAAGATGCTAGTGACGACGAGGTCAGGTTGCGCCTTCCTGGACAGAGACGTAGTACTGGAAGCACGTCAACAACTGCATCCTCAAACACAACTCTGCCTCTCACCACAAGTCGTGGTGGCTCTTCAGGTCGCATGGGTGCTAAGCCTTGCATAGCCTGGGCATTTTTTCAGATCGATAAAGATGACCCAACTCGTGTTATCTGTAACATTTGTCAGCAAAAGCTAAGTAGAGGCCAAAAAATACATAGTTTGAGTACTTCATGCATGAACCGGCACATGGACATGAAGCATAAGTTGCAGTGGGAAGCTCAGTGTGCTACAATGCGGTCTAGCCGGCCGGGCCAACCACCGTCTGCCATATCTTGTGCATCCGCGGCCTCTTCATCCTCTGTGACTGGGGGGACAGCAGTCACACCTGTTTTGGGGCGCAGACCTGCCACCTCTTTACCCGCAACAGCCAGCGTGATTGGCAGGTCATCATTTTCTTTCGAGGTGGTAACACCAGCTGGTCTTGAGCGCTGTCCGACATCGATAGCACCACCTTTGGATCAAGGCAACCTAACATGTCCGCCTGCATCTTCCTCACAGACCGGCAGTTTGCCGGGGACACCCTTATCAACCCCGTCTAAGCACAATAGCCAGCCCTCGGTCCCTCAGATGTGGACAAGTAAAAGACCATTTCCTCCTAGCCATGAGAAAGCTAAGAGGTTGAATTTCACCATCTGCAAGCTCTTGGCTACAGAAATGCTGCCTTTCCGCCTGGTGGACACAGAGGATTTTCGAGACCTTATGTCCGTCGCAGTGCCCCAGTACCAGATGCCCAGTCGGCACTACTTCTCAAAGAAAGGTGTGCCTGCGCTCCACCAGCATGTCGCACACAACATCACCGCTTCTTTGAGAAACTCTGTGTGTGACAGGGTGCATTTCACCACAGACACTTGGACGAGTAGGCATGGACAGGGGCGTTACATGTCGCTGACTGGGCACTGGGTAACTATGGTGACAGCAGGACAAGGGGCTGCTGTCCAAGTCTTGCCGTCCCCACGAGTTGTGCGTCAATCCTCTTTATGTCATTTTTCCTCCACTGCTTCTGCCTCCTCAACCTCCTCTCGGTCTTCCACCTGCACCCAAAGCCTGTCTGGTCATGCCACAAGCTTTCTAACTGCGCAGAAGGGATCCTGCACACCTCCTTACTATGCTGGCAGTAGGGCTCAACGTCATCAGGCGGTTTTTACATTGAAATGTCTGGGAAATGTGAGTCACACAGCTGAGGAGTTGTGGTCAGCTCTGGAGAACCAATTTCATGAATGGTTGTCTCCACTGGACCTGAAACCAGGGAAGGCCGTGTGCGACAATGCTGCAAACCTGGGTGCGGCCCTTCGCCGGGGCAATGTCACACACGTGCCTTGTATGGCTCACGTGTTGAACCTGGTTGTCCAGCAATTTTTAGCCCACTATCCCAGACTAGATGGCCTTCTGCAGAGGGCACGGTCGCTGTGTGCTCACTTCCGCCGTTCGCATCCCGCAGCTCAGCGACTTACATCTCTACAGAAGTCGTTGGGCCTGCCACTTCACCGGCTAAAATGCGATGTGCCTACCCGGTGGAATTCAACTCTGCACATGTTGCAGCGACTGTGGCAGCACCGACAAGCCCTGGTGCAATACGTTCTGACGTATAGCCTGGGCCAACGAGATTCAGAGGTGGGGCAAATCACGCTGGAGGAGTGGTCTCAGATCAGGGACCTATGCACCCTTCTGCACAGTTTTGAAATGGCGACGAAGATGTTTAGTGCTGACGATGCCATTATCAGCATGACTATTCCGGTGATTTACATGCTGGAGCACATGTTAAACAGAATTCGGAGTCAGGTGGTGGCACAAGAGGAGGTGGAGGAAGTAGAGGAGGAGGAGTTGTATGCGGAAGGGCTAACATCTGCAAGGTCCAGACGGTCGGCAGCACCAAGGCGGCAGGCATGTGAGGGTGGGGGAGATGATTTTACCAGGGCGCATGGTAGCAGCCAAACTAGTGAGGAAGGTGCAGGAGCCCAGGAAGAAGTGGAGGACGAACTGATGGAAGACTCATCAGATGAGGGAGACCTTGATCACATTTCTGTTGTGCGAGGTTGGGGGGAGAGGACAGAGGAAGGAAGCATGATTGTTACCTCGCCACCAACACAACAGGGACTTGGTGCTCCTGGATGCGCAACACACATGAGTGCCTTCTTGCTGCACTACCTGCAACATGACCCTCGAATTGTGAGAATTAGAAATAATCCTGACTACTGGGTTGCCACACTGTTAGATCCCCGGTACAAAAGTAAATTTGCAGAAATTATTCCTGCCATAGAAAGGGATGCACGCATGCAGGAGTATCAGCAGAGACTGTTGCAGAATCTTACATGTGCTTTTCCACAAAATACCAGTGGTGCACGTAGTGAATCTCACAGTTCCAACTTGCCAACCGTGGTCTGTATGGAATTGTTCAATAAAGGGCCCAAAATTAAGATAACATAGATGGGAGAGGTCTCTATGAATAGGAATTCCTAAGTATTTGATACCCTGTGAGGGCCAGGCAAAGGGAAAGTTGGACTGGATGGAATCCTATATGGATTTAGGGAGGGAGACATCGAGGGCCTCAGACTTCGCTGCATTGATTTTAAAATTTTACCATGTAACAAAGTGATCTATTTCAGCCATAACAGCAGGGATGGATATATGTGATTGAGTGATATATACTAGGACATCATCAGCAAATAGAGAGCACTTGTACTCGGTGCCTCCCACCTCAATCCACCTAATATTGGGGTTATGGCGAATTGATGAGAGCAGGTGCTCCGTCACTAGGATGTATAAGAGAGGGGACAGAGGACATCCCTGCCTTGTCCCATTGGTGATTGTGAAAGGTGATGAAAATGTTCTGACGCACCCCCTGGGCCTTGGGACACCCGGAGCCGGACCCTTTTTGGTGGATGCTGGTGGTTGTAGTCTTCGTGGCGGCGATCCGGTTCCGTGGCTCAGGGCGGTCAAACCAGTGGCGGAACTATTTATGTGGTTTTGATGTTTAAATGTCCGACTACGCCACCCGTGGATTGCGGTCAGAGTGAACCGCCGCTACAGGGCAGACCGCTAAGGCTGGTGTTGTGGGTGCAGCAGAGCGTAGCATAACTCCCCACGGGAGGAGTATAGCCTCAGGGCAGTGTATGCGGAGGATGGGGGTGATGGTGCAGGGCAGCAGCAGTAACGACACGGAGTCAGTGATGCAGTTCAGGGCCTTTACTCACAGTTCTTATTATCCAGACCACGTCTGCAGGTAAAGGCTGCCCACGTCGTACTGTGCTCACCAGGTGAGGGGCTCAGACAACTCCCAGATAACTTTGGAGCGCTTCACAGGACCCCCTTTGTGTGTCCTTTGTCTGGCCTTTCTTACCAACACTTCTGTCCGGCTGCCTCGGGCCTCCTCTTGGTAAACTTGGCGCCAGTTTCCCTGACCCTATGTGGTGCCTTCCTAGCGGGTGGAGCAAGGGGCTGCGCCACATAAAATGTCAGAGCCTCCGGTTTCTAGCTGAGGGTCGTTTCCTGCCTCCACTAGTTCGGGGACCGGTCTCCCCCTTTGGCCTGACCCCTCCACGCAGGTGGATTCGGGCGTGCGGTGGCGACTCGCCCGTCCGCACCCCTGGGATCCCTTCATTCCTCGTTCCTGGAGCCTTCTCCGCTCCTCTTCCTTCCTTCTCCCTCTTGCAGGCCTGGGCCTCTGTTACTAGGCCCGCCTCCGGAGCAGAGCTCATGCAGAGCCCCTGCTCCCTGCCACTTCTGCTCAGACTTCTCTGCACTGAACTAAGATGGTGCCCACCTTTTATACTCCCTTCTCAATGCACCCAGGAACTGCTTCCTCCCTGCTCCTGCACTGCAGGGTTCCCCTTCCTCAGTGTTCCCTCCCCCCACTCCAGCCAGGGACAGGGACTGTCGTGCCCATCTCAGGGGCATATTGGTCGCCCTGCCCCACGGCAATGTGGTGTAATGCATGCAGGTGCCGGGTCCTGATCCACACTCCATCCTTATCTGAGAGTGAGATATCACACCTCTGGGTGAGGTGCAATACGTCTGTAGCAACCGAGCCCTCGGTGCTACAGTTCCATTTATCTTCAGCCTAGGTGACGTATTGTGATACAGGGCCGTGATTTTGGCTATAAAAGGGTCCCCTAGACCCCTACCCCAAGCTTTTTAAGAGAATCATATATGGCGTGCCAGGAGACTCTATGGAATGCTTTCTCAGCATCCAACGAGAGTATCTACTTACAAATTTTTAACTGCATCTAGCCCAGGAAATACTTTGTGCCTAGTAGCAGTGTCTGCTAGTCAGCGGATTATCCCAGCTGTTAAGCAAGCTACACCACCTGTAGTTTGGACACTTAATTTTTTCAAAGGAAATGCTTCGGGACCACGGGATACTTAGTGAAGAGCATCAGGAGGCAACCCAAGGCATAGGGGCTGGGACTGGCACTAGGATGCCTTGCGGTGGACAGCCGAGCTCGATCCTTATAAAAGCTTTTTAACTGCAGCAGCTTTAGTGGACGCTACTGGAGCTGGAATTACGCGGCTGCTGGCATGAGACTTGCCCTCCAATAGATCCTTGTAAATGGATTTAAAGTGTATTCATTCAAATTAGAGGGACAATTTAAATTAAAAAGCTTAGAGCTGCCTCCACCACAGGGGGGCTCTCTCGACCCACCAGCGGACAGGCACCAGTATTGGGAGAGGGGGGCTGGCCGTCAGGGTTCACCGCGGCTCTGGCACAAACCCGGCGACACGGAGGTGGCACGGGCAGGAGCGGACTGGCCGTCTCGGCTTCTCACTTTTTGGATTTTAGAAGGGCATGACATGCCTATATCTGTGTCTCCCCCTCCTTTTACTCCTCCACCTCTTTTCTTTTCGCATGACTATATGTACTTGTCACTTTTCCATGTGTTAGTTGTGTCTTCTGAGCAGTTTGTCAGCTTTTGGACACCTTTGAAGGTGTTTTCTATGTGTTTCTATGTGTTTTTGTTTGCCTGCCATTGGTTTTAACGGTGTTCGAAGGTGTTCGACGAACAGTTCGACGAACAGTTCGGCGAACACACGGGTGTTCGACGAACCGAACCGGACTCGAACACTACGGGGGTGGCTCAACACTACTCATGATTCCAGCCCAAAACATTACTCCACTTCCTCCTTGTTAGCGCCGTAGCCTTGTTTGCATGGGGTGTCCATCAACCAGCCATCCTCCACTCCATCCATCTGGACCATCGAGATCATTTCATGCATGATAATGCCCCGTCTCATGTTGCACATTACACATCTGCATCTCTGGCTGCTATGGGCATAAAAGGGGACAAACTTATGGTGTGGCACCCATGCTCCCCTGACCTCAACCCCATTGAGAACCTCTGGAGCATCATCAAAAGGAGTGTCTATGATGGCGGGAGGCAGTTCACATCTAAGCAACAGCTCTGGGAGGGTATTCTGTCCTCATGCAAAACAATTAAAGCAGAAACCATCCAAAACCTGACAAATTCAATGGACGAGAGAGTTCAGAAGCTCCTTTCGAACTAGGGGTCCTATGTGCAAATGTAACATCACCTAGAATAAAGTTTTGAGTTGAAAACTGTTTGATTTCAGTTTGTAATAACCTGCTAATGCTTATAATTTCAAAAATGAACATTTTTTTGTTCTTTATTAAAATGAAAAGGTTGAAAACTCTGCTGTGCATAATAATTTTGAACATGCATTTTGAGTGCAGTTTGAGTTTTTTATTTTTTTAAAAATATACTGTTATCATAGGCAGTTTGTACAAAAACCTTTCAATTGTACTCTAATAGTTATTTGACTGGAAAATTTCAATGACTGCAATTCATATAGGAAATTTGGGAAAATCTGAGAAAATATTATTTGCATAATAATTTGGAACACAGTATATATATATTTGGGGCTGAACAGTGAGCGACACACTCAAACTGTTTTTTTTAGATACAAATGGCCCATGGAACTGCAAAACCACACTTCTATTTCTCTGGCCTACACCAGACTATTTTCAACAGATATATTTGTGTCTGAAAAATCAGAGACACACTTTTTTTTTTGGGGGGGGGACACCAAAAGGTTAATAAGACGGGTATTTGTACAGTCTGAAGGAGGGAAAAAAAAAGAGGATTTAGATGAAAAAAAAAGGATTTTTCCTGGCCCCCGAGACCTGGAGCTAAGTCCAGCAATTTCAGCAACAGGAGCACACAGGACTGTAATGCAGCGTTTGCCGGTATAACCACTGCATCTCCTATACAGCCTGCCTGCCTGATATCTGGGATGGATATTAGTCCTGAGAAGGACTGTTTGTTTGATCTGGCAGCCTTTACAGACCCTACACTAACTATTTCGCAGGATATATCTCTCCCTAAATCAGCAGCGCTGTCCCTACACTGTCTGATCCGGAGCAACTGTGTCCAAGATGGCGGCGCCCGGTTTTAAATACTCGAGGTGACGCTGTGCGGCCAGCCAATCACTGTAATGCCCACAACCAACATGGCTGCGGCATTACAGTGACTGGCTGGCAATCCCTGCATGTTCATTGGCTCTGTAAAGAGCGCCAAACATGCAGGGCGGAGACCCGAGCTCCCGCCCGAGTAGCCCGGAAATGCTCGGTGCTCGCCGAACATCCCGAGTAGCGTGATGCTCGGGCGAGTACCGAGCAGTGTCGAGCATGCTCGCTCAACACTAACTATAACGCAATAATCCCTGAGTAGGTGCCTGTAATACGCTATCCCTAGTGCGACAGCTCGCTGTACACGAATTGCAGATAAGAGAGGAAATATAGTAGAAGATAGAATAGATTTGAATTGGCCTTGAAAAGATTTTTTTTTTTACATGCCAGCGCCAAACTGTGGAGGATCGCATGCAACCCTGTCTGCTTAGATGATTTTTTGAGCACAGATCACCGTAAAAATCACGAATCTGTCAATGAGTTTTTTGAAAAAAGCAATCAAATTATAGACAGTGTAAGACAGGGGTCTCAAACTCGGCTGGGTATAAGGGCCGCACATGGAAAAAATTTGAATTTGGGGGGCCGCATTCTTTGCAGGACAAAAGTGACATTTTTGTTGTGTTTACTTTATTTTTTTATAGCTTGGGTTGTTATGGATGTGGCGATAACAAACGTGCACTTTTTTTGTTTACTTAGTTTATATATAAAATAGCATTTTTAGTGGCAAAATATTTTTCATGCTTTATTTTTTTCTTTTTTTTTAATTTTTACAATTTTGTTTCCCTCAATTGGCCACATACAGTTATATTGCCTTACAATTAGCACCATATAGTAATTCTGGCAAACACCCTGTAGTAATGTACCCCATCCTGGTCCCCATCTGGTCGTAATGTCCCCGATCCTGGTCCCCATCTGATCATAATGTCCTCCATCCTGGTCCCCATCTGGTCATAATGTCCCCCATCCTGGTCCCCATCTTGAAGTAATGTCCCCATCCTGGTCCTCATCTTGAAGCAATGTCCCCATCCTGGTTCTCATCTTGTAATGTCCCCATCCTGGTCCTCATCATGTAGTAATGCCCCATCCTGGTCCCCATATTGTAGTAATGTCCCCATCCTTGTTCTCATCTTGTAGTAATGCCCCATCTTGTTCCCCATCTTATAGTAATATACCCACCCTTGTCTTCATCTTGCAGTAATGTCCCATCCTGGTCCCCATCTTGTAGTTATGTCTCTATCCTGGTCTCCATCTTGTAGTAATGTCCCCATCCTGGTCCTCACCTTTTAGTAATGCCCCATCCTGGTCCTCATCTTGAAGTAATACCCCATTCTGGTCTTCACCTTGTAGTAAAGCCCCATCGTGCCACCATATTGTAGTAAGGTCCCCATCCTTGTCCTCATCTTATAGTAATGCAGGATCCTGGTCCTCATCTTGTGGTAATGTTCAGATCCTGGTCTTCATCTTGTAGTAATGTCCCCATCCTGGTCCTCATCTTGTAGTAATGTCCCTATCCTGGTCCTCATCTTGTAGTAATGCCCTATCCTGGTACTCATTTTGTAGTAATGTCCCCCATCCTTCTCCCCATATTATACAAAGGTTTCCCAAGATCATATTAGACAAGGGCACATCAGCATGCATAAGAGTGTGCCCATGTAACTCCAAAAACATGAAAAAAAAAACCAGAGAAACTAGGAGTTTCTTGTACAAAAATATAACAAAATCTTTATTAAATACACATGTATACATATTAGCAAGAAGACAATATGGGTAAAAGCAGTGTCAGGAACCCCCCCCCCCCCCCAAGAAAAAAAAAACTGGTCAGAGGTTATCTATGATTGTATACTAGGTATGGGCCGGGAAAAGCGGAATATTTTAGGCTAATCATAACAGGTTAATCCAGGTAGTGTATATAAAGCAAGTAATAGGAGTATAAGCACACAGTGTGCCTGCTAAAATACAAACTCCCAGGGCCACCATCAACACATATATAAGTACCAGAGTATTGTACCACAAAGCCTAAGACTGCTTACCCTAATTGTAGTGTCCCAAAGACCCTCAGACCGGTAGCTGAAGTGGATTGGCGTCTTCCCAACGCACGTTTCGCGTTGCCTGGGCTTTGCTTTCTCAAGGGAAGCGCACTGCTTTTACCCATATTGTCCCCTGTAAGACGGCGGTGTTCACACCGTGCAGTAACTGAGGCAGTGACCCAAGCAAGTCAAACTTAAACAGCTTTTATTCAGCAACTCACGGTTAAACAGAAAGTCCTCCGGTTCGCAGCCGGGTTAACATGAGTCCATAAACAACGGTTGCCGGGGACAACGACCACGCCGGGCCGAGCAGAGCCTGACAGGTGCAGAGCCTTCCTAGGTGGTGGTTCAGCCACACTCAGTCCTGCTGAGCTTTCCTGCTGTGCTCCTAGCAGGTTGCAACATAGAACAACACTAATCCTTAATGCAGGAGTTTTAAAGGACTTGTGGCAAGAGCCACTGGAAAACCCGGGTTGGAGGGAGGAGGCCGCCCCACTACCTCCTGTGACCTCCTCCAAGAAATGAAGGCCCTGCCGGGTTTTACTTAGTCTGCCTTAGCCAGGTAGTCTGACCAGGTCATTGCTCACCTTCATTCCTGCATTGCAGCCGCAGCTGTGTCTGTGACTGCAATGCACTCCAATGGATTTTAATAGGTCTCTGTACACATTCTGGGGGATATATAACGTCCCTCGTATACGATCCCAGTCACTGCCTCACATATCCCCCCCCTCTGTTCAAACTTGTGGGGTTGAACATTTGCCACCATACAGGGTGCCCGGGACAGGGCATCTGCGTTTCCCTGCGACTTCCCGGGGCGATGTTCTACAGAGAAACTGAAATTTTGCAGTGACAGGAACCACCTAGTGACTCGCGCATTCCTCTCCTTAGCATTCCTCATCCATACCAAGGGTGAGTGGTCTGTCACCAAGTGGAACCGACGCCCGAGTAAATAATAACGTAGTGATTCCAAGGCCCACTTAATAGCCAAACATTCCTTCTCTACCACGCTATAGTTTTTCTCTGCCGGGACAAGTTTTCTACTCAAGTAGGTGACAGGGTGCTCTTCACCATTCACTTTTTTTGACAATACCGCCCCTAGGCCTACCTCCGAGGCATCTGTCTGTACAATGAAGGTTTCCTTGAAGTTGGGGCTGATGAGGACCGGCTGTCCACACAGGGCCAACTTCATGGACTGAAAAGCTTCTTCTGCCTGAGGGTTCCACCGAACCATTACCGATTTTTTTCCCTTCAAGAGATCGGTCAGGGCCGCCGTTCGCCCAGCAAAATTAGGTATAAACCGGCGGTAATACCCAAGGATGCCAAGGAATGCCCTCACCTGTTTTGTACTTGACGGTTTAGGCCAGTTTTTTATAGCCTCAACTTTATTGATTTGGGGCTTGATAGCTCCTCGGCCTATCACATACCCCAAATATCGGGCTTCCTCTAGCCCTATCGCACATTTTTTTGGGTTTGCCGTTAACCCTGCAGCTCTGAGAGAATCCAGCACCGCTTGTACCTGTGATAGGTGCGTATGCCAGTCGGTGCTAAAGATGATTATATCATCTAGATACGCGGACGCGTACGCCTGATGAGGCTTGAGCACTATGTCCATCAACCTCTGGAATGTAGCCGGGGCCCCATGTAACCCAAAAGGTAAGACCACATAGTGATATAGACCCTCTGGAGTTACGAAGGCAGTCTTTTCCTTCGCTGAATCTGTGAGAGGTACCTGCCAGTAACCCTTGGTAAGATCGAGCGTGGTAAAGTACTGGGCCTGCCCCAGTCTCTCAATCAGCTCGTCCACCCGGGGCATTGGATAAAGGTCAAACTTTGACACTTCATTCAATTTCCGGAAATCGTTACAGAAGCGTAACGATCCATCTGGTTTTGGGATCAGTACGATGGGGCTAGCCCACTCACTCCGTGATTCCTCTGACGCCTAACTGAAGCATTTGTTTTACCTCAGCCGTGATGGCTTGCCTCCGGGCCTCGGGTACCCGGTACGGTCTTATTCGTACCATTACCCCAGGTTCGGTGACAATGTCATGTTTGATAACCGTAGTCCTACCTGGTAGTTCTAAGAACACGTCGGTATTGTGCTGCACCAGCGAGCGAGCCTCCCGTCGCTGCTGTTTAGTGAGGGCATCACTTATCCTGACCTCCCCCTCGGATGCTTCCCTGGCTGAGAGTGGAGAATTCTCTGATGATATGCCCGGGGTGACGTCTGCAACTAAACACTCTCGATCTTTCCAAGGTTTTAGCAGGTTTACATGGTAAAGCTGCTCAGGTTTCCTCCTTCCGGGCTGATACACCCGGTAATTTACCTCCCCCACTTTTTCTCGAATCTCATAGGGTCCTTGCCACTTGGCCATGAACTTACTCTCGGCTGTGGGTACCAGTACTAACACCCGATCACCCTTGTTAAAAGTTCTGACTCTGGCTCTTTTATTATATGTGCGCCTCTGAGCTGCCTGGGCATCTAACAGATGCTCTTTCACGATGGGCATGACCGCCGCGATCCGGTCCTGCATACTAGCCACGTGTTCAACTATACTCCTATGCGGAGTTGGCTCTTGTTCCCATGTCTCTTTGGCTACATCCAACAGACCCCTAGGGTGTCTGCCGTACAATAACTCAAAGGGAGAGAACCCTGTGGAAGCCTGGGGTACCTCACGAACGGCGAACATCAAATAGGGTAACAACATGTCCCAATCCCTTCCATCCTTAGAAACCACCCTTTTTAACATGGACTTGAGGGTTTTATTGAACCGTTCTACTAGTCCGTCGGTTTGAGGGTGGTACACCGAGGTGCGCAATTGTTTAATTTTTAGCAATTTGCATAGTTCCTTTGTCACTTTGGACATAAAGGGGGTCCCCTGATCCGTCAGGATTTCCTTGGGTAGTCCAAGGCGACAGAACATGGCAAACAGCTCCCGTGCAATCAGTTTTGCCGAGGTGTGGCGTAGTGGTATAGCTTCCGGATACCGAGTGGCATAGTCGACGACTACCAGTATATGTTGGTGTCCACGGGCAGATTTTACAATGGGTCCAACCAAATCCATTGCAATCCGTTCAAAAGGCACCTCTATCACTGGCAGAGGTACCAATGGGCTACGGAAACTTGCAGTGGGTGTGGTCAACTGACATTCGGAGCAGGATTCGCAGTACCTTTTGACCTCCGCGTAAACCCCAGGCCAAAAGAACCGCTGCAAGATACGTTCTAGCGTCTTTTTTACCCCTAAGTGTCCACCCAGCAGGTGTGAGTGTGCCATCTCGAGAATCGCCCGACGGTACGACTGAGGTGCCACTAACTGATCCACAACCTCGTCCCTGATCTTATCTATCCTATAGAGCAATTCACTGTTGATTATCATGCGTGGAAATACAGTATCGGCACCGGGTTGTTGAGCTACGCCATTTACCTTTAACACCCTTTCCCGCGCCTGAGCCAGGGTGGGATTCTGTAGCTGAGCCGTCCCAAACGTGGCCCGGGACCCTTCCAGCTCGGGGATCGATGGGATCTCCCCGACCTCTCCTGCCAGCACCTCTAAGGGAAACCTATCGGGGTCACACTCTGTCCCTAGGTTGGACACCCCTACAGCAGGTTCCCCTGACTCTGTTTCGTCGGGTACAATGCCTGTAATACATTTTACTGGGGGAGAGTGGATTTTGTTTTTCCAGAACAGGGGCAAGTCTCTTCCCAACACAGTCCCATAGGGAAGAGTTTTTACCACTCCCACCACATGTTTTATGTCTACACACGGTGTGGACAAGACTACTCCCTCAGTTGGGTACTCTCGGAGGTCCCCATGGATACACACAACCCCGACGGGCCGTCCACCGGGGTTGTCTCCTGCCCCAGCGACCCATGTACCAGAGTCACGAGGCTCCCTGAGTCCAGGAGAGCCTCCGTGGGGCACCCATTAACCAGTACCTGACATATTTGGAGTTCATTGTCCCGGGGTTCGGGGCTCGCTGTGCAGACGGTCTGGGCATACATTGAGACACGGCGGCTATATCCGCAGTCCATGGGTTCTGTAGTCAGGGGACAATTAGCAATCACATGTCCCGGCCCCTGACACCGCCAGCACCTAAGGGTGGAGGTACTGGTAGGTCTTATGGCAGTTTGGGAGGGTACCAGTCTCCTGCCGCTCTCACTCCGGGGTTCCCCTTCAGCACGGGCACGGTGCTGACTGTCCCCTGCAGAGGGACGCGACCCCTTCCCCGACTCCTGTGTTGGCAGGGATCGGCGTGACAGCCGAGAGGGGGCAGAGTCTCGAATGAAGTCCTGAGTAGCTGAGTAGCGCTCGACCACACTGACCACCTGGTCGAGGGTGCCGGGGTCCCCTTGCCCCACCCAACACTGGATAGCGACTGGCAGAGTCCTCACCAGCCGGTCTACCACCACCCTCTCCACTATCTGGGCTGGGGACAAAGTCTCAGGTTGGAGCCACCTCTTTACCAGCTGCAGGAGGTCATAAGCCTGAGACCGAGCAGGTCGGGTCTCCACATAGGCCCACGAAAACACACGCTGAGCCCTCACGTATGTATTGACCCCCAGCCGGGCAAGGATCTCACCTTTGAGCCTCTGGTAGTCCCGGGCGTCCTCCTGACTGAGGTCGAAACAGGCCTTCTGCGCATCGCCAACCAAAAACGGAGCCACTACTTCCGCCCACTGGTCAGCTGGTAGGCTTTCCTGCTCTGCTGTGCGTTCGTAGATGGTAAGGAAGGCTTCCACGTCGTCCTCCGGTCCCATCTTCCTCAACGCTGATCGAACCTTGTCCCGGGCGTCTCGACGTACCGGGGCTGATGCGGTCGGTGTCTCCCGCAGGGCAGCAATCTGTTGCATCATCAGTTCATTTGTTTTTTGCTGCTGCTGGTACAGTAGCTGCTGCTGCTGAATGTGCTGCTGTTCCCGCTCCTGCTGTTGCCGCTGAGACTGCAGCAGCTGCTGTTGGGCGAGTGCGAGCTGCTTTAATAGCTCCTCCATTTTGTCCATGGAGCGGAACTGAAAGGTGGCAGGCCGGATTGTGGTCATGCAGCGGCCTGTGGGGTATGCCTCAGTCACTCTGCCCGCATTCTCCACCAAGCTGTAAGGCGGCGGTGTTCACACCGTGCAGTAACTGAGGCAGTGACCCAAGCAAGTCCAACTTAAACAGCTTTTATTCAGCAACTCACGGTTAAACAGAAAGTCCTCCGGTTCGCAGCCGGGTTAACATGAGTCCATAAACAACGGTTGCCGGGGACAACGACCACGCCGGGCCGAGCAGAGCCTGACAGGTGCAGAGCCTTCCTAGGTGGTGGTTCAGCCACACTCAGTCCTGCTGAGCTTTCCTGCTGTGCTCCTAGCAGGTTGCAACATAGAACAACACTAATCCTTAATGCAGGAGTTTTAAAGGACCTGTGGCAAGAGCCACTGGAAAACCCGGGTTGGAGGGAGGAGGCCGCCCCACTACCTCCTGTGACCTCCTCCAAGAAATGAAGGCCCTGCCGGGTTTTACTTAGTCTGCCTTAGCCAGGTAGTCTGACCAGGTCATTGCTCACCTTCATTCCTGCATTGCAGCCGCAGCTGTGTCTGTGACTGCAATGCACTCCAATGGATTTTAATAGGTCTCTGTACACATTCTGGGGGATATATAACGTCCCTCGTATACGATCCCAGTCACTGCCTCACACCCCATATTGTAGATATGTCCCCATCCAGGACCCCTTCTTGTAGATATGTCCCCATCCATGTCCCCATATTGTGGACATGTTTCATCCAGGTCCCCATATTGTGGGTATGTTCCCATCCAGGTCCCCATATTGTAGCTAGGTCCTCATCCAGGTTCCCATATTGTAGATATGTCTCCCCATCCAGGTCCCCATATTGTAGTTAGGTTCCCATCCTGTAGATATGTCCCCATCCAGGTCCCCATATTGTGGATAAGTCCCCATCCAGGTCCCCATTTTGTAGGTATGTCCCCGTCCAGGTCCCCATATTGTGGATATGTCCCCATCCAAGTTCCCATATTGTGGATATGTCCCCATCCAGATCTCTATATTGTGGATATGTCCCCTATTGTATCTTCATATACACAAAAAAGAGAGAAAAAAAAAGATTCATCTCACCTGTCCTCTGTTCCCTCTGCGTCCTTTCTGCACATACAGGCACCATAGACCCCTTGACGATCGTGGCCCGGGAGCCGCCAAGGTATTGTTGTGCAGAGACCAGCTCTCAGCAATACCAATGGCAGCCGCTGACCAATCAGAGGATAGCAGCTGACATCTGCGAATGGTAGTGACATCATAAGCCCCTGCGCCAGAACGCCGATGTCAGCTGCTAGCCTCTGATTGGCCGGCGGCTGGCATTGTTATTGCTGTGCAGAGAGTGGGTCTGCGAGTGGTAATACATTTCAATTGAATGTGTGTCCAAGGACGCATATTCAACTGAAATAAAGTGTAGCTTTCCGCGGCTCAAGACTGCGCCACGATCGTCAAGGAGAGTCGATGGTGCCTGCGGGCCACATAAAGCAGCCTTAGGGGCCACATGCGACCCACGGGCCGCGTGTTTGAGACCCCTGGTGTAAGAGATGTATGTCGCCAGAATGAACAGTTATTTCCACCAGATGGTATCTAGTACCTATCCGTATACTAAATGCATAGGGATTAGTAGGGAATAGAATAGATTTTTTTTTTTTTCGATTGCAGCAGCAATGACTGTTATTTCATGAACCCTGCTGGGGAATATAGTGGAGCATTTCGCATCTACTCAGCCTGATATGGATGAGACCAGCTGTGAAATCCTTTACGCAGTGTGAGAACTTCCTATGTGACGACCACCTAACAGCCCATAACAAGGCACTGGATCATATACTAATAGAACCCACCAGGTCTTTGTTTTCCAAAAATGTTCCCTCAACTAGAAGGTGGAGCCTCGGAAAAGCATTTTTTCCCATTACTAAGGAGTGGGTCTCCTAGACTGGTAAAGTGTATGCACTAAGTGCAAGGGATGCCAAAAACTAGAAAGAGGCACTCCAATACCCCTTTGAAGAGATGTAGGTATCCTAGACTGTTAATGCCCATGCACTAAATGCATGGGCTGAAAAAAAATTTACCCCTGGTAAATACATATATATATATATTAAATAATGTTAGAGGTAGGCCTCTGAAAATTGTTAATAAGGGCAATATAACCCCCCTAAAAAAAATTGATATGTTGATATGGTGGTGGAAGATGAGGAGAAGGACGACATAAAAAAGACAAAAACCTGAAGTTTATACCCATGTCTGGGTGGGAAGGAGTCCATGGGAATAAACCAGAAAAAAAAATGGATTTGAGTTTATGTTCCGCTGTTGTCATCTGGTGGTGTTGAGAAGTCTGGGCCAATCCAGCCCTTGTTCATTTTAATAAGAGTCAGCCTGTCAGCATTTTCAGTTGACAGGCAGCTGCTCCTATCAGCTATAATACCCCCGGCGGCACTAAAAACCCGCTGACAAAATGCTAGCGCCAGGCCAGGAACTCCAAGGCATAAAGAGAAAGTTAATGCCACATGCCCAGCTTGGATAACCCAATAGTTTTAAGGCACAGAGGAATCACAGAGGACGCTGGTGCGGTCGGCAAAAAACTCGTTCAGTATCTTCCAAAACTTTTCCCTTCTTGTTAGAGTACCCCGCGCTTCAGGGCCTGGGCACTGGGAGGGTCTGAGAAAACTGTCCCAGACCTTTGACAGTGTTCCCCTGCCTCTGCTGCATCTGGCATGTTTCCCTTGCCTGTTCTCCTTGGTTGTTCAAGGAACTGTGACCTCTGCCGCCAGCGTTGTCAGATGGGAATTTTTTTAATAATTCTTCAATTAGGACCTTCTGGTACTGCAACATTTTCGTAGACTTCTTCGCCAGGGGAAAGATAGAAAGTTCTTCTTGTAGCGTGGGTCTAGAAGGGTGATCAACCAGTAATTAGTATTGGGCAAAATGCATACAACGTGAGAATCACGGGAAAGGCAGCAGAACATAAACTCAGCCATGTATGCCAGACTGCCAACAGCCAAAACTTCCCTGCCCCCACCAAGAGGATGACTGTCCATGTTCTCCTCCTCGTCCTCTTCAGGTGCTCTTCTTTGTCCTCCCTCTCCTCCTCTTCAGGCCATCAGGCCAGGTGTTGGAGCTGGCGCTCAACAACTGCCCTCTGCTGCTCACAAAGCATTGCCAACATACGTAACATTGAGTTCTAACGGTGGTGATATCACACACCAGTCAGTGAGCTGGAAGTTGCAAACGCAAGCACTGCCAGGGCAGCGGAAGCTGTAACTGACTTGTGGAAATGGGCATACATGCGGTGTACTTTCAAAACTAGCTCAAGCAAATCAGGGTAGGTTTTGAGAAACCACTGAACCACTAAGTGGAGCACGTGGGCCAGGCATGGTATGTGTGCGAGGTTGCCAAGCTTCCGAGAAGCCACCAGAATACGGCTTGTCACACATGACCATGCTTGGCCATGTTTAGACCATGAGACCATGTTCAGGGGCGAGAGGCACAGATCAGTCTGGTTTGTTACACCTTTCAATAATTTTGCGGCGGTGTGCATTTTGTCACCTAAGCAGATTAGCTTCAGCACAGCTTGGTACTGTTTGGCTGAGGCAGTGCTGCAGTACTTCCAGCTTGCGACTGATGTTGTTGTTTCGGAGATGGAGGCTGAGGAAGAGGTTCAGGAACTCCTCATGAAGATGGGGCAACCCTGATTGAACCAGGGACCACAATCCTCAGCGACGTGTTCTGTCCCAGGGTCCGACTGGGTCTCGGCTTCCACAATATTCACCCAGTGTGCCGTCAGGGAAATGTAGCCTCCCTGGCCACAAGCACTTATCCATGTGTCCGTGGTTAAGTGGACCTTCCCAGTAACTGCATTGGTGAGGACAAAGGTAATGTAATGGGACACGAGCTAGTGTATGTCTGGGACGGCACACCAGGAGAAATAGTGTCGGTTGGGGACCAAGTATCGAGGGACGGTCGCCGCCGTGAGGTTGCGGAAAGCTTTCGTCTCAACAAGACTATATGGCAACATTTCTAAGGCAAGCAGTCTGAAAATGTGGCTATTTAGCGTATTTGCGTTTGCGTTCCAAGGACTGGGGTAGGGACAACTGAACGCTGTACTGGGACAAAGACATCGTTGCTGATGGTGGTTGCAAGTGTGCAATGATAGGTGCAGGGTGGAAGGCATCTTCGCCAGTGTCATGGACAGGGGATTGGCGTGCACGTACAACAGTGGAAGAGACAGTGGTTTCACCCACAGACACTGTTTCTGGACCCTGATGTTCGGCCTAACTAGTCAGGTGTTTGGCTGTCATGTGCCTGAGCATGGAGGTGGTGGTCAGGCTGGTAGTTTTGCTCCCATGCTGATGCTGGCATGGCAGATGTTGCAAATGGCCTTTTTTGGGTTAACTGGACAGTCATTAAAAAAATGGCAGACTCGAGAAGACCTAACCCTTGGACTAGCAACTTCCGTTATGTCAGTGTTCTGAGGAACAGTTGCTCGCCTTGTGTCTCTGGCCACCCCACTGCTTGTTGTGGTGCTATGGATCCCCTCCCCTCTGCGCTGCTGTCCTCGGTCTGTATGTCACCTTCCCATGTTGGGTCAGTGACTTCATCGTCTACCACCTTGTCGTCTACTTCAGCACCCTGGTCCTCCTCCTGAATTCCTGCCAATTGTGTCTGATCATCATTCACCTCTTGCAACAGTAATTGCACTTTCCCACTGTCGCCTTCTTGTGACTGTGGCTGCTCAAATATTTGGGCATTGCTATATGCAATCTCCTCATGTCCCGCTTGAAGCGGATAGGTCAGAATCTATAAGTGGAAATGTGAAAAGATCTTTGGAGTGTTCAAGTGTGGGATCATTTGTCTCTGGGCACTCGACATGGTGGGAGGAAGGAGGATCAGGGTGAGGATTATGTGGTCCAGACTCACGGCTACTAAAGACTGGACTGTGTGGAAGACAGTGTGGTGCTGGCAAACTGACTGGAAGCATTATTTGCTATCCAATCAACAACCTTTTCACACTGGTCTGGCTTCAGGAGTGGTGTTCCGCGCCCCCCTAAAAAGTGCGACAAGAAGCTAGGTCGACATGATGTGTCTTTGCTGTGCTCCCGCAGCAGGCACAGTTTAACCTTGTCCACGGCCTCAGCCTCTGCGCTCACCATCAGCATCACGTCCACTTCCTCATCCCTTACCATGCGTCTTTCCCATTTCAAAGTACGTATGATATTTCCCTGCTGAGAAAACCGCAGTATTTTTAGAGCAGTAAAATTTGCCACCTCAGATCAACTTGTTACAGTGCAATAGCAATATAGAGATGCTACTGGTTACCAGCCAAGTCTGGATTTACATTTTGAACGCACAACTGGCTCAGTTTAAATAGAGTAGAATTTTTTGATGCTGAGAAAACATTTCAGCATTTGTATCACAGAAAATTTACCACACCTCAGATAGACTCTTTTCACTCTTTGCACTATATAGCGATGCTAATACAATCAACCAAGTCTGGCTGTATGCCTTTAACGCACAACAGGAGCAGTGTAAATGGAGTATGTCTTTTCACAGGATTAAGAGTAAAAAGATTATTAGTAGCCCTCAAAAAAGTTATTAGATATGGGTTCCAGCAATAGAAAAGACGTGCAATGGACCCTATCCTGTTCTGTTGTTGCAGATAAAACAAACAAATGTGGTATGGAATCCCTGCCTATATGCTAGTAAAATATCTCTCCCTCGCTCAGCAGAAGCAGCTCTCCCTACTCTGCTTGTTTCCGGGATAGACTGTGACGAGCATAGGGTTCCGGGTCTTATATAGACCCGATGACGCTGTGCGGTCAGCCAATTACAGTAATGCTACTATCAACATGGCTACGGCATTACAGTGACTGGCAGGCAATCCCCGCATGCTTATTGGCTGTTTAAAAAGCGCTAAACCCGCGGGGCGGAGACCCAAGCT
The DNA here is from genome assembly GCF_046119375.1 of Phyllobates terribilis. Classification (NCBI taxonomy): domain Eukaryota; kingdom Metazoa; phylum Chordata; class Amphibia; order Anura; family Dendrobatidae; genus Phyllobates; species Phyllobates terribilis. The sequence continues at coordinate 445,753,593 of NW_027362761.1, forward strand.
TCCGCCCAAACTGTTCAAAAATACTCGCCGAATAACGAGCATCCTGAGCACAGTGATGCTCGGGTGAGTAACAAGTAGTGAAGAGCACACTCGCTCATCACTAATAAAATAGGAAAAATAGGATGGGGAGTGTTTACTCTATGTGTTTTTATTACATTTGACTTTGGGATTAGTAATGGGGGCGTCTTATAGATGCCTCTCCATTACTAACCTGTGGGATTGATGTCAGCTCACATTACAAAGCCCCAAAAACCAGCCCCACAAATATTACCCCACTTGCCCCTGTACCAGGGCAAGTGGGAAGAGCTGGGCAAAGTGCCAGAATTAGCGCATCTAATAGATGCGCCTTTTCTGGGGTGGCTGTGGGCTGCTATTTTTAGGCTGGAGAGGGCCAATATCCATGGTCCCTTGCCAGTCTGAGAATACCAGCCCCCATCTGTCTGCTTTAGCTTGGCTAATTGTCAAAAATGGGGGGGCCCGATGCATTTTATATAAGTTATTTATTTCAATAATTTCAAAAAACAGTGCTCTCTATTTTTGATAAGCAGCCAATTTAAAGCCCCCAGCAGTCAGCTTTACTTGCACTAGAAAGCAAAAATTGAGGTGACCGCACATCATATTTTTATTTAGTATTTAATGCACAGGCGCCGGCTGATGAATACTCTCATCAGCCTCGCCTGCTCTCGCTGCTATCAGCGAGACCTGGTGTAGGATGATGAGAGTCGTACTGCAACGTAGTAGTACTAAGGAACTTACCGCCGATCAGAGCCAGTGTTTCTTGAGCTGTCACACAGATGACAGCGTGGGAAATGCTGGATGTTCGGGCCCCCCATTCATTTGAAGGGGTCTGGGCTCTGGTACCTGAACCAAACTTTTTTTAATGTTCAGCCGAACCCACAGGACCCGAACATCCACGGCTCATCACTAGTGATTACCATGACCGGATGAACTGCCCCTTCCAGAAAATGTCCCTGCTCTTCAAAAGCCCAGTTAATTGGCAAGAGTTCCCTATTACCAATGTCTTAGTTTTTCTCAGCGGATGACAGTTTCAAAGAAAAATATGCACATGGACGCCATTTTCTAGGAGATGCACTGTGCGACAATTCAGCACCCACCCCCACTTCAGATGCATCAACTTCTACAACAAATCGCTGAGTGATGTCTGGCTGTATTAGAATCGGCGCAGATGCAAAACATTTCCTCAAGGTATTAACCCCTTTAAACCCCATGACATACTAATACGCGTCAATGCCCTGGGCTTTAAGAGCCTGACCCGTATTAGTACGTCATTGCGATCGCGCAAGCACACAGGCTGTGCGGGCGCGATCGCCGCCGGGTGTCAGCTGATTGTCACAGCTGACACCCGGTACTATATGCAGGGAGCGGTCCCGCACCTCTCCCAGCACATTAACCCCCGCAATGCTGCGATCGAAGTCGATCGCAGCATTGCTGTGGCAAGGGGAGGTGATCGGTATACTCACCTCCTCTTCCGGCCTCCAGCGCTGTCTGCCGCGGCTTCCCGGGTGTTGCCATGACGACCCGATGTCGTCATGACAACATCCGGGTCACCAGACAGCAGGAAGATTGTTTGGACATGCGCAGTGCATCTCCAAACTATCTTCTCCCTGTCCAGCGCTGACTGCCTGCATGGCACAGGGATGGTGCTGCATTCCTGTGCCATGCAGGCGATCAGAATAAAAAAAGTGAAAGTCCCATAGTGGGACAAAGTAAAAAAGTAAAAAAACTCCCAAAAAGTGAAAAAAAAAAAAAAAAAAATTGCAAAAATATAAAAAAAAATAATCCACTAAAAATAAAAATATAATGTACCCATCAATAAATATTATTATGAAAAAAACAAAAACAAACAATAAAAGTACACATATTTGGTATCGCTGCGTCCGTAACGACCTGGCCTATAAAACTGTTCCACTAGTTAACCCCTTCAGTGAACACGGTAAAAAAAAAAACAAAGAAAAAAACAATGCTTTATCATCATACCGCCAAGCAAAAAATGTAATAACACGCGATCAAAAAGACGAATATAAATAAAAATTGTACCGCTGAAAACGTCATCTCGTCCCGCAAAAAGCAAGCCGCCATACAGCTCCATCATCCGAAAAATCAAAAAGTTACAGCTCTCAGAATAAAGCGATGCAAAAGAATATTTTTTTCTATAAAATAGCTTTTACTGTTTAAAAGCGCCAAAACATAATAAACGATATAAATGTGGTACCGCTTTAAACGTACTGACCCGAAGAATAAAGCTACCTTACCAATTTTACCACACCCGGAGCATAATAAAAAAATGTAAAAAAACACAATTCCTGAATTGTTGGTTTTTGTTTATTCAGCATCCCAAAGATAGGAATAGAAAGCGATCAAAAAATGTCACGTGCCTGAAAATGGCACCAATAAAAACGTCAACTCATCCCGCAAAAAACAAGCCGTCACATGACTCTGTCGGCCAAAATATGGCGATGCAAAAACTAGATTTTACAAAATATGTCTTTTGGTGTGTGACAGCTGTCAATCATAAATACCCGATATGATTCTGGTATCGCTGTAATCACACCGACCCGAAGAATAAAGTAATCTCATCACTTATACTGCACGAGGAACGGCGTAAAAAATAAACGCTAGGGCTGGGGTTGGGGTTGTGCTAATGTTAGGGTTGGGGTTGTTTTTTTTCAAAAGTAAAAAAAAAAAAAAAAGATAACGATATGGCGACTAGTGTTGAGCGCAAGTGCTCGCTACTTGAGTTTGCATCGGGTGCTCGGGTATGCACTGAGTATCACGGGTGCTCGAGTCTCCGCCCCATATGCTTCGCGGCCAAAAAAATCTCGCGGGGATTGCCTGCCATGCACGAGCGATCCCCGCATGTTTTTTTTGGGGTGTTTAATAACCGTGAAACATGCGGGCGGGGAGTCGAGCATTTCACTTGAGCACCCGTGATACATGGTGCACACCTGAGTACCCGATGCAAACTAGTAGCGAGCACTTGCGCTCAAGAGTAATGACAACTTATTCAATATGATGACCTAATGTTATCAAATTCTGAGTCGTACCTCTGGATTCAAAATGTTCACTATACCCCTTAATAAAATCCTTGAGGGGTATAGTTTCCAAAATGGGGTCACTTGTGGGGGAGCTCCACTGTTTAGGCACATCAGGGGCTCTCCAAACGCGACATGGTGTCCGCTAACAAATTGAATGGAAAATCGGCTCAAATTGTTAGCGGACACCATGTTGCGTTTGGACAGCCCCTGTGTGCCTAAACATTGGAGCTCCCCCACAAGTGACCCCATTTTGGAAACTAGACCACCCAAGGCACCTATCTAGATGCATAGAGAGTACTTGGAACCCCCAGGTGCTTCACAAATTGATTCGTAAAAATGAAAAAGTGTTTTTTTTTCCACTTTTTCATTTATCACTGTCCTTTAAGAAAGTTTAAATCTCAATGACATATCTCCCAACTGTAGCACGTTTATCCAGCCCAGTCGGTACTGATCTCCATATCTCATGGATCCATCCATGGTCCAGGAACTCAGTCTCGATTCTATTCCTTAAATGTCCTTCCACAAAACTCCCCACTAAACATTTGGATTCTTTTCTCCTTCACTAAGATAAGCCCCCCCCCAAAGCTAAGTGTGTATTAGTGGAGGTATTTTTCTCAGGTCTAACCCATCACCTGGGTCTGCATGTGAGACTCCCTGTGGATACGGTTCAACACTCACACAATGGGCCTAGTCGCTGTTTGAACAATGTTTTAAGGCCCCTGAGATATGTGAATTAGTGTGTGGACCACACAATTAGCAAAACAAAGTTAGATTTTGAAATGTGGACTGCTAGCTGGACCATACAATTAGCACAAAGGATTTAAATGATAAAATGTGGACTGGTATCTGGACCACATAATTAGCACAAAGGATTTAGATGCTGAAATGTGGACTGGTGTCTAGACCACATAATTAGAAAAAAAAATTTAGAGGGTGAAATGTGGACTGATGACTGGACCACATAATTAGCACACAGGATTTAGATGCTGAAATATGGACTGGTGTCTGGACCACACAATTAGCAAAAAAAATTTAGATTTTGAAATGTGGACTGCGGGCTGGACCACACAATTAGCACAAAGGATTTATATGCTGAAATATGGACTAGTGTCTGGACCACACAATTAGTACAAAGGATTTAGATGCTGAAATGTGGACTGCTGGCTGGACCACACAATTAGCATAAAGGATTTAGATGCTGAAAAGTGGACTGGTGTCTGGACCACACAATTAGCAAAAAAAAAATAGAAATTGAAATGTGGACTGCAGGCTGGACCACACAATTAGCACAAAGGATTTAGATGCTGAAATGTGGATTGGTGTTTGATAGTGATGAGCGAGCGTGCTCGCCACTGCTCGGTACTCATCCGAGCATCACCCTGCTCAATAAGCTCGGTGACTATCTCCGGGGTGCTCGGGCAGGAGCTCGGGTTCCCGCCCTGCATGTTTGGCGCTCTTTAAAAACATGTTTGGCGCTCTTTAGGACAGCACGGTGGCTCAGTGGTTAGCACTACAGCCTTGTAGCGCTGGGGTCCTGGGTTCAAATCCCACCAAGGACAACATCTGCAAGGAGTTTGTATGCTCTCCCCGTGTTTGTATGGGTTTCCTCCAGGTTCTCCAGTTTCCTCTCACACTCCAAATGCTTACTGATAGGGAATGTCGATTGTGAGCCCCAATGGGGACAATGCTGATTATGTCTGTAAATTGTCTGAATTGTAAAGCACTGCGGAGTATGTTAGCGCTATATACAGTGGGTACGGAAAGTATTCAGACTCCTTTAAATTTTTCACTCTTTGTTTCATTGCAGCCATATGGTAAATTCTAAAAAGTTCATTTTTTTTCTTGCCACAATTCTGTCTCTGAGCTCCTTGGGCAGTTCCTTTGAGCTTGTGATTCTCATGAGCTGTGAGGTCTTATATAGACAGGTGTGTGCCTTTCCAAATCAAGTCCTATCAGTTTAATTACACAGTTGGACTCCAATGAAGGAGCAGAACCATCTCAAGGAGGATCACAAGGAAATGGACAGCATGTGACTTAAATATGATTGTCTGAGCAAAGGGTCTGAATACTTATGACCATGTGATATTTCAGTTTTTCTTTTTTAATAAATTTGCAAAACTTTCTATATTTACATTTCTACTTTTTTTCAGTCAAGATGGGGTGCAGAGTGTACTTTAATGAGAAAAAAATGAACTTTTTAGAATTTACCAAATGGCTGCAATGAAACAAAGAGTGAAAAATTTAAAGGGGTCTAAATATTTTCCATACCCACTGTAAATACAAAGATTATAATTATTATTTATTATGCAGGGATTATCTGGCATGCACTTTAATGCCATAGCCATGTTGGTTGTGGCATTACAGTGATTGGCTGGCCACATAGCGTCATCGAGTCTATATAAGACCTGGTGATGCTAGGCTCGTCACAGTCTATCCCGGAAACGGAAAGAGTAGGGAGAGGTGCTGTTGTGTGAGGGACAGAATTGGAGTAATAATTAGGCATAGGTAGAGGTACTCCAGGAGTGAAATATAACCATATATAACCATATATCCATCTGAACTAACAGTCCTTCTGAGGACTAATCCAGCTGCATATATTAATCCTGATAGCAGGAGTTAGGCAGGCAGACAGACAGATCTGCTGTTACAGATATCCATAGACATAGCCCCAGATATCAGGGGCCAGGGCTATTTTTTTTTAATCTTAATCCTGATTATTTGCTTAAAAAGCAATACAGAGTACACCATTCTAGTGCTCCATTTGCTTGTTAGCACTGCAGAATACAGCCAGATCTTTTCTATCATCTGATGTGATCCCATATTACAACGATAAAAATCCAGAAATTTGTAGTGAACGTGGAAAATATTAACCTCCATTTACAGTTTGTTGCAGTGTGTCAGTGAAACTATTCACACAAGGTCGCTGCCAAGAATAGTAAACTACAGGGCCGCTATTTAAAACCGTGGGTGTCAATCAGATGTATGACATATAACTGAAGCTCAAATCCAGCCATTTGTAGTGAATGTGGAAAACATTGTCCTCCATTTAGAGTTTTGCATCAGTGTGTCAGTGAGGCTATTCACACGTGGTCGCTGTGAAGAATAGTAAACTACAGGACCACTATTTAAAACCGTGGATGTCCGTCAGACATATCACATATAACTGCGGTTCAAATCCAGCCATTTGTAGTGAATGTGGAAAATATTGTCCTTCATTTAGAGTTTTGCTTCAGTGTGTCAGTGAAGCCATTCACACGTGGTCGCTGTGAGGAATAGGAAACTACAAGCCCGCTATTTAAAACCGTGGGTGTCCGTCAGACGTATCACATATAACTGTGGTACAAATCCAGCCATTTGTAGCGAGCATGTAAAATATTGTCTTCCATTTTAAATGGGCAATGCGCGTGGCAAGGGATGGGGAAGTGGACGTGATGCTGATGGTGAATGGACAGGCCGAGGCTGTGGGCAAGCTGAAATTGTGCCACAACAAACACCCACATCTTGTCGCCCGACCTTTCTGTCCCAATTTCTAGGGGACCGCAGCACACCACTTTTGAACTCAGAGCAATGTCAAAAGGTTGTTGGTTGGATAACAGATAATGCTTCCAGTCACTTTGCCACTACCACCACCACCCACACGACCAAGTCTCAGTAGCCGTGAGTCTGGACCGCATATTCCTCACCCTGATAATCCTTCCTCCGACCATGCCGAGTGCCCGGAGACAACTGATCCCACACTTAGACACTCAGAAGAGCTGTTCACTTTTCCATTTATAGATTCGGTCCTCTCGCCCGGCCAGCTTCAAGCAAGGCAAGAGGAGAAAGCGTGTAGTGATTTGAGCAGTCATGGGAAAGTGCAATTACTGTCGCAAGAGGTGGATGATGAAGAGACACAATTGACCAGAAAGTCAGGAGGAGGACCAGGGTGCGGAAGTGGAAGACGAGGTGGTGGACGATGAAGTCAATGACCCAACAAGGCAAGGTGACATGCAGAGCAAGGATAGCAGCACACATGGGGAGGGAGGCGTAGCACCAAAACAGGCAGGGACAAGCAGTGTGGTGGCCACAGACACGAGGCGGGAAACCGTTCCCCGAAACACCAACATGACAGAAGTTGCCAGTACAACTGTTAGGTCTTCACGAGTCTGGTTGTTTTTTAAAGACTCTGCAGATAACCCCAAAAAGGCCATTTGCACCATCTGCTAGGCCAACATCAGCAGTGGTAGCAAAACTAGCAGTCTGATCACCACCAGCATGATCAGGCACATGACAGCAAAGCACCCGACGCCGAACGTCAGGGTCCAAAAACAGTGTCTGCGGGTGACACCACTGCTTGTTCTGCTGTTGTGCATGCACGCCAATCCCCTGTCCAAGGAGCATGCGAAGATGCCTCCTGCCCTGCACCTGTCATTGCACACTCTCAACTAGCACCATCAGCAACCACGTCCACGTCCTTGTCCCAGCACAGCGTTCAGTTGTCCCTACCCCAGTCCTTGGAACACAAGCGCAAATACGCAGCCAACGCCCCACAGGCCACACTACTAAATTCACACATATTACGAAAGCTTGCGCTCGAAATGTTGCCTTTTAGGCTCGTGGAGACAGAAGCTTTCCACAACCTTATGGCGGCGGCCGTCCCTCGGTAATCGGTCCCCAGCCACCACTATTTTTCCCAGTATGGCATCCCCACATTACACAAGCACGTGTCCCAGAACATTAATCATGCCCTTAACAACACAGTTACTGGGAAGGTCCACCTAACCATGGACATGTGGACAAGTGATTGTGGGCAGGGATGGTACATCTCGCTGACGGCACACTGGGTTAATATAGTGGAAGCCGGGACCCAGTCAGACTTTGGGATGGAAAACATCCTCCCGACGCCGAGGATTGCGGGCCCTAGATCAATCAGGGTTGCCCCCATATTCTACAGCTCCTGAACCTCCTCCTTCTCTTCAGCCTCCATCACCAAAATGCCCACATCAGTCAGAAGCTGGAAGCACTGCAGCACTGCCTTGGCCAACCAGCAACAGGTTGTGCTGAAGCTAATATGCTTAGGTGACAAACCGCACACCACTGAAGAGTTGTGGACAGCTCTGAAAGAGCAGACAGATCTGTGGCTGTCACCGCTGAACCTACAGCCAGGCAAGGTCATATGTGACAATGGCCGGAACCTGGTGGCGGCTCTGAAGTGAGGCAGGCTTACACATGTAACATGCCTGGCCCATGTGCTTAACCTCGTGGTTCAGTGGTTTCTCAAAACCTACCAGATTTTCCGGATCTGCTTGTCAAAGTACGCCATGTGTGTGCCCATTTTAGAAAGTCAGCTCCAGCTTCCAACGCCCTTGCCGTGATTCAGCAGCATTTGCAGCTTCCAACTCTCCTACTGGTGTGCGATGTCCCCACACGTTGGAACTCAACGTTGCAGATGTTGGGAAGGATTTGTGAGCAGCACAGGGCTGTTGTTCAGTACCAGCTTCAAAACGTCTGTCGGCATTCAGGTCAGCCTCAGCACATAAGAGCTGAGGAGTGGGCATGGATTTCAGACATCTGTGCCGTCCTCCAAAACTTTGAGGACTCCACCAATATGGTGAGCAGTGATGATGCCATAATTAGCATCACCATTCCGCTTCTCTGTCTTCTGAAACAATCGCTGCTCACAATTAAAGAGGAGTCATTGCAGGCGGAGCACGATGAGATGGTGCAAGGAACTATACAGGGTGATTCCACACAGCCCAGCCTCATCTCATCCCAAAGTGGATTGGGTGACAATGAGGAAGGGGAGGAGGAACAGGAGCTGGTTTCCTGTGGTATACACGCTACTACCCGCACAACTGTCATACAGTCTGTTCAGCGTGGATGGCCTGAGGAGAGGGAGGAGGATGAGAAGGAGAGCATGGTCAGTCGTTCCTTTGGTGAGAACACGTAAGTCTTGTCTGTTAGTAGTCTGGCACACATGGCTAAGTTTATGTTACTCTGCCTTTCTGGTGACCCTCGCGTTCTCCAAATTTTAGGCGACAGTCATTAATGGTTGGTGACACTTCTAGATCCACGCTACAAGGAGAACTATCTCTTGTTCCCGCAGCGGACAGGTCAACTAAAATGGTGCAGTACCAGAAGACCCTTGTTGTGGAATTAATAAAAAAATTCCCATCTGAAAACGCTGGCGGTAGTGGTCACACTTACTTGGACAACCAAGGAGTACAGGCGAGAGAGACACGAATACGATCCAGCAGAGGCAGGGGAACACTGTCAAAGTTCTGGGACAGTTTTCTCAGACCCTACCATCGCACAGGCCCTGAGGCGGGGGGTACTCTCACAAGGAGTGCAAAGTTTCAGAAGATCGTGAGGGAGTACCTTGCCGACCGTACCAACGTCCTCCGTGATTCCTCTGTTCCTTATAATTATTGGTTATCAAAGCTGGACACATGGCATGAACTGGCTCTCTACGCCTTGTAGGTCCTGGCCTGCCCTGCCGCTAGCGTTTTGTCAGAGCGAGTTTTTAGTGCCGCCAGTGGATTGTCAACTGAAAGACCCTCCAATCGTACAGGCCCTGATGCGCAGGGTAGTCTCACAAGTAGGGATAATTTTCTGAAGATGCTGAAGGAGTACCTTGCTGACCGTACCAATGTCCCCCATGCTTCCTCTGTGCTTTATAATTATTGATTATCTGTCATAGAAAATATTAGAAATCTCTCTCTCTTCCTCCAACCCCTGATTCCCCCTTCCCTATCTTGCTCGCAAGGAGAAGAGCTTCCAATCTAAGGAGCTGTCTCTATGCAAATCGCAACACACACTAGAGGTGACAAACTCATTTATCCAGGCCAATTACCATATGAATGTAGCTGCTAGTAGCAGAGACCTGTGATGAGTAGACAATAGCCAGGACATTCTCATTTGCACATATGTGCGATCTGCAGTTTCTTAGGCACAGACATGAAATATGGAATATCGGAAGTTCTATAATTCGGATTGTGATGGGACACATATTTTTAGCAGCAGGGTTAGCTAAGGAACAATATTCATATTTTTCAGTATCTGAGAGCCCTACCGGTGAGCTACAACGCAAAATAATACCAAAATAACTGACAGTAGCCATGTTATGTCTGGTCTCTACAAAAAGGTAAATTCACAATAAAATATATGGTGCCACTTGCGAACTTCTGTGATCAACCAGTGAGAAGAAACAGAAATGAGAGATTTTAATAAAACCATGAAGGGCGGAGACCAACCCACATGAGGTCATCACAAGTGAGTGTGTGGGCAGGGCCCCCCTTCGGCATAAAAGATCCAGCTGAATGTCAGGCAAAATGTATTTTTGTCCTAGTTTTAAAAATGAGAGATGTCTTAAATCTCGACCCCCTGCTCATTTGGAAGAGGCTACATAGAACTCACTCTTTCTCTCCCCCTAACAAGGAATTTTTATCAACGCCATAAAACGTCAGCAAGCATACTGGTATACCCTGGATTTTCCCTCCAATCCTATTGTTTAACTGTACAAACTTTTAATTTCGAGTTTTAATAATGCACATGACTGTCACAAACACAGGGACCACATTTTTGAGATGCTCACCTTTTTCCAATTGTGATGGTGTGGTTTTCGTGGCTGGGAGACCACCAGGAACCTGGGAAATGGGTTCTGAGCTTCTGAGCGTCATAGAGATATCATATTTGATATCCATCTTCATGAATATTGGTGACGGCAAACATGATGCCTCCATCTTGGATGTGGGACACCCCCATACCAAGATATGAAATCTGAAGGATTTTTATGTGTGGGTTCACAAAATCGAGCCCCCGTGTGAGTTAAATAACATGGGTGTCTCCTAGAGTTTTGGCCCCTTACTAAAAACCAGAACGACCATTTTACTTCATTCTTACTCCGGGACGTCAGACGCATGCACTCCTCGCTGCGTGGAGGAATCACATCTAATTTCCGGGGAGCAGTCCCCCCCCCACAGAATCTGAGACCATCACCTGAGACGCAGGTTTTGCTATCACTTATCCCTTTTATTTTAATAACTGTTTTATGCATATATGTAAATTGTCTCTTTTATAATATCTTGTATATCTTTTGTAAACACTGCCCACTTTCGGGAGTAAATTCTTATTATTTACCAGCGTCGTTCTTCTTGTCCTATGTCGAGCAAACACGTTCCTCACCCACTAATTCACGTTACCTAACGGGTACCCGATCCACCTGTTAAGCGATCGGTGGTGGCAGTATACCAGTATTTATGTGATATTGTGGTTTGAGGGTGACTGGACGGAGGTATATATATGTTCCTGTAAGGAACTGGTGGTATATATACGTCCTGTCACATCACGTGCCACAATAGTCGACATAAATTAGAGCAGCTGCACCCGTGCTCATCCTCGGTCAATACCGTGTTTGACCAGCAGGATAAGGGGGCGCCAGAGGGCTACAAAGTCTGACCAAGTGTGTTTTTCCTGACACTGAATCTGGATCTAGACTCATGCCCGGAGATACATATTTTGTAAGCACGAGTCCCGTTCGATAACAGTCCATTAGAGCGCCTCCTCTCCAGCTAAAATGAATCGTCTCTGCGATCTGTCTAGTAAGTTTCTTCCATTAATCCCTTTTTGTTTTGTGTAACTGAATATTCTGTATTGTATTGTCCCCTTTTGTAAAATCTTTTGTATATTTTTTCATAAGCACTGCCTCCCTTTTGGATTAAATATTAAATGTAATAGTTCTGTTTCTTCTGTTTTGTAATGGTTCCTCCCCCGAAGCCATATATGCTACCAGAAATCAGGCGTCAAATCAGGCCTGTCTTGTATTTGAATATTTAAAACTGATTGGTGGTGGCAGCAAATAATGTTAATTGAGGTATCATGAAGCTGACAGTGATCGTACGGGGGCATATACACATATTCCATGCGTTGGAATTCGGAGGTGAGTACGCCATACGCTAACTGCTCGCTTGCCGATAGCTATGCAGTGAGTAATTGGGATCGTGAGGGTGCATGAATCCCTGACAGTATCCAAGCTAGACATGTGCCATTAACTGGCTCTCTACGCCTTGGAGATATTGGCCTGCCTTGCCGCTAGCTTTTTGTCAGAGCGGGTTTTTAGTGCCGCTGGTGGACTTACAACTGATAGGCGCATCCACTTATCAACTAATAATGCAGACAGGCAGAATCTTATCAAGATGAACAAGAGCTGGATTGGGCCAGACTTCTCAACATCGCCGAATGATAGCAGCGTAACATAAACTCAGTGTTTTTTCTTGGGAGGTCTATTGCCATGCACCTCTTCACTAGAGATGAGCCGTGTTCGACAAGAACTGTTCGCCAATCTCAAATTCGAGCTGTTTTGGGCGGTGTTCGAGTTGTTCGACGAACCCGAACGATTTGCAAAAAATTCGGCTGTTCGAGGTTATGTTCGATAACTGTTCGTGCACCAAAAGCGTGTCCTGCATGTCTGGCGCTATTTAGAGCACCAATCATGCAGGGATTGTCTGCCACTCACTGTAATGCCACAGCCATGGTGGTTGTGGCATTACAGTGATTGCCCAAATCGATGGGAACAGTGCTCACAGTGAAACATGAAAAGCCGGCAATTCAGCAGCGGCATACACCGGTACCCCACAATTTAGAACCGAAAGAATACAGCTTCACACATAGATTAGATAGATAGAAACATGTCAGCCACATATATATGAAGTACAGTGACAGTGTTGCTTACTGTACTTGTCATTTAGTGTAAAGGATTTATCAAAAAAAATAATAGTGTTTTCATGCACCGTCTCTTTAAAAAAGCATGCCGGCAATTCAGCAGCGGCACCCGACAATTTGGAATAGAAAGAATAGAGAATCACACATAGATTAGATAGATAGAAACATGTCAGTCACATATATATGAAGTACAGTGACAGTGTTGCTTACTGTACTTGTCATTTAGTGTAAAGGATTTATTAAAAAAAATAATAGTGTTTTCATGCACTGTCTCTTTAAAAAAGCCGGCCGGCAATTCAGCATCTGTACCAGACAATTTAGAATAGAAGGAATAGAGCATCACACATAGATTAGATAGATAGAAACATGTCAGTCACATATATAAGAAGTACAGTGATAGTGTTGATTACTGTACTTGTCATTTAGTGTTAAAATAAAGGATTTATTTAAAAAAAAATTGGCGTGGGGTTCCCCGTAATTTTAGGCTCTAGCGGAGGTTAAGCAGACGGCTGGGGCAGATGTTTGAAGCCTGGGAAGGGGGTAATACCCACGGAGCTTCCCAGGCTACTAATATCAGCCCCCAGCGGAATACTTAGCCTTTACTAGCTATTAAAATGGGGGACCCCCCCCCAAAAAAAATGACGTGGGGTCCCCCCTATTTTAATAGCTAGCAAAGGCTAGGCAGACAGCTGGGGGCTGATATTAATAGCCCAGGAAGGGTGCCATGAATATTGGCCCCCTCCCAGGCTAGAAACACCAGCCGTCAGCCGCCCCAGAAATGGCGCATCCATAGGATGCGCCAATTCTGGCACTTAGCCTCGCTCTTCCCACTGCCCTGTAGCGGTGGCAGTGGGGTAATAGGGCTAGGGTTGATGTCAGCTTATAATGCCACCTGACATCAAGCCCAGGTTAGTAATGGAGAGGCGTCTATAAGACACCCCCATTACTAACCCCATAGTCAAAGTTAAAAGAAAACACAAACACCCAGAATAAAGTCCTTTAATTGAAATAAAGACACAATCCTTTATTGTTCTAAATTAAACCATACTTACCACCACGCCCATTCCAGCTGAAGCCAACGATCTCCTGCAATAAAAGTAAAATAATAAAGCAACCTCATCCTTACCTTTCCATGGTTCCCAGGACAGCTTCAGCTCTGCTACATCGAGATGACAGGCTGGACCGCAGCAGAACGCTGCCATCCAGCCTGTCATCCCGCAGACACTGAGAAGCGCAGGCATGCTTGCGCTCCTCAGTGTCTCGCTGTGACGGCATCCAGATGAGCCGACAATGAACTCGGCTCACCTCATGCACGTCACTGACAGCGTGGGAGAATTCTCCTGCACTCAGCGCTTCAGCGTGAGAATTTTCCCACGCTGTCAGTGACGTGCATGAGGTGAGCCGAGTTCATTGAACATGAATGAGCTCACCTCATGCACGTCACTGACAGCGTGGGAAAATTCTCAAGCTGAAGCGCTGAGTGCAGGAGAATTTTCCCACGCTGTCAGTGACGTGCATGAGGTGAGCTCATTCATATACATTGAACTCAGCTGACCTCATGTACGTCACTGACAGCGTGGGAGAATTCTCACGCTGAAGCGCTGAGTGCAGGAGAATTCTTCCACGCTGTCAGTGACGTACATGAGGTGAGCTGAGTACATTGGACATGACCTCGGCTCATCTGGATGCCGTCACAGAGAGACGCTGAGGAGCGGAAGCATGCCTGCGCTTCTCAGTGTCTGCGGGATGACAGGCTGGATGGCAGCATTCTGCTGCGGTCCAGCCTGTCATCTCGATGTAGCAGAGCTGAAGCTGTCGTGGGAACCATGGAAAGGTAAGGATGAGGTTGCTTTATTATTTTACTTTTATTGCAGGAGATCGTTGGCTTCAGCTGGAATGGGCGTGACGGTAAGTATGGTTTAATTTAGAACAATAAAGAATTGTGTGTTTATTTCAATTAAAGGACTTTTTTCTGGGTGTTGTGTTTTTTTTAAATACTTTACTAGAAATTCATAGTGGTCATGTCTAATATTGGCGTGACCCCATGAATTTCGGGCTTAGGGCCAGCTGATAATGCCAAGCTGGCCCTAACCCCTTTATTACCCAGTGAGCCACCGCACCAGGGCCCTGGATGAGTTGGGTACAGCGCCAGAAGATGGCGCTTCTATGAATGCGCCATTTTCCGGGGTGGCTGCGGACTGCAATTTGCAGCTGGGGGGACCCAGAAAGCTTGGGCCTCCCTGCGCTGCAGATTCCAGCCCCCAGCTGCCTAGTTGTACCTGGCTGGACACAAAAATAGGGCGAAGCCCCACGTATTTTTTTTTTTAATTATTTCAAGAAATTCATGAAATAATTAAGAAAAAAAGGGCTTCCCTATATTGTTGTGTCCGGCCAGGTACAAATAGGCAGCTGGTGGTTGGGGGCAGCCCGTTCCTGCCTGCTGTACCTGACTGGACACAAATATAGTGCGAAGCCCCACGTCAATTTTTTTTTTAATTATTTCATGAAACTAGATGGTGGCCCGATTCTAACGCATCGGGTATTCTAGAATATGTATGCGGCAGACCCGGCGCAATCAGCAGAGCGGTGTTTAAATTTTGCGCCAAAATCGCTGACTGGTCGCGGCCAGCAACCGCGACCAATCAGCAAAGCGGTGTTGAAATTTGGCAACTATATCACTGATTGGTCACGGCCGGCGGTCGCGACTAATCAGCAGAGCAGGGTTTAAATTTTGCACCAATAATGCTGATAGGTTGTGGTCGCGACCAATCAGCAAAGCGGTGTTTAAATTTGGCGCCAATAATGGTGATTGGTCACGACCTCGACCATTCAGCAGAGCGGTGTTTAAATTTGGCGGCAACAATGTTGATTAGTCGCGGCCGGCATCGCGACCAATCAGCAGAGCGGGGTTTAAATTTGGTGCCAATAATGCTGATTGGTCGCAATCGCCGGCCACGACCAATCAGCAGAGCGGTGTTTAAATTTGGCGTCAAAATCGCTGATTGGTCGCGGAAGGCAACTGTGACCAATCAGCAGAGCGGGGTTTAAATTTGGCGCCAATACTGCTGATTGGTCGCGGCCGGCAACCGTGACCAATCAGCCGAGCAGGGTTTAAATTTGGCGCCAATACTACTGATTGGTCGCGGACGGCGACCGCGATCAGTCAGCAGAGCGGGGTTTAAATTTGGCGCCAATCTCGCTGATTGGTCGAGGCTGGCGTCCGCGTCCAATCAGCAGAGCGTTGTTTAAATTTGGCGCCAAGCTCGCTGATTGGTCGCGGCCGCTATTTAAATGTGGCGCCCAAATCGGTGATTGGTCGCGGACAGCGTCCGCGACCAATCAGCAGAGCGGTGTTTAACTTTAGCGCCAAGATCACTGATTGGTCGCGTGCGGAGAGCGCGACCAATCAGCTAATCGTATTGGTGAGGACCGGGGAGCGCCGCTGCCTGGTCGGATACTTCCGTTGCGAGAAGCCGGGAGATGAGCGACTGCTCGCAGCAGAAGTATCTCGACCTGCAGCGCCGCTCCCCGGTCCTCCCTTGACACCCTAGCCGCTGATGTCCCCACAGTATCCGCATGGTGTTACAAAGATCTGGACATTTGTGTTAAAAATCGCTGATTGGTCGCTGGCGCTGCCCGCGACCAATCACCGATTTGGGCGCCAAATTTAAATATCGGCCGCAACCAATCACCAATCTTGGCTCCACATTTAAACAACGCTGTGCTGTGCCACATTTAAATGTCGGGTACCGCTGCTGAATTGCCGGCCGGCTTTCTTAAAGAGACGGTGCATGAAAACACTATTATTTTTTTAAATAAATGCTTTACACTAAATGACAAGTACAGTAAGCAACACTGTCACTGTGCTTCTTATATGTGTGACTGACATGTTTCTATCTATCTAATCTATGTGTGATGCTCTATTCCTTCTTGTCTAAATTGTCGGGTACCGGTGTATGCCGCTGATGAATTGCCGGCCGGCTTTTTTAAAGAGACCGTCTTCTGAGCAGTTTGTCAGCTTTTGGACACCTTTGAAGGTGTTTTCTATGTGTTTCTATGTGTTTTTGTTTGCCTGCCATTGGTTTTAACGGTGTTCGACGGTGTTCTAAGGTGTTCGACGAACAGTTCGACGAACAGTTCCTCGAACATCCCGGTGTTCGACGAACCGAACCCGAACACTACGGGGGTGGCTCAACACTACTCTTCACTCCCAGACATGGGTATACGCTTCCTGACTTTGTCTATTTGCTGGTGTCCTCCTCCTTGTCCTCATCCTCCACCACCATATCACCACCATATTACCATGTCACCATATATACGTCTCTTGCAAGGGGCATTGAAGTGCCTACAAATTTTTGGTAGCCCTTGCATTCGCTGCATAGGCAATAACAGTATAGGAGACCCACTTCCTAATAATGTGAAAAAAAATGTAATCAGGCTCTCCTCTATGTCTCTTCCAAAACGCATTGGAGTGCGTCCAAATTTTTGGCAGCTGTTGCAGTCACTGCATACGCAAGAAGAGTATGGGAGACCGACTTCCTAATAATGGGGAAATTTTTTTAAAAAGGAGCTCCTCTACGTCTCTTCCAAGGGGCATTGGAGTGCGTCCTTATTCTTGGCAGCCGTTGCAGTCACTGCATACACAAGAACAGTATGGGAGATCCGCTGAGGCCCACCTCTATGTGTCTTCAAATTAGTATTGTTTTTTTTCCCAAATTTAGGCAGGCCTTGTACTCACTGCATATGCAATAACTGTATAGCTGAACCGCTCCTTTCTAATGGGAACATGTCATTATTGAGGCCCACCTCTATTTGTCTTTAAATTGGTATTGGGGTTTTGCCCAAATTTAGGCAGCCATTGTACTCACTGCATACGCAATAACTGTATAGCAGAACCGCTCCTTTCTAATGGGAACATGTCATTACTGTGGCCCAGATCTATGTCTCTTTATATTATTTTTTTTTTTCCAAATTTTGGCAGCCCTTGCAGTCACTGCATGGGAATTAGCACTAAAGGAGACCCACTCCTTCATAATGGGAACATTTTTTTTACTGAGGCCCTCCTCTATGTCTCTTCAAAGGGGTATTGGGGTGTGCCCAAATTTTTGGCAGCCCTTGCAGTCACTGCATACGCAATAACAGTATAGGAGACACACTCTTTAATAATGGGAACAGCAAAGGATAGCTGACTAATAATAATAGTAAGGGCCACCTGATGGCCCTATAAAAATAGTCTTTGTGACTTTCAGAGTCCCTCCTTCATAAATGAAACAGGATGTGTCTGATCATGTCTCACACACCACATGGCCAGATAGGGTAGTAAAATGTTAAAATTTGATTTCCCGGTGAATGCATTTTTCACCGTTGAAAGCAATGCAAAAGTGCAAAATCACATAAAAAACGCTACGTGTGAACATAGCCCAAGGTGTAGAGGAGCATTTTTGCTTTTGGCTATTTACAAGTCATTACCCTGGAAAGGATGTTCCGCAGCACTACCAATTATTTTCGCCGCCATTGACTTGCATTAGACCGCATGTAATCCGCATCACTGCACCTGTACATGCAGATTCCATGCGTTTTAATGTGCGGAAAGTACCCAGGTTTGGAGAAGAGGAGACTCTCCTTCAGACCTGGGTACCATAGTACCTGTAAAAAAAAAGAATAAAATAAAAAATAAATATATACTTACCTTCTGATGGCCCCCAGTTTATTTGTCCTGGCTTGCCGGCAGCTCGTGGTAGACTAAAGGACCTGCGGTGATGTCCTTTAGTCTACCGCGAGCTGCCGGCAAGCCAAGAAAAGGACACCGGGGGCCATCAGAAGGTAAGTATATATTTATTTTTTACCATTCTTTTGGTCACACTATATAAATCCATGCCGTTTGCATGGATTTATATAGTGTGACCAAGTTGTCAAGCACTTTCCAAGTGATGCTAAAACTGCTTGGAAAGCGCTTGACAATCCGCATGCGGAAATGCAAGTGAAGAACGCTTCACTTCCGCATGTCCCTGCCAGGAAAAATGCATGTACAATCCGCATGCGTTTTTTCTGCCAGGGAGATGCAGAAATGCTCAGGAAAAAATCCGGAGCATTTCTGCATCGTGGGCACATAGCTATAGACTTACATTGGGCTCGTTGCTCGGACCGAGAACTCAAGTATTCCAATTTGCACGACCCGATCAACGAGTACCCGAGCATTTTAGTGCTCGCTTATCACTCTGGAGGACTATAGGGGGAGGGCAGTACAGTAGAGCAAACAATGCTATGAGAGGAGAAGTGATAGAAAGATTTTTAATGTGATACAGCTAAACTCAGCTGTGCTGCCCCTCTCTGTAGGGACCTTTTCTGAAAAGTGTGAATCATCTGTGCTCTAATCTCCCAACACTTCTAATTATGCAGGAGGTTGTATCAGGAGATTACGGCGGTACACACAGTGATAAACCTAACCTATTGTGAAGGTGTGTTTTTTTTTTCATGCTTTGTTGGTGTCTGTTTATGATTGCTCTGCATCATACAGGGGGAAGAAGTACACTCTGCCAGTGAAAACTGTCTAAAAACACCCACTTGGACTTAAGAAAAGTTAACTCATCAGAGGCCAAATAGTTTGAATGCTAATATATATGCAACAGGAAGGGAAAATAAGAAAAAAAAACATTGTATTCAGCTCTGCAGCCGCTATTACATTGTGTGTTCAGTTCAACATGAAAAATAAATATATAACACCAGTGCTTATATTTGAAAAAGGAGCGGCAGGAGGAAAAGCAGCAGATGGTAATGTACATACCTGTCATTCATGTACTAAAAAATATCCAGTGGCATGTAATAGTTTGGGCACTGCTGGTCAAAATTACTGTTTTTGTGAATGAATTTAAACTGTCATTGTGTATAAACACACAGTAACAGTTCCGTGCTGACAGCTGTCACTGACAGTTGAGTGGCACAGGAAGAGATGCTGGGACACATATCATTGGTCCCCGCACACAGATCACAGTGATCAGTCAATCAATCTGACTGATGGATCACAGTATGATCGTCCAAGAGGTGCTGAAATATCAGCACCTCCCACACGATCACTGCAGGAGCTTGACACAGCTAACAGACAACCTCCTGCAGTAAGAGCCAGCGATGCTGCCAGCACTGCCCCTGGCTGATTAACCCTCCAGATCGCGACATTTGGAAGGTTGTGAGAGGGAGTGGGCTCCTTCTTTCACCCCCATCAGCACCCGTGACGAAATCACAGGGAGCCGATGGTTGTCATGGCACATAGAGGTCAAACAATGACATCCCGGTGTGCCAGTTATGGTGGCTTCTTACACCCAGCCACAGGCAGGGTATAACAGTCGATCTGCTTGTGTAATTACACAGGTCTCATGCATTACAGTGCTGGTGCATTGCAATGCATGATGTAAAAACAAAAATAAACAAAAAAGTACATGTATTTGGTATCACCGAGTCCGGAATGACCTGACCTAGAAAACAGGCCCACTAGTTAACCCCAGTGAACACCGCAAAAAAAAGTGGCAAAAACTATGGTTTTTCATGGTACCGCTGGAAAAAAAGTGGAATAAAATGCAATAAAAAAGACCAATGTAAATAAAAATGGTATAGCTGAAAACGTCAACTTATCCCGCAAAAAACAAGCCACCATACAGCTCCATCAGTGAGAAAAATAAAAAAGCTATTGCTCTCAGAATATAGCTATGCAAAACAATATTTTTTCTATAAAATTGTTTTCATTGTGTAGAAGTGACAAAACATTAAAAAATGACATAAATGTGTTATCTCTGTAATAATACTGACTCGAAGAATGAACTGTTTTATCACTTTGACTCCGCCGTGAATGGCATAAAAAAAAGTTCCTGAATTGATGGGTTTTATTCATTCTTCCTCCCAAAAATTGGAAATGAAAGCGATAAAAATATGTTATGTGTTACGGATCCGGGTGGTGGAACCTCTGTACTACGGTGCAAGGAGGGACCAGAGGGGCGTAACTAGGTATCAACTCGGACTGACCAAGGTCGCACGGCGGCTCAATCGACTCCGTGAACCAGGGAAGGACCAAGCAGAGGGACCAGGTGCTGCTCTGGACCAGTCCTTGTATGAGAGCAGGTGACTCCCACGGGTCAGAAGGCAGGGACTGACCGGTACAGCAGATGAGCATGGCAGGCAGGTTGACGGGTGATCTGGGTAGACGGGCTGGCAGACACCATGGGTAACTGGCAGGAGCCTCAAGGTAGGCTGGCTGGTAGGCACGGCAGGTAACTGGTATGTTCTCCGGGTAGGCAGGCAAGCCTGG
This sequence comes from Phyllobates terribilis, assembly GCF_046119375.1. NCBI lineage: Eukaryota > Metazoa > Chordata > Amphibia > Anura > Dendrobatidae > Phyllobates > Phyllobates terribilis. Next base: position 445,774,644 of record NW_027362761.1, read on the forward strand.
CCCATAGACAGACTGGCGGGTTTGGACCGTAGGCAGACCATCGGGCTGGAGAGTGTACTTGGCTTGCGGAGACAGGTAGCAGGCAAAGGCTCCGGATAAGCGGATTGGCCAAGCCCATAGACAGACTGGCGGGCTGGGCTGTAAGCAGACTGTCGGGCTGGACTGGTAGTCAGGCAGGCGGACTGGTAGTCAGGCTGGCGGACTGGACTGGTAGTCAGGCTGGCGAACTGGACTGGTAGTCAGACTGGCAGCGGGACCTGAGGGCTGAAGCAGAGTTAGTACACTGAGCTACAACCTTGCACGGGCACCTCCATTTTGGAGGAGGTGTCTTTTATATGGGAAGTCTTCCGGCCATTGGCCGGGGACTCCTTAGGATGGCGGGCGGACCCTTTAAGAGGGAGGGAGCGAGCGCGCCCTAAGAACAGTGCCTGGGAAGCTGTGCGCTGGCAGCAGCAGCAGGAGAGCCAGAAGACACCGGGCCAGGAGCGTGCCGGTAAGAAAGAAATCCAACAAAATCTGTACTCCCAAATCCAAATGCCCCCCTCCTCCTGAGCCACAGAGTGTGCCTAAACCCCAGTTAGCATCCACATTTTTGCCATTACTGTAGTGAGGAAACCTACTTATTTTATTGGGTGGTTGTCTCCAGAAGCACGAACTGGGTACAATGTACAGGCACTACAATGTACTGGGCACTACAATGGCATATTTGCATTTTCATAGAGCAACATCCATTGCTGCTCATTTCTGGAAAACAGCCATGGAGTCAAAATCATCACTACAGCTATAGATAAATTCCCAGAGGGGTGTAATTTCCAAATTAGGGTCAATTGAGGGGGTTCTGCTTTTCTAGCACTTAGGGGCTCTGTTTATGGAGTCCACAAACTATTCTACAAAACTTTATTCTCCAAGAGTCAAATAGCGCTCCTTCCCTCCCAAGCCTCGCTGTGTGGCCAAACAGTACTGTACAGCCACATATGGGATATTGCCTCATTCATGAGAAATTGTGTAACAAATTATGTGGTATTTTGTACCTATTTCTCTTTGTGAAAATGTAATATCTGGGGCTAAAACAACATTATAATGGTAAAATTTTATTTTTTTTGGTGTAAAATTTTGTGAAACACATGGGTTGTCAATATGATCATTGCACTTCTAAATGATTTCAATAAGAGGTGTAGTTTATAAAATGGGGTCACTGATGGGGGTACTGCTGTCCTGACACCTCAGAGGCTCCACCAATGTGACATGGTACAAGCAAACTAGTCCAGGCAAATTTGAGGCTTAAACAAAATTTTGGGGAACAAACAAAATTTTAAATTTTCATGGTCCAATGTTTTAAAATTCCTCAAAGTACCTGTGAGTTCAGGATGCTCACCATACCTCTAGATAAATTCCTTGAAGAGGATAGTTTCCAAAATGGGGTCACTTGGAGGGGGTTTCCACTGTTTAGGCACATCAGGGACTCTGCAAACACAATATGGTGTCGTCTAACTATTCCAGACAATTTCGCACTCCAAACGTCAAATAGCACTCATTCCCTCCCTAGCTCGGCCGTGCGCCCAAACAGCGGTTTTTCACCACATATGGGGTATCGATGTACAAATTGCACAACAAATTGTATGGACCACTTTCTCCTGTTACACTTTTGAAAATGAAAAATTTAGAGCTGAAGCAACATTTTTGCAGGAAAAGTATATTTTTTCATTTTCACAGCTCAACGTTATAAAATTCTGTGAAGCAACTCTGGGTTCAAGGTGCTCACTACACCTCTAGATAAGTTCCATGAGGGTTGTAGTTTCCAAAATGGGGTCAAGTGTGGGGGGTTTCCACTGTTTAGGCACATCAGCGGCATGCAAAAACATCAACAGATTAATGGAAGCTCTGAAGATAAATCATAATCCAGAGGAATGGAGGATCTTAGTCGATTTGCCCAAAACAAGCTTAAAAGACATCTTGCAGCATAATGGCGATGCGCTACCTTAAATTCTAGTTGATTATACAGTCCACATAAAAAAAATTGTGACAACATGAAACAGCTGTTGAGGTGCTTGAACTACGGCCAACATTTATGGTCCCTCTGTGGTGACTTAAATGTTGTTGCCCTCTTGCTTGGTCTCCAGGATGGATACACAAAGTACTGCTGCTTTCTGTGTGAATGGGATGCATGAAAATATCACTACAATAAAAGAGACTGGCCTCTCCGACATTCACTTCAGACAGTGAGTAAAAATGTCCGGCTTCCAGTACTTGTTGACCCACATAATATTTTGTTACCACCATTGCATAAACAAGTTGGGCCTAATGAAGAACTTTGTAAAGGCAATGCATAAAAATGCAAAAGCCGTCAAAGCTGTAGAAGTGGAACAGATAATGCACTAACCAACAGTGTTGCTTGATAATAGTCCTGTTTATTCGGGATTACCCATGCAGAGTGGTGGTGCAGGTTCTCGGGTGTGGGGGTGAGAGGTCAACGGCCGTTTCGAGCTGGTACTGCGCTTCAACGGGTCAACTACCTGTCTACGTGGTTTTTAGGCTAACACACTTTCATATGTAGAGTGCAGCGACTAGTGCTCGACATTTGAATTCTGCACATTGTGACTGGTGCCTCACTATTTCTCTTTATATGCTGATAAAAATGCAAAAGCATTCAATTATCTCATTGATAAATTTCCAAGTATGAGTGAAGCAAAGACAACGGAAGGAGTCTTTATTGGACCTGAGATTCGTAAGCTTCTTCAAGATGAATAGTCTCTCCGTTTGTTGCAGGGCAAGGAAAAGGCTGCATGGGTAGCGGTTGCATTAGTGGTAACAATTTGTTTTTGAAACTCAAGAGCAGATAACTATGATGAGTTGTTTTAAAATCTCATTAAAACATGTAAGGATCATGGCTGTACCATGTCCTTAAAGATTCATTTCTTACATTCACATATAGACTTTTTTCCATAAAACTGTGAAGCAATGAGAGTCCAATACGGTGAGGGATTTTACTAAGATATTGCCGCTATGGAGAAAAGATATCAAGGAAAATGGAATCCTTCAATGCTCGCAGCTTACTACTGGACAAGTGTAAGAGATAATCCAATGCAGGATTACAAGAGACAAGCAAAAAAAGAGTTGTCACTGAATGAGGACAAAATTTTGTAGTGCAATTTCTGTAGCTGTTTATAATTCGTAATACTGTTTAGACATGTTGTAGTTATTTGAAATGTTGCTAAGTTTCCCCTAAATAGATATCAGAAAATTGTCAGAACAAAATATTCTGTATCTTATTTCAAAGTACTGAAACTTATATGCATTAATTATATTTAGCAGTAAAAGGAAAATTCTGATATCATAGAAACAGGAGCCAAATAAAAATTTTCATTGTCAGATTTGAATTCAGGAGGTCAAAATCATTAAGAAATGGCTCATTTCATAGCTGAACCTGACAACTTTTGAAAATATGTAGAATAGTGGTATCAATGATCTCACAATACCTCCACTGATCATCCATGAAATGTGTGAAACCACCACACGATAACTGCACCAATGTCATAGCAGAAATCACCTCCCCTTCATTAATTATAATTACCCACTTTTCCCTAGCCCAGTAAAAATATAAATTAGCTGCTGTACTGTTTCCCCCAAATTCATTACCAGCCACTCTCCTGTGTCCTCAACGCCCCACCACTGTGCACCTTCCACTCCTCCTATTCATTATCAGTTCATATCCTCCTTAATTCATTTAAACAAAAAAAAGAGTCACTTAACTTTTTAGATGATACCCCGAGGCTACGGTTTTTACAGCGATATAGTCCTCTATTAGCTAGCAGCTATGTACTAAATGATGTAGCCCGTGAGATGACTTCATTGCTCTGGCTCAGTCATAAAGAAAGCGCCGGGCAGGAAGTCAAGATTGCTTTCTTGCAGCTACACTATGATTTTCGAATGCAGGCAGCAGAACTACAGGTATGTTCCCTGCCTGGAAATGAACGCCATCAACGCTGGTGAAACAAATATTATAGTGAAGGCAATCTGGCTATAGGCCCTGACTGTAGCCCAGATCACCCTCAGTATAAACCATTTAATAACCAATAATGGAACGAAAGACCCATATTAAAATAACCCAAAACTTTATCAGAGTCCCCAAAATACTGATATAAACCTATACTCACCAAAAGAATAATGCTGACAAATAAAACAATATAATAAACTATTTGCATGACTAAACATAATTTTATTAATTACAATTAATTATATACACAAAAATACAAATCCACCTAATAATACCCCATTAAAACACAAAGAAAAGGAAAAGGCAGCGTGATCAATGGTATATCACATCATGGCAATAGAATTAATAGAAAAATATATATATATATCTATAATATATAAATAAAAGAGCGTTGTTTAAATATGGTGCCAAAATCGCTGATTGGTCGCGGCCGGCGACAAGTACAGTAACCAACACTATCACTGTACTTATTATATATGTGACTCACATGTTTCTATCTATCTAATCTATGTGTGATGCTCTATTCTTTCTGTTCTAAATTGTTGGGTACCGATGATGAATTGCCAGCTGGCTTTTTTAAAGAGACAGGTGCATGAAAACACTATTATTTTTTTTTTATAAATCCTTTAACAGTAAATGACAAGTACAGTAAGCAACACTGTCACTGTACTTATTATATATGTGACTGACATGTTTCTATCTATCTAATCTATGTATATATATATATATATCTGATGCTCTATTCTTTCTGTTCTAAATTGTCGGGTACCGGTGTATGCCGCTGCTGAATTGCCGGCTTTTCATGTTTCACTGTGAGCACTGTTCCCATCGATTTGGGCAATTACTGTAATGCCACAACCACCATGGCTGTGGCATTACAGTGAGTGGCAGACAATCCCTGCATGATTGGTGCTCTAAATAGTGCCAGACATGCAGGACGGGGACCCGAGCTCCCGCCCGAGCATCGCGCAAGTACTCGGCGAGCTCCGAGCATCTCGAGTACTGAGATGCTCGGGCGAGTACCGAGCAGTGGCGAGCATGCTCGCTCATCACTAGTAATAACACCAATACCCACCAGCAATCCCCATCATTAAAGCACCATTTAATGGACCACACTGCCCTGTACCCTGACGAAGCTAATGACGCGCCCCCTGGGCCATATTCTTTAGGGGAATACCCGGAGCCGGATCAGATGGGGGTTGTAGTCTCCGAGTGGCTGTGACCCGGTCCGTGCCCAGGGTGTCAAGCTCAGAGTATGTGGCAGTCCTACAGATGTTACAAAGTTCTTGATGTCGACTACGCCACCCGTTGGATTGCGGTCACTACGGCCGCCGCTGCAGCAGGGTCCGCTGAGGCTGATGGTGTTGGTGCAGCTTTAGATAGTATAACCCCCAACGGGAGGGGTATGGCCTCAGGGGGTCAGGTGCAGAGGATGGGGGTTGTGGTGGTGCGGCGTAGATGATAAGTAAAGACAGAGTCGGGTTGTGCAGTTCAGGGTGTTTACTTACTGCAGATATTCCGGTCACTCCGGCCTTGAGTGACCACCCGAGCCGTGCTGCGTCCACCAGGTCCTGGATTCAGCCAACCCCCAAGCAAGTCCGGAGCGTGTCCCTGAGCCCTCCTTCTTGTCCTTTCTTCTGGCCGTCCCCACCAGGGATCCACCTAGGTCCAGCTCCCTCGGGCCTTCTGTTGGGAGACCCTTGGCCTTGGGTTCCCTGACCCTACACGTGGTCTGCCTTCAGGGTGGATTTAGTGGGTGGCCGTGGCAGATCCTGCCCACGGCCTCCGGTCTCTGGCTGAGGTGTGCTTTAGCCCCCACCAGTTTGGGATCCGGTACCCTATTGCCAACTCTTCACCCTAGGTTTGTATATGGGTTCTCAGAGTTCCTTTTTGTTTCCCCCTCTGGGTCTCTCTTTCTCCTCTCTCACTCTTTCTGGGGCTTGGAGCTGCTCTTCTGCTCTCTTCCTCTGGCTTCTCTGCAAAAGGCTGACTTCTCTCAGACTGACTGACTGACCCTGATCTTAGATGGTGCCCACCTTAAATACTCCCTCTATGTGTGAGCTCAGGTGACCAGCACCCAATGAGCTCCTATCTTTACCCAGGCTGCTCCCCCTATCTGCCCCTACACTACTGGGATGTACCACCCCCCTCCCACTCCAGCCAGGAACAGACTCGGTCGTACCTGCACATTTCTAAGTGGGAGTACCGTTGGTCTGTTCCTCGGAAATGGGATGTGTGTAGTGCATGCAGCTTTCTGAGCTCAGTTCCACACTCCATCCTTACCCGGGAGTGGAATATCACACCTCTGGGTTGAGGTGCAATACCCCTGTAGCAGCCGAATCCTCAGGGTGCTACATTCCCCCCTGGTAAATCACAGCACGTCCTCGGGCTGTAAGATATAAAACATCATCCAAACATACAATTTTTTTTCATAAACAACATAATAAAACATATAAAACATATATATTAGCAGCATCATAAAACTTTTCATATTAACATTCTTGTTTCTGGTTCCTCCTCCGGACACTGTGCAACGTGTGCCCGGGAAAAGTGCAACAGTTTCTCTTAGAAAAATGGCCTTCCTATAAAACCGGTAGGGGGCGCTTTAGGAAGCGCAACTATTTACAAGGGGTAGTAGGGCCGCTCTCAGTCCTCGGCCAGCTAATGGGAATAGGGATGACCGCTCTCAGTCCTCGGTCAGTGGGATTAAGGGAAATACGGGTAACAGTTCAATTCTCTGGTCCCAACGGGGACTATATTAGCAACAGTTCACTGTGCCCCGACGGGCAACTATATACAGCTTGTACTCTGCTGTACTTAACGACGGCGTCCTCCTGCTCTTTCTTTGTGGTTACCTTTAGCTTCAGACCCGTCCGGGTCCTCTTGCTCTTCCTCACACCGCAGCTCCTCCTCCGTCAGGCGATGCACATGGAGGGCGTAGGGTCCTTTGCCACACTTGTGCCGGGTGAAGGTGACCTCGTCCCCTATATACAGGTCACGTCCTCTGTGTCCCTCCGGTAGGTGGGACTCAACGTCTCTTCTTGTCACGAAGACGTCGCCTGGGGTGCGGTGATCTCGGATGAAGCCCCACCCGTGCTGCATATTAAACTTGATCACAGTCCCGGTGGAAGGGGGACCATGAGCTGCACGGGGACTCCTCCTGGCCCGGCTCTTCTGCTCCGCGCTCTTTATTTGGGCTTGTTGTTCCCGGACCCGCCTCTCTCTCCGCTCCCTCTCAAAGACCTCGAGCTGCTGGCGGCAGCACTCTGCACGCTCCGCTGCGGCTGCCCGAGTCTCCTGAGTGAACCCCATGAGGTCTTCTCCGGTGGGGTCCCACTCGAACTGTGCCTCCTCCAGCGGGGGCGAGGTCCTCTTTACGGGCTTCGGAGCCGGAATCAGGGGCTCGTCTAGGGCTCTCTCTTTCCGGAGTCGGGGATGGTGAAACTCCGGTGGCCATATAAAGGGCTGCCCATCCGGGCACGTATGTTGGGCGAACAGATCTTCTCCCAGATGCGGCACTCTTGGTTTTATGGGCGCGGTGGTGGTGGCGCCCGGGTTGCCCAGGCCTTGCGGCCAGGCCTGGGGCACCTGGAAAGTGAAGGGCACCGTAAGGACGGCGGCGCCCTGGGCTACTTGGCCCTGCGACCAGGCCGGTGGCTCCGCGGAGGTAGGGGGCGCTGTTGGTATTGCGGCGCCCGGGGGTACTAGGCCTTGCGACCAGGCCGATGGTACTTCCTGCTTGGTCACGCTCGGGGTCGAGACGTGTGACGTCACAGGGGTCGCGGCTCCCGTTTGAGGCCTAGTCTGTGGCGGTGACGCTGCGGTTACGGGCACGGCAGGGGATACTTCGGGCTCTGCGACGGGGAGCTGGGGCAGGTGCGCGGTTTCCCGGTTTGGGGTAGAGACGTCCCCTTTACCTGCCTCCTTTCGTTCGGCTCCCTTCTCGGCGCCGTCTCCGGCCTTCAGTCCTCCTGCGCCATCCTCAGAGGCGGTCTGTCTCCTCGTCTCGGGTGGCGTGCTCCGCTGACGGGTTCTTGTCTGCTGGGCCATCTCACGGCTCCACTCCGCCAATGTCTCTCGCTGCACCCGGGCCATCCTCCGTGCGAGGCCCTCCAGCGCAGTCTGTGCACACTCCCGATCTCGGGGGAGCTGTGCCAAGACCTCCACTAAGCCTAGTGGGGTCGTTGCTTCTAGCAGGCTCCTGACCAACGGGTCGGTGCTGCTCTGCTCTCCTTCCGTTGTCTCCAGCAGGCTCCTGGCCAGCGGGCCGGTGCTGCTCTGCTCTTCTTCCATCTCCGGGTAAGCTTCTTCTGGACTCTCCTCCAGACGTCTTGTCTCCGGGTGCGCTCTCTCCAGACTGCTCCAGGCGACACCCATCTTTGCTCTCTCCTTCTCAGTCCTCCCACTTCGAGGGCGGTCCCGGGGCCACTTGGTGATTGTCAGCTCCAGGGGCAGTTCTTTCACGCTGACAGACACCTCTAGCATCACAGTCTCTGTTGGTGGGGGCGGTTTCCACTTTTGGCGCCATTTTCGGTCCTGGCCCACGATGGGAGGTGGCCTCTTGCCACCCTCTGGCACGCCCATAATGGCGTCCGCTCTTCCAAGGCGGGAAACCTTTGGAAATGGCGGGAATCGTCTCCCAGTGGCGGGAAACTCTGCAGATGGCGGGAAAAAGCTGTTAATGGCGGACAACCGGCGGGAATCGACCTGTGATGGAGTCCGATGGCGGGGACCCTCCGGAACCGGCAGGAGACTTCTTTTTGAGGTAAACTTGTTCTTTTCTTCAGGCACGCAGTACCCGGGTGTTGCGGGCACGTAATCCTGCCGACTACGCCAAAGTTGACGCGCCCCCTGGGCCATATTCTTTAGGGGAATACCCGGAGCCGGATCAGATGGGGGTTGTAGTCTCCGAGTGGCTGTGACCCGGTCCGTGCCCAGAGTGTCAAGCTCAGAGTATGTGGCAGTCCTACAGATGTTACAAAGTTCTTGATGTCGACTACGCCACCCGTTGGATTGCGGTCACTACGGCCGCCGCTGCAGCAGGGTCCGCTGAGGCTGATGGTGTTGGTGCAGCTTTAGATAGTATAACCCCCAACGGGAGGGGTATGGCCTCAGGGGGTCAGGTGCAGAGGATGGGGGTTGTGGTGGTGCAGCGTAGATGATAAGTAAAGACAGAGTCGGGTTGTGCAGTTCAGGGTGTTTACTTACTGCAGATATTCCGGTCACTCCGGCCTTGAGTGACCACCCGAGCCGTGCTGTGTCCACCAGGTCCTGGATTCAGCCAACCCCCAAGCAAGTCCGGAGCGTGTCCCTGAGCCCTCCTTCTTGTCCTTTCTTCTGGCCGTCCCCACCAGGGATCCACCTAGGTCCAGCTCCCTCGGGCCTTCTGTTGGGAGACCCTTGGCCTTGGGTTCCCTGACCCTACACGTGGTCTGCCTTCAGGGTGGATTTAGTGGGTGGCCGTGGCAGATCCTGCCCACGGCCTCCGGTCTCTGGCTGAGGTGTGCTTTAGCCCCCACCAGTTTGGGATCCGGTACCCTATTGCCAACTCTTCACCCTAGGTTTGTATATGGGTTCTCAGAGTTCCTTTTTGTTTCCCCCTCTGGGTCTCTCTTTCTCCTCTCTCACTCTCTCTGGGGCTTGGAGCTGCTCTTCTGCTCTCTTCCTCTGGCTTCTCTGCAAAAGGCTGACTTCTCTCAGACTGACTGACTGACTGACCCTGATCTTAGATGGTGCCCACCTTAAATACTCCCTCTATGTGTGAGCTCAGGTGACCAGCACCCAATGAGCTCCTATCTTTACCCAGGCTGCTCCCCCTATCTGCCCCTACACTACTGGGATGTACCACCCCCCTCCCACTCCAGCCAGGAACAGACTCGGTCGTACCTGCACATTTCTAAGTGGGAGTACCGTTGGTCTGTTCCTCGGAAATGGGATGTGTGTAGTGCATGCAGCTTTCTGAGCTCAGTTCCACACTCCATCCTTACCCGGGAGTGGAATATCACACCTCTGGGTTGAGGTGCAATACCCCTGTAGCAGCCGAATCCTCAGGGTGCTACACTAACATGCAAAACGTAAGTCGGGTATTGCCAGCACCAGTACAAATTCTACACCTCCTCCTCCAATGCCAATATATAGAAAATAAATACTCTCTTTACAAACAGCAATTTCGTGATCAAAATAAAATATTACAGGCCAGAAAACTCAAATATTAGTTTTTGCTCAAGTGGTTAACGACAGCTCAGCTTACATTGCTATTAAAATCTAATGTATATAATAACTTATTTATTCTATGTTCCCCCTCCCTGTTTATTGTAAAATTCCCCCAAATAAAAAATTATTGAAAAGAAATATAATGTAGAAACTTGGCACTCATAGATAGGCTTAATCAATCTTTAATGGTATTCGCAGTCACAGAGGGAGAGTAATATAGCAGACGTTTCGGTCACAAAAGGCATAAATCAGTACACTCCGACTGTACAGGTAAGGAAGGGGGAGAAATGGAGGGACTCAGTGTCCAACAGAACATTACTCCCAGTCCTGTAGAGGAGGTATAGTGGATTCTTCAGTGAATGCGATATTCACCGTTTGTTCCTGTGTCACGAATACCATTAAAGATTGATTAAGCATTTCTATGAGTGCCAAGTTTCTACATTATATATCGTTGCTTTTGGACCCTACTTGTGCACCTAATCCAGGAGTGCTGTGATATATATTTTACATTGCTATTGAAAGAGAATTTCACTTCTATGTTCTAGTAGTGCTGCATTGGTTAAAACAATCCACAATTATCCCCACATCATATTTTAGTTCTATTAAATGAAAACTGACAGTCTACAATCATCTGCTGGCAGGTGCTACAGAACAGTGAAGACATTTATTTAAAATATATTCACCCTGTGAAGACGGCTCCTCTTGAGTATGAAAAATTTGGGCTATATAAAGGGATCATTTTTGAAGTTGTCAGTATTTTCAAAGCTAGCATTCTGAAAATGAAAATTTTCTGCGTCCCAAGTTTTTTTCTTTCCTTTTTGGCCATAACCTTTAAAGACATTAACAAACCACCAAATACAAACATCAGTATTTTCAGGCTTTGTGAATATTTCCAGTTGCTCACCTAAACTGGTATGTGTTATGGATAAAGTGTGCATATACAGTTATGTGCAAAATAATAGCAGTTGCCTGTGTATTGCTGTAAGAGAAATAACCAGTTAAGGTTCAAGAGCAGAAAGACAGTTTCAGAGCATTCATGTATAGTTATGTGTAAAATAATAGCAGTGTGTTTAAAACAACTGAGAAAAGCTCAATCCTCATAATAGCATTTATTTCCATATACACAAAGGCATTGGGAGCACTTAATATTCAATACCAAATGAAGACATGAACAAAATCTGAATTTTTAAACTGAAAATTAAAAAAAGGGAATAATAGGCTGATCAAAAAATAGCAGTGTCTGCATTTTCATTTACAAGCTTGATAATTAACACTATAAACTGAAATTTGTTTAGACTTAGCTTTTCTGTTAATCACTGAACTAATATTTAGTTATATAACCTTTATTTCTGATAACCGCTTTACATCATTGTGGCATGACGTCAACTAACATCTGACACCTGTGAACAGATATTCCAGCCCAAGTTAACTGGACTACATTCCACAGTCCTTTTGCATTCTTAGGTTTTGTATCAAAAACAGCATTTCTTATGTCAGTCCACAAACTCTCAATCAAACTGAGGTACGGGGATTGGGTTGGCCACTTCATAACATCAATCTTGTTGGTCTGGAACCAGGAAGTTGCCCACTCGCTGATGTGTTTAGGGTCGTTGTCCTGCTGAAACACCTATTCCAAGCGCATTTCTTCAGCATAAGGCTGTGTGCCCACGATGCGTTTTTGGTGCGTTTTTTGGTGCGTATTTGCAGCACGTAAATGTTTCAGAAAAGCATTGCATACCTTATCCCATGACTTCCTATGACATTCTGCAAGTTCTGGGCACATGGTCTGGATTTTTTCTGCGCAGATTTTACTCGCAGAAAAAATACGAACATGACCAATTCTTGTGCGTTTCTGCATGCGTATTTGCCTATACAATGCATTGGAAAAACGCATGGCAAATACGCGTCAAAAATGCATGGAAAAAACACATGCGTTTTTCTGCCAAGGAGATGCAGAAATGCTCAGGAAAATTTCTGCTTCATTTCTGCACTAAGCCTAAGGCAACATAACTCCTTCCAGCTTTTTGATATATTCAAAGTGGTCCATGGTGCCTGGTATATGATAAATGGGCCCAACTCTATTGTATGAGAAACATCCCCAAATCATTATGCTTGCACCTTCATATTTTAGTCTTCACAGCGTACTGTTGCTTGAATTCCATATCTAGAGATCATCTCACAAACTGTCTGCGGCCTTTAGACCCAATAAGAACAGTCTTGCTCTCATCTGTCCATAGAATATTGCGACACTTCTTTTTAGGCTAGTCAATTTGTTCTTTGTTATATGGTGACCTTTACAACATGTCTTTTTTTCAGCAATGGTACTTAAACCCCGCCAATCACCTGACCTTAATCCAATAGAAAATTTATATAAAGAACTAAAGCTCAGAGTTCATAGAAGGAACACAAGGAACCTTCAGGATTTGAAGAGTGTTTGCATGCAAGAATGGGCCAAAATCATACCTGAGCAATGCATGTGACTAGTTTCTTCATACAGGAGGCGTCTTGAAGCTGTCATCACCAACAAAGGCTTTTGCACAAAGTATTAATTAAATTTCAGCAAGAGTGTTCAATACTTTTGCTCTGTGTCATTTCTCATTACTACATATAATTTATGGAAAGCTATTGTTTGATTTCTTTGCATGTGTGGATTGGATGGGTTGTTACCTACAACTGGTGAGAATTTCATGTAAATAGATCCTTTACAAATATATTTATTTAGAAAATTGGTGACGTATTCAATACTTATTTCACCCACTGTATGTAATTAATCCTATAGCGATCAATTGTTCTACTAATTGTAATATCTCTGAAAAGCAATCACATAGTCCCTTAAACCAGTTAGCTGAATTTAGCCAGGATAACCAACTAGGTAATTCAGAATGCTAATCTTCTTGTGAGTTATTTTCCAGAACTCTTCTTTCTCTTTCCTCACCTGCTCTAGATCATGTTTTAACTGCATAATCCTAGGCAGGTCAATATAGCGGCAGCAGCCTAGGCCTATTATTTAACACATTCCTCCTTGTGAAGCAGTGAAATAATCTAATTACAATTGTGTGCTGGTTAATAACTAATATTAACTGTCCTGTAGTTGTAGAAGATACATTTAAGGCATCAAACACATAATAAGAAATATTGTCAAAAAGTTCAGCTAATTTCTCAATATTATATTCGTTCTTAACAGCTAAACCTACTATTGCAAGAGATAATCCACATTTCTTCTCCCATGGCACATGGACTAGGGTCCTGGCTTTGGTTCCAGTTCCCACTGTCTCTCATTTCCCTAACATATGTGATGGCATCTTCTTGCACGCTAGTTCATTTTCTTCCCAGACCCGCGTGGCTGGCGGAAGCCAGGTCAAAGTGTATGTTCCTCACCTCCCTAGGGTAAGCACTGTTAAGCATTATGTTCACAAACAACATACAGTCCAGAGGGTAACTGATATGTCAACCAGATTCATAAGAAAAGTAGAACTGTTAAAAAAAACACCAACAATCATCAGTGTTGTTAGCCATGGGACTATAATATGTAAATGAGCCACAATTGTTGCCTTCTTCGTCTTCCATCTGAGCACCCATTTTCTCTCATTATGCCCCATCGCCTGAGTGAAACAATGATTAAATCAATCTGCAGTCACTGGAATGTGTACAATGGCCTTGTGGATTCTTAACAGTTTTTCCTGGTTTATGGAGGGCACAGAGAGTACAGGTAGAAAAATAAGCAGTAGCAGCTTTACTGTATTAAACCCTGGTGACAAACAATGCTGATTCACCAGACTCACCATGGCTTGTTTAGCGCAATGAGTTGGATCATGTGTCAAATGGCTCATCATAGGGAAGAATGACCTGGGAAGACAACACTTCTCACCTAATCTCGACACATCACACACACACATTGCTCCCTTACTCTTCCATTCTTCTGTGTCTTTGGTTGAGGACTGTCGCTGTATTTTACCTAACAGTCGGAAGTTCACAGGTGTATCCTGCTGCACACTACATAGAATTTTCTTTGATAGTTACATGATGGTGGCTACTAGTGTTGAGCGAGCGTGTATTATTAACCCTTTCAGCGAGCATGCTAGGGTGCTCGCCGAGTATTTTCAGCATGCTCGGCATCTATGTTAGTGTCGCCGTGGCCGCTTGAGTCACGGCTGTTAGCCAGCTGTGACACATGCAGGGATTGCTGGGCAGGCCATGCTCGCAGAAAGGGTTAACAATACACACTTGCTCAACACTAGTGGCTACCTTAGCAGCAGTGTCTGCCAGGGAATTTCCCTGAGCTTACTTTGTCTTTTCCTTAGGTTAGGTGCAGACGACTATTTTCTCTTCATTCGAGAAAATCGGTCCGATTATGCTACTCAGATTCTGATCACACTCTGAATGGGATCCGATTTTCTCGGAGGTGGAAAGAAAAAAAAGTTTTTTTCATCTTCCCCATTAAGTCAGTCTGTGAAAATTGGACTGAACTCGGATGTCATCCAAGTGTGGACTTATTTTTTTCACGAACCTATATACATGTATGGGTGAGTGCTATCCAATTCTCGGAGGCAAATCGTGCATGCTGCAATTTTTTGGTGTTCCGAGGAAAAAATCGGACATGTGTATAGCCTCTTAGAATAACATGGGTATGAGTGACAGAATGCCGCTTTTCAATTGATTAATCGTTTTTTCTTTTTCTCTGTCAGGGTAACTATACCGTTTGTTTCTCCTGGAGCTAGTCAGATGTAAGGCCTTATCAATTGGCATCCTTGTTATGTTCTGCAACTTAGAACTCAGGAATAGGAGGGAAAAGCTGTCCCTGCACTGAGACTCAGCTTCACCCTACGCTGGGGTGGGCGCCGTATTCCTTATGAATAGCCCCACCGAAACTCCTGCACTGAACTCAAACGAAGACCTGTAGGAAAGGGAAAGGGGTCCCTAAAAGATCTAAGGACTGGGAGCAAAAGCAGGAGACCTCCTTACAGAAAAGTTAGTTGCAGAAAAGAAAATTAAAGGAAACCAAAACTGGTGGAACAAGAAGTCCCAGGATAACAATAGTCCAAAGCAAGAAGAACTAAACCAGGCTACTTAGCCAGAGCACGAGCGTTACAACACTGATGTCCAGCAGGGAATGGGGGCCAGGTGCTGGGTAATAAAGAGTGCAGAGATCACATGACCAAGAAACCGGGAACCAGAGGAAATGACTAGAAGCCAGCAAACCACAACAAGACGGCCGATAGTAAAACAACATAGATTCTAACAGTACCTCCCCTTTTACGAGGATCCTCCGGATCCTCTAGGCCGAGCTTTACCAGGAAATCTCCTGTGAAAAGCCTTAATTAGCCTTGAAGCCAAGACGTCCTTGGCCTTCACCCAGGAATTATCCTCAGGGCAGAAACCTCTCCAGGACACAAGATACTGTAATCTTTCTCTATGCCACCTGGAATTCAAAATGCAAGAAATCTCAAATTCACCGTCCTCATCAACAGGAGGAACAGTAGGCTTCGCCTGCTTATCAGGCGTGTGCGCCTTTTTAAGTAACGACACATGAAACACAGAATTAATCCTTCAGGACGAGGGAATGCCCAACCTCACAGCTGCCGAGTTGACAATCTGAACCACTTTGAAAGGACCCACAAATTTAGGCCCCAGTTTTTTAGAAGGAATTTTCAATCGAAGATTCCTAGAGGACAACCAAACCATATCCCCAACAGCAAACAAGGACTTTTTTCTTTTTTTGTCAAAATACCTTTTTGATCTCCTGTTAGCCTCTTTAAGGTTCAGGCGTACACTGGTCCAAACCCTCTCCAAATCACAAGAAAAATTGTCCTTCTCCGGTACAGCAGCCCCAACTTTGGAAAATGGACCAAAAGATGGATACCTGCCAGTACAAAAAAAAAAGGAGAACAACCAGCCAAGGAAGAAGTATGATTATTAAGGGCAAACTCAGCAAGTGGTAGAAATTCTGACCACATTTCCTGATTGTCTGCCACGAAACATCTCAAAAACTGCTTGACATCCTGGTTCTTCCTTTCAGTCTGTCCATTGGACTCTGGATGATACCCCGACGAGAATGACAAATTAATTTTCAATCCGTCACAAAAAGCACGCCAAAAGCGAGCTACAAACTGTGGTCCTCTATCGGTAACAATGTCCGTGGGAACACCATGGAGCCTGACAATCTCCTTCACAAAAGCCTTAGCAAGAGTCTTGGCGCAAGGTAACTTGTTGAACGGAACCAGATGACACATTTTACTAAACCGGTCCACAACAACCCAGATGACGGAAAAACCCTCCTTTAAAGGCAGATCGGTGATAAAATCCATGGCAAGGTGCATCCATGGTGAACTAGGAACTTCCAAGGGGCATAGCAACCGAGCAGCCGGAGCGTGAGAGGCCTTCGACCTAGCGCACGCAGAACACTGATGCACCCACTTGATGACTTCCCTTTGCCACCCTGGCCACCAGAAACTCCGACCAATAGACTTCCTAGTTTCCGAAATCCCTGGGTGACCCACCAACCGAGACTCATGACATTCAACAAACAATGCTCTCCTAAATGCTCTAGACACAAACAATTTACCACACGGAGTGTTAGTTGATGCCACACTCTGAGCTCCTATGATGCTATTCTCGAACTCACAAACCAATGCGGCCACCACCACCCCTTTCTGCAAAATACACTCCTCCCTCTCAGCATTCATCGCTGGAGAGAAACTACGAGACAAAGCGTCAGCCTTAACATTCTTTGTCCCTGGGACAAAGGTTACGGAAAAATTGAAACGGGCAAAAAACAGTGCCCACCTAGCCTGACGGGCATTCAAACGCTTAGCTGCGTCCAGAAAAATCAAATTCTTATGATCAGTGAAAACCTGTATAGGATGTCGAGCCCCCTCCAAAAAATGTCGCCAATGCTCGAACGCGAGTTTAATAGCCAACAACTCACGATTCCCAACATCATAGTTGAGCTCTGTCTCAGAAATTTTGTTTTTTTAAAAGAAAGCACAGGGATGCACCCCATCCTCACCCTCCTGGGACAGAACTGCCCCCTACGCCTATAGATGAGGCATTCACCTCAACCAAAAATGGTTTGCTCTCATCCATCTGGATAAGAACAGGAGCAGAGCTGAACCTCTCCTTGAGATACTCAAAAGCTTCAATAGCCTCAGTGGACCATTAGACTGTATTAGCACCCTTCTTGGTGAGATCAGTAATGGGTTTAGCGATGACAGAGAAATTCTTTATGAATTTCTTGTAATAATTGGCAAACCCCAAAAACCTCTGTATGGACTTCAAACCCTCAGGCCTCGGCCAGTCCAGCACAGCCTGAAATTTCACCGGGTCCATCTCAAAACCATCACAAGAGACAAAGTAACCCAAAAAACTAATTTTCTGGACAGAAAACTGACACTTCTCCAATTTAGCAAAGAGCGTGTTATCTTTCAGTATCTGAAGAACTTTGCAGACTCTCTGCCAATGAGACTCAAGATCCGATGAATAAATCAAAATGTCATCCAGATAAACAATAACACTCCTACCGATCAAGGGTCTCAGAATGTCATTGATGAAATTTTGAAAAAATGCAGGGGCGTTAGTAAGCCCAAAAGGCATCACCAAACACTCAAAATGTCCTTCCGGGATGTTAAAAGCTGTCTTCCATTCATCTCCGTCCTTCATCCGCAGCAAATTATATGCCCCACAAAGGTCAATCTTAGAAAACCATTTAGCTCTGGTCAATTGGTTAAACAAATCCGGAATAAGTGGTAACGGTTAAGAATTGTGCACAGTGATCTTATTAATCTCCCGAAAATCCAGACATGGCCTAAGACCCCCATCCTTCTTTTTGACAAAAAAGAACCCAATCGCCACAGGAGATTGAGAGGGTCTTATGTGACCTGCAGCTAAACTAGTCTGTAGGTACTCCTTCAAAGCCTCCCTCTCGGGAATTGTCAGATTAAACAACCGGCTCTTAGGGAGCTTAGTATCAGGGACAAAGTCAATAGCGCAATCGTAATCTCTACGAGGTGGTAAAGCTTTCGACTCCACCTCCGAAAAAACCCTCCAAAAATCCTGAATGGGTTCAGGTAACTCCTCCTTCACAATAGCCGCAATGTGAACATTACAACACTTACCATAACACCCCTGACCCCAGGATCTTATGGAACCAGACGACCAGTCCAGCAAAGGATTATGCACTTTTAACCAGGGCAACCCCAGGACGACCAGGTAAGGCAACTTAGCAAGTACAAATAAGTTAATCTGCTCCTGATGTTCCATATTTATAGTAAGCGGAAACCCAGTGACCTTTCGAAGAATGCTCCCATGCTCCAGGGAAGTATTATCAATCGCCACCACAGGAAAAAGAGACAACAAAGGTTCAGAATCAAACTTATACTTTTCAAGAAATTGTTGATCAATCAAATTAAGTGCAGAACCACAATCCACCATAACCTGAAACTCAATCAAACGACCCTGACAGGTGGCATTACCAGGAAAAAACACCCCAGCAAAACGTAAAAGCGCAATGCAAATGGGAGTGTTATTTCTACTGACCATTTTTTTTTTCTTTCCTTAAGCGAACCTCACATTGCTTTAAAAAATGATCAGCCTTACCACAATACAAGCAAATTCCCTCAGAGAACCTCCTGTCCCTCACCCTGGAACGGGATGACATTGCCCCGACCTGCATAGGTTCCCCAGTGTCGGCAGGAATATCGTGAGAAACAGAATCCAACAATGGCTGGACACACTGTTATGTTCTGCCACTTGGAACTAAGGAATAGGAGGGAAAAGCTGTCCCTGCACTGAGACTCAGCTTCACCCTACACTGGGGTGGGTTCCCTATTCCTTAGGAATAGCCCCACCGAAACTCCTGCACTGAACTCAAACGAAGACCTGTAGGAAAGGGTAAGGGGTCCCTAAAAGATCTAAGGACTGGGAGCAAAAGCAGGAGACCTCCTAACAGAAAAGTTAGTTGCAGAAATGAAAATTAAAGGAAACCAAAACTGGTGGAACAAGAAGTCCCAGGATAACAATAGCCCAAAGCAAGAAGAACTAAACCAGGCTACTTAGCCAGAGCATGAGCGTTACAACACTGATGTCCAGCAGGGAATGGGGGCCAAGTGCTGGGTAATAAAGAGTGCAGAGATCATGTGACCAAGAAACCCAGCACCAGAGGAAAAGACTAGAAGCCAGCAAACCACAACAAGATGACAGATAGTAAAACAACATAGATTCTAACAGTCCTAACATCTGACTAGCTAAGTATCTGTAACGGGTCCGGGAGGCGGAACCTCTGAGCTACTATACAAGGGGGCGGCCCTTGTAAGGGAGCGGGTGGCAGTCTCTGGGTGAACGGACAGGGAGTTACGGCAAGTGATCAGGGCAGTCTCTGGGTAAGGGGTGGGTACGACCTGTGATGGCAGAGCCTCCGGGTAGGCTAGCAGGCAGATGGTGGATGTGTGCTCCCAGGTGAGCAAGCGAGAGTCTCTGGAATAGCAGGTGGTCACGGCACGTGACGGCGGAACCTCCGGGCTGGCAGGCAGGTAGGTAACGGAGAAGCGCTCCCAGGTGAGCGGGCAAGAGTCTCTGGAATAGCTGGTGGTCACCGCACGTGACAACGGGACCTCCGGGCTGGCAAGCAGGCAGGTAACGGAGATGCGCTCCCAGGTGAGCGGGCAAGAGTCTCTGAGATAGCTGGTGGTCACAGCACGTGACAACGGAGCCTCCGGGCTGGCAAGCAGGCAGATAACGGAGAAGCGCTCCCAGGAGAGCGGGCAAGCTGGTCCATAGACAGACTGACCGGAGTAGTAAGGCAGACCGTCGGACCTCAGGCAAGCAGGCAGGTAGCTGATATGCGCTCCCAGGTGAGCGGGCAGGCTGGTCCTTTAGACAGACTGACAGGAGTAGTAAGGCAGACCGTCGGACCTCAGACTGGCAGACAGGTAACAAGTATTCAGGCAGGAATCAGGCAGGTAACTGGCAGGTAAACTAGCAGGAAACTGGCAGGAAACTGGCAGGTAACTGGCAGGTAACTGGCAACGGGACCTGAGGGCTGAAGCACAGGTGAGACACAGGTGCAAACAACATTGCTCGGGCACCTCCATTTTGGAGGAGGTGCCTTATATATGATGAAGTCCTCCGGCCATTGGCCGGGGACTCCTTAGGACGGCGCGCGCGGCCCCTTTAAGAGGAGGGGAGCGCGCGCGCGCGCGCCCTAAGCACAGGGGCCGGGAAGGAGCGCGCGCTGAGAGCAGAGCGGGAGGAGGACGCCGGGAAGGAGCGCGCGCTGACAGCAGAGCGGGGAGAGGACGCTGGGCACGGAGCAGAGCGGTGAGGGGAGCAGCGTCCCTGCCTAGCAGAGGGCAGGGACGCCAGCGCTACAGTACCCCCCCCTTTAGGCCCCCCCTTTTTTAGGCCAGACAGAAATTTAGCTAGGATGAGAGGGGCATGGATGTTCTCCCGGGGCTCCCACGTTCTCTCCTCAGGACCAAACCCCTTCCAATCTACCAGAAAAAAGGTCTTTCCTCTTACCCTTTTGGTGGCAAGAATGTTCTCTACCTCAAACTCGTCCTCAGCAGAAACCGGAGCAGGAGGCGTACCTGTAGACTTGGAAAAAGAGTTAAACACCACAGGTTTGAGGAGAGACACATGGAAGGAGTTAGGGATCCGTAAGTTGGCCGGGAGTTTCAATTTATAGGCCACCGGGTTGATCTGACTGATGACCTCCAGTGGGCCGATGAACCGAGGCCCTAACTTATAGGAAGGGATCTTGAGCCGGACATATTTGGACGAGAGCCAGACTTTATCCCCAGGGCGGAATTGAGGAGGGTCCAGACGTTTTTTGTCAGCGTGTCTTTTCATACGCTCGGATGACAGAAGGAGTGCGGACCGGGTACTCTCCCATATGGAGGAAAATTTGTTAACAAGAGATTCCGCAGCCGGATTGTCCGCCGAGGTGGAGACGGGAAACGGGATCCGAGGATGCTGACCGTAGACTACAAAAAACGGGGATTTGGAGGAAGACTCGCTCTCGTGATTGTTGTACGAGAATTCGGCCCATGGCAGGAGATCCACCCAGTCAGAATGGTGGGCATTAACGAAGTGCCGAAGGTAACTGGTCAGGTTCTGATTGATCCGCTCCACTTGACCATTAGACTGTGGGTGGTAAGCGGAGGAGAAGTCCAGGGTGACGTCCAGCAATTTACAAGTGGCTCTCCAGAAACGGGAAGTGAACTGTACCCCACGATCCGACACAATGTGACGGGGCAGGCCATGAAGACGGAAGATGTGGCGGATAAAGTCTTTAGCCAGCTCGGGTGCAGACGGAAGACCTGGCAGTGGAATGAAGTGAGCCATCTTGGAGAAGCGGTCAGCGACCACCCAAATGACCGTACAACCGGCAGAGACGGGTAGATCAGTAATGAAGTCCATCGCTATATGCTGCCAGGGGGCAGCAGGTACTGGCAGAGGTAGGAGGCGGCCGGCCGGCAGGTGTCTCGGAACTTTGTTGCGGGCGCAGGACACACAGGCAGAAACAAAGTCTATTACATCCTTGTGCAGGTTAGGCCACCAGTAGTGCCGGGTAATAAGCTGGAGGGTCTTTTTCTGACCGGCGTGGCCAGCTAGTTTAGACGAATGACCCCAGTGTAGGATCTTCTCCCGATCAGGTACTGGTACGAACGTCTTACCAGGAGGAAGACGATTTAGACTCACGGGAGCCACCTGCATTACTCTGGCGGGATCGATGATATGTTTCGGATCCTCCTCGAGATCAGACACCAGAAAGGACCGAGACAAAGCGTCCGCCTTGACGTTTTTGTCAGCCGGGCGAAAATGAAGGACAAAATCAAAACGAGCAAAAAACAAGGACCACCGGGCTTGGCGCGGGTTAAGTCTCTGGGCATGCTGGAGGTAAGCCAAGTTCTTGTGGTCAGTGTAAATTATTACCGGGTGAAGAGCCCCCTCGAGCAGGTAACGCCACTCCTCCAATGCCAGTTTGATGGCCAATAACTCTCGGTCTCCTATGGAATAGTTGCGCTCAGAGGAGGAGAAGAGTTTAGAGAAGAAGCCACAAGTTACCATCCTCCCGGAAGATGATTTTTGAGTAAGTACCGCTCCGGCTCCAGAGGAGGAGGCGTCAACTTCCAGGAAGAACTGCTTGTTGCCATCTGGGCGATGCAGCACCGGGGCGGAAGAGAAGGCCTGTTTAAGGGAAAGAAAGGCCTCCTCTGCTTCGGGTGGCCACTCTTTGGGATTAGTACCTTTACGGGTGAGCGCAGAAATTGGGGCCGTCCGGGAAGAGAAGTGTGGTATGAAGAGGCGGTAGTAGTTGGCGAAGCCCAGGAATCGCTGAATGGCCTTCAACCCCTCCGGTCGGGGCCATTTCTCGATGGCAGACAGTTTCTCAGGATCCATTTGTAGGCCGGTCTGAGAGATAATGTAGCCCAGAAACGGAAGCGAGGTCTGCTCAAAGAGGCACTTCTCAAATTTAGCGTAGAGATGGTTCTGCCTTAGCCTGAGCAGGACCTGACGAACGTCCCTCCGGTGAGTCTGGAGATCCGGAGAGAAGACCAAGATGTCGTCCAGGTACACCACTACGCAGGAGTAGAGAAGGTCCCGGAAGATGTCATTGACCAACTCTTGAAAGACGGCAGGAGCGTTACAGAGACCAAAGGGCATTACCAGGTATTCATAGTGGCCGTCCCGGGTGTTGAATGCCGTCTTCCATTCATCCCCCTGACGAATACGAACCAGGTTGTACGCCCCACGGAGGTCCAGTTTGGTGAAGATCCTAGCCCCCCTCAGGCGATCAAATAATTCTGGAATGAGCGGAAGGGGGTACTTATTCTTCACCGTGATCAGGTTTAGGCCTCTATAGTCTATACAGGGACGGAGAGAACCGTCCTTCTTTTTGACGAAAAAGAAGCCTGCTCCCGCCGGGGAGGTAGATTTCCGGATGAATCCTCTGGCCAGATTCTCCTCAATATATTCGGACATTGACCGGGTCTCAGCAGCGGATAAAGGATAGATACGCCCACGGGGAGGAGTAGTACCGGGTAGCAGATCGATGGGACAGTCGTATGGTCTATGTGGTGGTAATGTCTCTGCCTCCTTTTTATTAAAGACATCTGCATAAGACCAATAAGGAATCGGAAGTCCAGGTAGATTAGCTGGGGTAGGAGAGGGACGGACGGGATGGACGGGAACCAGGCAGGTTTTATGACAGTCTTGTCCCCAGCGAAGGACCTCTCCGGTTTGCCAGTCTAGCACGGGTGCATGTCTCTGGAGCCAGGGCAGACCTAGCAAGAGGGCGTGAGAGAGTCCAGGCAGAACATGAAAGGAGATACTTTCAGAATGCAGCATTCCCACCTGCAGGGTAATGGATTCAGTGATGAGTTGAATGGGGCGAGGTAAGAGGCCCCCATCCACGGCAGCGACAGACAAGGGTACAGCCAGAGGTTTGGTGGGGATGCGGTATTTCTCAACCAGGGACTGTGAAATAAGGTTCCCGGCTGCTCCAGAGTCAAGTTGGGCTAGTTCGAAATAACGGTTCTCCCCGTAGATGATCGAAACTGACAACAGCAGGGATGGAGAGGATTTATTCTTGTCTAGGTGGACCTCTCTGAGCGAACCTAGACACAGGCGTTTCCCGACCTCTCCGGGCAGGCACGGATCCGGTGCTCCTTACTGCCACAGTAGAAGCAGCTCCCCTCGGCACGGCGTGAGTCCTGACGGGTTTTGACCATCTTGGTCTGGTCGACCTGCATAGGCTCAGGAGAGTGTACCTGGGGAGAGATGGAGGGAATGACGGGTTTCTGGAAAGTAGGAGCTAAACGTGGAATCCTTCTCTCACGGGTGACCTCTTTGGCACGCTCCTGGAACCGTAGGTCAATCCGGGTGGCAAGGGTTATCAGATCATCGAGAGAGGTAGGAATGTCCCGACCAGCAAGTTCATCTTTAATACGACCGGACAGACCCTCCCAGAAGACGGATACCAGAGCGTCGTTATCCCAGGCCAGCTCCGAGGCAAGGGTGCGGAACCGTATGGCATATTGGCCCACGGTGAGACCCTCCTGACGGAGGCGTAGCAGAGAGGATGCGGATGAGGTCTTCCGTCCGGGTTCGTCGAAGACTTTCCGGAAAGCCGAGAGAAAAGCAGGCAAGTTGGACACCAGGGGGTCTCCTCTCTCCCATAGAGGATTTAGCCAGGCCAGGGCCTCCCCGGTGAGATGGGACATGATAAAGGCAATTTTGGCCCGGTCGGAATTAAACTGATGGGACAAAAGTTCAAAGTGCAGGGTGCACTGATTTATGAAGCCCCGAGCCTGGACGGAGTCGCCTCCGAAGCGAGGAGGTGCAGACAGCCGGGGACCGGGATAGGTTACCATGGTATTAGTGGGTAGCGGAGCTGCCGGGTTGCGAGTCATGGTACTGGCAGTGGCTGCAGGTGGTGCAGTCAGAGTGTCCAGGCGAGTATTGACATTCCGCAGGTGACCCAGGATGGACTCCTGTTGGGACCTTTGACGGGACAGTTCATGACACAGGTCCGTGAGCGAGGGAGCTTGGGTGCCACCGGGTTCCATGGCCCGAGCAAACTGTAACGGGTCCGGGAGGCGGAACCTCTGAGCTACTATACAAGGGGGCGGCCCTTGTAAGGGAGCGGGTGGCAGTCTCTGGGTGAACGGACAGGGAGTTACGGCAAGTGATCAGGGCAGTCTCTGGGTAAGGGGTAGGTACGACCTGTGATGGCAGAGCCTCCGGGTAGGCTAGCAGGCAGATGGTGGATGTGTGCTCCCAGGTGAGCAAGCGAGAGTCTCTGGAATAGCAGGTGGTCACGGCACGTGACGGCGGAACCTCCGGGCTGGCAGGCAGGTAGGTAACGGAGAAGCGCTCCCAGGTGAGCGGGCAAGAGTCTCTGGAATAGCTGGTGGTCACCGCACGTGACAACGGGACCTCCGGGCTGGCAAGCAGGCAGGTAACGGAGATGCGCTCCCAGGTGAGCGGGCAAGAGTCTCTGAGATAGCTGGTGGTCACAGCACGTGACAACGGAGCCTCCGGGCTGGCAAGCAGGCAGATAACGGAGAAGCGCTCCCAGGAGAGCGGGCAAGCTGGTCCATAGACAGACTGACCGGAGTAGTAAGGCAGACCGTCGGACCTCAGGCAAGCAGGCAGGTAGCTGATATGCGCTCCCAGGTGAGCGGGCAGGCTGGTCCTTTAGACAGACTGACAGGAGTAGTAAGGCAGACCGTCGGACCTCAGACTGGCAGACAGGTAACAAGTATTCAGGCAGGAATCAGGCAGGTAACTGGCAGGTAAACTAGCAGGAAACTGGCAGGAAACTGGCAGGTAACTGGCAGGTAACTGGCAACGGGACCTGAGGGCTGAAGCACAGGTGAGACACAGGTGCAAACAACATTGCTCGGGCACCTCCATTTTGGAGGAGGTGCCTTATATATGATGAAGTCCTCCGGCCATTGGCCGGGGACTCCTTAGGACGGCGCGCGCGGCCCCTTTAAGAGGAGGGGAGCGCGCGCGCGCGCGCCCTAAGCACAGGGGCCGGGAAGGAGCGCGCGCTGAGAGCAGAGCGGGAGGAGGACGCCGGGAAGGAGCGCGCGCTGACAGCAGAGCGGGGAGAGGACGCTGGGCACGGAGCAGAGCGGTGAGGGGAGCAGCGTCCCTGCCTAGCAGAGGGCAGGGACGCCAGCGCTACAGTATCTAATTTCCTTTTGCTCAAATTATTTATTAACATCATCATTTATGATGAACTTTGTTTAAAATCGGGAAACGCGTTTTGTTTTAAATATATATGGTAATGGGCACTTTATTTATGACTGTGAACTTTATACAGTTATATGAAAAAGTTTGGGCACCCCTATTAATCTTGAACTTAATGTTTTATAAAAATTGGTGTTTTTGCAACAGCTATTTCAGTTTGATATATGTAATAACTGTTGGACAAAGTAATGTTTCTGCCTTGAAATTAGGTTTATTGTACTAACAGAAAATGTGCAATCTGCATTCAAACAAAATTTGACTGCTGCATAAGTATGGGCACCCTTATCATTTTCTTGTTTTAAATACTCCTACCTACTTTTTACTGACTTACTAAAGCACTTTTTTTGGTTTTGTAACCTCATTGAGCTTTGAACTTCATAGCCAGGTGTATGCAATCATGAGAAAAGCTACTTAAAGTGGCCCCTTGCAAGTTGTTCTCCTGTTTGAAACTCCTCTGAAGAGTGGCATCATGGGCTCCTCAAAATAACTGTCAAATGATCTGAAAACAAAGATTATTCAACATAGTTGTTCAGGGGAAGGATACAAAATGCTGTCTCAGAGATTTAACCTGTCAGTTTCCACTGTGAGGAACATAGTAAGGAAATGGAAGAACACAGGGACAGTTCTTGTTAAGGCCAGAAGTGGCAGGCCAAGAAAAGCATCAGAAAGGCAGAGAAGAAGAATGGTGAGATCAGTCAAGGACAATCCTCAGACCACCTCCAGAGAGCTGCAGCATCAACTTGCTGCAGATGGTGTCACTGTGCATCGGTCAACTATACAATGCACTTTGCACAAGGAGAAGCTGTATGGGAGAGTGATGCGAAAGAAGTCATTTCTGCAAGCACGCCACAAACAGAGTCGGCTGAAGTATGCAAAAGCACATTTGGAGAAGCCAATTTCTTTCTGGAAGAAGGTCCTGTGGACTGATGAAACCAAGATTGAGTTGTTTGGTCATACAAAAAGGCGTTATGCATGGCGGCAAAAAAACACAGCATTCCAAGAAAAACACTTGCTACCCACAGTAAAATTTGGTGGAGGTTCCTTCATGCTTTGGGGCTGTGTGGCCAATGCCGGCACCGGGAATCTTGTTAAAGTTGAGGGACGCATGGATTCCACTCAGTATCATCAGATTCTTGACAATAATGTTCAAGAATCAGTGACAAAGTTGAAGTTACGCAGGGGATGGATCTTTCAGCAAGACAATGATCCAAAACACCGCTCCAAATCTACTCAGGCATTCATGCAGAGGAACAATTACAATGTTCTGGAATGGCCATCCCAGTCCCCAGACCTGAATATCATTGAACATCTGTGGGATCATTTGAAGAGGGCTGTCCATGCTCGGCGACCATCAAACTTAACTGAACTGAAATTGTTTTGTAAAGAGGAATGGTCAAAAATACCTTCATCCAGGATCCAGGAAATCATTAAAAGCTACAGGAAGCGACTAGAGGCTGTTATTTTTGCAAAAGGAGGATCTACTAAATATTAATGTCACTTTTCTGGTGAGGTGCCCATACTTATGCACCTGTCAAATTTTGTTTGAATGCACATTGCACATTTTCTGTTAGTACAATAAACCTCATTTCAAGGCAGAAACATTACTGTGTCCAACAGTTATTACATATATAAAACTGAAATAGCTGTTGCAAAAACACCAATTTTTATAAAACATTAAGCTTAAGATTAATAGGGCTGCCCAAACTTTTTCATGTAACTGTAATCTAGTTCATGTGATCTCAACTCTACATGCACATGATAGAGTTCTAACCATATATGATACAACCGCCGCAGCAGCGCTCTCATATGACGGTCTACAATTTGCAATCACTTAAAAACATCTCCAGAATCCGACCTTTTCTCACCTTTTATACTGCAAAAACTCGTACTGTCGCTCTTATTCACTCTTGTCTGGACTCCTGCAACTCTCTTTTAATCGGTCTCCCTCTAAACAAACTCTCCTCTCCAATCCATTCGGAATGTAGCAGCCAGGATCGTATTTCTATCAGGCCGCTTCACCGACGCCTCTACCCTGTGCCAGTCATTGCACTGGTTACCCATTCACCACAGAATTCAATACAAACTCATCTCTCTCACCCACAAAGCTCTTCACAGTTCTGCACTGCATTATATTTCAATTGCAGCTGAAAAATGTATCCTCAAAAAATGCAGCAAAAACGCTGTGTGTGAATGTAGCCTTAGATCAGGAATAGAACAGCCATTTATAGGACATTTCATATCTTTCCCAAATTCCTATGAAAAAATATTCAGCACATTCTGCATTGAACTACTGTACCCAATTTATTATAGATTTTAGGAGTCGGAGTCGGTCCATTTTATTCCGTCTCCAACTCCACAGCCCTGATCTCATCCCTCATTTCAGTCTATCGCAACTCCCGTGCCCTCCGTTCTGCAACTGATCTAAAACTAACATCCTCCTTAATCTCACACCTCCGTCTCCAAGACTTCTCTTGTGCCATGGCAGTTTTCTGGAATGCACTGCCCCAAACGATCCGACTGATATCTAGCCCCCATGTCTTCAAACGTGCTTTAAAAACACATCTGTTTAGACAAGCCTTTCACCTCAACTCATCAACCTAACTCTTCCCTGTCCCTTCCTAAATGTTAATCTTAATCTGCTCCTGCGTATTCATCTGTCTCCACATCCTCCATGCACCAAATACCACACGGTAACTGCCCTTAGACAGATACTGGCTGATGACTATGTTCTACCTATTGTGTCCCCCCTTTTCCATATAGATTGTAAGCTTGCGAGCAGGGCCCTCGCTCCTCCTGTAACTGTTGAAATGTGATTCATTGTATTGTTTATATTGTCTGTACATGTCCCTACTTAATTGTAAAGTGCTGCAGAATATGTTGGCGCTATATAAATAAAAATTATTACTATTATTATTATTATTATGGAAGCTCTAAATATACAGTTGAAACCAGAAGTTTACATACACTATATAAAAAGACACATATGCATGTTTTTCTCAATATCTGACATGAAATCAGAATAAACCTTTCCCGTTTTAGGTCAATTAGGATTACCATCATTTGTAATATTTGCCAAATGCCAGAATAATGAGAGAGAGAGAGAGAGAATGTTTTAAGGCATTTTTATTACTTACTGCAACGTCAAAAGTTTACAAACATTTCATTAGTATTTGGTAGCTGTAGCGCCGGCGTCCCTGCCCTCTGCTAGGCAGGGACGCTGTTCCCCTCACCTCCCTGCTCCGTGCCCGGCGTCCTCCTCCCGCTCTGCTGGCAGCGCGCGCTCCTTCCCGGCCACTGTGCTTAGGGCGCGCGCGCGCTCTCCCTCCCTCTTAAAGGGGCCGCGCGCGCCGTCCTAAGGAGTCCCCGGCCAATGGCCGGAGGACTTCACCATATATAAGGCACCTCCTCCAAAATGGAGGTGCCCGAGCAATGTTGTTGCACTGTTCACTACTCTGCTTCAGCCCTCAGGTCCCGTTGCCAGTTACCTGCCAGATTCCTGCCTGATTATCTGCTACCTGCCTGCTAGTCTGAGGTCCGACGGTCTGCCTTACTACTCCTGTCAGTCTGTCTAAGGACCAGTCTGCCCGCTCACCTGGGAGCGCACATCAGCCACCTGCCTGCTTGCCCGAGGTCCGACGGTCTGCCTTCCAACTCCTGTCAGTCTGTCTATGGACCAGCTTGCCCGCTCACCTGGGAGCACACACCTGCTACCTGTCTGCTAGCCTACCTGGAGGCTCTGCCGTCACGTGCTGTGACCACCCGCCTGTCCAGAGACTTCTGCCCGCTCATCTGGGAGCGCTCATCTGCCGCCTGTCTGTTGGTCTTCCTGGAGGCTCCGCCGTCACATGCTGTGACCACCCGTTTATCCAGAGACTCTCGCCTGCTCACCTGGGAGCTCAAGTCTACCATCAGCCGCCACAGGTCGTACCAACCCTTTACCCAGAGACTGCCCCGGTCACTTGCCGTGACCATCTGCCCGTTCATTCAGAGACTGCCCCGGTCACTTGCCGTGACCATCAGCCCGTTCATCCAGAGACTGCCCCGGTCACTTGCCGTGACCATCTGCCCGTTCATTCAGAGACTGCCCCGGTCACTTGCCGTGACCATCAGCCCGTTCATCCAGAGACTGCCCCGGTCACTTGCCGTGACCTCCAGCCCGTCCACTCAGAGACTGTCCCGGTCACCTGCTGTGACCTCCTGCCCGTCTTCCCTGGTCGCCACCCGCTCCCTTACAAGGACTGCCCCCTTGTATAGTAGCTCAGAGGTTCCGCCTCCCAGACCCGTTACAGTTTGCTCGGGCCATGGAACCCGGTGGCACCCAAGCTCCCTCGCTCTCGGACCTGTGTCATGAACTGTCCCGTCAAAGGTCCCAACAGGAGTCCATCCTGGGTCACCTGCGGAATGTCAATACTCGCTTGGACACTCTGACTGCTCCACCAGCAACCTCCGCCAGTGCCATGTCTCGCAATCCGGCAGCTCCGCTGCCCACTAATACCATGGTATCCTACCCCGGACCCCGGCTTTCTGCACCTCCTCGCTTCGGAGGCGACTCCGCCCAGGCTCGGGGCTTCATAAATCAGTGCACCCTGCACTTTGAACTATTGTCCCACCAGTTTAACTCCGACCGGGCCAAAATTGCATTCATCATGTCCCATCCCACCGGGGAGGCCCTGGCCTGGCTAAATCCTCTATGGGAGAGAGGAGACCCCCTGGTGTCCAACTTGCCTGCTTTTCTCACGGCTTTTCGGAAAGTCTTCGACGAACCCGGACGGAAGACCTCATCCGCATCATCACTGCTACGCCTCCGTCAGGGAAGTCTCACCGTGGGCCAATATGCCATACGGTTCCGTACCCTTGCCTCGGAGCTGGCCTGGGATAACGAAGCTCTGGTATCCGTCTTCTGGGAGGGTCTGTCCGGCCGTATTAAAAATGAACTTGCCGGTCGGGACATTCCTACCACTCTCGATGACCTAATAACTCTTGCCACCCGGATTGACCTACGGTTCCAGGAGCGTGCCAAAGAGGTCACCCGTGAGAGGAGGTTACCATGTCTAGCTCCTACTTTTCAGAAACCCGTCACTCCCTCCGTCTCTACCCAGGTACACTCTCCTGAGTCTATGCAGGTCGACCAGACCAAGATGGTCAAAACCCGTCTGGACTTACGCCGTGCCGAGGGGAGCTGCTTCTACTGTGGCAGTAAGGAGCACCGGATCCGTGCCTGCCCGGAGAGGTCGGGAAACACCTGTGTCTAGGTTCGCTCAGAGAGGTCAACCTAGACAAGAATAAATCCTCTCCATCTCTGCTGCTGTCAGTCTCAATCGTCTGCGGGGAGAACCGTTATTTCGAACTAGCCCAACTTGACTCTGGAGCAGCCGGGAATCTTATTTCACAGTCCCTGGTAGAGAAATACCGCATCCCCACCAAACCTCTGGCTGTACCCTTGTCTGTTGCTGCCGTGGATGGGGGCCTCTTACCACGCCCCATCCAACTCATCACCGAATCCATTACTCTGCAGGTGGGAATGCTGCATTCTGAGAGTATCTCCTTTCATGTTCTGCCTGGACTCTCTCACGCCCTCTTGCTAGGCCTACCTTGGCTCCAGAGACATGCACCCGTGCTTGACTGGCAGACCGGAGAAGTCCTTCGCTGGGGACAGGACTGCCATAAGACCTGTCTGGTTCCCGTCCATCCTGTCCGTCCTTCTCCTACCCCAGCTAATCTACCTGGACTTCCGATTCCTTATTTGTCTTATGCTGATGTCTTTAATAAAAAGGAAGCAGAGACACTACCTCCTAATAGACCATACGACTGCCCTATCGACCTGTTACCTGGTACTACTCCTCCCCGTGGGCGTATTTATCCTTTATCCGCTGCTGAGACCCGGTCGATGTCCGAATATATTGAGGAGAATCTGGCCAGGGGATTCATCCGGAAATCTACCTCCCCGGCGGGAGCAGGCTTCTTTTTCGTCAAAAAGAAAGACGGCTCTCTCCGTCCCTGTATAGACTATAGAGGCCTTAACCAGATCACGGTGAAGAATAAGTACCCCCTTCCGCTCATTCCGGAGTTATTTGATCGTCTGAGGGGGGCTAGAATCTTCACCAAACTGGACCTCCGTGGGGCGTACAACCTGGTTCGTATCCGTCAGGGGGATGAATGGAAGACGGCATTCAACACCCGGGACGGCCACTATGAATATCTGGTAATGCCCTTTGGTCTCTGTAACGCTCCTGCCGTCTTTCAAGAGTTGGTCAATGACATCTTCCGGGACCTTCTCTACTCCTGCGTAGTGGTGTACCTGGACGACATCTTGGTCTTCTCTCCGGATCTCCAGACTCACCGGAGGGACGTTCGTCAGGTCCTGCTCAGGCTCAGGCAGAATCACCTCTTCGCTAAATACGAGAAGTGCCTCTTCGAGCAGACCTCGCTTCCGTTTTTGGGCTACATTATTTCTCAGACCGGCCTACGAATGGATCCAGAGAAACTGTCTGCCATCGAGAAATGGCCTCGACCGGAGGGGTTGAAGGCCATTCAGCGATTCCTGGGCTTCGCCAACTACTACCGCCTCTTCATACCACACTTCTCTTCCCGGACTGCCCCAATTTCCGCGCTCACCCGTAAGGGTACTAATCCCAAAGAGTGGCCGCCCGAAGCAGAGGAGGCCTTTCTTTCCCTAAAACAGGCCTTCTCTTCCGCCCCGGTGCTGCATCGCCCGGACGGCAACAAGCAGTTCTTCCTGGAAGTTGACGCCTCCTCCTCTGGAGCCGGAGCGGTACTTACTCAAAAATCATCTTCCGGGAGAATGGTAACTTGTGGCTTCTTCTCCAAACTCTTCTCCTCTTCTGAGCGCAACTATTCCATAGGAGACCGAGAGTTATTGGCCATCAAACTGGCATTGGAGGAGTGGCGTTACCTACTCGAGGGGGCTCTTCACCCGGTAATAATTTACACTGACCACAAGAACTTGGCTTACCTCCAGCATGCCCAGAGACTTAACCCGCGCCAAGCCCGGTGGTCCTTGTTTTTTGCTCGCTTTGATTTTGTTCTTCATTTTCGCCCGGCTGACAAAAACGTCAAAGCAGATGCCTTGTCCCGATCCTTTCTGGTGTCCGATCTCGAGGAAGAACCTAAACATATCATCGATCCCGCCAGAGTAATGCAGGTGGCTCCCGTGAGCCTAAATCGTCTCCCTCCCGGTAAGACGTTCGTATCAGTACCTGATCGGGAGAAGATCCTACACTGGGGTCACTCGTCTAAACTAGCTGGCCACGCCGGTCAGAAAAAGACCCTCCAGCTTATTGCCCGGCACTACTGGTGGCCTACCCTGCACAAGGACGTAATAGACTTTGTTTCTGCCTGTGTGTCCTGAGCCCGCAACAAAGTCCCGAGACACCTGCCAGCCGGTCGCCTTCTTCCGCTTCCTGTGCCTGCTGCCCCCTGGCAGCATATTGCTATGGACTTCATAACTGATCTCCCCGTCTCTGCCGGTTGTACGGTCATTTGGGTGGTCGCTGACCGCTTTTCCAAGATGGCTCACTTTATTCCCCTGCCTGGCCTCCCGTCTGCACCCGAGCTGGCTAAAGACTTTATCCGCCACATCTTCCGTCTTCATGGCCTGCCCCTCCACATCGTGTCGGATCGTGGGGTACAGTTCACCTCACGTTTCTGGAGAGCCACTTGTAAACTGCTAGACGTTACCCTGGACTTCTCTTCCGCTTACCACCCACAGTCCAATGGTCAAGTGGAGCGGATCAATCAGAACCTGACCAGTTACCTCCGGCACTTCGTTAATGCCCATCATTCTGACTGGGTGGATCTCCTACCATGGGCCGAGTTCTCCTATAACAATCACGAGAGCGAATCCTCCTCCAAATCCCCGTTTTTTGTAGTCTTCGGTCAGCATCCTCGGATTCCTTTTCCTGTCTCCACCTCTGTGGACAACCCGGCTGCGGAATCTCTAGTTAGCAAATTTTCCTCCATTTGGGAGAGTACCCGATCCGCACTCCTTCAGTCGTCCGAACGGATGAAAAGACACGCTGACAAAAAACGCCTGGATCCTCCACAATTTCGTCCTGGAGATAAAGTCTGGCTCTCATCTAAATATGTCCGACTCAAGATACCTTCTTACAAGTTAGGGCCTCGGTTCATCGGTCCTCTGGAGGGCATCAGTCAGATCAACCCGGTGGCCTATAAATTAAAACTCCCGGCCAACTTACGGATCCCTAACTCCTTCCATGTATCTCTCCTCAAACCTGTGGTACTTAACTCTTTTTCCAAGTCTACAGGTACGCCTCCTGCTCCGGTTTCTGCTGAGGACGAGTTTGAGGTAGAGAACATTCTTGCCACCAAAAGGGTAAGAGGAAAGACCTTTTTTCTAGTAGATTGGAGGGGGTTTGGTCCTGAGGAGAGAACGTGGGAGCCCCGGGAGAACATCCATGCCCCTCTTATCCTAGCTAAATTTCTGTCTGGCCTAAAAAAGGGGGGGCCTAAAGGGGGGGGTACTGTAGCGCCGGCGTCCCTGCCCTCTGCTAGGCAGGGACGCTGTTCCCCTCACCTCCCTGCTCCGTGCCCGGCGTCCTCCTCCCGCTCTGCTGGCAGCGCGCGCTCCTTCCCGGCCACTGTGCTTAGGGCGCGCGCGCTCTCCCTCCCTCTTAAAGGGGCCGCGCGCGCCGTCCTAAGGAGTCACCGGCCAATGGCCGGAGGACTTCACCATATATAAGGCACCTCCTCCAAAATGGAGGTGCCCGAGCAATGTTGTTGCACTGTTCACTACTCTGCTTCAGCCCTCAGGTCCCGTTGCCAGTTACCTGCCAGTTACCTGCCAGATTCTTGCCTGATTATCTGCTACCTGCCTGCTAGTCTGAGGTCCGACGATCTGCCTTACTACTCCTGTCAGTCTGTCTAAGGACCAGTCTGCCCGCTCACCTGGGAGCGCACATCAGCCACCTGCCTGCTTGCCCGAGGTCCGACGGTCTGCCTTCCAACTCCTGTCAGTCTGTCTATGGACCAGCTTGCCCGCTCACCTGGGAGCACACACCTGCTACCTGTCTGCTAGCCTACCTGGAGGCTCTGCCGTCACGTGCTGTGACCACCCGCCTGTCCAGAGACTTCTGCCCACTCATCTGGGAGCGCTCATCTGCCGCCTGTCTGTTGGTCTTCCTGGAGGCTCCGCCGTCACATGCTGTGACCACCCGTTTATCCAGAGACTCTCGCCTGCTCACCTGGGAGCTCAAGTCTACCATCAGCCGCCACAGGTCGTACCAACCCTTTACCCAGAGACTGCCCCGGTCACTTGCCGTGACCATCTGCCCGTTCATTCAGAGACTGCCCCGGTCACTTGCCGTGACCATCAGCCCGTTCATCCAGAGACTGCCCCGGTCACTTGCCGTGACCTCCAGCCCGTCCACTCAGAGACTGTCCCGGTCACCTGCTGTGACCTCCTGCCCGTCTTCCCTGGTCGCCACCCGCTCCCTTACAAGGACTGCCCCCTTGTATAGTAGCTCAGAGGTTCCGCCTCCCAGACCCGTTACAGTAGCATTGCCCTTAAACTGAATGACTTGGGGCAAATGTTTGGGATATTCTTCCACAAGCTTCTCACAATAGTTGGTCAGAATTTGGGCCCATTCCTCCTGACAAAACTGGTGTAACTGATCCAGGTTTGTAGGTCGCCTTGCTCACACCTGCCTTTTCAGCTTTGCCCATAAATTTTCAATAGAATTGAGATCAGGGCTTTGTGATGGCCACTCCAAAACATTGACTTTATTATCCCTAAGCCACTTTGTTATCATTGTCCATTTGGAAGACCAATTTCAGCCCAAGCTTTAACTTCCTGGCTGATGTCTTGAGATGTTGCTTCAGTATTGCCACATAATCTTCTTTTGTCATGATGCCATCTATTTTGTGAAGTTCACCAGTCCCTCCTGCAGCAAAACAACCCCACAATATGATGCTGCCACCCCCGTGTTTCACAGTTGGGATGGTGTTCTTAGGCTTCCAAGCTCCCCTTTTCCTCCAAACATAACGATGGTCATTATATCCAAAAAGTTCAATTTTAAATTAATCAGACCACAGGACATGTCTCCAAAAATTAAGGTCTTTGTTCCTGTGTGCATTTGCAAATATTAATCTGGATTTTTTATGTTTCTTTTGGAGTAATGGCTTCTTCCTGGCAGAGTGGCCTTTCAGCCCATGTTGATACAGTACTCGTTTCACTGTGGATATTGACACAATCTTACCAGCTTCCGCCATCATCTTCACAAGGTCTTTTGCTTTAGTACGTGGGTTGATATGCACATGTCGGACCAAAGCACGTTCATCTCTGGGACACAGAACCCGTCTCCTTCCTGAGCGGTATGATGTCTGGACATTCCCATCTTGTTTGTACTTGCGTATAATTGTTTGTACAGATGAACGAGGCACCTTCAGGTATCTTGAAATTGTACCCAAGGATGAGCCAGACTTGTGCAAGTCCACAATTCTCTTCTTGATATCTTGGCTGATTTCTTTAGACTTTCCCATGATGCTACACAAAGAAGCAGTGTGTTTCAGGTGTGCATTAAAATACATTCACAGGTATGTCTCTATCTCATATGTTGACAAAAAAAAACTATCAGAAGCTTCCAAACACATGACATCATCATATGGGCAGTCCAGAATTGTTTAAAGGCATAGTAATCTTAGTGTATGTAAACTTTTGACTCTGCAGTAAGTAATAAAAATGGCTTAAAACATTCTCTCTCTCTCTCATTATTCTGGCATTTGGCAAATATTAAAAATGATGGTAATCCTAATTGACCTAAAACAGGAAAGGTTTATTCAGATTTCATGTCAGATATCGAGAAAAACATGCATGTAAACTTCTGGTTTCAACTGTAAGTACTCTATACACCTGTATATTTGATGTGTGCATTTGTAAGTGATAAATATTCTTAGCAGTGTGACTGACTTGTTTATGTAGCTTGTGCAG
The DNA here is from genome assembly GCF_046119375.1 of Phyllobates terribilis. NCBI lineage: Eukaryota > Metazoa > Chordata > Amphibia > Anura > Dendrobatidae > Phyllobates > Phyllobates terribilis. The sequence goes on from NW_027362761.1 coordinate 445,811,573, forward strand.
AATTATGCCCATGCTGTGTTTGTTAATGCTTGTCTGATGTATGCATTCATTGTCAGTCCTACACTTCTGTGATGTGTGCAATGTTTATGATATCTGCACTTTACTTATGTTATGTGTGCGCTGTGCTTATTTGACATGTAGAATGTGTGCACTGTGCTTGTGTAAAGTGTAGAATGTGTGACTGTGCTTGTGTAAAGTGTAGAATGTGTGCACAGTGCCATGTAGAATGTAAGCACTGTGCTTGTGTGATGTGTAGAATGTGTGTGATGTGTATAATGTGTGTGCTGTGCTTTTGTGACATGTAGAATGTGTGTGCACTATGCTTGTGAGCCATGTGGAATGTGTGCACTATGCTTGCTTGATGTGTAGAATGTGTGCTCTGTGTTTGGGTGATGTGTAGAATGTGTGCACTCCACTGATGTGATGTGTGTAATGTGTTTTGTACTTAAATTGACCTGTATTGTGATTTTCTGATGTGTGTCTGTAATGCCAGTGATGCACTACTCTTCAGGGTGGTGTGCTAGTATTATCACTCCACTAAGGCAAGAAGAAAAAAAAAAAAATGTAGTTTGTGACGCCAGGGTGCACTGTATTAACTTCTGTTATCTGGTGTGATGGTATGTTGTGCACCCAATAATCTAGAAAAACAGAGACAGGGACAGGCTGTTGGTAAACTTTACTTCTTGTAAACAAATACAGGTAAATCCAGACAGATGATTCAGCAGAGATTCTATTTCAATGCAAAAAGCAGTTAAGGCCCCGTCACACTTAGCGACGCTGCAACGTTCCCGACAACGATACGACCTGTCAGGGATCGTTGCTGCGTCGCTATGTGGTCGCTGGTGAGCTGTCAAACAGGCAGGCTCACCAACGATCAGGGGAGCAGCGACATCGTGGAAAGAATCTTTCCACGATGTCCTGCTCCGGGTTACCAGCCTGCAGCTGAAGCAGGAGCAGGCTGGTAACCATGGTAAACATCGGGTTACTAGGGGCACACGCGCACCTACTAACCCGTTGTTTACCATGGTTACCACTCTGCTACAGTGAGCGGGAGGTTACCGCTCACTTTAGCAGGCTGGTAACCATGATAAACATCGGGTTACTAGGGGCACACGCGCACCTAGTAACCCGATGTTTACCATGGTTACCACTCTGCTACAGTGAGTGGGAGGTTACCTCCCGCTCACTGTAGCAGAGTGGTAACCATGGTAACCATCGGGTTACTAGGTGATGGTTACTAGGTGCGCGTGTGCCCCTAGTAACCCCATGTTTATCATGGTTAAGAGCCTAATCGCTGCTCCCGCTGGTCACACACAGTGATGTGTGCTGACCAGCGGGAGGGCAACGACCAAAAAATGGTCCAGGACACTTTGCAGCGATCAGCGACCTCACAGCAGGGGCCTGATCGCTGCAAAGTGTCACACATAGCGACATCGCTGGTGAGGTCGCTGTTGCGTCACCAAAACCGTGACACAGCAGCGATCTCGCTAGAGATCTCGCTATGTGAGATGGGGGCTTTACTTTCCAGTTTGATAATGTAGATCCACCAACTGTGCAATGACTCCTGAGTCCTAGCTTCTGCTTATCTGTACAGTCCTTATCACACAGCTGATTGCAGCTGCCACTGTGGTCTCTCATATACCAGATATCTGAGCTTCCATACCTGTTCCTCAGCTTATCACAGGCAAGATCACACACCACACCATGTCTCCTACTCTCTCAGCACACAGCACTAAGCTCAGGACCTTGGCAATGTGGTCTAACCATGTGACCTTATTGCCATATATGGAAAGCAGGGCTAATTCATTAACTCTTAGTAATCTGATAATGTGTTCTGCTAAGTAGTGTTGAGCCACCCCCGAAGTGTTCGGGTTCGGTTCGTCGAACACCGGGATGTTCGTGGAACTGTTCGTCGAACACCTTAGAACACCGTCGAACACCGTTAAAACCAATGCCAGGCAAACAAAAACACATAGCAAACACATAGAAAACACCTTCAAAGGTGTCCAAAAGCTGACAAACTGCTCAGAAGACACTCTCTTTAAAAAAGCCGGCCGGCAATTCAGCAGTGGTATACATCGGTACCCAACAATTTAGAACAGAAAGAATAGAGCATCACACATAGATTAGATAGATAGAAACATGTCAGTCACATATATAATAAATACAGTGATAGTGTTGATTACTGTACTTGTCATTTAGTGTTAAAATAAAGGATTTATTAAAAAAAAAATTGGTGTGGGGTTCCCCGTAATTTTAGTCTCTAGCGGAGGTTAAGCAGACGGCTGGGGCAGATGTTTGAAGCCTGGGAAGGGGGTAATACCCACGGAGCTTCCCAGGCTACTAATATCAGCCCCCAGCTGAATACCTAGCCTTTACTAGCTATTAAAATGGGGGACCCAAAAAAAAATGACGTGGGGTCCCCCCTATTTTAATAGCTAGCAAAGGCTAGGCAGACAGATGGGGGCTGATATTAATAGCCCAGGAAGGGTGGCATGAATATTGGTCCCCTCCCAGGCTAGAAACACCAGCCGTCAGACGACCCAGAAATGGCGCATCCATAGGATGCGCCAATTCTGGCACTTAGCCTCGCTCTTCCCACTGCCGGGATATCATTCATTGCTGTCCCCCATATACTCCCCCATCATACCCAGTGGTAAGTAGGATTTATTTGACTTATGGGACGTAGCATTTATGCACACTAATCTATAGTACATACTTCAGCTTTTCTGGCTGGACCCATGGATACCACAGGGGGCTTTATATTGGGGTGAGGCAATGGCCTTTCTAATACTTTGCACATTACTCTACCTTGATTGAAATTTGGAGATTTAATATTTTATGACTGTTGATGTATGCATTTTAATTAATTACAAATAAAAATCTTTTTTATGCCATATATACTCGCTATTCCTCTGTTTTTTTCATGTTTATTCGAGTAGGCACTTGGGTGATAGGCACGGTATGTTGACTGGTGGCCTGGTAACCTGATCCGAGATATGAAGGCCAATTCTTGTTTACTCTTCCCACTGCCCTGTAGCGGTGGCAGTGGGGTAATAGGGCTGGGGTTGATGTCAGCTTATAATGCCAGCTGACATCAAGCCCAGGTTAGTAATGGAGAGGCGTCTATAAGACACCCCCATTACTAACCTCATAGTGAAAGTTAAAAAAAAACACAAACATCCAGAATAAAGTCCTTTAATTGAAATAAACACACAATTCTTTAATGTTCTAAATTAAACTCTATTTACCGTCACGCCCATTCCAGCTGAAGCCAACGATCTCCTGCAATAAAAATAAAATAATAAACCAACCTCATCCTTACCTTTCCATGGCTCCCAGGACAGCTTCAGCTCTGCTACATCGAGATGACAGGCTGCACCGCAGCAGAACGGTGCCATCCAGCTCCTCAGTGAAGCTCCTCAGTGTCTGGCTGTGACGGCATCCAGATGAGCCGAGTTCATGTCCAATGAACTCAGCTCACCTCATGCACGTCACTGACAGCGTGGGAGAATTCTCCTGCGCATGCGGTGAGCGCAGGAGAATTTTCCCACGCTGGGATGGCATTGAGATGACAGCCTGGATCACAGCCTCCCTGCGCTGCGGATTCCAGCCCCCAGCTGCCTAGTTGTACATGGCTGGACACAAAAATAGGGCGAAGCCCCACGTATTTTTTTTTAAATTATTTCATGAAATAATAAAAAAAAGGGCTTACCTATATTGTTGTGTCCGGCCAGGTACAAATAGGCAGCTGGTGGTTGGGGGCAGCCCGTTCCTGCCTGCTGTACTTGGCTGGCATACAAAAATATGGCGAAGCCCACGTCAAAATTTTTGGGAAAAATTAATTCATTAGCCTTCTATTTATGCCTGCTTAGCTGTCTGGTGAAGATAGCCCTAGGGTGGGAGGCCATGCTTAACACTTAAGCGGTGGGACGATGGATGCTTCCTTTTTCTTAAAAAGTCGATTTGCTATAAATAAGTTGGTTCCATTATTTGATATTCTTGCTGCGTGATTAGAGTGGCGAATATATCTGAATGAGGGTGAGGAGGTGTACTATATCCCCCGGTTTTTTGATTGTGGTAGTGGATTTCTTTTTTCCTTCCTCCCTCCCCAACCACCGCTCTGTAAAATGCAGATTAGGATCGGCGGTTTTGGTTTCAATAAAGCGCTAGTGTAGTGTTCAAGATGCGCTTCATTAATGCATACATGCATTCCAGTAACCGGAAATAGGAAGGACGTCACCGGATGTGATGTCAGCGAGATGCTGTATGCGTTCCACCTGGATGGTGGATGCGTTCCAAATACCGGATATACCGGCCCACGTGACCGGATGTGACGTAGCGGCGTGTTGTTAGTGCGGCAGTTTAAAGGAGACATCGTGTAGGAAGTGAGAGGTCGTATAACAATAACCTGAAGGATTCTTTTAGTGAGGCTCTGTTGATTTTCTCTGACACGGTCCACGGTACCTTTTTTGAATAAAGGGCATGTGGGATTTCACTGTATAGTCCATGTAACCTTATTGTTAAAGGGCATGTGGGATTTCATTGTATACCTAAGGTTTTTGATAATGTATTGCACACTCCTGTGAGATGAGTCGCAGGATTTATATACAGTACAGACCAAAAGTTTGGACATACCTTCTCATTTAAAGATTTTTCTGTATTTCCATGACTATGAAAATTGTGCATTCACACTGAAGGCATCAAAACTGTGAATTAACACATGTGGAATTATATACTTAACAAAAAAGTGTGAAACAACTGAAAATATGTCTTATATTCTAGGTTCTTCAAAGTAGCCACCTTTTGCTTTGATGACTGCTTTGCACACTCTTTGCATTCTCTTGATGAGCTTCAAGAGGTAGTCACCGGAAATGGTTTTCACTTCACAGGTGTGCCCTGTCAGGTTTAATAAGTAGGATTTCTTGCCTTATAAATGGGGTTGGGACCATCAGTTGTGTTGTGCAGAAGTCTGGTGGATACACAGCTGATAGTCCTACTGAATAGACTGTTAGAATTTGTATTATGGCAAGAAAAAAGCAGCTAAGTAAAGAAAAACGAGTGGCCATCATTACTTTAAGAAATGAAGGTCAGTCAGTTTGAAAAATTGGGCAAACTTTGAAAGTGTCCCCAAGTGCAGTTGCAAAAACCATCAAGCGCTACAAAGAAACTGGCTCAAATGAGGACTGCCCCAGGAAAGGAAGACCAAGAGTCACCTCTGCTTCTGAGGATAAGTTTATCCGAGTCACCAGCCTCAGAAATCGCAAGTTAACAGCAGCTCAGATGAGAGACCAGGTCAATGCCACACAACACAGAGTTCTAGCAGCAGACACATCTCTACAACAACTATTAAGAGGAGACTTTGTGCAGCAGGCCTTCATGGTAAAATAGCTGCTAGGAAACCACTGCTAAGGACAGGCAACAAGCAGAAGAGACTTGTTTGGGCTAAAGAACACAAGGAAGGGACATTAGACCAGTGGAAATCTGTGCTTTGGTCTGATGAGTCCAAATTTGAGATCTTTGGTTCCAACCACCATGTCTTTGTGCGACGCAGAAAAGGTGAACAGATGGATTCTACATGCCTGGTTCCCACCGTGAAGCATGGAGGAGGAGGTGTGATGGTGTGGGGGTGCTTTGCTGGTGACACTGTTGGGGATTTATTCAAAATTGAAGGCATACTGAACCAGCATGGCTACCACAGCATCTTGCAGCGGCATGCTATTCTATCAGGTTTGCGTTTAGTTGGACCATCATTTATTTTTCAACAGGACAATGACCCCAAACACACCTCCAGGCTGTGTAAGGGCTATTTGACCAAGAAGGAGAGTGATGGGGTGCTACGCCAGATGACCTGGCCTCCACAGTCACCAGACCTGAACCCAATCGAGATGGTTTGGGGTGAGCTGGACCGCATAGTGAAGGTAAAAGGGCCAACAAGTGCTAAGCATCTCTGGGAACTCCTTCAAGATTGTTGGAAGACCATTTCCGGTGACTACCTCTTGAAGCTCATCAAGAGAATGTCAAGAGTGTGCAAAGCAGTCATCAAAGCAAAAGGTGGCTACTTTGAAGAACCTAGAATATAAGACATATTTTCAGTTGTTTCACACTTTTTTGTTAAGTATATAATTCCAAATGTCTTAATTCATAGTTTTGATGCCTTCAGTGTGAATGTACAATTTTCATAGTCATGAAAATACAGAAAAATCTTTAAATGAGAAGGTGTGTCCAAACTTTTGGTCTGTACTGTATGTGCTAGGTTGGTGAATATTATCTTGACCTATTATACATCTTTTTGAGCACATGTATGGTATCTCTATATGATTGTTACTAAAAATGTCAACCAACACTAGTAAGGGTAATATTTAATTATATGATCCTCTATGTTCTGGATGTACTGAGGCTGACTCTTTTAAACCCTATATACTCGGTACTTGGCATTTTGAGGTGTGGTTTGCATGTATATACAGCTAAATAAAACAATATAACACACAAAAAGCTCAAGCTCAAGTGGCCCAGCTTCAAAAGGAAGATGGATAAAATTTGTAGATAAAAAATAAATTTTATTTCCAATCTTTAAAATCAACAAATAATTAAAAATAATTAAAAAACAGAGACCTTCGGGTTCCATCCATCAACATCATGCATAGATAACAGGAAGCACAGCTTCTCAAATAAATACAAAATAATTGTATAACATAGTCCCATACAATATCAAAACGTCCTATATCAGCCAAAAGTAGCCAGGTAAATACACCCAAAACTGCAGACTAAATGACAATACTGGACTCAGTTACTAATCTCAGACATAAAGGTGCAAAGTGCATATATCAGGGAAATCCCTTATTATGAATAGAGACAGCTGGATGTAGATAAACAGATATAAGTAGATAAAAGTAGTGAATCAAAACCGGACTAGAGGATATATGTATTAACTCACATGAGGAGGGAAGGAACCTACCCCGACGACGCCGTTTCGCAAAGTGCTTCAAGGAAATTTTATCCATCTTCCTTTTGAAGCTGGGCCACTTGAGCTTGAGCTTTTTGTGTGTTATATTGTGAACTCAGGAAGTATATTTATGTGACCTTTGTGACTTGTATGTATATACAGCTGTAGGCTGTTGATGGTAATTCAGAAGACCCAGGGTTCATTATATGGCTCTTTGGGTTTTTTTTTTCAAGAAATTTTAATATATATTTAATTAACGTTATATTTTAACTACCTTGCTTATGATTTCATTGATCTGGTGGTTACCCCGATAGCTTGTAACTGTATGGAATAATGTTACTTAAGGCTGTGTGCCCACTATGCGTTTTTTAAGCATTTCCGCAACGGCAATTCCGCTGCAGAAACGCTTAAAAAACACATGGTAGAAGGCCAGCCACGTTCCCCAATGATAATCCGCATGCGCTGTGCACATGCTGCGGAAATTTCCGCTGCGGATTATCATTGCGGAAAAATCTGCAGCACTACCAATTATTTTGCGTAATTGCAGCATTTTCGCAGCCATTGACTTGCATTGAATCGCTTAATATCCGCATGACTACATGGGCACATGCGGATATTAAGCGATTCAATATGAGAAGGAGACTCTCATCCAGACCCGGGTACCATAGTACCTGTAAAAAAAAATAATTTAAATAAAAAATATACATTATACTTACTTTCCGATGGCCCCCGGTCTCCTGTACGATGCGTCCTGGCTTCCTGGCAGCTTGCGATGGTGTAAAAGGACCTTCCATGACGTCATTTAGTCATGTGACGGGTCACGCGACCGCTGACATCGGCGGTCGCATGACCTGTCACATGACTAAATGACGTCATGGAAGGTCCTTTTACACAACCGCGAGACACCGGGAAGACTGGACGCATCGGAGAAGGAGACCGAGGGCCATCGGAAGGTGAGTATATGTTTTTTTTGTTTTTTTTTACCATTTTTATTCTTTTTTTTTAACTAACTTTGTTACACTATATAAAATCTATGGATTTAAATAGTGTGACCAAGTTGTCAAGCACTTTTCCAAGTGATGCTAAAATCGCTTGGAAAGCGCTTGACAACCCGCATGTGAAATCGCATGATCAAAACGCTTCACATCCGCATGTCCCTGGCAGGAAAAACGCATGTACAATCCGCATGAGTTTTTTTTGCCAGGGAGATGCAGAAACGCTCAGGAAAAATCCGGAGCATTTCTGCATCGTGGGCACATAGCCTTATTCTCAAAATATTGTTTCTCAAAACCATAATGAAGTCTAACATGTTTCTACTTTTGAAGGGATAGTTTTTATGCTAAACAAGTAAGGAACCACATATAATAATATACTGTATTTCTTGGATTTCACAATCACTAGGGGCACTTAGCCTAAAGGGATTTTCTGTTTTAATTCTTTTAATGCCCTTAGCCTTCTGCTCTGAAACAATGAAATCAGAGTTATTCATCTGATCGGGTTAATTTACTTTATATTTTGATAGATCTAGCATTTCTGAACGCAGCGATACCAAACATGTGTATTTTTTTTATTATTATTGTTTTATTTTGAATGGGGCAAAAGGAACGTAATTTTTTTTTTTTTTTTACTGATTGCCTGTGCTACATATAGCAGGGCCTCAGCCCGGTCATGGGCGGGTGTTCATAAATTTACAATAACAGGCACGGAGGGTCTTCTGCAGACCCCTAGCTGTCATGACAACCCATGGGCACTCCGCATTTAAGCGACAGGGGTGCTAATGGAAGTGTCCTATATATATGCTTCCGGTTTTTGCAGGTTAAATGTCACTGTCAGAGATTGACACCAGCATTTAACATGTTAACAGCCGTGAGTGGATCGCGAATTTACCAGCCACTGTTAGCAGCACATGAACGCTGATCAGCACCAGAGCCCGCATCAAATTAAATGAAATTACCTTGGACGTACCTATAAGTCTAAGGTCAGAAAGAGGTTAAACCATGTGACTGCTGGAGCTAATCACTGCGCTCAGCAATCATGCCAAGGTAAACTGCACAAGTTGCTGAACCCTGTGATTGGCTAAAGTGGTCAGACGTGACAATACTGCTGCAGCCTGTAAACATAGATGGAGTAGTAGCAAAGAGACATCACTGGACCAGGTGAAAATGAGTAACTAATTTTATTTTATTTTTTTCCTAGCGCAAGTCGATGAGCATAACAAAAATGAAAAGATCCCTTTAAATGGAATCTGTCAGTAAGATCAACCCTGCTAAGCCATCTATATGGGCATAGAGGTCATAGGAAGCGGAATAAAGTGATACCTTGATATCTGCGATCTGACATCTTATTCCAGAGAAATACATGTGTTATGCTCGCACCCCGGACTGACTGGCGTGAGCGTGATTAGTGATCCCACTGTATCATGAACTGAGGAGTGCCTGGAGGGGTGTAACTAACTATCAACCCCATCCGACCAAGGTCACACAGCGGCTCAGTCGACTCCGTGAATCAGGGAGGAACCGAGCAGAGGGACCAGGTGCTACTTCAGGTCAGACCCCGGTCACAGGTGTTGACACACACCGGGGAATGTAGGAACAGGCAGGTTAGCTGGTATGCAGACAGGTGGGCACTGGCAGGCACGGCTGGTATGAAGGCAGGTGGGTACTGGCAGGCACGGCTGGTATGAAGGCAGGCGGGTGCTGAAAGGCACGGCTGGAATGCAGACAGGCAGATACTGGCAGGTATGAACGCAGGCTGGATAGGGACCAGAACAGACTGGGATACAGGAACAGAGCCGCAGATGCGGTGGACTAGCAGAGCAAAACCGCAGGAGCAGTGAACAAGCAGAGCGGAGAAAAACCGCAGGTGCGGTGAACAAGCAGAGCGGAGCAAAACCGCATGTGCGGTGAACAAGCAGAGCGGAGCGTAACCGCATGTGCGGTGAACAAGCGGAGCAGAGCGGAACCGCCGGAACGGTGAACAGGCAGAGCAGAGCGGAACCGCAGGTGCGGTAAATAAGCAGAGCAGAGCGGAACCGCCGGAGCAGTGAACAAGCAGAACAGAGTGGAACCGCAGGTGCGGTAAACAAGCGGAGCAGAGCGGAACCGCCGGAGCAGTGAACAAGCAGAGCAAAGCGGAACCGCAGGTGCGGTAAACAAGCAGAGCAGAGTGGAACCGCAGGTGCGGTAAACAAGCAGAGCAGAGTGGAACCGCAGGTGCGGTAAACAAGCAGAGCAGAGCGGAACAGAGCAGAAGGTTAAGGCAGACAGGACAGGGCTCTGTTCACATGGAACAGACTGGAAGATACAGGAAGATAGCTAGAACACAGGAGGTAAATATGGAGGCAGGGAAACAGAACGAGCAGAACCAGATACACACAAGGTACTTACAATGAAGTAGCGAGTGGACACAAAACTCACAAACAGAAGTACAGAGACAATGAGTTGGAGTTAGGTGCAAGTTAAGACACTGCACGAAAAGGGAAGGTACAAACATAGAAACAAACAAGAAATGGGCTAGGACACTGTTCAGACAGGAACTGAAACAGAAACAAGATACAGAAAAGAGCCTGGGAACTCAGCCCCTAGGGTGGCGGAAACAGACAGGTAACAGGCCTGGGTATACAGCCCCCAGGGCGGCAGAACAGACAGGTAACAGGCCTGGGTATAAAGCCCCCAGGGTGGCGGAACAGACTAGATACAGGACAGGACCTGGCACTTCAGTTGCAAAGGACAAACTGAGAGAAAGTGTTGCTAAGGCACCTCCTACTGGGTGGAGGGGGTTTAAGTATCCAGTGACACACAGCAATAGGCTGGGGACGCATTAAGACTGTACACACAGTAGCTATAAGAAACAGGCAGAAAGCCGCGCCGACGCCCTAAGCAATCAGACAAGAGACATGTACACAGCAGGTACAGGAGCAAAGTGTGCAGCCTGGACTGACATGTAAGATTGCGGTCTTGCATGGTGGGAGGTGGTGCACTATTCAAGCACGCCGCCGGGGATGGTACAACATGTTTTTTTATATGTAAATAAACTGTTACAGGCTATGGCTGGACACTGATCTGCATCAGTGTCCATTATTATACATGAAGGGGGAGTTATCAGTGTGATGTGTGATGGCCGCTTTCTGCTCTCCTGATCTCACTGCAGAGCTGTGTGAGATTATACCTGACACATCTGCAGGTTCCTCTCCGCTTCACCTTCCATCTCACAGACAGACAGGGTGGCTATACAACAGAGTTGTAAGAGCTGCAGCAAATGTGTTTGTAATGAGACAATTCAGTTACACTGTTCTACAGTATGTTGGTTACAAGTCTCATACTGGTAATGCCCCCTTCATGTAAAATAAGCTCTGGAAGCAGAGTTATCTTCCAGGCAGCACCCTCCCCATATCCTGGAAGAGGTCATTTACATATAAGAAAAACATGGATTTTTCTGGAATAAAACATCAGATCGCAGATATCAATATATCAATTTATTCAGCTTCCTATGACCTGAGTGCCCATATAGGCTTTGGAGGGTTGATTCTACTGACTGATTCCATTAACTCCTTTCCGACGTGGTACATAATAGTAAGCACCACGTCGGAACCCCCAGTTTAGCGCGGGCTCCAGAGCTGAGCCCGCACTGAACCGGGCACATGTCAGCTGATTTATACAGCTGATATGTGCCTGCAACAGCCGCGGGTGGATCGATCGCGATTGTTAACTAGTTAACTATCAATCTCTGACAGTAGCATTTAACAGCGCCGCGACGGAAACGCGTCACTAACGCCGCCCATCGGTTACCCCGTCACATGATCGCGGGTCACCAATGAGTTGACATGACAACCCGGGGTCTTCAGCAGACCCCTGTGGTTGTCATGTTCAGATTGCTATGAGCGTAGCCCAGTGATCGGCGCTCACAGCAAGTGAGCACATCTGCTGCTTCTAGTCTCCCATGGAGACTATAGAAGCAAGCAAAAAGTTAAAAAAAAATGTTTTTAAAAATATTAAAAAAATATAAAAGTTTAAATCACCCACCCTTTTGCCCCGTTCAAAATAAAATAAAAAAAACCACATAGACATATTTGGTATCGCTGCGTTCAGAATCGCCTGATCTATCAATATAAAAAAAGAATTAATCCGATTGGTAAATGGCGTAACGAGAAAAAAATTCTAAATGTCAGAATTACGTTTTTTTGGGTTGCCACAACATTGCAATAAAATGCAATAACGGGTGATCAAAACATCAGATCTACCCCAAAATGGTATCAATAAAAACGTCAACTCGGCGTACAAAAAATAAGCCCTCACCTGGCCCCAGATCATGAAAAATGGAGACGCTAGAAGTCTCGGAAAAGGGCGACTTTTTTTTTTTTTTTTTTAAGAAAACTTTGGATTTTTTTTTCACCACTTAAATAAAAAGGAAACTATACATGTTTGGCTTCTACATGTTTGGTCTCGTAATGACCTGGAGAATAATAATGGCTGGTCTGTTTTAGCATTCAGTGAACGTGATAAAAAAAACAAAAACAACAACTGCGGTATTGCACTTTTTTTGCAATTTCACTGGACTTGGATTTTTTTTCCCGTTTTCCCGTACACGATATGGTAAAACCAGTAATGTCGTTCAAAAGTACAACTTTTCCCACAAAAAACAAAGCCCTCATATGGTCATCTTGAACAAAAAATAAAAAGGTTATGGCTCTGGGAACAACGGGAGCAAAAAACGAAAATGCAAAAACGGAAAATGATCCGGTCATGAAGGTGTTAAAGAGAGGAGAGGGGGGGGCGTACACAATTCTTGCACAGGGGCTCTTTGCTTTCAGTGTCTGCCCCGATGGATAGGTTATAATTTTCAAACCTGGGATAATCCTTTGATGGGTTAAAGGACAGGTCTGCCTCCATCATTGGAAGCTCAGATCACGGCAGAGACTGATTGTTTTAAAGTTGTTGACCAGGCTTGGGACAAACGTCTCTAGGCAATCTTTGTGACTGCAGAATTATGACAGCATACGATATGCACCCTGTCACGGTCTTCACATCATGTGACTAGATGTTGTCATTCGCATACTTGCAGTCACATGCTGACAACACGTGTCCTGGGCCGCCATTAGGGCATTACTGTCCTTAATTGGTGTATGGGGCCCAGTGAGCAGAAGCCCCATACATTTGCTTCTGCTCTCCGGGCCCAGGAACAGGATTCTGCCGATTCACTAAGTAATTGAACGTGTGTCCTTGGACACACATTCAGTTTATTTATTTTCCTCACTTATATAGCATCATTAATTCCACAGCGCTTTACCGACATTATCGGCACTGTCCCACTGTCACAATCTAAATTCCCTATCAGAATGTCTTTGGAGTGTGAGAGGAAACCGGAGAACCCAAAGGAAACCCACACAAACACGGGGAGAACATACAAACTCCTTGCAGATGTTGTCCTTGTTTAGAATTGAATCCAGGACCCCAGCGCTGCAAGGCTGCAGTGCTAACCACTGAGCCACCATGCTGCCCTATTGAACTCTATTGTGGTGGCTCCCTGCATGGCATTAGTTACCAGCCACAAGCTGAAGTCGGCACGCACGTCACCAGAATATGATGTCACTCCCATGCGCCAGCGCCTCAAACGGATGAGGAAGAGGGCACCGCTGGACAGCGGCCATGTAAGGAGAAACTTTTTTTTTTAATTTTTTGTACTGAAAGCCGCAATATGGGGCAAGGATGGGAGAACATGAGGGTAGGATGGAGACACATGGGGCTAGGATGGAGACACATGGGGCTAGGATGGGGGACATTATTACTGTAAGGGCTAATTAAGGGATATTATTACTGATGCCCCATCTCATGCTGCACATAACACATCTGCATCTCTGGCTGCTATGGGCATAAAAGGGGACAAACTTATGGTGTGGCCCCCATGCTCCCCTGACCTCAACCCCATTGAGAACCTCTGGAGCATCATCAAAAGGAGTGTCTATGATGGCGGGAGGCAGTTCACATCTATGCAACAGCTCTGGGAGGGTATTCTGTCCTCATGCAAAACAATTGGAAGCAGAAACCATCTAAAACCTGACAAATTCAATGGACGAGAGAGTTCAGAAGCTCCTTTCGAACAAGCGGTCCTATGTGCAAATGTAACATCACCTAGAATAAAGTTTTGAGTTGAAAACTGTTTGATTTCAGTTTGTAATAACCTGCTAATGCTTATAATTTCAAAAATGACCATTTTTTTGGTTCTTTATTAAAATGAAAAGGTTGAAAACTCTGCTGTGTATAATAATTTGGAACATGCATTTTGAGTGCAGTTTGAGTTTTTTATTTTTTTAAAAATATACTGTTATCATAGGCAGTTTGTACAAAAACCTTTCAATTGTACTCTAATAGTTATTTGACTGGAAAATTACAATGACTGCAATTCATATAGGTAATTTGGGAAAATCTGAGAAAATATTATTTGCATAATAATTTGGAACACAGTGTATTTTATTTTTGAGATTCTGTGTGGGGGGGGGGGTTCTGTTACTGTGCAGGACGGCACTATGTCGCTTTTTTTCTTCATCTGGCATAGTGTAGAAGTTGGGGAATGTGGTCTGAAAGTGGTCCTCTAGATAATATGTTATTTTCTGCAGAGACGAGTCTTGGTTGGAAGAAGTAATGATGGCCTGTGCTGAATGAAGAAGAAAAGCGAAGATGAATATCTTCAACTAGAGACGTTAATGGTGAGTCAGTGTGTTACCTGTACACTTATACTATATAGTGAGCTCCTGTGTATAATGTCACTGGTAATCCCTGTACACTGACACTAAATACAGAGCTCCTGTGTATAAGTCACCAGTGATCCCTATATACTATAAACAGAGCTACTGTGTAAAGTCGTCACTGTTAATCCCTGTATTACCTGCACACTGACACTATACAAAGCTCCTGTGTATAAAGTCACTGGTGATCCCTGTATTACCTGTACAGTTACACTATATACAGAGCTCCTGTATATAATGTCATCAGTGATCCCTGTATTACCTGTACAGTGACACTATATACAGCGCTCCTGTGTATGTCACTGATCACTGTATTACCTGTACAGTGACACTATCTACAGAACTCCTGTGTATAATGTCACTGGTGATCACTGCATTACCTGTACACTATATACAGAACTACTGTGTATAATTTTACTGATTACTATATTACCTGTACACTTGTACTATATACAGAGCTTCTGTGTATAATGTCACTGGTGATCCCCGTATTACCTGTACACTGACACTATATACAGAGCTACTATGTATGTCACTGGTGATCCCTGTATTACCTGTACACTTACATAGTTACATAGTTTATAAGGCCGAAAAAAGACAAGCGTCCATCCAGTTCAGCCTATTTCTTGTGCACTGAAGCTATTCCGCAGCGTTGATCCTGGGGAAGGCAACAAAAAAACATGCGGTATAGGCCAATTTACATCATTGAGGAAAAATTCACTTCCCGACACCAATCTGGCAGTCAGATTAAATCCCTGGATTAATTAACTAAGCATAAGATGTAATTTTATTGTTCTCAAAAAAGGCGTCCAGGCCTCTCTTTGAACTCATTAAGTGAGTTGGACATCACCACTTCCTCTCCCAGAGAGTTCCAGAGTCTCACGGCTCTGACCGTAAAGAATCCCCTTCTATGCTGGTGCAGGAACCTCCTTTCCTCCAGACGCATAGTGTGCCCCCTCGTCTTTGTCACCATCCTTGGTATAAACAGGTCATGGGAGAGATCTCTGTACTGCCCCCTGATGTATTTATACATGTTTATGAGGTCTCCCCTAAGCCTTCTCTTTTCCAACGTAAATAGGCCTAATTTTGACAACCTCTCTGGGTATTCTAGTCCCTCCATTCCCTTTATTACCTTAGTCGCCCTCCTTTGTACCCTCTCTAGCTCCAATATGTCTTTCCTGAGCACCGGAGCCCAGAACTGTGCACAATATTCTAAGTGCGGCCTTACCAGCGCTTTATACAGAGGAAGAACAATGTTCTCATCATATGCCCCTATTCCTCTTCTGATGCATGCCGTGACTCTATTTGCCTTCGCAGCTGCTGCCTGACACTGGGCACTCCAATTTAATTTGCTATTAACCAAGACGCCCAGGTCCTTCTCCATGTCAGATTTCCCCAACGGTTTGCCATTTAATATGTATGGGTGACTGCTGTTTTTCTTTCCCATGTGCATGACCTTCAATTTATCGGCATTGAACCCCATTTGCCATTTTTTGGCCCAACTCCCCAATTTATCTAAATCCTCCTGTAGCTGTGCCCTATCCTCATCTGTATTAACTACTTTACAAAGTTTAGTATCATCTGCAAATATTGCTATTTTACTATGCGCTGACACTGACACTATATACAGAGCTCCTGTGTATAATGTCACTAGTGATCACTTTATTACCTGTACAGTGACACTATATACAGAGCTCCTGTGTATAATGTCACTGGTGATCACTGCATTACCTGTACACTATATACAGAACTACTGTGTATAATGTTACTGGTGATTACTGTATTACCTGTACACTTATTTATTTTATTCATTTATATAGCACCATTATTTCCACAGCACTGCACAGACAATATCGGCACTGTCCCCATTGAGGCTTACAATCTAAATTCCCTATCAGTATATCTTTGGAGTGGGGGAGGAAACTGGAGAACCCGGAGGAAACCCACACAAACACGGGAAGAACATACAAACTCTTCGCAGTTGTTGTCCTTGGAGGGATTTGTACTATATACAGAGCTTCTGTGTATAATGTCACTGGTGATCCCTATATTACCTGTACAGTGACAGTATATACAGAGCTATTATGTATGTCACTGGTAATCCCTGTATTACCTGCACACTGACACTATACAGAGCTCCTGTGTATAATGTCACTAGCGATCACTTTATTACCTGTACAGTGACACTATATACAGCGCTCCTGTGTATAATGTCACTAGCGATTACTTTATTACCTGTACAGTGACACTATATACAGCGCTCCTGTGTATGTCACTGATCACTGTATTACCTGTACAGTGATACTATCTACAGAACTCCTGTGTATAAAGTCACTGGTGATCACTGCATTACCAGTACACTATATACAGAACTACTGTGTATAATTTTACTGATTACTATATTACCTGTACACTTGTACTATATACAGAGCTTCTGTGTATAATGTCACTGGTGATCCCTGTATTACCTGTACACTGACACTATATACAGAGCTACTATGTATGTCACTGGTGATCCCAGTATTACCTGTACACTGACACTATATACAGAGCTCCTGTGTATAATGTCACTAGTGATCACTTTATTACCTGGACAGTGACACTATATACAGAGCTCCTGTGTATAATGTCACTGATCACTGCATTACCTGTACACTATATACAGAACTACTGTGTATAATGTTACTGGTGATTACTGTATTACCTGTACACTTATTTATTTTATTCATTTATATAGCACCATTATTTCCACAGCGCTGCACAGACAATATCAGCACTGTCCCCATTGAGGCTTACAATCTAAATTCCCTATCAGTATGTCTTTGGAGTGTGGGAGGAAACTGGAGAACCCGGAGGAAACCCACACAAACACGGGAAGAGCATACAAACTCCTTGCAGTTGTTGTCCTTGGAGGGATTTGTACTATATACAGAGCTTCTGTGTATAATGTCACTGGTGATCCCTATATTACCTGAACAGTGACAGTATATACAGAGCTATTATGTATGTCACTGGTAATCCCTGTATTACCTGCACACTGACACTATACAGAGCTCCTGTGTATAATGTCACTAGCGATCACTTTATTACCTGTACAGTGACACTATATACAGCGCTCCTGTGTATAATGTCACTAGCGATTACTTTATTACCTGTACAGTGACACTATATACAGCGCTCCTGTGTATGTCACTGATCACTGTATTACCTGTACAGTGATACTATCTACAGAACTCCTGTGTATAAAGTCACTGGTGATCACTGCATTACCAGTACACTATATACAGAACTACTGTGTATAATTTTACTGATTACTATATTACCTGTACACTTGTACTATATACAGAGCTTCTGTGTATAATGTCACTGGTGATCCCTGTATTACCTGTACACTGACACTATATACAGAGCTACTATGTATGTCACTGGTGATCCCAGTATTACCTGTACACTGACACTATATACAGAGCTCCTGTGTATAATGTCACTAGTGATCACTTTATTACCTGTACAGTGACACTATATACAGAGCTCCTGTGTATAATGTCACTGATCACTGCATTACCTGTACACTATATACAGAACTACTGTGTATAATGTTACTGGTGATTACTGTATTACCTGTACACTTATTTATTTTATTCATTTATATAGCACCATTATTTCCACAGCGCTGCACAGACAATATCAGCACTGTCCCCATTGAGGCTTACAATCTAAATTCCCTATCAGTATGTCTTTGGAGTGTGGGAGGAAACTGGAGAACCCGGAGGAAACCCACACAAACACGGGAAGAGCATACAAACTCCTTGCAGTTGTTGTCCTTGGAGGGATTTGTACTATATACAGAGCTTCTGTGTATAATGTCACTGGTGATCCCTATATTACCTGTACACTGACAGTATATACAGAGCTACTATGTATGTCACTGGTAATCACTGTATTACCTGCACACTGACACTATATACAGAGCGCCTTTGTATAATGTCACTGTTGATCCCTGTATTACCACTACACTTTACACTATATACAGAGCTTCTGTGTATAACGTCATCAATGATCCCTGTATTACATGTACACTATGTACAGAGCTCCTGTGTATAATGTCACCATTGATCACTATATTACCTGTAAAGTATACAGTGGGGAAAAAAAGTATTTAGTCAGTCACCAACTGTGCAAGTTCTCCCACTTTAAAAGACGAGAGAGACCTGTAATTGACACCATAGGTAGACCTCAACTATGAGAGACAAAATGAGAAAACCAATCCTGAAAATCACATTGTCTGATTTGCAAAGAACTTTTTTTCAAATTTTGGTGGAAATTAACTATTTGGTCAATTACAAAAGTTCATCTCAATACTTTGTTATATATCCTTTGTTGGCAATGACAGGGGTCAAACGTTTTCTGTAAGTCTTCACAAGGTTGGTACACACTGTTGCTGGTATGTTGGCCCATTCCTCCGTGCAGATCTCCTCTAGAGCAGTGATGTTTTTTGGCTGTCGCTGGGCAACACAGACTTTCAACTGCCTCCAAAGGTTTTCTATAGGGTTTAGATTTGGAGACTGGCTAGGCCACTCCAGGTCTTACGAAGCCACTCCTTTGTTGCCCTGGCAGTGTGCCAAGCTGAAAGACCCAGCCACGTTTCATCTTCAATGTCCTTGCTGATTTAAGGAGGTTTGCACTCAAAATCTCACGATACATGGCCCCATTCATTCTTTCAAGTACACGGATCAGTCGTACTGGTCCCTTGGCAGAGAAACACCCCTAAAGCATGATGTTGCCACCCCCATGCTTCACAGTAGGTATTGTGTTCTTTGGATGCAACTCAGCATTCTTTCTCCTCCAAACACGACGAGTAGTGTTTCTACTTTGGTTTCATCTAACCATATGACATTCTCCCAATACTCTTCTGGATCATCCAAATGCTCTCTAGCAAACTTCAGATGGGCCCAGACATGTAATGACTTAAGCAGGGGGACACGTCTGGCACTGCAGGATCTGAGTCCCTGGCGGCGTAGTGTGTTACTGATGGTAGCCTGTGTAACGTTGGTCCCAGCTCTCTGCAGGTCATTCACTAGGCCCCCCCGTGTGGTTCTGGGATTTTTGCTCACCGTTCTCGAGATCATTTTGACCCCACGGGGTGAGGTCTTGTGTAGAGCCCCAGATCGAGGGAGATTATCAGTGGTCTTATATGTCTTCCATTTTCTAATTATTGCTCCCAGTTGATTTCTTGACACCAAGCTGCTCGTCTATTACAGATTCAGTCTTCCCAGCCTGGTGCAGGGCTACAATTTTGTTTCTGGTGTTCTTCGACAGCTCTTTGGTCTTCACCATAGTGGAGTTTGGAGTGTGACTGTTTGAGGTTGCGGACAGGTGTCTTTTATACTGATAACAAGTTCAAACAGGTGCCACTACTACAGGTAATGAGTGGAGGACAGAGGAGCCTTTTAAAGAAGAAGTTACAGGTCTGTGAGAGTCAGAAATATTGCCTGTTTGTAATTGACCAAATACTTATTTTCCACCAAAATTAGAAAAAAAATTCTTTCCAAATCAGACAATGTGATTTTCAAGATTTGTTTTCTCAATTTGTCTCTCATAGTTGAGGTCTACCTATGATGTCAATTACAGGCCTCTCTCATCTTTTTAAGTGGGAGAACTTGCACAATTGGTGGCTGACTAAATACTTTTTTTCCCCACTGTATATAGAGCTGTGTATGTCACTGATCACTGTATTACAGGTACACTGACACTATATACAGAGTTCCTGTGTATAATGTCACCAGTGATCCCATATTACCTGTACACTGACACTAATACAGAGCTCCTGTGTATAATTTCCCAAGTGATCACTGTATTACCTGTACAGTACATATTATCTCAGGTAAAAATAGAGTCCACCTCACTCGCATGCACAATTTGAAGATCGGAGGCAAAGGAAACGTACGTGCCTTGGACGTAGATGATTGCAAAGAAAGAGGAATCCAGCTCCACGGAAATACAAAACTCTTCTTTATTGGTGTGAATAGAAACACTTCAGTTGGTGAATTTAAAATGCCATGGTAGTTGATAAAACAACTAGTTTCAGGTAATAAAATCCTTTATCATGTTTAATCATATTACCAGTACACTGTATACTATGTACAGAGCTCCTGTGTATAATGGAACTTATGGTAATATTAGCATTCCGTTTTTTTTTTTATTATTAATGATCAGTATTGTAGAATTCAGTCACTATGTGGTGGTAATATGTGCTCCGGTCAAGGTGTGGTGGTAATATGTGATCCGGTCATGGTTTGGTGGTATTTTTCTCTTGCATGTGGTATAATTCGGTCGCTATGTGATGGTAATATGTGGTCTGGTCATGGTGTGGTGATGTTTCTTGTATGTGGTATTATTATTCAGTCACTATGTGGTGGTAATATGCGATCTGGTGATGGTGTGGTGCTATTTGTTAAGCAACCAGGCAACAAATATATGAAACAGGTCCTAATTTATCAGCAACAACCAGAGGAGAAAAGACCCCTAAAAAATTACTTTTATTAATTAAGTCTCAAAAGGACTGAAAAAATCCATACACGAACAACAATAATCCTCAAAAAAATCTTCAAAAAATGGGACATCAGATACAGATCTTATACCGACAGGAAGGAATACAGATTAATACTGTCCCTAATTCCTCTCCCTTCCTGGCAGCGGAGGTTGGCACCCTAATTTGTACTTTGTGGCGCCCCTGTTCGACGTCGCTTATGTCCCTACAAAGACCCTCTTCAAAATATTAAAAAAACACAATAGTGAGAAAAGGGTAGAAAAATAAGTGAACGTATAGGTTTAGAAGCCGATATATAATAATAAATATGACCAAATCTGTTCAATGGGACAGATGCCAACCTGGAGACCAGAATAGATGATCAATCCTAATGTTGCTTAAATAAATCAATTCATAGATAGATGTACTTTAGCAGCTAGTATCCTGATGCATTATAATGATCCACTACACAGCTATCTTGATCAATCTGTCTTGAACAATGAATAAGAAATCTCCAGTGTGGGTTCCACACAGATAGGTATCACATATATAGCATAGGGTTAGATAAAATTAGCCATTAGAGCAAAAGATTATATGTAGAGGGCTATTTAACACAATTGTCTCTAGGTCTTCAGGCTACAACTTGAGCAAACAATCTGACAATTCATACAGATAAAGAATGGCACTTAAGACTTAATAGTCCCATATAGATAGTCCCAAATGAAAAATGGCACTTATCATTAGTAGACCCTTAGTCCCTCTGACAATTCATACAGATAAAAATGGCACTTAAGACTTAATAGTCCCATATATAGTTCCAAATAAAAATGGCACTTATTACAAGTCCCTTAGTCCCAATGCGTTTCCCCTGGATTCATCAGGGGACCTTAGGAAGACATCAATCTCTCTCCTCAGACAACTAGTCAATGCTGCGTGTCTGGAGGGAAACATCCACATCCCATATATATATAAGAAACCCCCACCAATATATAATTAACATACCCCTGTTATGACTCCCAATGCGCACGTCTCATGTTTGCAGCCAAATACAAGTCTGTGAAACGCACAGTGTGCGTGTGGAACGCACGCCGGCGGAAGTGACGACTCACTGATGAGGCAAACCGGAAGTGGGATCACTGGACCGCATCTAGAGTTGCCGGAGCACACAGATGGAAAGCAAACCTGGAAGACAAGCTGACATCTAGTGGTACCTGCCAAAATGACAGAGAGGACGCCAATAACCACCCAGGAAGCCAATAAAAACGCGTTTCCACCAGGGTTCATCAGGGCACCTGAGGAGAACATTAATCTCTCTCCTCAGACAACCAGTCAATGCTGCGAATGAGGATGATACGCAGGATGATATATATGGGATGTGGATGTTTCCTTCCATATAAGCAGTATTGACTGGTTGTCTGAGGAGAGAGATTGATGTCCTCCTCTGGTCCCCTGATGAACCCTGGTGAAAACGCGTTGGGACTAAGGGACTACTAATGGTAAGTGCCATTTTTTATTTGGGACTATCTATATGGGACTATTAAGTCTTAAGTGCCATTTTTTATCTGTATGAATTGTCAGAGGGACTAAGGGTCCACTAATGATAAGTGCCATTTTTTATCTGGGACTATCTATATGGGACTATTAAGTCTTAAGTGCCATTCTTTATCTGTATGAATTGTCAGATTGTTTGCTCAAATTGTAGCCTGAAGACCTAGAGACGACTGTGTTAAATAGCCCTCTACATATAATCTTTTGCTCTATTGACTAATTTTGGATCTAACCCTATGCTACTGTATAAATGTGATACCTATCTGTGTGGAACCCACACTGGAGATTTACTATTCATTGTTCAAGACAGATTGATCAAGATAGCTGTGTAGTGGATCATTATAATGCATCAGGATAATAGCAGCTAAAGTACATCTATCTATGAACTGATTTATTTAAGCAACATTAGGATTGATCATCTATTCTGGTCTCCAGGTTGGCATCTTTCCCATTTCACAGATTTGGTCATATTTATTATTATATATCGGCTTCTAAACCTATACGTTCACTTATTTTTCTACCCTTTTCTCACTATTGTGGTTTTTAATATTTTGAAGAGGGTCTTTGTAGGGACATAAGCGATGTGGAGCTGGGGTGACACGAAGTACAAATTAGGGTGCCAACCTCCGCTGCCAGGAAGGGAGAGGAATTAGGGACAAAATACGGACAGTATTAATCTGTATTCCTTCCTGTTGGTATAAGATCTGTATCTTGATGTCCCATTTTTTGAAGATTTTTTTGAGGATTATTGTTGTTCGTGTATGGATTTTTTCAGTCCTTTTTAGACTTAATAAAAGTTATTTTTTAGGGGTCTTTTCTCCTCTGGTTGTTGCTGTGGTGGTATTTGTCCCTTGTATGTGGTATTATTCATCACTATGTGGTATTATTCATCACTATGTGGTGGTAATATGTGGTCTGGCCATGGTGTGACGGTATTTGTCCCTTGTATGTTGCATTATTGGTCATTTTAAAAAAATATATGCGACTAATTTCCTTAAAGAAAAATAAAGATATACCTAAAAAGAGTATTGGATATTTTAAGAAAAGTTTAATAGGTTAGAGCAGAGTAGGGCCCTGCCAAAAGAGTCTACCTTGTATAATGTCACTGGTGATTACTGTATTACCAGTGCACTGACACTATATACACAGAGCTCCTGTGTATAATGTCACTGGTGATCACTGTAACATAGTAACATAGTTTGTAAAGCCGAATAAAGACTTGCGTCCATCAAGTTCGACCTGTTAGTTCTGTAATTGCTAAAGTTGATCCAGAGGAGGGCAAAAATGATTTGGCCAATCTTCACCTGAGGAAAAATTCCCTCCCGACTCTGAAACCAGCAGTCAGAATAAATCCCTGTATCAACCTACTATTTTATTTTTAAGTATATGCTGAAATCTGCCTGGTATCTAGAAATGCATCCAGTCCCCGCTTGAACTGGTGTAGTGAATCCGACATTACCGTCTCCTCACTCAGTGAATTCATATTCTCACTGCTCTTACCGTAAAGAACCCCTTCCTATGCTGGTGCTGAAACCTTTTCTCTTCCAGTCTTAGTGAGTGCCCTCTTGTTACCGTAATATCCCTCCTTTTGAACAAATCCCGGGCAAGATCTCTATACTGTCCCCTAACATATTTGTACACATTTATTATGTCCCCCCTCAACCTTCTCTTTTCCAGGCTGAATAGTTCTAGTTTTGCCAACCTCTCTGGGTATTGCAGTCCCTCCATTCCCTTTATTAATTTTGTTGCCCTCCTTTGTACCTTTTCAAGCTCATTTATATCCTTTCTATATATTGGGGCCCATAACTGAGCACAGTATTCCAAGTGTGGACTGACCAGTGCTTTGTACAGTGGAAGAACAATGTTCTCATCCTTTGCAGCTATACCTCTTCTGATACATCCCATTACCCTGTTTGCCCTTACAGCAGCGGCCTGGCTTTGGGCACTCCAATTTAGTTTGCTATCAATCAAGATGCCCAAGTCCTTCTCCATCTCTGAATTCCCCAATGATTTCCCATTCAGTGAGTACTGGTGACTTCCATTTTTCCTTCCCATATGTATGACCTTACATTTCTCCTCGTTAAACCTCATTTGCCATTTAATGCTCCACCTACCCAGCTTATCCAAATCCCTCTGTAGGTCTGCACTGTCCTCTTTTGTATTAATTGTTTTACATAACTTTGTGTCATCTGCAAATATTGATATTTTACTATTTATCCCGTTGACTATGTCGTTAATAAAGATATTAAATAACATTGGGCCTAGTACAGACCCCTGTGGTACCCCACTAGTGACGCTTACCCAATCTGAGAATATTCCATTTATAACCACCCTCTGCCTTCTATCCTTTAGCCAGTTAGCTACCCACTTGCAGACATTTTCCCCCAGCCCCATCATTCTCATTTTGTATACCAACCTATTATGTGGCACGCTATCGAACGCTTTTGAGAAGTCGAGATACACGACATCCACTGGTTCCCCCTGATCTACTCGAGAGCTAACCTCCTCGTAGAAGTCAATCAGGTTTGTTTGGCAGGAGCGATTCCTCATGAATCCATGTTGGTTCGGGATTAAAAGATTATTAGCATCAAGATGCTCCGTAATTGCCTCTTTAATGAAGCTTTCAAAAATTTTGCCCACAACGGACGTCAGACTCACCGGCCGATAGTTTCCAGCGTCACTTTTCGCTCCCTTTTTGAATATTGGCACTACATTCGCCTGTCGCCAATCAAGTGGCACAGACCCAGTCTCAACAGAGTCCTTAAATATAAGATATAACGGTCTGTCTATCACATTACTTAGTTCCCTTAGTACCCGTGGGTGTATGCCATCAGGTCCTGGTGATTTGTTTATTTTAATGTTACTGAGGCGTTTCTGTACCCCAGCTTGGGTTAGATTTGTCATACTTAGTGAAGGATTAAGCTTGTCACTTCTCATTTCTCCTGTTAGTTCGATTTCCTTTGTGAAAGTTGTCGAAAAAAAAATATTTAATAGATTAGCTTTATCCTCATCTTTCTCTATGA
The DNA here is from genome assembly GCF_046119375.1 of Phyllobates terribilis. Lineage (NCBI taxonomy): Eukaryota > Metazoa > Chordata > Amphibia > Anura > Dendrobatidae > Phyllobates > Phyllobates terribilis. The sequence goes on from NW_027362761.1 coordinate 445,837,360, forward strand.
TTTTGCCTTCCTCACTTTTTATCGGTCCAATATTATCCGATTTAATCCTTTTACTATTTATATACGTAAAGAACAGTTTGGGATTTGATCTACTTTCCCTAGCAATACGTCTCTCTGTTTCCTCCTTCGCTATTTTTAATTGTTTTTTACAGGTTCTCGTTTTTTCCTTGTAACACATTAGTGCCTCCTTACTGTTTTCCTGTTTTAATCTCTTGAATGCCTCTTTTTTGCTATTTAACGCCCCTTTTACGTTCTTGTTCAACCATATTGGTTTCCTCTTATTTCTGGCCCTTTTATTCCCATACGGTATATATCTCTCGCACTGAGTATTCAGAATTCTTTTGAAGGTTTCCCATTTACTATTCGTATTCCTTTGATTAAGAACTTTGTCCCAGTCAATAAGTTGAAGGCTTTCTTTCAGCTGATCAAACTTCGCCCTCCTAAAGTTTAATGTTTTTGTTGTTCCCTTATTGATAACCCTACTGAAGGGCATTTTGAAGTCGATAATATTATGGTCGCTATTACCTAGGTGCCCCCCTATCTGTACCTCAGTTATTCTATCAGGCCTATTAGTCAATATTAAGTCCAACACGGCCTTCCCTCTCGTTGGTTCCTGCACTAGTTGGGAGAGATAATTATCCTTAATATTTGTCAAGAACCTTTTTCCTTTCTGAGATCTACAGGTTTCTGTTTCCCAGTCAATATCCGGGTAGTTGAAATCCCCCATTACAATCACTTCATTATGTTTTGCTACTTTGTCTATTTGTCCTAATAGCAGATTCTCATTCTCCTCTGTTATATTTGGTGGCTTATAGCAGACCCCCAGTAATATTTTATTATTATTTTTAGTTCCCTCTATCTCTACCCACATGGACTCGACCCCCTCTTCTCCCTCTCCTATATCTTCCCTTAGTCTGGGTTTTAGACATGACTTTACATATAAGCAGACTCCTCCGCCTTTCCCCTGTTTCCGGTCCCTTCTAAATAAACTATAATCTAATAAATTTACCGCCCAGTCGTAGCTATCGTCTAGCCAAGTCTCTGTTATACCTACGATGTCATACCTCTCCTCCGATATAAGCGCCTGTAGCTCATCCGCCTTATTGGTCAGGCTTCTTGCGTTGGTCAGCATGCAAGATAAAACTTTGGGGTTATTTAGCATCCTATTCTTCTCTAACGATCTAACTGTACTATCCCCACCCCCCTCTCCACCCTCATTATATTCACTTCTCCCCTTCCCCCTTGCTTGCCTCACATCCCACCTATTTCCTTGGTTTCCCCCCCCCCGTCTCTAGTTTAAAAACTCCTCCAACCTATTAGCCATCTTCTTCCCCAGCACCGCTGCACCCTCCCCACTGAGGTGCAGCCCGTCCCTACGGTAGAGCCTGTAGCCGACCGCGAAGTCGGCCCAGTTCTCCATGAACCCAAACCCTTCTGCCTTGCACCAACTCTTTAGCCACTTATTCACCTCCCTAACTTCCCGTTGGCGCTCCTGTGTGGCTCGCGGGATTGGTAGTATTTCTGAAAAAACTACCTTGGAGGTCCTTGCCCTAAGCTTCCTACCTAGGTCCCTGAAATCATTTTTAAGGACCCTCCATCTACCACTCACTTTGTCATTGGTGCCGATGTGGACCATGACCGCTGGGTCTTCGCCAGCCCCACCCAGTAACCTGTCAACCCGATCCGCGATGTGCCGGACTCGAGCGCCAGGGAGGCAGCACACCGTTCGGCGATCCCGGTCTTTGTGACAGATTGCCCTGTCTGTCCCCCTAATAATAGAGTCACCCACTACCAGAACCTGTCTTGCCTGCCCTACACTTACCCCCTCCCCCTCATTACTGGAGCATACACTCCCCCGGCGGTCAGAGGATCTGTCGTGCTCCAATAATGCCGGTTCTGAACCAGCCTTCCTATACTTCTTCCCTCTATCCCTCCTAACTGTTATCCAGCTCCCTGCCTGTTCAGCCTGCACTTCCCCTCTATGCTCCACCCCCAGTATTGACCCATTGAGTGTCTGCTCGGTGAGCAGCAAACTCCGTTCCATGTTGTCGATGCTCCTCAGTACCGCTATCTGAGCACTTAGATCCAGAATTTGGGCTTCCAAGTGCACGATATGCTCACATCTCTCGCAGCAGTATGGATCCTCGAGCGGTTGCTCACGGAATGCATACATTGCGCAAGATGTACACTGCACGGCTCCGGCCAAAATGGACGTCATTCTAAATATGGGGATACAGTCAGTATATATATACAAGTACAAAACACAATTACTTATATATAGGTGTATGGACGGGGATCAATTAGGGATGTGCAAGTGTATCAATTAGATATCGGCGTGGGATCAGTTAAGTATCAAGTATGGACGGGGGAATCAGATAAGTAGGTCAGGTGGATTAATTAAGTAAAAAGTAAAGTAAAGAAAGAATGAAATACAGTCAGCAATTCAGTCCTAAGTCCTCCCTTCCAAACTCCCTGAATCCAAAGTCACTGAAAAACAAGTCACACACTTACTTTCGTTCGCACTTACGCTCCGGACACACGCAGCTCGTTCACACTCGCAAACTAAGAGATTTAAAGAGTTTTTTTTTTTTTTTTCTTCCTTTTCCATCAATGCACCCTTCACCTCAATGCACTTCCAAAGGTACACTATATACAGAGCTCCTGTATATGTCACCAGTGATCACTGTATTATCAGTACACTGTATATTATGCACAAAGCTCTTGTGTATAATGGCACTCATGGTAATATTAGTATTGTTTTTTTTTTATTAATGATAAGTATTGTAGTATTTGTTTACTTTGTGGTGGTAATATGGATCCGGTCATGGTGTGGTGGTATTTGTCCCTTGTATGCAGTATTATTCGGTCACTATGTGGTGGTAATATGAGCCTGGTCATGGCGTGATGGTAATATGTGATCTGGTCATGGTGTGGCGGTATTTGTTCCTTGTAAGCGGTATTATTCGGTGACTGTGTGGTAGTAATATGTGTTCTGGACATGGAGTGATGGTATTTGTCCATTTGTATGTGGTATTATTGATTATTTTAAAAAATGTATGCGACTCACTTCCTTAAATAAAAAACAAATAAAAATATACCTAAAAACAGTATTGTGTATTATAAGAAATGTTTAATAGGTCAGAGAAGAGTAGGGCCCGGCAAAAAGAGTCTACTTTGTCGTGGTGACGGCTTAAAAAAGTGTTTTGGCCAAAACAAAAGTACGTGATATGGTGTTTGATGGGAACTATTAATATGTGATTGGTGATGACGTAGCGCCGAAGTGGAGATTTTCCAAGAGTGGGCGGTGAACTGTGGAAGGTTCGAGGGGTGGATTCTCCAGAGGAGGGGGGGATTTGCCAATGAGGGGCCCAGAAATTCCCGGTGCCAGCCCTGCACATGTGCGCACCTTCGCTCACTCACTCTTTTTCTTGAGAACTGGTTAAGACCAGTTGACCCTTCACCAACAGTTAGAAAATCACAGCATCTGGTCCAGAGAGGCTCACAAGTATGATTATCACCAGACACGTGGCCTCATGGTGCCATCACAGCCCCTTTACAATACATTATTGCCACCCAATGACACTGAACAGCACATGCCCCAATAGTCTCACACTTCCTCCTATTCGGTAGAGCCCCGTAGCCCGCCTCCACTCCTCTATGGGGATATTATATTAAAGCCTATTCACACCAGACTTCCCTGGCTATGCAGGGGATCTCGCGGTTACAGCAGCACAGCGCTGAGCGCCGTCACCCTGGCAGCGGCCCCTGAGTTTCCGCCTGACAGAGACAAGCCCATAATAGACATTGCTCGACAGCTGCACCAACGTTAATGAACTTCCTGCCGGAGTCTCGGCGGCTGAGCAGCTCCATCCAGGCACTACTTCCCCTCAGCCAGCCGCCGGAAGTACGCCGCTTACGTCACCCCGAGCCGCCACTGTCTAGGATTCGCCTCGTGTGTACACGCCCCTTTGATAACTCCGCCCATCCTCCGCTCTGCACTCACCTAGAATCGCATGATGACCACGCCCCTTAAGTGACGACGAACACGCTGTTGCCGAGTGCGGGGCGGAGTCAGCGGTTTTCGTGTGAATCCACGGCCTGAGCTACGCGCCCTGCAGCGCTCCCGTGACGTCACGCCTGGGGTTTCCATCCATCGTGAGTTTCGGAGGAGCTCGGCGGCGTCATGGCGGCTGCCAGGAGATAAGGAGAAGGTGGCCGGGAAGAAGCGTGTGACCCGCGGTAACCTCCGCCGTCGCCGCGCTCCAGTGAGACTCGGCCGAGTGTGGCTGCGCGGCCGCCGCGTCCTGTAAACAAAGGCACGATAACTCTCCTTGAGTGGGGATTGGAGGGAGAGTCGGAGCCGGAAGGAGGCCCAGGCCTCGGGGCAGCGCGCACGTAGCGGCCTGTGTTCGCCCGGGACGGTCAGTGACTGGAGGCTGCCGAGGACGCGGCAGGTGAGAGCGCGGCGGGAGATGGCGGAGCAGGCGGGGGCCGGGAGCAGGCCGCGGTGAAGGACTTCTCCAGGGCGCAGGAATGCGGGCGGCTCCACTGCTCGGGCCTGAGGTGCTGGGCTGCCGGCCGCGGGGTTGAGCAATCGTGTGAACACAGCCTTGTTACGTGTGAGCGGCGCAGTGACCGCTGCTGTCGGGAATGTCGTGATAGGACAGGCTAAGCGGCTCACTGCTGCCGGCTATATCGTGATAGGACAGTGTAAGCGGCTCACTGCTGCCGGCTATATCGTGATAGGACAGTGTAAGCGGCTCACTGCTGCCGGCTATATCGTGATGGGACTGTGTACGCGGCTCACTGCTGCCGGCTATATCGTGATGGGACTGTGTAAGCGGCTCACTGCTGCCGGCTATATCGTGATAGGACAGTGTAAGCGGCTCACTGCTGCCGGCTATATCGTGATGGGACTGTGTAAGCGGCTCACTGCTGCCTTCTATGTCGTGATAGGACAGTGTAAGCTACTCACTGCTGCCGGGTATGTCGTGATAGTGTAGTGTAAGCGGCTCACTGCTGTCGGGAATGTCGTGATAGGACAGGCTAAGCGGCTCACTGCTGCCCGTCTATATTGTGATAGGACAGTGTAAGCTGCTCGCTGCTGGGAATGTCGTGATAGGACAGTGTAAGCTCCTCACTGCTGCTGGGAATATTGTGATAGTAGTACTATTCATTATAAGCTCCTCTCTGCTGTACAGGAGCCTGTAATACCTTGGTGATACTGTACATTATACGCTCCTCTCTGCTGTATAGGAGCCTGTAATACCGTGGTGATACTGTACATTATACTCTCCTCTCTGCTGTATAGGAGCCTGTAATACCGTGGTGATACTGTACATTATACACTGCTCTCTGCTGTACAGGAGCCTGTAATACCTTGGTGATACTGTACATTATACGCTCCTCTCTGCTGTATAGGAGCCTGTAATACCGTGGTGATACTGTACATTATACACTGCTCTCTGCTGTATAGGAGCCTGTAATACCGTGGTGATACTGTACATTATACTCTCCTCTCTGCTGTATAGGAGCCTGTAATACCGTGGTGATACTGTACATTATACGCTACTCTCTGCTGTACAGAGGTCTGTAATACCGTGGTGATACTGTACATTATACACTGCTCTCTGCTGTATAGGAGCCTGTAATACCGTGGTGATACTGTACATTATACGCTCCTCTCTGCTGTACAGAGGTCTGTAGTACCGTGGTGATACTGTACATTATACGCTCCTCTCTGCTGTACAGGAGTCTGTAGTACCGTGGTGATACTGTACATTATATACTCCTCTCTGCTGTACAGGAGCCTGTAGTACCTTGGTGATGCTGTACAGAGGCCTGTAATACCGTGGTGATACTGTACATTATACTCTCCTCTCTGCTGTACAGAGGCCTGTAATACCGTGGTGATACTGTACATTATACACTACTCTCTGCTGTACAGGAGCCTGTAGTACCTTGGTGATGCTGTACAGAGGCCTGTAATACCGTGGTGATACTGTACATTATACTCTCCTCTCTGCTGTATAGGAGCCTGTAATACCGTGGTGATACTGTACATTATACGCTCCTCTCTGCTGTACAGAGGTCTGTAATACCGTGGTGATACTGTACATTATACGCTCCTCTTTGCTGTATAGGAGCCTGTAATACCGTGGTGATACTGTACATTATACTCTCCTCTCTGCTGTATAGGAGCCTGTAATACCGTGGTGATACTGTACATTATACACTACTCTCTGCTGTACAGAGGTCTGTAATACCGTGGTGATACTGTACATTATACACTGCTCTCTGCTGTATAGGAGCCTGTAATACCGTGGTGATACTGTACATTATACGCTCCTCTCTGCTGTACAGGAGCCTGTAATACCGTGGTGATACTGTACATTATACGCTCCTCTCTGCTGTACAGAGGTCTGTAGTACCGTGGTGATACTGTACATTATACGCTCCTCTCTGCTGTACAGAGGTCTGTAGTACCGTGGTGATACTGTACATTATACTCTCCTCTCTGCTGTACAGGAGTCTGTAGTACCGTGGTGATACTGTACATTATACGCTCCTCTCTGCTGTACAGAGGTCTGTAATACCGTGGTGATACTGTACATTATACGCTCCTCTCTGCTGTACAGAGGTCTGTAATACCGTGGTGATACTGTACATTATACGCTCCTCTCTGCTGTACAGGAGCCTGTAGTACCTTGGTGATGCTGTACAGAGGCCTGTAATACCGTGGTGATACTGTACATTATACTCTCCTCTCTGCTGTACAGAGGCCTGTAATACCGTGGTGATACTGTACATTATACACTACTCTCTGCTGTACAGGAGCCTGTAGTACCTTGGTGATGCTGTACAGAGGCCTGTAATACCGTGGTGATACTGTACATTATACTCTCCTCTCTGCTGTTTAGGAGCCTGTAATACCGTGGTGATACTGTACATTATACGCTCCTCTCTGCTGTACAGAGGTCTGTAATACCGTGGTGATACTATACATTATACACTGCTCTCTGCTGTACAGGAGCCTGTAGTACCTTGGTGATACTGTACATTATACTCTCCTCTCTGCTGTTTAGGAGCCTGTAATACCATGGTGGTACTGTACATTATACGCTCCTCTCTGCTGTACAGAGGTCTGTAATACCGTGGTGATACTGTACATTATACGCTCCTCTCTGCTGTATAGGAGCCTGTAATACCGTGGTGATACTGTACATTATACGCTCCTCTCTGCTGTACAGAGGTCTGTAATACCGTGGTGATACTGTACATTATACACTGCTCTCTGCTGTATAGGAGCCTGTAATACCGTGGTGATACTGTACATTATACGCTCCTCTCTGCTGTACAGAGGTCTGTAATACCGTGGTGATACTGTACATTATACACTGCTCTCTGCTGTACAGGAGCCTGTAGTACCTTGGTGATACTGTACATTATACTCTCCTCTCTGCTGTATAGGAGCCTGTAATACCGTGGTGATACTGTACATTATACGCTCCTCTCTGCTGTACAGAGGTCTGTAATACCGTGGTGATACTGTACATTATACTCTCCTCTGCTGTATAGGAGCCTGTAATACCGTGGTGATACTGTACATTATACACTACTCTCTGCTGTACAGAGGTCTGTAATACCGTGGTGATACTGTACATTATACACTGCTCTCTGCTGTATAGGAGCCTGTAATACTGTGGTGATACTGTACATTATACGCTCCTCTCTGCTGTACAGAGGTCTGTAGTACCGTGGTGATACTGTACATTATACTCTCCTCTCTGCTGTATAGGTGCCTGTAATACCGTGGTGATACTGTACATTATATACTCCTCTCTGCTGTACAGGAGCCTGTAGTACCTTGGTGATGCTGTACAGAGGCCTGTAATACCGTGGTGATACTGTACATTATACTCTCCTCTCTGCTGTACAGAGGCCTGTAATACCGTGGTGATACTGTACATTATACACTACTCTCTGCTGTACAAGAGCCTGTAGTACCTTGGTGATGCTGTACAGAGGCCTGTAATACCGTGGTGATACTGTACATTATACGCTCCTCTCTGCTGTACAGAGGTCTGTAATACCGTGGTGATACTGTACATTATACTCTCCTCTCTGCTGTACAGAGGCCTGTAATACCGTGGTGATACTGTACATTATACACTACTCTCTGCTGTACAAGAGCCTGTAGTACCTTGGTGATGCTGTACAGAGGCCTGTAATACCGTGGTGATACTGTACATTATACGCTCCTCTCTGCTGTACAGAGGTCTGTAATACCGTGGTGATACTGTACATTATACGCTCCTCTCTGCTGTACAGAGGCCTGTAATACCGTGGTGATACTGTACATTATACGCTCCTCTCTGCTGTATAGGAGCCTGTAATACCGTGGTGATACTGTACATTATACTCTCCTCTCTGCTGTACAGAGGCCTGTAATACCGTGGTGATACTGTACATTATACGCTCCTCTCTGCTGTACAGAGGCCTGTAATACCGTGGTGATACTGTATAGTATACACTACTCTCTGCTGTTTTTATCTTAAATGCTTCGGCGTTCCAGGTAGAGCCTGGCTGAGTGACAGGTCTCTCTCATGTATGTACATAGGGAAAACCTGGTGATCAATAGTGCGGTGCTGGTAAAAGCCATTCATGGGCTTCACTGGAAAAATCAGGTTTCTCCCTATAGTCCCAGGCAGGCTCTTCAGACTATGACTTCTCTGAAACAATGGACTGTTTCAAAGAAAATATACCTGCCTGCAATCGTTCAGGTTCTGATTCGTGCTGCATGAATTGACTTCAGGTTTCCTCTTACGGGGTTGCTCAGCCACCAAAATGTTTTTCGAAAATTATTTAGTAGTAAATAAGACTATTACTAGCCTTACCAATTTTCCACTTATCCTGATATAATGCTTCCTGGGACCCCCCACATGTATCAGTTTTTTTACTCCAGTGACATGTCAGTGCTGTCACCTGACCTCTGGAACTTCTCACTTGTCACATCGATGACCTTCAGTGGAGTTGACACATTTTTGCTGCGGCCAGTGATTGGCTGGGGGGGGTCACATGTCTGTTTCAACAGATCATCTGTGTAGCCAGAAGAATAGAGATTGGCAGGAGACTGTCTCATGGGAGTGGCGGGGGATCTCAGAGATGTGGATTACTACTTTTATTAGTTTATAGTAACGACAGTTCTTTCGGGGTTTATATATAGCTCGTGAAATCCTGAGAGAACTGTCATTACTACAAATAAGTTTTTGCTGTCTTGTAAATCAGGAAATGGATCTTGTGTATTTGCATGTCATGCACGGTCTGTCATAGCACTAATAATGCTCTCCTTAATTAGCTATGTATCTGATATACGTGACAGCACTGTGTTACTGATGGAGGGACGTGATCTTCAAGTTCTGTAAATGTAAAACGGATCTTTCTGAGACAGACCAGTCCCGTACATTTATAGCATGAATTTCCATTTTCTCAGTCTTTACTGATTAGACTGGATGCTCTTGAGCTCACTTATTGTATGAGGAGTAGATGATTGCAGCATATACCTTGCATCTTCAGTGCTACCTAATGCAAATTGCAGCTTTATATGGACTGCTTAATCACCATGTTCCCTTTACAAAATAAAAGCAGCCATGCTCCCCTCTGGTGCTGACACCTCCTCTCCCGGGGGTCTCCTGACATCAGAATGTAACTTGTGCCCTGCCGTCCGTCAGTGGCCGCTTCACTCTCTCCTCCATAGTAAATAAGAAGGGGTTGTCTGAGTAGTGGGAAACCCCTTGAAGGCTTGGTTCGCTTTAATACAGTGCTCTCCACCAAGCACTATGTCTGGTTTATGTTGGAATCCCCCAAACTGTAACCCTAGTGGAGCCGACAGTCACATTAGACACTATCTGGCAGTATTTTTTTTTTTTTCAGACATCACTAGATGTGACAAACCATGTTTCTGTGCATGTCTGAAAAACACAAATGCTGTCAGGATGGAGGCCAGATAATCCTACAATCACTGTGGACACTGATTCAAGTGACTAGCTCTGTCAGGGTTCCCGTCAAAATACTTGTTTTTTGGGGACAGAAATCCTGAATGTGAACCTAGCGGAACGAATGAAGGCATTTCCCATATTACCCAATAAGCTCTCTGCCTTCTTTCCAAGCTACTGCAGAAGAAAGCAAGTTGCGATCTGAATGGATATTTTTGTATCCAGACTAGTTTTCACTTCCACAATATTTACATTTTTGTGAATCTGTTCTTGGTCTGTGTACAACTCTTTCCTTACTATGACCCAAGAGACATCAATACACTTCTTTGGTAGAACCTCAAAGGTGTACGGTCTCCATTACCGTATTCTGCTTGTGAGCAATATTAAGACTGCCCGTGAATGCATTGTGACCCCATACAACCTCTTGAGTTGTATAGATCTGCAATATGGCTCCTATAGTCTTCTATGGGGCTGTCCTGTTTCTCTGTTACATAAACTGGTTGTTTGTGGCTAGAGTTTTGCGGGTTTCACCAGTACAACATATGGCATCACACAAAATACATGTCTCTGCGTATTACAGAGCGGCACTCTACATCTAGCCATCTCTTTCTGCCCCCTTCTCTTCCATACCTGTTAGACCTCAGACTGTGGTGAGTCTGACTTTCAATCATCTTTATATTAAAAAAGCAAATCGCTCTGAAGATTAATTGTTCATCAGCTTGGCTTCCTAGGGTATGTGCACACAATCAGTAATCGCTGCAGAATGGACGCAGTGCACTTGCCCTGCGTGCAAACTGCAGCGGCCAGATGTTACAGCACAGTGGATGGGATTTGTAGAAATCCCATGTCCACTATGCGTCTGCGGATCACCCGCGGAAACTGACATGCGGCGCGTCGGGGCCGCAACAGGCTCCGGATGGTGAGAACGTAGCCATAAGGATTTTGTAATTTTATCCAATATGACATTTATGTATTTTTTTTTCCTATGAACTGATTTAATTATAAGGGGTTGTCATGTGAAAACAAGTTATCACCTGGGTGATAACTTATTGATCGATGGAAGTTGGCACCTGCATCGATCTGCAGAACGTGGGACTTTTATCCACATATGAGTGGAGCGGCTGGGCACATGTTAAATGGAGCTGCAGTCAGGTGTTCAGCCTGCCGTGCCATTTTGTAAGAAGTTTAAAATTTCCCCGATCTGATGATTGGTGCAGGTTCCAGTAGTGGGACAGCCTCTGTTGAGCAATTTATCACCTATCTGGAGGATAACTTGCTTTAGCTGGATAACCCCTTTAAATGTTTCCCGTCGGGTCCACTGCATTGTATGTTGCAGCTTATTTTACTGTTAACAGTTACATATTAATTTTACTTTTTTTTTTTCTTTTCAGATGACCTTTCCTTAGTATTTTTTAAAAGTAAGAAGCTAAATGTGGAAGTATTAATATCCAGCTCCTCATCTTCAATTTGTACATATTTGTTTTAAATCTGTGAACATTTGACAATGAACGGGCAGAGTGATGACGAAAGCAATAGCAGTGGAAATTCAAGGTGAGATTTACTTTGTTACATAGACATTGTTAAAGGGGTTGTCCATTACTAGCAGGGCTGTGGAGTCGGTAAGCCAAACCTGCGACTCCGACTCCTCAATTTTCCTTACACCGACTCCACGACTCCGACTCTCACATATATTGCTTATATTTAAGTGAAAAATTTATTGTAGTACAATGTGAACATAAGACATTTAAGCATTTTTATGATACAATAATCAAGATATTTAGATAGAATATAATATATATTTATTGGAATACAACTTTAGAACACAAAAAACTGTAATAAATTATAAATATTTAATACACTATGTAATATCGATTATTTATATACATATATAGTGTTTGTATGTGTGTGTGTGTGTGTGTGTGTGTGTGTATATATATATATATATATATATATATATGTGATAAACTATGTAAGTGGCAAAAAACAGTTTTCAACAAAAACATACTAAATAACCTTTGTGCAGTCTATGAATTTGTTCTAAGAAATAATATCGCCTCCATCAGATCCTCCTTCATAGATGATCTCAAATCTGACCTAATAATTTTAAGGCTACAGAACAACCTCTCTACACTAACTTGCTTTGGAGGCAAAGCCTTAACCACATGGGCATCATCTCTAACAATTTCCGGGTATAAAGGAATTGCCTCATGCACAGTCCGTTTTGATGAACGGTTTAATTTTTCTGTTTCTTTGAGAGCAAGTGAAATATTTTGCTGAAATATGGTCAATCTGCTTGCTATAGGAGATGGAGTGAAATCTTTTTCCTTGCGGCAACGCTTTGCCTGCTCCATGTCATCCTAATACTTGTCAAAGTCAAACTCCTCATCTGATGAGGATGAAGATATGGCAGCAGTAGCACTGTCAGGACCCAAGTCCTCTTCCGCCTGGCAGTCCTGTTGATCATCAAGCAGTATACGATGACTTGGGTCCACATAAACAGCTGCCATAAAAATTTTATTTTCCAATAGCTGTGTCTCTCTCCGTTTCATTGAAGCTGAAATGCCATCTGCGATTAAACCTCCTCTTTGGGACAGGCAAAATAGCAAGTTCTTCCACTCCCTTATGAAAATGCCAGCAGTTAAATCCTCAGCTTGTAATTTTTTAGTCACGGTAAATGGGTGATTAAGCAATTGCTTCAATTCAGCCACCTGTGTCCATTGACCTTCATTTAGGTTTACCTGAGGGTCCGCCATATCTATAAGAAACGGTTTTAGTTCAAGCAATCGCTCAATCATTAAATAAGTGCTGCCCCACCGAGTGGCTTGATCGACAATTGCCCCTTTCCCAGCGCGTCTCTTCAAGATGGAATCAATTTTAGGGGTTCCGGCGGCAATAACCAATTTCCTCACTTTTCCAATCAGATTTCCAGCATGTCCCTCTTGCAGACTATCTCTTATTGCCAGCTGCAGCGTGCGCACAACACAGCGCATGTGATGAATAGGAAAGTGTTTTGAAGCAGCTTCAACGAGATCATCTATTTCTAAAGTATAATTTTGCTGTTCTGTTGAAATATCTGTTTGTTCCTCAGTTACATGAACAGCACTGTGACCTTCCATCTCAAACATACTGAATCCTAAATTTTCTTCTAGCTGTTGTTCATTACTCTCATTCATCAGTTTAATTGTACTTATCATGTTTGAAGCATTGCCCGTTACAATAGCAAGAACCTGTTCTTTTTTGAGTTCATAATCTTGCAGAACTTTTTCCACTAAGGCCTGGAGAAACTGGCTGGTGTGAGGAGCTTTAGTATCTTTTACTGCCAGTGTCTTGGTAACAATTTCTTTGTTGTCACAAACATATCGAACATTGATGGCAAAATAGTTCACACTGTGACGTGTGCAGGCATCCATTTTAAGAAACATGAAGCGTCTTTTCGAGTCTTTTTAAAAATATTCCCCACAAACTGCATTGATCTACTGCACCCAATTTATTATATATTTTTGGAGTCGGAGTTGGTCCATTTTATACCGACTCCACCAAAATGAACACCGACTCCACAGCCCTGATTACTATTACACCTCCTTCCTATATGCTATATTTTCTTTTATAAAATAAAAATGCCTAATACTCTCCTCTAGCACTGGTGCCGTTCTAGCGATGTCCATCTCCTTTCCCAAGGCTCGCCTGACAATATGCCCTGTAGCAAGTCTGTGGCCGCTGTCGAGCTTTTCCGATCTCTCTTCTTTTGGATGAACCTCCACCGGGGAGGAGTCAGCAGGGCGGTGGAGTCAGTATAAAAGGACCGACTCCAACTCCTAAAATATATAATAAATTGGGTACAGTAGTTCAATGCAGTTTGCGGGGAATATTTTTTCATAAGAATTTGGGAAAGTTATGAAATGTCCTATTCCTGATCTAAGGGTCTAGACTTTTAGCGGAGATTAATCTGTGCTGCAGTAAATTTATCACTTAAACATGAGCCATGTATGAGGGAGTCGGAGTCATGGAAATGAAGGAGTCTAAGGTTTGGCTTACCGACTCCACATCCCTGGGAGTCAGGACTGCAGAGGCAGCTGATTGTCTGCAGGGCTCGCGTGATCCTCGGGAGACCTGGCGCTGACATCGATGCAATGGTGCCAATATGGGAGTTGAGTACAGGGAATTTTTGATTTACAAGTGACAATATAGTATTTAAGTAGAGGCTGACCAGGCAATGGAAAACCTTATGGATACCTGACAATTCAGTTTTTTTTTTTTTTTATTTCATTTTTTGTTATTTTGCAACATTTGCACGTTTCTAGTGATCTACTAAAAAGAAAAGCATTCTCTCAAGGACAAAGCTGTTGAAATTCAAAGAGATTTCTTAGTTTGTTAGTTACATGTATATTTTCATACACTTATTGATAGGCTGCCTTTTTCCCATCATCTGTCTTGTTAGACGCCTATCTCTCGGTTAGAAAGTTGCACGGTGATATGTACTCTGTGGAGTGGACTCATTACATGACTGAAGCTGCCAAGGCATGCCATCTGCTGTGACCCAGGGTGCTGGCTACTGGCCGCTGCAGTCATGTAGTCGCATTTCACAGTAGCTTTCCAAACAGTGGGGGCAATGGAAGTATAGTAAGTTAAGTATATTATATAACTTTAGGCCCAGACAATCCTTGTAAAAGAGGTTGTGTACTACTTTTACATTAATGGCCTATCCTTAGGATTGATGGTTTATCAATGGCTGATCGGCAGGGGTGCTTTTATAAGGGGCAGCCGCCGCCGACTGGAGGTACTTACTTGCGGAGCTGGCTGTCTACTTGTAGTGGCTGCTGCAGGGTACTGCATATCTGCCTCCTATTCAAATCAATAGGAGGTGGATTTACAGTAACAAGCCCCGACTACTATGAATAGATAGCATGCTCTGCAAGTAAGTAATTTCAGCCGGCAAGCGCCGCCACCGATAACAGTTGATCGGCGGGGGTGCCGGGCCCCGGCCGATCAGACATTGACAACCTATCCTAAAGATGGGCCATCAATGTAAAAGTAGTGGACAACCTCTTTAAGGAAATGTTGTTAGTATCACCAGTTGGAGGATATCCAAGGCCTTTAAAAATCAAATATACTTGTGTTAAATGGGTAAAATCCTTGAAACTTTTTTTGTGTAACTGTTTATCCCATGACTGCTTATATGTGCCGATTGCGTGAATCTTTCTAGTTAGTCACCAATTGTTTTCTATAATGATAACATGCATTGACTTTCCGGTGAGTTTTAGGGTATGTTCACACGTGACACACTGCACAAATGGTATGTTGCACTTTATCATTGCTTTTTATTGGTAAAAAAAGGCTAAAAGAATTGACATGTTGCAGATTTTAAAAAATTCTTCAGTGAATAGATTCAGTGAGGAAAAAAAAGAGCTTCATGAGCATGAGATTTCTGAAATCTCATTGCTGTTGCATCTGCTGTAAAATGAAACTTTGCTGCAGCAAAAAAAGTTGCGAAAATGCCATGTGTGAACATAGATTGCTTGGAGAGTATAATGCTAACTAAGGAAAGCTGAACTGTAAAGTATAGCGCAAGATCACAGCTGTAGCATAATCCTCTAAGTAGGGGGAATTGGGAAACCTGAAACCCACATTTGGCAATATAACCACCTTGCTGTCATTAAGAATTTTGCCCTTAGGCTAGATTCACATGCAGTTTTTTTATCCAAACACTGGAGTGATGAGAAGTGAGAGGTAGCTGTCTTCCCTCTTACCTTTTATACTTCTTTCTATATGTACTCGTGGTTGGAGTAAAGGCTGCTTCAATAAAAGCCTTAGGCTATGTGCCCACGATTCAGAAATGCTGTGGATTTTTCCTGAGCGTTTCTGCATCTCCCTGGCAGAAATAACGCATGCGGATTTTACATATGTTTTTTCTGCCAGGTAGAAGCGTAAGTGAAGTGTTTTGAACATGTGGGTTGTCAAGCGCTTTTCCAAGCGATTTTAGCATCACTTGGAAAAGTGCTTGACAACTTGGTCACACTATATAAATCCATGCAACCGGCATGGATTTATATAGTGTGACCAAGTTACGATGCTTCAAATGCAGCATCAATAGTTAAAAAATGAATAATAATGTTAAAAAAAAAAACAATTATGCTCACCTTCAGATGGCCCCCGGTCTCCTCAGCGATGCGTCCGGTACTTAGGCGGCTCCCGGTGCTCTGAAAAGGACCTTCCGTGACGTCATCTAGTCATGTGATGGTCTTGCGACCATCACGTGACCGCTGACGTCAGCCCGGGGGGCGCCGGAAAGGTGAGTATAAGGGTTTTTATTTTTTTTTATTTTAATTCTTTAACTACAGGTACTATGGTACCTGGGTCTGGAGGAGAGTCTCCTCTTCAGACCCGGGTACTATCCGCGCATTGAACCGCATTATATCCACATGTCACAATATAAGTTTCTCAATTGGTGCATATTAAAGATAACATATATGCTTGCTCAATGGCTAGCACCTAATGGTGGAAATATAGGTTAGGTCATTCGACATAGATAAATACTTGAAGAGAAAAATACGACCATATCAACCCAAAATAATATTAAAAATTAACTTTTATTCATAAATAGTATAAAAAGTTACTTCATAATCAATATAGGGCACAGTACAGCAATACAGAAAGACACATATCATGTAGGATGACCATCTCACTGAAGGGACGATCCGGTCCACATGTTATAGGGTCCGAGGCACCACAGCAAAAAAACATATATATATTCCTTCATATGACAGACCAATAAAGAGGATTATCAAATGACCACAGTATAATACCCATAGTAATACCCATATGGTAGTGCATATAACAAATGTATATGTAAGAATAATATCAAATATTTGGCAATAGCTCATAGGGAACTCAAAACCTATACTGTCAGGGTGCCATATACCAGCAGCTAGGATATACATTCATCATATCAAAACGCCACATAAGGGACACTAATAATGGCCACTATAGCACTATTATAATCAAAGTATGGCGGCTAGGAAGGTTCAATTAATAGAGTTATGTTGCCAGAGTGTATACCAAGCGAGTATGCAGATAGGTGAGTAAAAAGCAAGTGCTGCGTTATGTAGGGGAGAATTACCTGGGCCACAAGCTGTGATGTCAGGGCACCCACATGTGGACCGCTCGTCCACCCCAACGCACGTTTCGGCGTTTGCCTTCTTCAGGGGGCGTCAACTTCCTCTAGGGGCGTGTGTACTTAAATGTTATGTTGGCCAATCAGGTGGAGGGGGTGGACCCGCAGTAACGCGCGCAGCGTCCCCGCTACCAAGCAACCGGTGGCGCGGGCGTCATGTAAGGGATCACGTGGTAGTCACATGGACCCACGTGATGCAGGTCCTTGCATAGAGACGCCAGGCGGCACGGGGCACTCAGAGCGGCGACGCTCGCGCGTAAGGTCCTTAAACCTCCCATAGTCAGGAACTATAACAAGAGGTATAAGCTCAATTAAATGACGTATATACTTCCACCACCACCACATAGATATATAGATAGATCATATGATAAAGATAGTATCCCAGCCAAGTAAAAATTAACAATATGACAATCCGCATACCATGTATCATCACATCAAGTAGTATATATAGCAACATGACAAGATACCCATACAGATCATGTTCAATCCCATATGTATATAAAGGAATGTGGAAAAGCCATATTGTCCTAGTATAATACATAGTAGGCGGAACATAAAAAGACAACATCCTATATATCATCATGATTAAATCAAGGGAAACAATATCTAATGTAGGGGTGGCGAACTCCCAGATATAACTTCCATTTAAACACATTAACATATAAAGATCTTTGAACACGAGAGGAAGATCCACAATATATATACACCACAGTAGTCGTTCCCGGATGAAATAGATTATTCAGTATATTCTTATTCGCATATTCATCCATATAATATCAGCCATGATGTAGACACAACTCGCCAGAGGAAGTAAATTGCAAATGGATGATGAAGAATACTAAAAAATAATAATAAAAGAATGTTAAAATCATAAAAACCACAACAAAATATGTGACAGGGGAGAGATTAAAGAAAAGGAGCGAAGCTGAGATTCTCATTTAGTCCATTGGGATGTACAGTATTTAATCGCCAAATCCATCTAGATTCGTACATAGATAGTACATAGTCACTATCAAACTGTATCTGGCACGTCTACTATTTTTGGTGCATTGAGTCCTGAGTGTGGTAGTTTTCCGTGCGGTCGATGCGTCGCTTGCCCCAATATGGATAGAACCAATATTTTCTCCAATGCAGCTGGCACTAAAACCTATGAAATAAGGAGCCGCATTACATGTACCTCACGCTTTGTTATTTATTACGCTACTTGCCCCTGTGGGCTCATTTATGTTGGCCTAACAACGCGCCAACTCAAAGTGAGAATAAGAGAACATGTATTGGGGATATCGGTGGCGATCGACTGCGCGGATCCCTCCACACTCAGGACTATACCAAAACATTTTAAACTCCATCATGACTGTGACAGCTCCCTCCTGCGGGTTCGGGGGATAGACGCGTTAAGAGTTGGTATTCGTGGAGGGAAACTGAGCCAACGTCTGGCTCAGCTCGAATCTAGATGGATTTGGCGATTAAATACTGTACATCCCAATGGACTAAATGAGAATCTCAGCTTCGCTCCTTTTCTTTAATCTCGCCCCTGTCACATATTTTGTCGTGGTTTTTATGATTTTAACATTCTTTTATTATTTTTTAGTATTCTTCATCATCCATTTGCAATTTACTTCCTCTGGCGAGTTGTGTCTACATCATGGCTGATATTATATGGATGAATATGCGAATAAGAATGTACTGAATAATCTATTTCATCCGGGAACGACTACTGTGGTGTATATATATTGTGGATCTTCCTCTCGTGTTCAAAGATCTTTATATGTTAATGTGTTTAAATGGAAGTTATATCTGGGAGTTCGCCACCCCTACATTAGATATTGTTTCCCTTGATTTAATCATGATGATATATAGGATGTTGTCTTTTGATGTTCCGCCTACTATGTATTATACTAGGACATTATGGCTTTTCCACATTCCTTTATATACATATGGGATTGAACATGATCTGTATGGGTATCTTGTCATGTTGCTATATATACTACTTGATGTGATGATACATGGTATGCGGATTGTCATATTGTTAATTTTTACTTGGTTGGGATACTATCTTTATCATATGATCTATCTATATATCTATGTGGTGGTGGTGGAAGTATATACGTCATTTAATTGAGCTTATACCTCTTGTTATAGTTCCTGACTATGGGAGGTTTAAGGACCTTACGCGCGAGCGTCGCCGCTCTGAGTGCCCCGTGCCGCCTGGCGTCTCTATGCAAGGACCTGCATCACGTGGGTCCATGTGACTACCACGTGATCCCTTACATGACGCCCGCGCCACCGGTTGCTTGGTAGCGGGGATGCTGCGCGCGTTACTGCGGGTCCACCCCCTCCACCTGATTGGCCAACACAACACGCCCCTAGAGGAAGTTGACGCCCCCTGAAGAAGGCAAACGTCGAAACGTGTGTTGGGGTGGAAGAGCGGTCCACATGTGGGTGCCCTGACATCGCAGCTTGTGGCCCAGGTAATTCTCCCCTACATAACGCAGCACTTGCTTTTTACTCACCTATCTTCATACTCGCTTGGTATACACTCTGGCAACATAACTCTATTAATTGAACCTTCCTAGCCGCCATACTTTGATTATAATAGTACTATAGTGGCCATTATTAGTGTCCCTTATGTGGCGTTTTGATATGATGAATGTATATCCTAGCTGCTGGTTTATGGCACCCTGACAGTATAGGTTTTGAGTTCCCTATGAGCTATTGCCAAATATTTGATGATATTCTTACATATACATTTGTTATATGCACTACCATATGGGTATTACTATGGGTATTATATGAAGGAATATATATATGTTTTTTTGCTGTGGTGCCTCGGACCCTATAACATGTGGACCGGATCGTCCCTTCAGTGAGATGGTCATCCTACATGATATGTGCCTTTCTGTATTGCTGTACTGTGCCCTATATTGATTATGAAGTAACTTTTTATACTATTTATGAATAAAAGTTAATTTTTAATATTATTTTGGGTTGATATGGTCGTATTTTTCTCTTCAAGTATTTATTATGTGCACGTGTAGTCATGCGGATGTCATGCGGTCCAATGCAAGTCAATGGCGGTTAAAACGCCGCGATTCCGCAAAATAAATGGTAGTTCTGCGGATTTTTCCGAAATGATAATCCGCAGCGGAAATTTCTGCAGCATGTGCATAGCACATGCGGATTATCATTGGAGAACATTGCAGACCTTCTACGCTTAATTCCGTAGCGGAATTGCCGCTGCGGAAACTCTTAAAAAACGCATAGTGGGCACTCAGCCTTAAAGTGCTTTTCCAGGACTTTTGACTTTTACTATGGGCCTAAGAAATAACAGACAGTCAGTTGCTAACTACCTGCCTATTCTACTTTGCGCCGGCTCCTGTTGGCGATTCTGCTGCTCCTTAACGTAAAAAAAGCAGCTTTTCCTCTTCCGGTCTGCTGTGTCTACGGAGTGGTATTGCCGGCTTCACTCATTTCAGCAGCGGAGTGCTGGCAGTCAATCAGCATGACATAGGTAGTCATGCCCTGTCAACACAGCAGAGCAGAAGAGGAGCAGCTGTGCTGTCGATTTGATGTTAGCGGAAAGCGCAGAATTGCCGGAAGAACAGACCTGTGACCCTTCTCAGCCTGCAGAGATCGGCAGTGGGCAGAATAGGTAGGTAGTATGCAACTGCCTGCCTGCCTGTTCCTGTAGTAAAAAAATAGTCCCGGACAACCCCTTTAATCTCTTCACAACTTTTGACCTGTATATATGTGAAAGGTCGTGTCCCTGCAGAGCCCACATCTTTCCCTGCACATAACTGATTTAATCAGTTAAATCCTGCTGTCAAGCAGTGACAGCAGGATTTAACAGTCGCCGGACGAAAGTGCGTCATTCATCCCGCCCATCGGCGCCCCCATCATGTGATCGTGGGGCGTTGATGGGTTGTCAAGACAGCTGGGGGTCTGCTAAAGAACTCCGTGCCTGTCATTATGATACTCTTGTGAACTCTGGTTCATGGCCAACTTTCATAGGAGATCGTGATTTTTTTGCTATACATAACAGAGCTGAAGCCCTGCTATGTATAGCACAAGCGATCAGACTATTCCAGCTTCAAGTCTCCTAAGGGGACTACTAAAGTAAAAAAAAAAAAAAAAAATTCAAAATCCCTCCCTTTTGCCTCATTAAAAAAAATACAATTTGGTATCGCTGTCTTCATGAAAGTCGTAGCTATCAAAAAAATAAATGAATCCAATCCGTAAAGAAAATGTAAAAACTCCAGAATTACGTTTTTTTGGCAGCTGCAACGTTGCAATAAGACACAATCAAAACATTGTATCTACCCCAAAATGTTATCAATAAAAACATAAGCTCAGGGAGCACAAAATAAGCCCTCACCCAGCAGCACATCCCAAAAAATAAAAACGTTACGGGTCTCGTAAAATGGTGACAAGCGGAGATTTTTTTTTCTTACAAATGTTCGAATTTTTTTTTTCACTGCTTAAATAATAAAAAAAAAACTATACATGTTTGGTATCTGCATATAGAATTTTTGTATGATTTGAGCCTGTACATAAGGGGTAGAGACCATAATGTTGTTCTGTGGCCATACTTGGATTCCTCTATGGTTATGCTAGATATGTGATAAAATTCTGGTTACTTCCAATTTGGAATTGCCATGTCTCTGACTAAATGAACATCTCGGCTAAATGTTTGCTCTTTACTCTATCAACAGCCGATCAGATGATGAATCTGGTTCAGGATCTGGTTCCAGTTCAGGGAGCAGCAGCGATGGAAGTAGTAGTCAGTCTGGAAGCAGTGAGTCTGATAGTGGATCAGATTCAGGGAGCCAATCAGAATCTGAGTCTGACACCTCGAAGGAAAAAAAAGCTGTTCCACCAAAGCCACCGAGAATGGATGGAGCAGAGGTAATATTGCAATGATGGTGCTGAGCCATGTAATGTATCATTAACCGCATGCCACTGTAACACTTAACAATATGTTACGCAGCAGGTGCATTTTAAAGCGCACCTGTCAGCAGGATTGTGCTCAGTAAACTACATAAACTGTCAGGAGGACGACATTACACTGATTAAAATGATATGCTGGTTGATGAAATCCGTCCTGTGGTTGTTGTGTAATCTTGACTTTCAGTTTGGAGATAATGATGTTCTTGTGCTCCGTGGCGGCCTGTGTGAGCATTTTATATGGTGCTCTGCTTACTTATTCATCTGTATGCTCTTATGACAGCTCACTGTACCTACACTGACCTGCCTTCTATTTTACCTAGCTCCGCATAACTAGATTCATTATGTAAAATATGCGGCAGGTCACTGAACGTTCAGTGAGCTGTCATAAGAACATATAGCTGAATAAGTAATCAAGAGCACGAGCTCATTCTCTCCAAACTGAAAGTAAAAATTACACAATAACCACAGGATGAATTCCATCAACCAAGGTATCCTTTTAATCAGTGTAACAGCGCCCACCTGACAGTGTATGTGGTTTAAAGATCACAATCCTGCTGACAGGTGCGTTTTAAGGTTAAATTATAACTTGAGTTTTATGTTTGTCTGTTTCATGTTCCTTGTGTAGTTCTGGAAATCGAATCCCAGCATTTTAGCTGTACAGAGATCTGCTATGTTGAGAAAACAGCAACTACAGCAACAACAACAGCAACAACAATTGCAGCAGAGGCAACCAGCGTCTTCTAACAGCGGCTCAGATGAGGCATGTTGATATCTTATTTTTTTTATAGTTCTCAAAATTAAAAAAAA
Source organism: Phyllobates terribilis (assembly GCF_046119375.1). NCBI lineage: Eukaryota > Metazoa > Chordata > Amphibia > Anura > Dendrobatidae > Phyllobates > Phyllobates terribilis. The sequence continues at coordinate 445,860,280 of NW_027362761.1, forward strand.
ATTTGTGTGCAAATTAGATAATTACATGCAGGTCCGGTTGGTGGGATCCACATCCTCTACACATTTGTGACTTATCTTGTGGATGTGCCATAAATATATCACATGTTAACATTAGTGATGAGTGCGCATGCTCGGGTGCTTACCGAGTAGTTTCGGCGTGCTCGTATATTATGTTCGATTCCCTGCGTTTACATGATTTTACAGCTGTAAGACAGCCTCAACACGTGAGGATTCCCTAACAAACAGGCAATCCCTGCTTGTGGTCAGGCTGTCTTACATCTGTAAGTTAAGCAGACGCATGGACTCTAACATAATATACGAGCACGCCAAAGTGACTTGGTAAGCACTGGAGCATGCTTGATGAAAGGGTTAAACGAGCACACTCGCTCATCATGGACTGGACAGAAGCAGTGCTCTTAGGAGGGCATTCCTCAGTCGAGTCCAAATAAACTGAAGTTCATGGTTTTACTGGTGTCAGGGGAATGGAATCAGAAATACTATCTAGGTTTTACAGTGGCTTGCGAAAATAATCACCTGCTTGACATATTTCGTGTTTTGTTACCTGACAACCTGGAATTTCACGTTTGTTTGTTTTTTTGAGGGTTTGCATCAGTTCATGTAAAAAACATGCCTACAACTGTGAATATTTGCTTCACAATAAAAAGAAAACAACAAATAAAACAAAATAACTGAAAACTTCAGTGTGCATAACTTTTCATCCCCCTAAAGTCAGTACTTTGTAGAGTTTCCTTCTGCGGCAATTACACCTACAAGTCGCTTTGGATAAGTCTCTATGAGCTTTCCACATCTTGCCACTGTGCTTTTTGCCCATTCCTCAAGGCAAAACTGCTCCAGCTCCTTCAAGTTGGATGGTTTCCTCTGGTGAACAACAATCTTCAAGTCTGACCACAGATTCTCAATTGGATTAAGGTCTGGGCCTTGACTAGCTCACTCCAACATTTACACATTTCCTCTTAAACCACTCGAGTGTTGCTTTAGCAGTACACTTTGGGTCATTGTCTTGTTGGAAGTTGAACCCGTGTCCCTGTCTCAAATCGCTGACACTGAAACAGGTTTTGCTCAAGAATGTCTCTGTATTTCACACCTCCCATCTTCCTCTCGACTCGGACAATTTTCGCTGTCACTGCTGCTGAAAAACATCCCCACAGCATGATGCTGCTGCCACCATGTTTCACTTTGGGGATGTTGTTCTTAGGTTGATGAGCTGTGTTGGTTTGGCGCCAGACATAGTGTTTACCTTATCTGACCACAGCACCTTCCTCCAGACGTCTGAGGAGTCTCCCACATGTCTTTTGGCAAACTCAAAACAAGCCTTACAATTGTGTACGTAAAGGCTTTTTTCTGTCCACTCTTCCATAAAGGCCAGCGTACGTCTCACTTGGGACCTATGCCGCTTCTTCAGGGTTATCGTTGGTCTCTGTGCTGTCTCTCTGATGCCTTCATTGCCCGGGCTGAGAGTTTTGGTGGGCGTCCCTCTCTTAACAGGTTTGTTGTGGTACCATGTTCTTTCCATTTGATGATAATGGATTTTATGGTGCTCCAGGGGATCATCAGAGATTGGGATTTTTTTTTCGAACCCAACCCTGACTTGTACTTCTCAACAACTTTGTCCCTGACTTGTTTGGAAAGCTCCTTAGTCTTCATGGTGATGTTTGGTCAGTGATGCCTCTTGATTAATGGTGCTGCAGCCTCTGTGGCCTTTCAGTAAAGGTGTGTATATACTGACAGACCATGTGACACTTAGAGTGCACACAGGCGGACTTCCTTTCCCTAAGCATGTGACTTATGAAGGTTATTGCTTGCCCCAGAAATTTTTAGGGACTCCATAGAAAAAGGGGTGAATACATATGCACTATTTTAGTAATTTGATCCCATAAATTTAATTTATGCCTATATCTTTCTCACTTCACCAACTTAGACTATTTAGTGCTGATGCATCACCCACAAATAGAATTAAAAAAAGCCAAGGTGGGTGACTACTTTTACAAGTTTAGCCACTGTAATATACATATAGATATAGAGATATACATCTATATATCACACACACATATACATATGCATGCATGTTTGTATGTATGTACAATTGGCTGTATGAGATTTAACTGAAACCTTTTCTCATTTTCATCAAGAATACCTTGATATAATCACGTCCAAAGCCAATAAAAATGTTTAAGCTTCAACATTGCTTGTTTTAAAGAGGGTTTCCGAGAATAAAATGTTTGATCCTTTAAGCCTCCACAGTATCTAAATATAGATTTACTCACCTTCCCCTGCTCCCATGCTGGCTCTCTGCTGCTGCATTTGTCCTTATTGACTGGCTGCAGCAGTGACCTCACGACTACAGTCCACATGACTGATGCAGCCAGTCGCTGGGCTCAATGGTCTTGTGTCCTCAACCTCAGCATGTCCACTGAAGTTTGTAATTGTCTGCAGCGGTCATGTGTACTATTGTCTGATTTCACCATCTCAAGACTGTTAGCAAAAATCAGGACCGTGGCAGGCAGGCGGCGCTGGAGCACGAGAACTGTTACTTTTAAACAGTTGAAGCTTTTTGGGTCAAAAATGTAATTAGTGGGAAACCCCTTTAATTCATTTGCCATCAGCAAACACTTATAAAGTGTCATTAATTCTGTTTTCCAGGACTCATCCAGCAGTGACAATGATTCAGACGAGGATTCCTCAAGTGATAATAAAAAGAAAAAGCCCAAAGAGTAAGTTTTCTGGTGTGTGATGAGCTGTTGCTTTTGAATTAATGTGTGCCGATTCCTTGTCTGTCGTTTCAATGCTTCTTGGTGCTGGTGTTATTTTCATTGCTCTTTCCAAAGTGTTTGTCTACCTTCAAATTTAGTACTTGTTTATCCTGTCCCGTTCAGCCTCTAAAGTGTGACTTTCCTGGTTGGCTTAATGCTGCCTTTCCTCATGTTGATAGGATTAGCCTCCCCGCCATTTTGGGCTTAATCAGGAGGTGCAAGTTGAGTTTGTTCTCACATCCTGGCGTTCGTGTAAAGTTTCTGGCCTCCGTGTTTCTTTGGTATTGCAGCTTCTCTGTCCCCGTCTCTGTTCTGCTAGTCTTAACTACCCAATTGTGCTTGCATTACTATGGATAATTTTATAGCCGCTTCTTGCAGTGTACGTCTTGTTCTGCTTCATGGTATATAGTATGTGATCCCCTTATGTGCTATCCTTCATGACAGAAAATTTGCTGGTTTTATGCTTGGAGAATTTAAAAACTTAATTTTTAGTTATATGGGATTTAATTGTCTAGTTTTGGTGTCATATTCTACATTGACGTTTAAAGGGTGGGGGCTAATGATTGGGATGATGGTCCCATATTTAGGGTTTGTTTGTGAGGCAAGCATGCATGTTGTAACTTCTCATCATTTCCACCCTCTCAATATATCCAGTGAAGATTGGCAGATGTCCAGCTCAGGTTCTGGTAGTGACTCTTCATCGGCCAGTTCCAGTTCAGATTCCGACACTGGGGGGGATAGACAGAAAAGCAGCAGTAGGGACAGCGAATCTGATTATGATCCAAGCCATAAAGTTAAAAACAAGAAATCTCAAAACAGGTAAGGGCTAGACTCCAATGTTGGTCTTTTAACGTGACTTAATTTCTGCTTACATAGTCCCCTTCAGGGCTACCGTGCAGACTTTGGTTACATCTAGTGTCAAGAAATGTAAACCATCTTCTATTGTATTACTCACTTTCATCTAATGAAAATACATCAGCACATGGACGAAGCAATAGTTTCCTTTTTCTTTAAATGTTCTGGTTTTCATAACGGTGAAAATCTGCTTAGAGTAAAAAATTGTCTCCTGTACAAAGGGGTTTTGATGAGTTGTTTACTGTTTAAATCTCCTGTATTGTTGGTCAATTTCCCTTTCTGACATTTCAAACTTCATAGGTTCCCCTTATTTTTGTGAGCTTTATATTTGTGGTGTTTATTGAAAGCAATCCAATACCTTTCTTCTTATGATCACCTTGCAGCACATATGGAATTGTCTTTGGATCATTTGTTTTTTAGAGAATTTTACACAGTGATTACCTCATCTGTTAATAGACCTACCTTTGCTCTAATTACCTGCTAAATACAGAACGCCATTTGAAGGGTACCAATTATTTTAACAAACCTCAACATGAAATTTCGACTCAAAAAGGGGCAGAAGAACTTAGCTGAGCTCTCTCTCTTCGTTTCTGTACAGCTGTGCTCAGAGAGCGGAGTGCGTGGTGTGCATGTTCATAGTCTATGGACCTAATATGAATCCATATATCACAAGCGCAGTTGTCGTCAGAACGAAGGGGCACAGCGCTCAGCTAACAGTTCATGGCCCTGCCATTTAGGGATTGATAGGGTCTGAACACCAAGGTGAGCCAAATAATGAAGGGGCATAGCATTCAGGTAAGCATGTTGTTCACCATTAATTCCACAGCATTTTAGAGACATAATCATTGCTGTCCCCATTGGGGCTCACAATCTAGATTCCGTATCAGTATGTCTTTGGAGTGTGGGAGGAAGCCCACACAAACATGCAAACTCCTTGCAATTGTTGACCTTGGTGGGATTTGAACCCAGGATCTCAGTGCTGCAAGGCTGCAGTGTTAACCACTGAGCCATCATGCGTTATTCTCATCACTGGCACTATGGAAATAACTGAGAGCTACTCTGTTCTCGTAATCCCTATAGAAATGAGTAGGGGCTACAGAAAGGCTGTAGCTTGACTGCTCCACTCCACCTTCAGTGGTGTGTGCATAGATGGATTGTTCCTGTCTGAGCCATGAATGGCTAATACGGGAATAATCCTTTAAAGCGCACCTGTCAGCAGGATTGTGCTCAGTAAACTACATACACTGTCAGGAGGGCGACATTACACTGATTAATATGATACCTTGGTTGATGAAATGGGATCTATCTGGTGCTGTGCTTACATATTCATCTGTATGCTGTTATGACAGCTCACTAATCGTTCACTGACCTGCCTCCTATTTTACGTAATGCATCTAGTAGTGCGGGGCTAGGTAAAATAGGAGGCAGGTCAGTGAGCTGTGATAAGAGCATACAGATGAATAAGTAAGCAGAGCACCAGATAGAGCCCCCCACAGGCTGCCCCGGAGCACAGGTATATCATTATCTCCAAACTGAAAGTACAGATTACACAAGAACCACAGGATGGATTTCATCAACCAAGGTATCATATTAATCAGTGTCATATCGCCCACCTGACAGTGTATGTAGTTTACTGAGCACAATCCTGCTGATAGGTTCGCTTTAAAGCAACAGCCTGGGAACCAGTTGACAACGATTGTATATTGATTAACTTGTGTCTGCTAGTAGGGAATCTTTCCACACGTATCTTTCTATAGTCTGGGTGTTTGGAGCGTGCACTCTTTTTTTTTTTTTTTTGTTGACGGTTCCCATCTTGGGAGATACTTCTTGTCTAGCATTCTTGTGTGCACTACCATTGTAGACAGCTAGCAGATGTCAGCTCAGCAGCCATTGTTTTCTGCGAGTTATTATCCTATTGTTGGATAATTGTGTGCAAAAAAACAAACATTTGTTACAAGCAAAATAATGAAACACACATTGATGTAATCATGTAAAATATCAGATATCCACGTTACACTATATGTTGTGATTTGTTAATCATGTCATTTTTCTTTTCAGGTCCAAAGCTAAAAATGGTAAGAAGATTAGTGCTCAGCAGAAGATGGGTGCAGATTCCTCTGACGAGGACTTTGATAAGAGAGGATCTAGGCGGCAGGCCACAGTAAATGTAAGCTACAAGGAAGATGAGGAAATGAAGACGGACTCTGATGACTTGTTGGAAGTATGTGGTGAAGACGTCCCACAACCAGAGGAAGATGAGTTTGAAACAATTGAAAGAGTAATGGACTCAAGATTTGGGCGAAAAGGAGGTAAAGTTTATGTAAAATATTCAGCTTATTTAGGGTTAATTAGCATCTTTATAGAATGCAGTATCCATGTTGTGTATTTTGGTTGAATATATTTGTCTCTGTAGATTACTCATTCTCTTTTAGCTTCTTATCGACTTGTTATTTTAGGCTGTGTGCCCACTATGCGTTTTCAAGCGTTTTGCCACGGAATTTCCGCAGCAAAAACGCTTGGTAATACTTGTCCCCTGGTCCCCAATGATAATCCGCATGTGCTGTGCACATGCTACGTAAATTTCCACTGCGGATTGTCATTGCGGAAAAATCCGCAGCATGTCCATTATTTCTGCGCATACGCGGCGTAATCGCCACCATTGACTTGCGTTGAATCGCTTAATAACCACATGAGTACATGTGCACATGCGGATATTAAGCAATTCAATGTGCGGATGGTACCTGGGTCTGGAGAAGAGGAGACTCTCCTCCAGACCCGGGTACCATAGTACCTATAGTTAAAGAATTTAAAATAAAAAAAAAAACATTATACTTGCCTTCCGATGGCCCCCTGTCTCCTCAGTGATGCGTCCTGGCTCCCCGGTGGCTCACGGTGGTGTAAAAGGACCTTCCATGACGTCATTTAGTCATGTGACAGGTCATGTGGCCGCTGACGTCGGCGGTCGCGTAACCTGTCACATGACTAAATGACTTCATGGAAGGTCCTTTTACACCACCGTGAGCCACCGGGGAGCCAGGACGCATAACTGAGGAGACGGGGGGCCATCGGAAGGTAAGTATAATTTTTTACCATTTTTATTCTTTTTTTTTTTTTTTTTAACTATTAACTTGGTCACACTATATAAATCCATGCCGGTTGCATGGATTTATATAGTGTGACCAAGTTGTCAAGCACTTTTCCAAGTGATGATAAAATCTCTTGGAAAAGCGCTTGATAACCCGCATGCAGAAATGCATGCAAAAACGCTTCACAAACGCTTATACCTGGCAGGAAAAATGCATTTAAAATCCGCATGCGTTTTTCCTGCCAGGGAGATGCAGAAAAAATCCGGAGCATTTCTGCTTCGTGGGCACTTAGTCTTAGTCCCTTCACGCCATGGCCATTTTCCCTCTTTTCCTCTTTCTTCCAAGAGCCATAACGTTTTTATTTTTCCGTCAATAGGGCTTGTTTTTTGCGGGAAAAGTTATACTTTTGAATTAGATCATTCATGTTATCATGTGATGCCCTTGAAATCAAAAAAAAAATTACAAGTTCATTTTAATTGTAAAAAAAAAAGTGAAATTTTATGTGTTTTTTTTATTTACTATGTTCATTGTATGTTAAAACTGACTTGATCATATGATTCTCCAGGTCAGGATGAGTACGCAGATACAAAACATGCACTGTTGTGTTTTCTTTTTTTTTTAAGTGGTGAAAAAAAATTCAGAAATTTGTTGTCACTTTCCGAGACCCGAAAACTCTTTCAATTTTCAGGATCTGGGGCTGGTTGGTGGTTTATTTTTTATGCCCTGAGCTGATGTTTTTATTGGTAGCATTTTGGGGTAGATACAATGTTTTGATTGACCCTTATTGTATTTTATTGCAATGTTGCGGTGGCCCAACAAGCATTCTGGCATTTTGATTTTTTTTTTATTCATTACGCTGTTTACTGATCGAATTAATTTTTTATATTTTGGTAGATCGGACTTTTACGAAAACAGTAGTACCAAATATGTGTATCTTTTTTTGTTTTATTTTTCATGGGGCAAAAGCGAGGTGATTTGAACTTTTGTGTTTTTTTTTATTTTATTTTGTACTGTATTTAATAGTCCCCTTAGGGGACTTGAAGCTGCGATCATCTGATTGCTTGTGCTATACATAGCAGTGGATTAGCACTGCTATGTATAGGGGAAATCATGATCTCTTATGAACTTTAGCTAAACGCTGGCTTTCACAGGAGAAATGCCAGGCACGGGAATCTTCAGCAGACACCCGGCTTTCATGACAACCCATCGGTGCCCTGCGATCACGTCACGGGCGCGCCGATGGACACTTGGAATGACGCACCCCACTGCCTGCGTGTGTTAAATGCCGCTACAGCTGTTGGAGGCATGTGGTGGCTGATTTAAATCAGCTGTCATGTGCCGGGAAAGATGTGGACTCTGGGTACTAGCCTCATGAAATTCAGGGAGCCAGCATATGACATACCAGCATGTCATATGTCGGTAAGGGGTTAAAGTAGCACTCCAGCAATGTTTTTATTACCTATAGATTCCTTTTTTTATCAAATGGTTCCTCTAATGCAGACTACATTTACTGTGATGCGTATTGTTTTCAGATGGGATGGCAGTTTATTACATTTACCCTGCCTCATGCTTGGGATAGATTTTTTCCTGTCAGCTCTCACAAGCAGGAGGCAGGGGAGACAGTCAAGGTGTGTCTCACTGGATACACTAATGTATTTTCACACCGCATTTACAGATATAGATCTGTAGTTTGAGTCAGAGTAGACGTAGATCTGTAACTATTGTATGGACTCACCTACTATATCACTGCTTTCTTGTATAGGGCAGAAATGTATACCTTCAGCTGCACAGAGGGATGAAAATGTTATGGTGTAATTCACAGGATACCAGAGTCTGTTAACCTGTCTATACAGAACATTTACTATAATGGTAGTCAGACTCGATCACATGACACAGCGCCCATAGTGAAAGGTTCAAAATGTAGAGATGTAACCAAGCTTGGAAGAAACTTGCACAATTAGAATATTGCTGCTGAATTCTTCTAAATGTTTCTGGAGTTCTCTGTAAAAGTTAATGGATGTATAGCTGTTATCAGTGCTGATTTATATATGCACATATTTTACTACAAGCCCAACTTATAGGAAATCTATGACGAGCTGATGTACAGCATGTTTGATGGCAAACATCTGCTCATGGGTCAGTATCACGGACCTGTATGCTGTCTCCAGGCTGCCATGCGCTGGCTTATAAAATCTTGTCTCTGCGAGGTGATGGTGTGAATAATAGACCCTGCTTCTTACAGTATTCATAATTTAATTGTGACTTGGTTAATGCTCAGACGTTTGTCCCCATTTGTTTGTCCATTGCTATATTGCATTAGGATAATGTATGTCACCATTTCTCATATATCTGCTTACCTGAATTATCCTTTCACTGTTTGATGCAATTTTATTCTGTAATTTTTGTGAGGTATCACAAACTCCAGTGCTGAGCACGTCTCCATTTCGGGACAAGCAGATAGTTGGTGCGGATTGATTTGCTAGATCTCTTCCATCAGAAAGGTGATTATTTAGTGGCCGTCTGATGAGACCTGCAAACTGTCTTACCTGCTGGCATCCACAGCTCCCCCTTTCATTAGCCAAACTGGCATCATGTCACTGTTGTGAAGTGACCCATGTGCAATATCATGCCACACAGGCTAATCAAAGGAATAGCCGCGGATGCAGGGAGATGGAAGGCGTCTCGCAGGGATCTTGTCCTAAGGCCACAGAATACTCATCTAGTCACTGGACTGGTGGGTCAGGCGAATTGATTTATACAAACTCTGCATGCAGCCCTTCAAAGTATCACCTGTGATCTATCAACCCTGTACCCCTCTGAGAGAAGACCCAGCATTGTGCAGACATGTAAATTGTCTTCTAATCTAGAAGTGTAACAATATTGTATATGTACTATGATTCGGTGCTATACTGATATTGATGATGTGGTTATGCATTGCTGCGCCTCTATTTCTTTTTTTCCTTTACAATTAAGTGCTCTGTATGCAAAATGTTAGTAATTGGATATTTCCCCATTGACAGTTACTGGTGGCACCACAACGATATATGCTATTGAAGCTGATGGTGATCCCAATGGTAATTTCGACAAGGCAAAGGAAGCTGGAGAGACACAGTATTTAATCAAATGGAAAGGTTGGTCCCACATCCATAATACTTGGGAGACCGAAGAAACGCTAAAGCAGCAGAATGTGAAAGGAATGAAGAAACTAGACAACTACAAGAAAAAGGAACAGGAAAAAAAAAGATGGTAATGGCCAAGTTCTGAAATAGTGACCTTCTAGGTTAACCTCTTCATGCCATGGCCATTTTCTGTGTTTTTGTTTTCTCCCCCCCCCTTCTTCCAAGAGCCAAAACTTTTTTATATTTCCGTCAATATGGCAGTGTAAGGGCTTGTTTTTTGCGGGACGAGTTGTACTTTTGAATTACACCATTGATTTTACCATATATCCTATTTTTTAATTTTTATTTATAGACTTGAAGCTGCAATCGTCTGTGCTACAGATATACATGGCAGTGCTGAAGCCTTGCTATCAGAAATCACCATCTCCTATGAACGAAGGTCACGGGCCGGCGTTCACAGGAGTATCGTAATGACAGGCAGACCCCTGGCTATCATGACAACCTGTCAGCGCCCCCTCCATAATGTAAAAGGGCTGCCAATGGGCTGGATTTTTGACTTGCTTCTGGCTGGCGCGTGTTAAATTCTGCTGTCGGAGAGTGACGCCAGGGATTTAACAGATTAACAGCCGCATGTGGATCTCTGATCCACCCACAGCTGTTAAAGGCACATGACAGCTGATTAAATGTACTCGCTTCTTAGACTGGCACCTTTTTTGGCAATGTTTGCTCTGTCTGCCGTTTGCTGATTGGCTGCAGCACTTACCCTTCCCCCAGACTACAGCGCCAGCATCGCTAGAAAGATGCAAATTTCTCTGATTTAAGTTTTATATTACAAATTTTCTTATTTTCACGAAGAAAAAAATGACCGATTACTATTTAAAACTTGTTTTTTTTTTTTTTAAATGCAGTCTCCAATCTAACTTTGTTTAAAAAAACTAAAACTGTGCTTTATACATCCTCCCCTGGTTCTGCGCTGTCTCCGCCACTGCTCCCGGTGTCTATTATTGTATGTATTGTAGTGATGACCTCACGCCGAGAATACTGCAGCTAGTCAGTGAGCTCAGGGGCTCTTGTCGTCTATCCGGGCAGAACTGCTGAGCTTGGCTATTAGAAGCAGCAATGTCGTCGTGATGTCGGCTATACCAGAAACTAGAGGCAGCAGAGGACTCATTGCTAGACCCAGGGAGAGTAAGAAAAGCACAATGTATTTTTAAAAACAAACTGCAGCCGGGGGAGAGGAGTTTTCTGAAGTCTTTCCTGCCATGAGCTGGAAGGAAATTTGGAGGGAACCTGTCAAGGGGATTTAGCCCTATAATGTATTAGAAGCGCTTTATCAGCCTCCTAATAGGTGAGAGAAAGGGATCACTGAACATCTTACTTATTGCTACAGTGTTTGTAAAGATTCCGGTTAATCACAGCGCAAGTTTGCTGGTGCACACAGCTGCGTGATTGACAATCCGGCATGAGCAGAAATAGGAGACGAGGGACTCTTCCTTCTCCTTCCTCCTCTCCCGTTAATCTACTTGTACGCTTAGTAAGATTATGACTTTTGGTCTTCTCACTTCGATTGCCTTTAGCAATTTTTTTTAGAGTCCTAATAAGTAGATTAAACTGTTTTGTCCTTTTACTTTTTGCAGGTTGAAAGCTGCTTCTCCAGAAGATATAGAGTATTATAACTGTCAGCAGGAACTTACTGATGACCTCCATAAACAGTATCAAATTGTGGAAAGAATCATTGGTCAGTATGGTGCCTATAGGCCTTATACAGTGCTTTTGGCATATATTTTGGTCTTATATGTATTGTGAACCAGGGGTGAAGTCATTACTGTGTGCAAATAAACACACACCGCATGCGGTGTTCTTGTTTTAACGGTAGTCTTCGTCAAATGCAGGGCTTCGGAGTCGTGGAGTCGGTATAAAATGGACCGACTCCTAAAATATATAATAAATTGGGTTCAGTGGTACAATGCATAATGTGCTCTAAATTTTTCCATAAGAATTTGGGAAAGTTCTGAAATGTCCTATAAATGTCAGTTCTGTTCCTGATCTAAGGATCTCGGCTTTTAGTTGAGATGAATCTGTGCTGCACTTTATGTACATGCTCAGTAGTGAGGCAGGGCTGTGGAGTCGGTGTCATGGAAATTGAGGAGTCGGAGGTTTGGCTTACCAACTCCACAGCCCTGGTCAGATGTATTCAACTGTATAGGTATAAAGTTATATATGTCTATGGCATACAGAGGTGTCCAGGAATTGATAGCCTAACCTTGAGTGCATTTATCTCTATTGCCCTATACTTGAGGCTTGCTGACCTGTGCACTCTTCAGGGGGCCTGTACCTACGTCATGCTACCTGTATTGGGCAGCAGTAAGGTGATTACCATTTCACTTACATGAAAGTTGGGATACAGTGGTGACCAAAAGTTTAGCATTTTTTTTTTAAAGTGTGATTACTTCTGTCTGGTTATTTTGATGCCATTTTCCTGGTGATTTTAGTGAACAAGATGCAAATGGTTGTCAGCTATAAGGACGAAAATTGTGTTTGCATTGTTTCATACCTTTATGTGTTTTCAACATTTGCTGGGCCAAATGTTTTGCATATTTTGTCATGCGTAGTCAAATTTTGCCTAAATTTTATATCATTTTTTATGTTTTTTTATTTATTATGTTTTTAGGTTAAAACATGACAAAGACAAAACCAAATGTGTCACCAGATGTCAGGAAGCTTATTATTTTGAGAGTGAAGTCAGGCAAAAGCCAAAACGAGGTAGCAATGAAATCCAACTGTTCTCAGAGTGAAGTGTCACGTATATTAAAGAAAGAAAAAGATGATTATGGAAAAGCTGACAAACCTAGAAGTGGATGACCACCGAAAACTTCCTCCAGAGTTGATCACATTATTAAGAAAGTCAGTATCTGATGTCCATAAAAGTGCTGTACAGATTTAACACAAAATGAACGGAGAATATGGGGTCAAACTGAGTCGCCAAATTGTGGTGCGATGGCTAAGAGCAGTAGGGTTGAATGCACGATTTCCAGACAAGAAGCCTTTCATCTCTGCAAAGAACTGGAAGGTCCGACTTGAGTTTGCCTAAGAACACAGCCAATGGAAAGAGACAGATTGGTCTAAGGAGTTGTGGTCTGATGAATCCAAGTTCAGTCTGTTTGGTAGTGATGGCAGCACTATATATACCTCCCAATTGGAAAACGTAATGATGTAAGATACCAAAAACCTACAGTGAAATATGGTGGCAATGTCATGATTTGGGGCTGCTTTTCTGCATCTGCCATTGGCCCTCTGCATAGAATTGATGGAAATATAAATGCTACCATTTTCAAGGATATACTGGAGAATTTAATGCTGCCACATGGTAAAACCAAAGTAGGATGGAGATTCCAGCAAGACAATGATCCTAAGCACACATCCAATTTAGTCAAAATTTGTTTCGCAAAGAAAAATGTTCGCTTGTTGCAGTGGCCAAGCCAATCACCTGATTTACACCCTATAGAGCACCTTTGGGGTGAGTTAGGGTGACAAGTTGGGGCCCGTACCCATAGCAATAAAGATGAATTGTTTGCAGATTTGCAAATGTAATACAGCAAGATCCCTCAAGATGTCTTGAATACCCGTGTGGCTTCAATGCCCCTTCGGTGTGGTGCAGTAATTAAAGGTTATGGTACAAAATACTAAGTTATGGCATTGTAACCAATGAATTACTCTCTATGTTGTGATCAATAAACAGTATATGCAAAACTTTTGGCAGTCAGTTTTCTTTAATTAAAAGACCATACCTATATTCAAAAGCATTTTGGTTAAAGTTAAGGTCTTGCATGATGACAACTTCATGCACTTTCAATTCATCACCAGGGAAATGGCAACACAACAACCAGACAGAGGTAATCACACTTTAAAAAAAAAAAGCAAAACTTTTGATCTCCACTGTATGTTCACATTCGTATTCAAAGCTCTGTTTGCAACTTAATTCGTAACTCCCATCAGATTTGATGGCAAGGAAAGCATATAACATGCATAACTTTTTCTGTCATATGGGAAACTACAATGCTTTCCGTGAAAAGTCCTTCAGACAAAAATACTGCCACCATCGCAGGTGCGAACTGAGCCATAAGCTTGCTAACTAATAGGTAGGATTGTCTGTCTTCTGTATCACTTTCTCTAGCAAATGTTGGTAAATGGTTTAAATGTCATTTTAGAGCTTAATTTTTCCTCATTTTAAAGTGCTGTGGAATATGTTGAAGTGCTATAAAGTGTAGTAAAAGTATATTTAACCCTTCCTTTTGTGAGCATCAGTAATCATTGCTTTCATTGTTCTTCAATAAAATGTCTAGATGTTTTGAGCTCACGGTATATTTATTTTTCTTCCAGCTCATTCCAATCAGAAATCCGCGGCAGGATACCCAGATTATTTTTGCAAGTGGCAGGGGCTTCCATATTCAGAGTGCAGTTGGGAAGATGGTGCGCTTATTGCGAAAAAATTTCAGGCACACATCGATGAATACTTCAGTAGAAATCAGTCCAAAACCATTCCTTTTAAGGAATGCAAGGTAAGAGTTAATAGATGCAGAGGAGGTAATTGATCATTCTTTTACACCAGAAAACTGTTTTTATGCCAGGGTTGTCACTTCTCAAAAAGTGGCTGGGACTAACTGGAAGGGCAGAGCCAATCGCAGCCTGGCTAACTCGCAATAATATATTCTCTGCCACGCGTTCACCCCGCCTCGCAGACTTGCATTCGCTCAATGTTTTCAATGTTACAGGGCTTGTTTAGTCTATAATAGTTTGTCTGAGAATAAATAGCCATAAGCTGCTTTCTTCCAAAGACAGTGCCACCCCTGTGCACAGGTTGTATGTGGTATTGCAGCCCTGCCTCGTTCACATCAAAGGAGCCGAGCTGCAATACCAGACAGTACAAATAAAAATTAGCTGCTCTGCTTTTAGATGAAACCAGCCATGATTTAATCATTCTGTACAACTCTTAACACTAGAACTACTGATGGAGTCATTTTGACTCCTTTTGTTTTTTATTTCTCTTCTGTGACTACATTTTTCAGAATTCCGGCTTGAAACTCTGTGACTTTTCCTCAAATATGATGTGAAAAAAGATTTTGTGAGAATAAATAATTTTGGTGAAAAATTTGCGCGTTTTTTTCAAAATTTACCAAGAACTACTGAAGGGAGTCATTTTGACTCCCTACTATATTTTGAGGTCCTTTTGTCACTAAATGTTGCTATAAAGTTTTGTGCATAATTTTTTCACTCTGTCTTATTTACCCTGATGTTCATATAGATGTAGTTCAATTTACATGTCAACTTTTCACATTTTCCTTGTGTTTTACCTGCTTGTATTACTGTGTAATGCTGAACAAACTCTATCTGATGAGGAGCTAGATGCATTCATTGCGATATTCTATGCTCGTGGAATATCTGGCACGAACCGTCACTCGATTAGCAGTATTTGGTGTAATGACTGGGGAATACCGTTTTGCAAAGCGACAATGTCTAGGGACCGCTTTTTTGAAATTATGAGGTTTCTCAGATTTGATGAGAAATCTACTCGATCGGAGAGACTGCAAACGGACAAGTTTGCTCTATTTTCTACTGTGTGGGACAGGTTTATTGAAAATTGTATTGCGTGTTACAAACCTGGCCCATACATAATGGTGGATGAGCAACTTTTCCCAAGCAAAACTAGGTGTCCATTCACGCAGTACATGCCTTCCAAACCAGATAAATATGGCCACAAATATTGGCTAGCTGTTGATAAGAGGAGCAAATATCTGGCAAATGGCTTCCCTTATCTAGGCAAAGATGACACACGCCGTGCTGAGGACCGTTTAGCTGACCATGTGGTAATGAAGTTATTGGACCCGTTTTTGAAAAAAGGTCGCAATGTTACAACCGATAATTATTTTACTTCAGTAAAATTAGCTAAACAGCTAAAAAGCAAAGGAACAACCATCGTGGGAACACTGAACAAGATAAGGCGAGAAGTGCCTAAAGAAATAAAATCCATGAAAGAGGAATTGTACAACACTAAAGTGTTTAGAAATGAAGACAATTTTACACTTACAGTATATCAAGGAAAGCCCAACAAAAATGTTGTCATTTTGAGTTCCGTCCATCCAGATGTTGTTGTTGCGTCTGATTCCGCTAAAAAAACTCCAGAAACGGTAAAGTTTTACAATGAAACAAAATATGGAGTAGATGTAGTGGATCAGATGGCACGAAAATATACCACACGAACATGCACAAGGAGATGGCCTGTTCATGCATTTGAAAATGCCTTAGACTTTGCGGGTATAAATGCATGGATAATATTCAAGGAGATTACCCACCAAAAAATGTCACGCAAGGCATTTTTGCAAACGCTTGTGAGAGAGTTGAGTGGTCCTTATGTCACAGATAGGGAAAAGGGTTCCACGTCCCAAGTTTCTACATGCTCAGAAGTGATGGTTTAAACAAAATTTTGCCAGATCAAAGAAAAGTGCAAGAAAAATAGATCTGTCGGAAATTGTAAGACTTGTGGTAAGTCTTTGTGTGGGCAATGTACTGCCATAAATCAAAGGCAATGCCTAAAATGCGAAACACCAAATGTTTAGAAGGTGAATTCTGCGCCATATTTTCATTTTTATGCTCCTCCACCTACATTTTCTCTGCTTTTTGTTCTTCAGTTGTTGTTTATATGTGTGCACTTGAATAAAAAAAAATGTTTGAAAAACGTCTATTATAATTATTGTTATTTTCTGTAGAAAAATAAGAAAAGCAGAAAAAAAACAATCAAAAGCATTACTGTTGGATCTCACAATAATAATACATTACAAAAAATATAATTATTAATAAATAACCACAAATGAAACTCTAAAAATAAACGAAAACAAGCAAGGAGTCAAAATGACTCCTTTCAGTAGTTCTAGGCGGGGTCACGAGTCCAGTAGTCCTAGTGTTAAGAAAGGAACAAGACTTTGATAACTTTGTCCATTGCAGAAATATCTGAGAGGAAGATTCTTGTTAAACCAGGCTGCCTCCAAGTGGGATGGCTGTTTTTTTGAAAGCCGATCATGCATATCAGCTTGGTTTTATCCATAGGGCTACAAATCAGTAGTACCATTAACTCACTAGACTAAACCAGCGCAGGTCTGCTTTAATTTCCTGACAAAGAGAAATGGAGAATTGGGCTGACCTGAAGTGATCGACCCATGTGGCTGATCAATGTCATACACTTGTAGGTTAGAAAAACTCCAACATGACAGATCACATTTTTAGCAGACAGTACTGTCTACACCAGCCTTCACTAATGGTGGTTTGCAAATAATCGGCCATTGTACCTCCTTAAATATGCTTAGACAACCTTTATTTCTTGCTCCAAAGTATGGAAAGTATTCCCTTTTTTTTTTTTTTAATGTTTTTTTTTCCATCTATCAGTATTTTTAACATCATAAAGGTTTTTCCCCATGAGGACAACGCCTGCTTATATGTATTACTAGAGCATATTTCTGTCATACAGTGAGTTTCCTCAACTCTGGCACGTTCACCTTTCTGACTGGCTGTACTTTTCTCCCTCAAAATTGGGCAACAATCTCCAGGAGTTGCATGCAATGAGAAATTTTCAGATGAGCAGATTCTTGTCTAATTGATTTTCACTTTTTTTTTTTTTATTCCATTAAATGGGTTGCCCCCTTTCAGAAAAGATTCCGGCCCCAGCTGCAGTTTGTTAAAAAATATCAAGCCACATTGTACTCTTTTTCTCCTGGTCCACCAATGAGTGTCTGCTCCTCCTGGTGTCTAACATTGGCTGCGGCACTGATGTCATGTTGACAGTGCAGCAACCAATCAGTGAACTCAGCAGCACTGCCAGTGTAGATGGATCGCTCACTGATTGGCTGCCGGGCTGTTGATTTGACGTCGCAGCTCAACTGAGGACTCGGAGAAAGCAATAAAAGCGCGGTTTATTTTTTTAACTAACCACAGCCGATGTGGAACATTATTTGAAAGGGAACAACCCCTTTAACTTTGCACAGGCATACAATGTAAAACCTCTGCACAGGTGGGAATTACAAAGTGGGAAGTATATATTCCAAATATATTATGCACCATATTTCTCTTCCATTTTTAGACATCAGTAGTATTAGTATCTATGTAATTACACTGGTCACCATATGTTAATGTGCGCTACATTGTATGAAACAGGTGTAATATTTGTCATAGGTTTTAAAACTGAGGCCGAGGTTCGTGGCTCTGAAGAAGCAGCCACCCTACATTGGAAGGACTGATACACTGGAGCTAAGGGACTATCAGTTAAATGGCCTAAACTGGCTGGCACACTCATGGTGCAAGTAAGTGCTGCTTTATTCTTTGCTAGTTGTTTACATTTATTTCTTGGATGCAAATTATATTACCACTACTTTAAAGGGATTGTGCCATGAAAGTCGCTTATTAGCTAATCACAGGCTAGGTGACAAACCTGTAATCAGCAGGGACCAGTGGCCTACTGCGAATAGCAGCACCCTTGTAAGTTGGGAAGCACACTGCTGAACGACCCTGTACTCCCCCTTCCTGTGTCACAACATGAAGGGCATCTGCAACCTCAGAATACAGATATAGTTGAAGCCGATGGTGGAACAGGTAGAAGTTTGCTCTCTGCTCCACTATTCAGCCACGCATCTAAGTCTTTATTCAGCAGGTACGGTGATGTCACAAGATTGCGCTTGTTGCACATACAGGAGCAAAGCTAGGTAGATGAATAGGTTTTTTTTTCTTCATTTTAGTAATTGTGGTCAGGGCTGTGGAGTCGGTAAGCCAAACCTCAGACTCCTCAATTTCCCAGACTCCACAACTGCAACTCCACAGCCCTGCCTCACTACTGAGCATGTACATAAAGTGCAGCACAGATTCATCTCAACTAAAAGCCGAGATCCTTAGATCAGGAACAGAACAGACATTTATAGGACATTTCAGAACTTTCCCAAATTCTTATGAAAACATTTACAGCACATCTTGCATTGTACTAATGAGCCCAATTTATTGTATATTTTAGGAGTCGGCCCATTTTATACCGACTCTCAACTCCATCAAAACGAACACAGACTCCACGATTCCGACTCCACAGCCCTGATTGTGGTGCCATCATGCTGTCGATAGGGGGAGGAGGCGCGTATATTGTGTGTGGGTTAATGTACTGTGGCGTTATACTGTGTGGGGTGCATCATAGTGTGTGTGTGGTAGAACTATGCGAACATCATACTATGCGCACTTTGGGGGCATTATACTGTATTGAGTGGAACTATGGGGGTATGATTCTGTGCATGGGGACCATTTTGGGAAGTATCACATTCCTTTCATGGCCTCTAGAGTATCGTAGTGGGTGAGAACACTAAAGTGCTTCAATAGGGGAAAAATTGCTGCGCAAGTGCTTCAATACATGTCCCTTCCCAGGGGAGATTGGGAGGTGTGCCTTTCTGGGACTACACCACCTATGCTATGCAGAATGACACCACTAAAAATATATAAAACATACTTTTTTGGGTGGGGGAGGAGGGAACTCTTTTGGGGGAACCACGGTGTAAAGGGAAACAATTAGGACTTTTGCTTTGGGGTCTCATGATTTCTATGTACACTCCTGGAGGGCAACTGACTGTTGTCCCCCTTCTCACCCTTGTGGATATGTGATAAATGTCCCTTGTTTTGATGCCTCCGGCCTCACTTTTCTGCTGGATGTCATTTTGCTTTTTGCTATATGTTAGCTCACATTAACCTCTAAAATGTACTGTAACTGCAACTGTGCTTCTGCCGGGCTGCAGAAATAATTGAAATTGTGCATTTTTTTTCTACAGAGGAAACAGTTGCATCTTGGCAGATGAAATGGGATTAGGAAAAACCATTCAGACCATTTCTTTCTTAAATTATTTGTTCCATGAACATCAGCTTTATGGGCCATTTTTGATTGTGGTTCCCCTTTCTACTTTAACCTCCTGGCAAAGAGAAATCCAGAATTGGGCGCCCTTAATGAACGCTGTGGTGTACTTGGGGGACATTAATAGTAGAAATGTGGTAAGTTGAAGTTATATTGGTATTCTTTTTATTTATGTCCAAGATTTCTCACAAGGAAAATTAATTGTGCATTAACGTGTACAGCTTTTGCTTAATTTTTAGATTGTTTCCAGAGCCAATCTATTGGAAAAAGTGTTAATGAAGCCTGTAGTACCAGGCATAGAGAAAGGAAAAGGGACCCTTTTTCCTAATTCTGGGCAACCCTTTAAAGGGGTCATTACTGGATCTCAAAATTGATCACCTATCCGTAGCATAAAAAAATCAGTGTTAGGCTGTGTGCCCACGTAGCGTTTTTCAAGCGTTTTTGATGCGGAATTTCCGCAGCGGAAACACTTGTAAAACGCTTGGTAACCCGCACCCCATGGTCCCCAATGGGATTCCGCAAGTTCTATGCACATGTTGCGGATTTTTCCGCAGCGTTTATGCCGCGTTCAAAAATCCGCAGCATGTCATTTAATTTTGCGTTTCCGCAAGCGGAATTGCCTTAGTCCAATGCATAAAAAACGCAAGGCAATTCCGCATGTGGAAAACGCGTGATAAATGCGCGATAAACGCGTGCGGAATTCCGCATGCGTTTTTCCGGGAGAGGACTTGCATTTATGCAGCAGAAATTTTCTGCTTCATAAATGCAACGTGGGCACATAGCCTTAGATTTGCACGCTCTTCTTCTGCGTCCCCACTGATCAGCTGGTCAAAAAGGGGCTTCAGTGGGACTATGCTGCACAACCGCCTCTATTAAGTAGTCGGGCGTCAATATAGCAAATTGACATTGATTAGCATCACAACCCCTTTAGACAGCTAATGAGCGGGGGGTTGCCGAGTGCCTGAACCACCCCCCACCTATCAACACTTGTTTAATTTATCGGTACAGCTCAGCGGGGTTTTGCAGCGTTTAGTTTATTTTATGATCTGTACAGTAGATGCGCAATATACCAGTGGGCAAACCCCTATAAGATTGTCTGTCTCTTCTGCTCTGGTTCATGTTGCCTAAACCAGATTTCTTTGTTTCAGATCCGGACACATGAGTGGATGCACCTACAAACAAAGCGATTGAAGTTCAATGTTGTATTAACCACATATGAAATTTTACTTAAGGACAAAGTAAGTGTAACATTCTAGCAAAAGCTTTACCCCCTTTTTTAGCATGTGGCATAACCAGTGATCTAAGTGTTAAGGCATGCATCTGAAAATTGCCGAGGATATTCTTGCATTGTTTTACTCTCTCCAGATGAAGCAGATTATGTGATTATTATTTTATTAGGGTAAAAATGTAGGGATTGTTACCATGTACAGTAGTCAGTATTGTGTGAATCAGATGGCTGAGCCATTTTAACCTATATACAATATGGTAACAATATTTGTTCCAGTATTGGAGCCATTTTATTTATTTTGAAAGAAAAGCTGTGACTTTTTATTGGCGTATTAGTTAGCATATCATCGCCATAATAGATGATTGGCCTTTGATGTTATCTTGTTGGCTGCCAGGAGACTACATGCCCAGATATACAGTGCCTACAAGTAGTTTTCAACCCCCTGCAGATTTAGCTGGTTGACACATGCGGAATTAACTTGGCATTGTGACATTTGTACTGTAGATCAGCCTGGAAGTGGGAAATGCACTGCAGCAAATTTTGTTTTTGTTTTTTTTTAAAACGTTAAAAGTTAATTCAGCGTGTCATTTATTATTCAACCCCTCAAACCACAAGAATTCTGTTTGGTCCCCCTAAAGTATTAAGAAGTAGTTCAGGCACCAAGACTAATGAGCTTCACATGTGTGGATTAAAGATCTCTTTTGCCAGCCTTTTCTGACTATTTAAGACCCTCCCCAAACTTGTGAACAGCACTCAGACATGGTCAACATGGGAAAGACAAAGGAGCATTCCAAGGCTTTCAGAGACAAGATCGTGGAGGGTCACAAGGCTGGCAAGGGGTACAAAACCCTTTCCAAGGAGTTGGGCCTACCTGTCTCCACTGTTGGGAGCATCATCCGTAAGTGGAAGGCTTATGGAACTACTGTTAGCCTTCCACGGCCTGGACAGCCTTTGAAAGTGTCCTCCCGTGCCGAGGCCAGGCTTGTCCGAAGAGTCAAGGCTAACCCAAGGACAACAAGGAAGGAGCTCCGGGAAGATCTCATGGCAGTGGGGACATTGGTTTCAGTCAATACCATAAGTAACGTACTCCACCGCAATGGTCTCCGCTCCAGACGAGCCTGTATGGTACCTTTACTTTCAAAGCGTCATGTCAAGGCTCGTCTACAGTTTGCTCATGATCACTTGGAGGACTCTGAGACAGACTGGTTCAAGGTTCTATGGTCTGATGAGACCAAGATCGAGATCTTTGGTGCCAACCACACACGTGACGTTTGGAGACTGGATGGCACTGCATACGACCCCAAGAATACCATCCCTACAGTCAAGCATGGTGGTGGCAGCATCATGCTGTGGGGCTGTTTCTCAGCCAAGGGGCCTGGCCATCTGGTCCGCATCCATGGGAAGATGGATAGCACGGCCTACCTGGAGATTTTGGCCAAGAACCTCCGCTCCTCCATCAAGGATCTTAAGATGGGTCGTAATTTCATCTTCCAACAAGACAACGACCCAATGCACACAGCCAAGAAAACCAAGGCCTGGTTCAAGAGGGAAAAAGTCAAGGTGTTGGAGTGGCCTAGTCAGTCTCCTGACCTTAACCCAATTGAAAACTTGTGGAAGGAGCTCAAGAATAAAGTCCACATGAGACACCCAAAGAACCTAGATAACTTGGAGAAGATCTGCATGGAGGAGTGGGCCAAGATAACTCCACAGACCTGTGCCGGCCTGATCAGGTCTTATAAAAGACGATTATTAGCTGTAATTGCAAACAAGGGTTATTCCACAAAATATTAAACATAGGGGTTGTATAATAATTGACCCACACTTTTATGTTTAAAATTTAATAAAATTCAACTGAGCAACATAACTTTTTGGTTTGTAAGATTTATGCTTCTGTTCATAAAACCTACTCTCGTTTGCAGTTTGAAGGCTCTAACTTATTTGCATCTTATCAAACCAGCTAAATCTGCAGGGGGTTGAATACTACTTGTAGGCACTGTATGTGAACACCCAAAGATTGCATCCACTTTGGCATTGATATGAGACATTCCCTTTTGCCCTTCTTTAAGGATTATTCTCAGGTTCATTTTTGTTTTAAATTGCAAAATGCTTGTGAAATCAAGCAACTTTGTCATTTACTTTTTATTAGATACTATTAACTGAGTTGTTGGTTTTCTTTTCCCTAGTCTTTCCTAGGTGGTGTTAACTGGTCTTTCGTAGGTGTTGATGAGGCTCATCGGCTAAAAAATGATGATTCTCTGCTGTACAAGACCCTGATAGACTTCAAGTCAAATCATCGTCTCCTCATCACTGGAACGCCTTTGCAGAACTCCCTGAAAGAATTATGGTCCTTGCTTCACTTCATTATGCCAGAAAAGTAAGAAATTCAGATATGAAAGCATTAATACCTAGCAATAGGTATTGGGCCGGTTTTACACATCCGTGTTTCGTGGTCCGAATACGATTCACAGACTGGCCACGAGTGCCTCCTGACCAGAACTCATTAGCCTTATAGGCATATATCAGGCTGTCAAGTTCGGGTGAGGAAAACCGTGACCGATTGTTACTCGGACCGCGAAGCCTTAGAGATGTTGTATTCCATGTAAGATTGTGTTTTACACACCTGTTTTTAATATTATGACCCCTTATGTCTTGTGGCTTCTGCAATTTGTAGAACTACAATTTGTTCCATAGAGCTTACTAAACAAAAGATTTTGTATTATTTATTAGGTTCTCTTCTTGGGAGCACTTTGAGGAGGAGCATGGTAAAGGCAGAGAATATGGCTATGCCAGTCTTCACAAAGAACTTGAGCCATTCCTTCTAAGAAGAGTAAAGAAAGATGTGGAGAAATCTTTACCAGCTAAAGTAGAACAAATTTTAAGAGTAGAGATGAGTGCTCTGCAGAAACAGTACTATAAGTAAGTATACATGCTGTGGGTTGTGCAAAAAAACGTCTGAACATAAACTTATGAATGCAATTTTGGACCACAATAAGTATTAATAATAAAATTATTTTATATTGGGTTTGTGTAAGACCCTAGTAGTCCTTACTAGCCTTTACTAGCCCTGTGCTTCTAGGCAGGAAAATTGCATGTTATTCGGCATCCAATAGTTATGACAAGAGTTTATCTTATGCTGCCTTGTATGGTTATATTTTCACATGGCGTTATAACGAGCCCTCATTGAGCTATGTGAATTCCTTATCCAGAATACATTTAATACTGATCTTCAATATGTTTGTGTATATGAGCTCTTTAGTCATTATTATTTCTGTGCTTTCTTTAGGTGGATCTTAACACGGAATTACAAGGCCTTGAGCAAAGGCTCGAAAGGAAGTACCTCAGGGTTTTTAAACATCATGATGGAGCTTAAAAAGTGTTGTAACCATTGCTACCTCATTAAGCCTCCAGAAGATAATGAATTTTACAACAGGCAAGAAGCTTTGCAGGTAAGACATGCTGACCCTTCATTCAAAAGTACTACAGCAATAAAATCCTATGTTTCAGGCTGAAGGCGAACATTGTGGATGTGATGTAGGTTTTGCTGCAATTTTCAAAAACCATCGCAATCCCAATGAGTTTTTTGCTTCGTCTCTGAAAAGCGTAGCAAAAAAGCAGGACTACTGTGATGTACATTTGTGCTCAAAAGTTTACATACCCCGGCAGAATTTTACCTTTCTAGGCCTTATTTCAGAGAATATGAATGATAACAAAAAAACTTTTTCTCCACTTATGGTTATTGGTTGGATGAAGCCATTTATTGTCAAACTACTGTGTTTTCTCTTTTTAAATCTTAATGACAACCAAAAACATCCAAATGACCCTGATCAAAAGTTCACATACCCTGGTGATTTTGGCCTTATAACATGCACAGAATTTGACACAAATGGGTTTGAATGGCTACTAAAGGTAACATCCTCACCTGTGACCTGTTTGCTTGTAAGCAGTGTGTGCATAAAAGCGGAGTGAGTTTCTGGGATCCAGACAGACTCTTGCAACTTTCCTCCAGCCACTGACATTTCTGCATTGAGAGTCATGGGGAAAGCAAAAGAATTGTCAACGGTTCTACGGGAAAAGGTAGTTGAACTGTATAACATGGGAAAGGGATACAAAAAATATCCAAGGAATTGATAATGCCAGTCAGCAGTGTTCAAACTGTGATTAACAAATGGAAAATCAGGTGCTCTGTAAAAACCAAACCACGGTCAGGTAGACCAACAAAAATTTCGGCCACAGCTGCCAGGAAAATTGTTCAGGATGCAAAGAAAAACCCACAAATGACATCAGCTGAAATTCAGGACTCTCTGAAAACTAGCATTGTAGCTGCTTCAAGATGCACAATAAGGAGGCACTTGAAGAAAAAATGGGCTGCATGGTCGAGTCACCAGAAGAAAGCCATTACTGTGCAAATGCCACAAAGTATCTCACCTACAATACGCCAAATGGAACAGAGACAAGCCTCAAAACTTCTGGAACAAGGTAATTTGGAGTGATGAGACCAAAATTGAACTTTTTGGCTACAACCATAACCGTTACATTTGGAGAGAGGTCAACAAGACCTATAATGAAAGAAACACCATTCCTACAGTAAAGCACGGAAGTGGATCGCTGATGTTTTGTGCATGTGTGAGCTACAAAGGCACAGGAAACTTGGTAAAAGTTGAAGGAAAGATGAATGCAGCATTTTTTTCTCATTAATTACTGGAGGCAAATTTGCACTCATCAGCCCGGAAGCTGCGCATGGGACGTACTTGGACGTTCCAACATAACAACGATCCAAAACACAAGGCCAAGTCGACCTGTCTGCTACAGCAGACCAAAGTGAAGGTTCTGGAGTGGCTATCTCAGTCTGCTGACCTCAATATCATTGAGCCACACTGGGGAGATCTCAAGCGCGCAGTTCATGCTAGACAGCCCAGGAATTTACAGGAACTGGAGGCTTTTTGCCAAGAAGAATGGGCAGCTTTACCATCTGAGAAAATAAAGAACCTCATCCACAACTACCACAAAAGACTTCAAGCTGTCATTGATGTTAGAGGGGGCAATACACGGCATTAAGAACTGGGATATGTGAACTTTTGATCAGGGTCATTTGGATGTTTTTGGTTGTCATTAAGATTTAAAAAGAGAAAACACAGTAGTTTGACAATAAATTGCTTTACCCAACCAATAACCATGAGTGAAGAAAAAGTTTTTTTTATCATTCATATACTCTTAAGGCCAAGAAAGGAAAAATTCTGCCGGGGTATGTAAACTTTTGAGCACAACTGTATGCTGCCTAAAAATAACTTTGCATGAGAAAACTCTTGCACTGAAGGATAACTCCCAATCCCAAATTTACAAGCTACTATTCTAGAAAAGCATATGGAGGGGGGATAAATGGCTTCATGAAAGTGACGTCTTAAAGTAGTAGTCCACTCTGGAAATTTGAAACCCAAAAAAAAAGCTCTAGAATGCTTAAAAACTTGATTAGTGGGAGTCCGACCACTGAAACATTCACCGATCGGTTCATCATGACACTTTCATCCCCATTACAATGCTCGACCGCCGCTCAATTCACTCCCTTTAGGATTGCTGAGCGCAGCTCTCGGCTTTTTATGACAGTCTATAATTTTAAGCGTAAGGTTAATTTTAACATTGAGAGATAGAATATCCAGAAAAAATCAAGAAAATCACATTGTATAAATTTAGATACATTTATTTGCATTTTGCAGTGAGAAATAAGTATTTGATTCCTCTGGCAAATAACACTTAATACTTGGTGGCAAAACCCTTGTTGGCAAGCACAGCAGTCAGACGTTTTTTGTAGTTGATGAGGGTTACGCACATGTCAGGAGGAATTTTGGTCCACTCCTCTTTGCAGATCATCTCTAAATCATTCAGATTTTGAGGCTGTCGCTTGGCAACTCGGAGCTTTAACTCCATCCGTAAGTTTTCTATGGGATTAAGGTCTGGAGACTGGCTAGGCCACTCCATGACCTTAACTTCTTTACAGCCTGGGATGTATTAGTATGCACCAGGCTGTAACCCCCGATTCAGTGAGGGCTCCGGCGCTGAGCCCGCACTGAACCGGGCACATGTCAGCTGATTATTACATCTGACATGTGGCCACCCGCGGCTGTTAACATGTTAAATGCCGCTGTCAATCTCTGACAACGGCATTTAACAGCGCCACTCCGGAAGTGCATCACGCCGCCCATCGGTGACCCCGTCACGTGATCGCGGGTCACCGATGGGTGGTCATGACAACCCTGGGTCTGTAGCAGACTCCAGTGGTTGTCATGAGCTGATCGCTATGAGCGCCACCTAGTGGTCGGCGCTCATAGCACAGGAGCATTTATGCTGCATACAGGGGATCTACTCGTATGGAGACTATAGAAGCAAGCTAAAAGGGAAAAAAAAATGGTTTTAAAAATATTAAAGTTTAAATCACCCCCCTTCGCCCCATTCAAAATAAAATAATAAAAAAAAAAAAAACACATACACAGATTTGATATAGTCACGTTCAGAATCGCCCGATCTATCAATCTAAAAAAAGAATTAATCCGATCGGTAAACGGCGTAACGAGAAAAATTCTAAACGCCAGAATTGCGTATTTTGGTTGCCGCAAAATTGCAATAAAATGCAATAACGAACGATCAAAACATCGAATCTACCCCAAAATGGTATCATTAAAAACTTCAGCTCGGTGTGCAAAAAATAAGCCCTCACCCGGCCCCAGATACTGAAAAATGGAGACGCTACGGGTCTTGGAAAATGGCGCCTTTTTTAAAAAAAAAAAAAATTTTAAAGCTAACTTTGGAATTTTTTTTCACCACTTAAATAAAAAAGAACCTATACATGTTTGGTGTCAACAAACTCGTAATGACCTTGAGAATAATACTGGCAGGTCAGTTTTAGCATTCAGTGAACTTGGTAAAAAAAAAAAAAAAAAATCTGTGGTATTGCACTTTTTTTGCAATTTCACCGCACTTGGATTTTTTTCCCGTTTTCCCGTACACGATATGGTAAAACCAGTAATGTCATTCAAAAGTACAACTCGTCCCGCAAAAAATAAGCCCTCACACGGCCATATTGACCAAAAAATAAAAACGCTATGGCTCTGGGAACAAGGGGAGCAAAAAACGAAAATGCAAAAATGGAAAATCCCAGGGTTGCGAAGGGGTTAATGTGTTTCTTTTTGAGCCACTCCTTTGTTGCCTTAGCTGTATGTTTTGCGTCATTGTCTTGCTGGAAGACCCAGCCCCGGCCCATTTTTAATGTCCTGGCGGAGGGAAGGAGCTTGTCACTCAGTATTTTATTGTACACGGCTCCATCCATTCTTCCATTGATGCGGTGAAGTAGTCCTGTGCCCTTAGCAGAGAAAAACCCCCAAAACATAATGTTTCCACCTCCATGCTTGACAGTGGGGACGGTGTTCTTTGGGTCATAGGCAGCATTTCTCTTCCTCCAAACACGGCGAGTTGAGTTAATGCCAAAGAACTCAATTTTTGTCTCATCTGACCACAGCACCTTCTCCCAATAACTCATAGAATCATCCAGGTGTTCATTGGCAAACTTCAGACGGGTCTGCACATGTGCCTTCTTGAGCAGGGGGACCTTGCGGGCACTGCAGGATTTTAAACCTTTAAGGAGTAATGTGTTACCAATGGTTTTCTTGGTGACTGGGGTCCCAGCTACCTTGGGATCATTAACAAGTTCCCCCTGTGTAGTTTTAGGCTGATCTCTCACCTTCCTCATGATCAAGGATACCCCACGAGGTGAGATTTTGCATGGTGCTCCAGATGAATGTCGATTTGACATTCTTTTTGTATTTCTTCCATTTTCTTACTATTGCACCAACAGTTGTCTCCTCACCCAGCGTCTTACTTATGGTTTTGTAGCCCATTCCAGCTTTGTGCAGGTCAATGATCTTGTCCCTGACATCCTTAGAAAGCTCTTTGGTCTTGCCCATGTTGTTTAGGATTGAGTCTGTGGACAGGAGTATTTTATACAGGTGACTATGTAAGACAGCTGTCTTTAATGCAGGTAACGAGTTGATTAGGAGCGTCTAACTGGTCTGTAGGAGCCAGAACTCATAATGGTTTGTTGGGGATCAAATACTTATTTCTCACGGCAAAATGCAAAAAATGTATCTAATTTATACAATGTGATTTTTTTTTTTTTTTTTTTTTTTATCTAATCTCTCAATGTTAAAATTAATCTACCCTTAAAATTTATAGACTGTTCATGTCTTTGTCCTTGGGCAAACTTACAAAAACAGCAAGGGATCAAATAATTATTTCCTTCACTGTATAACTAGCACATCACCACTGCAGCCAGTCATAGTGTAGGGCATGTTTGTAAGACTTTATTTTAAGAAGTCTGGATGGTTTCAAGAAGCGGGTACTCATTGATCTGTCAGGAACGTAACCCTTCATACAGGAAATAAATCCTTACTTCCCGGCAGCCATTCTCCAGTTACTCAGGTGCTGTTGTCCAGAAGTGTAGATTATGCTTGTAATTACATGGTAAACAGCATCTGCCAATTTTAAAATACAGAATATAGCAAACTTGGTTTTGCTAATGTATTTAGTACTGTAGATGGCCATGCCAGTGTGTAGCTACAGCTAAGCAATGATGGAAACTGGATCATTATCGATTATTCATTTTTTTGTTCTGTTTTACTTTCTTTGCACTTAAGCACTTAATTCGGAGTAGCGGGAAACTAATTCTTCTGGACAAGTTGTTAGTACGTCTGAGAGAACGCGGTAACAGAGTCTTGATATTTTCTCAAATGGTTCGGATGCTGGACATCCTTGCAGATTATTTAAAGGCACGACAGTTTCCTTTCCAGGTAAGTTTCAGCGTTCAGTTTTATTAAGTTTGGAAAACTGTTTTTGCTTTACATATAAATTGTGATTGCTTAAACTTGTCATGTTCGTTTTTAGAGATTAGATGGATCCATCAAAGGAGAAATAAGAAAACAAGCATTGGACCATTTTAATGCTGAAGGATCGGAGGTGAGGATTTTGCTTTGTTTTGTTTTTTTTAAGTGATAATGAAATCTTTAGAATCATTGTTACCATATACACTCGAGTATAAACCGAGGTACCTAATTTTACCACAAAAAACTGGGAAAACTTGTTGAGTCGAGTATAAGCCTAGAGTAGGAATGCCGCAGCTACTGGTAAATTTCCCCATGCTGGTACGCATTATTCTCTCATACCCCAATCCTGGTCTGCATGGCTCCCCTCATACCCCAATCCTGGGATGCATGGCACCCCTCATACCCCAATCCTGGGATGCATGGCACCCCTCATACCCCAATCCTGGGCTGCATGGCACCCCTCATACCCCAATCCTGGTCTGCATGGCTCCCCTCATACCCCAATCCTGGGATGCATGGCACCCCTCATACCCCATTCCTGGGCTGCATGGCACCCCTCATACCCCATTCCTGGGCTGCATGGCACCCCTCATACCCCAATCCTGGGCTGCATGGCACCCCTCATACCCCAATCCTGGGCTGCATGGCACCCCTCATACCCCAATCCTGGGCTGCATGGCACCCCTCATACCCCAATCCTGGGCTGCATGGCACCCCTCATACCCCAATCCTGGGCTGCATGGCACCCCTCATACCCCAATCCTGGGCTGCATGGCACCCCTCATACCCCAATCCTGGGCTGCATGGCACCCCTCATACCCCAATCCTGGGCTGCATGGCACCCCTCATACCCCAATCCTGGGCTGCATGGCACCCCTCATACCCCAATCCTGGGCTGCATGGCACCCCTCATACCCCAATCCTGGGCTGCATGGCACCCCTCATACCCCAATCCTGGGCTGCATGGCACCCCTCATACCCCAATCCTGGGCTGCATGGCACCCCTCATACCCCAATCCTGGGCTGCATGGCACCCCTCATACCCCAATCCTGGGCTGCATGGCACCCCTCATACCCCAATCCTGGGCTGCATGGCACCCCTCATACCCCAATCCTGGGCTGCATGGCACCCCTCATACCCCAATCCTGGGCTGCATGGCACCCCTCATACCCCAATCCTGGGCTGCATGGCACCCCTCATACCCCAATCCTGGGCTGCATGGCACCCCTCATACCCCAATCCTGGGCTGCATGGCACCCCTCATACCCCAATCCTGGGCTGCATGGCACCCCTCATACCCCAATCCTGGGCTGCATGGCACCCCTCATACCCCAATCCTGGGCTGCATGGCACCCCTCATACCCCAATCCTGGGCTGCATGGCACCCCTCATACCCCAATCCTGGGCTGCATGGCACCCCTCATACCCCAATCCTGGGCTGCATGGCACCCCTCATACCCCAATCCTGGGCTGCATGGCACCCCTCATACCCCAATCCTGGGCTGCATGGCACCCCTCATACCCCAATCCTGGGCTGCATGGCACCCCTCATACCCCAATCCTGGGCTGCATGGCACCCCTCATACCCCAATCCTGGGCTGCATGGCACCCCTCATACCCCAATCCTGGGCTGCATGGCACCCCTCATACCCCAATCCTGGGCTGCATGGCACCCCTCATACCCCAATCCTGGGCTGCATGGCACCCCTCATACCCCAATCCTGGGCTGCATGGCACCCCTCATACCCCAATCCTGGGCTGCATGGCACCCCTCATACCCCACTCCTGGGCTGCATGGCACCCCTCATACCCCACTCCTGGGCTGCATGGCACCCCTCATACCCCACTCCTGGGCTGCATGGCACCCCTCATACCCCACTCCTGGGCTGCATGGCACCCCTCATACCCCACTCCTGGGCTGCATGGCACCCCTCATACCCCACTCCTGGGCTGCATGGCACCCCTCATACCCCACTCCTGGGCTGCATGGCACCCCTCATACCCCACTCCTGGGCTGCATGGCACCCCTCATACCCCACTCCTGGGCTGCATGGCACCCCTCATACCCCACTCCTGGGCTGCATGGCACCCCTCATACCCCACTCCTGGGCTGCATGGCACCCCTCATACCCCACTCCTGGGCTGCATGGCACCCCTCATACCCCACTCCTGGGCTGCATGGCACCCCTCATACCCCACTCCTGGGCTGCATGGCACCATCACTGCACACATAAAAAAATAAACACTTATACTCACCTTCCTTCCTCACCTCTGCTTCAGCGCTGCTTCCTGTTCTGCTGCAGCAGCTGATGTCAGCATCTGAGCAGCGCATGATGTCACTGCCATGCGCTCTCAGACGCTGATGTCAGCTGCTGCCAGCATATTCACTCTGTTCCACACCGGGGCTATGTGCGTGGAGAAGAGTGAATATGCATTCTCTTTAGTAGCGGGCACTGTCAGCTGGAGCCGCGGCTCAGCGCTTCTCTGTGCCTGCTATTAAAGAGAATGATTATTCATTCTTCTCCACGCCCATGGGAGTGGAGAAGAGGGAATATTCATGTCCCTTTAGCAGCGGGCACACGTGGTAGCTGCAGAAGCGGCTACTGTGTGTGCCCCTACTCCCCCCTCCCCCTCCCCACTATCCACCACCAGAATTTCTAGATACTAGAGTATATACCTGAGTATAAGCCGAGGGGGCTTTTTCAGCACAAAAAATGTGCTGAAAAACTCTTCTTATAATCAAGTATATAGGGTAAGTCTCTTCTCCCCCCCACCCTAATTTCTCATGCAGCATTGTTTCACTTCCATTCTGATTGCAAGAATAAAAGAAAATTACAAAAATACTTTATTTTTCTTTGCACAGGACTTTTGCTTTCTGCTCTCTACCCGTGCCGGTGGTCTTGGAATAAACCTTGCTTCAGCTGATACAGTAGTCATTTTTGATTCTGACTGGAATCCACAAAATGACCTTCAGGCCCAAGCAAGAGCTCATCGAATAGGACAAAAGAAACAGGTAATGTGTTTTTCTTTTTGGAATTCTGCTTGCAATACTTAGTTTACAGGCAGAGTGCCCCTAAATAGATGTACCTAGCCAGCAAAATCGTTTTTCTTACATACACACATCATGTAATGAAGAAAGCAGCACAATCCACATTTCTTGAAAATTAAAATTCTTTCATTGCATTTCCATTACAAAAAGGAGTGTGAAAAGATAGAAAAATCTGACTCATTAACACCATTAGTCAAAGTCCATGTTAAAGAATCATGGAAATTATTGAAAATCAAAACCAATCAAATGTGAATCATCTAACTATAATAAGTCCTATGTTGCACGTGTTACATTAGTCTTAATAACTAAAAGATAAATCATGTTTAAAGTTCATGCATTCATCTGGTGTTCAGCTTCAAAACCCAATAAGCCTCTCTTATTAACACTTGTCTCTATACCATAAAAATAAAAACATTAGTGTTTGGGCATTTTTCTTCTATATATGAAAAATACACTCCACAATTAATTTTTTTAATCATATTGTGCAGGCAATTTGTTTGATGTTACACTGTATCGAATGTAAAGCATGTATCACATGTTGCGTGTAACAATTGATAAATGTAACCGACAGCACATCGATAATCTTATTTTCAGCCCTAAAGGAAACTGTCTATTTGAGCCATTCTACAAGTCTTACCACCTAGTTATTGACCAGAAGTGTTATGGAGAGACAGAGCGCAGAATTCAGTCCTCCATTTTTAAACACTTAACATAACATAATATAGGAATTATAGAATATGTTGACTTCTTAACATTTTTTTTTTACGCTTCTTATGCAATATTTTCTTACACCTCCATTAAAGGGGGTGTCTGGTCTAAAATGATTCGTCTGTTGTCACTGTGTGTGACTGCAGACTTGTGAATCCCCCCAGCGCACGGTTTCTGAGCCAGGATCGGTATGTACTATACTTACTCCAGGGCAGAGCCCATCTAGTGAGTGTGGCCTTTCTCCTTCCACTACTATTGAGCAAGGCTATGCCTCATCCAATAGGTGCAGCCTCGCTCTATACAAGGAGGAGTCTGCTCCTCCCCTGCAGGTTACACCTGCCTACTGACAACCAAGTTATTCAGTTTAGCGTCACTAGGAGGCAGACATGGGTCTCGAGTTCCAGACCAGTTTCTTTAAAGGAGTATTCCCATCTCCAAGATCCTATCCCAATATGTTGTAGGTGTAATAATAGTAATATTAGCAAATACCTACAATTAGAAATGTAATATAGTATTTCTGGTTCACGATGTCTCTTTCCTCATGTGCAGGCATTGCAGGACCTTGGGTATCCATGGTTACGTCCACTGATAAAGTGACAGTTTTCTAGCTGCTAGCGGTCGTAACCGTAGACACCTAAGGTCCTGTATTGCCTGCACATGAGGTACCTGGCATAGCGAATCAAAAATACTATACTACATTTCTTATTGGGTGCATTTGCTAATATTATTATTATTACACCTACTACATATTGGGATAGGATCTTGGAGATGGGAATACCCCTTTAAATGCTGGTGTTACGGTGGAGAGTTGCTGCTCCGATGGCAGCAGTTAAACCCGCCTGCCAGCCATGTAGTACAGCCTAAACCCGCGCTGTATGGAGTCTGCTCAGCACCAGACGCCTGCTCCAGGCAGTGATGATGCATGTCCGCCACACGTAATGCAGTAGTCACCAAGGGATTAATGGAATCTTTTGGTGGGAAGTTTTGTTTACAATGTGGAGCAAAGTCCACACACACACTTACCAGATCCACTGTGTTTAGGTGAACATATATCGCTTGGTCACAAAAAGCTCTGTGGAGGAGGAAATTATTGAAAGGGCAAAGAAGAAGATGGTGCTGGATCACCTGGTAATTCAAAGAATGGACACCACTGGCAAGACTGTGTTACACACTGGATCAACACCATCTAGGTATGTCTGCGTGTAGTGAAATCTATTGTATTGGATTCATTTTCTTCTTTTTTTTTTTTTTTTTTTTCCCCCCTACAAGTATTCGCATTAACTAAATAATTCTTTATTTTCCACATTTAAGCTCCACACCGTTTAACAAAGAAGAGCTTGCTGCTATTTTAAAATTTGGTGCTGAAGAGCTTTTCAAGGAACCAGAAGGAGAAGAGGAAGAGCCTCAGGTATGTGTATACTAATAACGCTTATTCTCCTATGTTGTGTATCTTAGTCAGCTTTACCCATTAACAATCATCTATCGTTAACTCAAGGAAATGGATATTGATGAGATATTGAAGAGAGCAGAGACCCGTGAAAATGAAGGTGGACCGTTTACTGTAGGCGATGAATTACTTTCACAGTTTAAGGTACTTTCTGTAAATATAGTTTACCTCGCTAGCCATAATGCTACCTCTAAGGTTAGCGGACGTTAGGGATGACTTGGCATAATACCGGTTCTTCTTGCTTGTTAGAAAATCTCTCCATTTTTGTGGATATGTTTTCTTTTCCATGTAACAAGCTTATTTACTTGTTTTAAGGTTGCCAATTTTTCAACAATGGAAGAGGATGATATTGTGGAGCCTGATCGAAATACAAAATCCTGGGAAGACATTATACCCTCAGACCAGAGAAGAAGAATGGAGGAAGAAGAACGACAAAAGGAGCTTCAAGAAATCTATTTGCTTCCCAGGATGCGAAACTGTGCAAAGCAGGTGAAAATCTGATTTAAAGAATTAAGGACACCATTGAGGCATTTTATTTACGTAACCCTTTCACGCCATTGCTATTTTTAGTTGTCGTTTTTCCCTCCCCTTCTTCCAAGAGCCATAACTTTTTTTTTTTTTTTTAATTTCTCCATTAATATAGCCAAATGAGGGCTTGTTTTTTACGGGACAAGTTGTACTTCTAAATGACACCATTGATTTTACCTTATAGTGTACTGGAAAACAAGTGCGGTGAAATTGCAAAAAAAAGTGCAATTCCCCAATTGTTTTTTGGATTTTTTATTTACCATCTTCACTATATTGTAAAACTGACCTGGCAATATGCTTCCCCAGGTCAGTACGATTATACAGATACCAAAACATTTGTAGTTTATTTTTTATTTAATTGGTGGGAAAAAAAAAATCTCAAATTTGTATGAAAAAAGTTCTTGTGTTTGTCGTTATTTTCCGAGACCCGTAGAGTTTGTTTTTCGAGGTCCAGGGCCGTGTGAGGGCTGACGTTTTTATTGATACCATTTTGGGATAGATACGGTGTTTTGATCGCCTGTTAATGCATTCTATTGCAATGTTGCAGCGGCCCAAAAAAAAGTAATTCTGGCGTCTAGATATTTTTCTCATTATGCAGTTTACCGATTAGAATAATTTACTTTATATTTTGATATTTTCAATGGGTCAAAAGGGAGGTGATTTGATTTTTTTTTTTTTTTTTAATCTCATACTTTTAAAAACTTTTTTTTTACTTTATTTAAAAGAATTTGACGCTGCAATCATCCGATCACCTTTGCTATACATAGCTGTGCTTCAGCACTGCTATGTATAGCAGAAATCATGATCTCCTATTCACAGGAGATTTACTATAACAGGCACAGGGGTCGTCTGCATACCCCCAGCTCTCATGACAACCCATCAGTGACCCCCGCTCATGTGATGGGCACTGATGGGCGGCATTTGTGACACTCTTGCTGGCGTGTTAAATTCCACTGTCTGAGATTGACAGCGGGATTTAACTGGTTAATAACCGCAGGTGAAGCTCGGATCCACCTGTGGCTGTTAAAGGCACATGAAAGCTGATTAAATCAGCTGTCATGTGTGGGGAAAGATGCGGACTCAGTGCCGGAGCCCGCATCAAAGTCTGGGACTCGACATGTCATGTCATGAAAGGGTTATAAAGGGAATGTGCCATCCCCTAACATTGTTTTCAACAGTTGAAAAAATGTAAAGTATTAATATTTTAGTTTAAAAAAAATATATATATATTTTTTTAAATTTGTATAAAATATGAAAAATGTTGCGTTTTGATATTTTCCACTTTTAAATATTAAGGGGAGCTGCTGCTGAAATTTGACATAAAAAACAAGTGTAGTGCTAGCTCGCATTACTACTGCAGTAAAGGTGGGTGTGGTCTGCTCACATATGTCTGTCACTCCTCCCCTTCTGGGCGTTGGCAAAATGATAACAGAGAAAGAAGTTTAAGATCACAGGACCCGAAATGTTTTGTTGGTGACTGCAAAGTGATACTGAGACAAGGACCGTGTCTTAGAGGCTGACTGGCAGCACCAATTCTGTTAGTTGGTGCTGCTCGCTATAGCTCGGACTACATCATGCTCTGGGATTAGAGATGTGGACTGTATCACACACTGGGTCTCAATACAGGGCTCAGTGTAGTGTATTACACGTGATTCTTTAGAAACGCTTCTCTGAACCCTGTATCACACAAGATGGGATTAAATACACGGACTGTCATGCGCTGAAATTAGATAGAGTATATCACAGGATGGTATTAGATGCTGGCCTCAACGGAGTGTATCACACAGGACAGGAATAGATGCGTATCTTTGCATCACGTGCTGGGATTAAATACTGGAAGTGTATCACAAGCTGTGATTAGATATGCGTCTCTGCGGGCTGTATCACACATAATGGGATTAGACACGTGGCACTGCAGGCTGTATCACACACGAGGCGCAATACATATATAGCAGAGCTCGGTCAGTGTTTAGAGCACAGTAGCCTGATGATTACACTACTGTGCACTGAACGCTGCGGTGAGTGCAGATCTGCAGCCTGACATTGCATTACTAATCCTAAGCTACCGCGCTGTTCTCACCGCTGAAGGAAGTTTTCCATGCGCAGTGCTCTCTGCTCAGCGCAGGGCTGCAGCGACTTTTCCAGCATTGAGAACAGTGCGGTAGCCTAACAGTAGTATAATGTCAGGCTGCTGATCATTGCCCTGATGCTCACGGCACCCCGGCACCTCCGCTCATCACATCCTAGCTCCTATCACCGCTCGTGCTGAACACTGAGCAGTGATGGGGAAATTGTAGCTCACTGCTCAGCTGTGTGCTACAAAATAATGGCACCTGGCTCCCCCCCCCACAGCTGTGACCTGGACAGCCTAGGGAGCATGCCCAGTTCACAGCCGGAGGCAGCCACAGTGTAGATGTGGTCGGTCACCGAACACAGTTTCCTATGCCCAGGGTCTGCCATATTTGCGGTGTGTGTAAGTGTCGTGCTCAGACACTTATACTATGTTCACATATCCAGTAGTGATCTGTTAGAATGGATCCAGTAGCAATTCTTTGACAAAAAAGTTGTTCAGACACAACTTTAGTCTGGTATTTAAAAAAGTCTGCACTTCTATTTTGCAAACTATTTTTCATATTCTTCAATAAAGCTGTGACATGCATTTTTCTCTGCAGAGCTAGAGCTACCGATTTGTTTTTGTGGGCTATTGGGTTCTGTTTCAGAAGAAATATTTCTGAATTTTAGGCAAGCTTTAATGGAAGCGAAGGCAGGCGCAGTCGGAATAGAAGGTATTCGGCTTCTGATGACAGCGATTCAGGCTCTGATAGAAAACGACCCAAGAAACGCGGTCGACCAAGGACCATACCAAGGGAAATCATTAAAGGTTTTAGTGACGCTGAAATACGGAGGTAAGAGGCGATCTATGCAGCATGTGGATAGTAAAGCTGGTAGTAGACTTACCATTTCAATAGGCTCTGATGGTTGTAAAAATGTTTGAAACAATATTTATCATGTTTAGAGTCAACTTACAAATGCAGCGAGTATTGTTCTTACTTGTACGTTTCCTTAATGTACAAATTATAAATAAGATCTTACCAGCTTTACAATTTTGCAGCGCTCAGGTCTTACAAGCATTTTCTAATCTGTTTTTTGTTTTTGTTTTCATTCTAGATTTATTAAAAGTTACAAAAAATTTGGTGGACCTTTGGAAAGGTAATTTCTTTTTCCCATTGATTGAGTTTATGGGGCCTTTGCTGGGCATTGACATTAAACTGGCCATACAATGACAATAAACCTGGCTTATACAATGCAGGTCAGAATGGTGTCTAGTTATATTTTTTGCTTGATGTTTTTCATGTAATGCTAAAATTTTATTTATTGAAATGTGCTATAAATGTTTATCAATTGCTACCATTTACTTAACAATATTTTAAGATTGTTTCACATTTTGTATGAAAATCTTTTCTAGGTTAGATGCTATAGCTCGAGATGCAGAGTTAGTGGAGAAATCTGAAATTGATCTGCGTAGACTTGGAGAATTGGTGCACAATGGATGTATCAAGGCTCTTAAGGATAGTTCTGGCAGTGAAAGGACAGGTATGTGATGAGATGACGGTCTACTTAAAAACGGGTTTTAAGAAAAGGATTTTGCTATGTTCCTCTGATTAATTTTTTGCAAATGTGAATATAGACACTTGTTCCAATGCAGTTTATTTAAAAAAAGCAAAAAAAAAAACTATATATATAATTTTTTTTAAATAAACTGCGTTGGCACAAGTGTCTATATTCACATTTGCACAAGTGTCTATATTAACACACATATATATATAAGTCATACAGATGTGTGTATACATATATTATATGCACATAGCACTTTATTTCCATCTGATGGTGAAACTCGGTCAACACAGACATAGATTTACTACATGAGTCAAATCAGTGATAGGATTTTGGACAGTATATTCTGTCTGTGCATACATGTACTTCCAGCACAATATAAATAAAACTAGATACTATTATTCATTCTAACTGATTCATTTATATGAGATTTGGCCAACAATTAATTATTCGTCTCTGTACGTCAAAATCCTCGTGTTTCATAGTTGCATTGTATGGTTATGTATAAATGTTTTTAATTTTAATTAAGATATTTAATAAAGATTATTTAGGTAAAAATACTCCTTGGTATCCTTGACTTAATAGTTGGTGAACCTTATATAATGTATAAATAGAGATATAGATTTCTCTCTATCGCCAATCATGTTTTTATTTTCTTCTTTTTGTATAACTTTTATAATATAAGGTTGATTTTTAACCATTTCCCGGTGTAGCCATTTTATTTTTTATTTTTTTTTGTCCGTTTTTTCCTCCCCTTCTAAGAGCTATAATTTTTATGTCCACTTAGACGTTTGACAGCTTGGTTTTTGTGGGAAAAGCTGTACTTTTGAATGACACCATCCATTTTACCACATGGTGTAATGGAAAATGGGGATAAATAAAATTCCAAGTTCGGTGAAATTGTAAAAAAAAAAAAAAAAACGCAATTCTGACCACCTTTTTTGGGAATTGTTTTAATGACGTACATTGTGTGGATTAAAATGACTTGGTAATACGATTCTCCACCTCAGTAGGATTATGGCTATGCCAAATATGTTCAGTTTTTTTTTATTATTTTAGTCGTGAAAGAAAGAATCGGAACTTTAAAAAAGCAATCATGTCATATCTTTTACAAAATGGTATCAATAAAAACAACTTCTCGCCCTGCATAAAATAAGCCGTCACACAACTCCATCGGCCAAAAAATGAAAGTGTTACAGGTTTCTGAATATGGTGACAAGAAAACATTTTATTTTTCTGAATGTGGCAATACCGCATAAGTGTATTCTTATTATCTTTATTATTTGAACTTTTCTTTGTTTGATTTTTTTTTTTGTGGGGGGGGGGGGGGGGTTCAGATGATTTTTTTAAGACTTTTTTTTCTTTAACTTTTCATTATATTTATTAGTTCCCTAACTGCACTTGAACCTTGCAATTGTCTAATCAATTGTACTATGTACATCAATACCAAACTATTGCTGCATTATAGTAAAAATCAGTCTCCTTTGAAGCCTAGCCAAAGGCTGTGTTTCAAGGCAGCTCCGTATTGACAAGCAAAGAGGTGTTCATCAGACCCCCAGCTGTCTTAACAATCCATTGGCACCCCGCAATCATGTCATGGGTTCCCCGATGGGCGCATAGAATGACGTACCCCCATGAGTGCTTTTAAATCTGCTGTCAGTTGGACAGCTGCATTTAACAGGTTAATAATGCTGCACTCCACGCCACTTACTCACGGTTGTTAGAGGATGGTCCTGGTTGTAAACACACAGTGATCACCTGCCGAGTATGGGGAGGGCTCACCCCGTTAGCCCGCTGCTTACGCTCGCTACTAACTAGCACCGTACATGTACAGTGATGTCGGTAAGGGGTTAAATTATTGAAATGCTTGTAATATTGCATGTTTAATGTGGTTTATCAAATTGTTTTTCATCCAAGGTGGAAGGAGAGGAAAAATGAAAGGACCAACGTTCCGTATCTCAGGAGTCCAAGTTAATGCAAAGCTGGTCAGTTCTCATGAAGAAGAGCTGCTTCCATTGCATAAATCTATTCCGCCAGAACCCGACGATAGGAAAAGGTGTGTGCCATTTATCTCAGTGCGTTTATGGCATGGCTTAATTCTATAGCTATCAAACTAGGGGTGATCATAAAATACACAGGTGTCTGCAGAGGTGAACACTTAATTTCAAACCGCGTACCTGGAGTTTAGTCAAAGAGGAGCTGAATCTGCCCATCAGAGATGTGTTCGAGTACAGACCTCAGGGTCTCGTATCTCCTCAGTATTAAAGTATGACTAGGCTATTTCTCACATAACATTATCAGATTTTTAAATTCATTTCCATCTGCAGAAACCTTTTTATTTTTCTTTGCTTGGTCTTTATATTTTCTATGTAGTTTATGCTTTGTTTCTCTTCCTGATTGTTAGATATGTTATTCCATGCCACACAAAAGCAGCACACTTTGACATTGACTGGAAAAAAGAAGACGACTCAAATCTTTTAATTGGAATCTATGAATATGGGCATGGCAGCTGGGAAATGATAAAAATGGATCCTGACCTCAACTTAACACAAAAGGTAAAATGGATTGCTCTGTACAGTGCACATTGGTCTCTGGGCGAATACAGGAAGGAACTATATCCTCTCCAATTCCCTTTACATATTAACTAGAAGGAAGCAATGGCAGCCACAGGTAAATTGTACACCCCTCTTTATTTGTGGCTGGAAGTGGTGAACCATAAGGCATGCCTGGCCACCGTCATCTGATCCCTATTTATTAGCTAAACATTCTGTGAGGATACTCCTCTCACAAGAAGGATATATTCCAAATATTGCCAATCCACATATGGTATCAAATGAAATATGGCTGTTATTGAAGTATACAAGGTCCTCCAAAAAAGACACTTATCTTAGGGGACACACTGCATTATTCAGTTATGTAGCGCTTCATCAGAGACCTTATTTGTGGACCTGCAACTGGAGAGCGAGTTGTGTGATTCTCCGTTGTGGGAAAGCCAGTGGTCTCGCCTGGCACCCATAGTCCCATTCTCTGTTATCTTAGATTAATATGGTTAAAGAATTTTCTTGCCAGGACCCATTGTGGATATAATTAATTTCTAGTCAATGTTTTTAGTGTTTTTTTTTTGCCTTTTGAGCCTTTTATGATTTTTGACTGCTGAGGGCTCTTCATATTGGCTTTTCCTTTGCAGTCTCTTATGCCCTGATTCTAATACTTGTGGGCTTGTTCTTGATTTAATGCTTTTTCTGTTTTGTTTGCTGATCGACTTTTATTTGGCACTTAGGTTTCATAAATCTCCTATGTTGCAGTGTACGTTATTGATGTTTTTTAGTGGAGTCCCACCAAAGTGTTTTTATGACTTCACGTCATAAAACATTGGTGGGTTTTTAGATGCTTGGTTTCCTATAATTGAAGACTAAGACTTGTTTTCTCCCCATCATTTTTGCTGTTTTCATGAAGTGAATGTGTAAAGTGCAGGAAAATAAATTAAAATTACTTAAAGGGAAGGTGCCATGAAAAAAAAAAACATGTTTACTCTGTCGCATCATTTGGGGACACAGGACCATGGGTGTTATGCTGCTGTCCACTAGGAGGCGACACTATGCATAATCTGAAAAAGATTAATCGTGGCTCCTCCTCTGCAGTATACACCCCTGGACGGCATCAGCCTTCTCCAGTTTTTGCTTAGTGTCGCATAGGAGGCACACCTAAAACTTTCACTCCGTTTTTCACCGACGGGATTACAGATGAAGAAAAGTGGGTCTACTGCGAGACTCCCAGCATGGCTCCTTAATCGGCCCCTTATTATGGGGTGCACGGTTGAAGTTGAGATGGCTATTCCCCATGTCGCTCCTTCCCCAGCCCCTCGGGTGCTGGTTAGAAGTCGAGACCCACCTCCTTCCCCAATTCCTTTTGGTTTCTGGGTTGAGGTCGAGGCGAGGATATAGCCCCCTGATGGTGACAACAGCACCTCCCTAATTCTCCCCTGGGGGTATTAGGTTGAAACGCCTCAGGTAGGGCCTGAACAGGCAGCAGCTCCCAGCAGCCAGCATACTATGGCTGAATCCAGGGACCCCAGCCCTGCTGCGGGCTCTTGTCTGGATCGGGGGGAGCGCAGGCAGAACACAACAGAGGCACAGGCCTCCCTGCGCCCTGTTTCTGCGGCAGCACCAGCTCTACGGTGCCTTAGGGGGACTCTTCACAGGGCCCCCCTTCCGCTTATACCCCACCGCTATCCTGCCTTTAAATCCGGGGGGGGGGGGGGGGGGTTCCGGTTCAGATCTGGCCCCCTCCCGGACTTCCGCCGGCCTGCAGTCCCTTTGGGCATCAGGCATCTAATTTAGGCCGCGGCTTTTTAGCCGCCGCCCCCGGATGACAAATATGACACTACAGTGTCATAGAGGGGGCGGATCGAGACTGAAAGGGCGCGATTTCACACAGTTCTGCCGCCCTTTTCAGCTCTCCGCCCCCCTTCTTTCTTAACTTTACTCCAGTGGCCATTATCTGCTGCAGGATAAGGGAAGACCAGCCAGTCTCCGGGGGGCACAGGACTGTGGATCTTCGGCGCTGGACCTAGGGGCACACTGGTGGGATAAGATCACAGCTGGAGTTCTTCCTCGGCTGTGAGTCCAGGCTCCTCTTCATAGCCACCCCTGTAGGGCCCTCTGTATAGCCACCCCAGTGCACTATGCCGGGCTCAAGGTCCAAGAGAACCAGGCAGGACTGCTATTATGCACTCTGTACAGCCTGCAGCAATACTCTCCCAAGTGGCAGCACGTACCCGCACTGCCAGGACTGCATCCAGACTTCTGTGCCAGAGCCCCAAGAAGCCCCTGCCAATGCTTCGGTGTCTAATGCCACGCCGGAATGGGTCACTCAGATGTCGCAATCTATGACGCAGTCTATAGATAACCTAACCTCCACATTGCTTCAGGCTCTGCAGAGTCATGCCTCGGCTATGAACGCTACCCAGCAAATGGAAGGCTCGACTCAAGGACATGACGACCCGGGCACATCCACGTCTACGTCAGGACACAAGCGGACCCACAGGTCACGTTCATCTGCATTATCCCATAGCACACGGTCATCCCCTTCTAGGGAGAGACTCCGTAGTTCCAGGTCATCTAGACCGTCCCCTACCAGGGACAGACAATGCAGTTCTCCGCAGCGATCCCCGACCAGAGAAGGCCTGGTTCACCCAGCAGGAGACGCCTTAGCGACACACAGGATTCGGAAGGCATCTGTGATTCCGACTCAGACAAGGAAACTGAAGGGTCTCGGATCCCAATCCCCCTAGCAATACAGCGTTAGTTGAGGACGTAATCTCGTCCATCCATCGGGTGCTGGACATTTATGATCCGCCCCCGGAGGCACCACAACACAAGATTTCCTTTGAAGGACTTCTGAAGCCGCCTAAGGTCTTCTTTGACCACCCAGAGTTTAAGTCGATCCTTAAAAACCAGTTCTCACAGCCTGAGAAGAAGTTTACCAATCGCTAATATCTGGAGGCGCGGTACCCCTTCCCACAGGAGACCACCAAGGAATGGACAGATCCACCCGAAGTGGATCCCCCAGTCTCTAGGCTAGCAGCACAGTCACTCCTTTCACTGCCATATAGCTCAACCCTCAGGGACA
This sequence comes from Phyllobates terribilis, assembly GCF_046119375.1. Taxonomy (NCBI): domain Eukaryota; kingdom Metazoa; phylum Chordata; class Amphibia; order Anura; family Dendrobatidae; genus Phyllobates; species Phyllobates terribilis. Next base: position 445,905,110 of record NW_027362761.1, read on the forward strand.
CAGCAGACCGGCAGGTAGAACGCATGGCTCATTCAATTTTTGAGGCCACAGGGGCCTCCCTGGCTCCTGCGTTCGCTTCAGTTTGGGCTTCCAAGGCCATCCTGGCTTGGGCCCAAAATTTACAAGCTGGCCTCCAAGTATCTGCTCCTGAGCTGTTGGACCAAGCGGTTCAAATAGCAGTTGTAGCAATTACATGCTTCATGCAGCTCTGGATTCTGCAAGGGGTGCAGCGGGGATAGCATCAAACGCCATCACGATTCGGTGTATCCTCTGGCTGCGGGAATGGAAAGCAGACACAACCTCAAAGAAGTCCCTCACGCACCTCCCGTACCTCAGTGGTCGACTTTTTGGTGAACAGTTGGACACGATGATATCCAACGCCACCGGGGGTAAGAGTACCTCTCTCCCCCAACTGAAACCCAAACGCACTTACAAGAAGCGTAACCAAACTCGATTCCGATCCTTTCGGAACTCTTCGGGCTGGTCCGTCTCGCGGCCAGCACAAAATAGCAACCGCTCCCTACGCAGGGACAACTCGCTGTCGACGCAAAAGTTGGACAAGACCTGGCAGTCAAAATCAGGCCAGTCAAAGTTCAAAGGAGGAAAATCTCAGACTTCCTCCTCATAATGACTCACGGACTCCGGAAGACATCCCACCTGTAGGCGGCCGACTTTTGCTCTTTCATCAAGTCTGGCTGCCTATTACAGAAGACAGGTGGGTCAGGGAACTAGTGTCTTCGGGATACAAGATAGGGTTCACTTCCAACCCACGAAACAGACTCTTTCTTTCTGTTCCTCCATAACCGCCAGCCAAGGCTTGTGCCTTCCGCCAAGCGGTCTTCTCGCTTCTTCAAGCAGGAGTCATAGTAGCGGTCCCCGCGGCCGATCGCTTCCGAGGGTTCTACTCCAATTTATTCATAGTCCCCAAGAAAGGAGGCGGTGTACGGCCCATTCTGGACCTAAAACAGCTCAACAAATATGTACGGGTACATCACTTCCGCATGGAGTCCCTTCGGTCCATCATTGCGTCCATGGAAAAGGGAGAATTTCTTGCCTCCATAGACATACAAGACGCATACCTGCATATACCAATTGCACCCATCCTCCTGGCATTGAGAGCCTTCCATCACTTACTAGCAGCCTCTCACATCAGAGTACAGTCGGACAATGCCACGGCTGCGGCATATGTGAATCACCAAGGGGGGACTTGTCGTATATAAGTTGTGTAACTGCTGTTAGCCACCAGCAAATGCAAATGGCAGCCTCCAGATTTTAAATAAAATAATACAGTTAAAGCAGTGAATTTAATTTTGTATTAAAAATAATTGATTATATAATCAATAATTATTAATATAAAAATCATGGCACTTTCCCTTTAAGTTGTAAGAGGAACGTATATATTTATGGACTGTCAGAAAAGGTGCAGACTCTTTCAGCTAATTTCTAATTGTTCCACATCAATGGAATAAATTGTGCAGCACCATTTGTTTATAAAGATCAGACCTTATCAATAGCTGTTTAAATGTATATCCACTGGAAGCTCCATGACTGGGATCCCACCAATCAATAGAACAGGGTCCCTGGTTCCCAGTAATATAATAATAATTTTGATTTATATAGCGCCAACATATTCTGCAGCACTTTACAATTAAGTAGGGACATGTACAGACAATATAAACAATACAATGAATCACATTTCAACAGTTACAGGAGGATTGAGGGCCCTGCTCGCAAGCTTACAATCTATATGGAAAAGGGGGGACACAATAGGTAGAACATGGTCATCAGCCAGTATCTGTCTAAGGGCAGTTACGTGTGATATTTGGTGCATGGAGGCTGTGGAGACAGATGAATACGCAGGGGCAAATTAAGATGAACATTTTAGAAGGAACAGGGAAGAGTTAGGTTGGTGATTTGAGGTGATGGGCTTGTCTAAACTGATGTGTTTTTAAAGAGCGTTTAAAGATATGGGGGCTAGATATCAGTCTGATCGTTTGGGGCAGTGCATTCCTGAAAACTGGCGCGGCACGAGAGAAGTCTTGGAGATGGAGGTGTTAGGTTCGGATTAAGGAGGATGATAGTCTTAGATCACTTGCAGAACGGAGGGCACGGGAGGAGTGATGGACAGATATGAGTTATGAGATATAGGGCGGTGCCGAACTGTGGAGAGCTTTGTTTGTATTGTATTCTGTGGTGAATGGGTAACCAGTGCAATGACTGGCACAGGGTAGAGGCGTCGGTTAAGCGGCCTGATAGAAATACGACCCTGGCTGCAGCATTCCGAATGGATTGGAGAGGAGAGAGTTTGTTTAGAGGGAGACCGATTAGAAGAGAGTTGAAGTAGCCCAGACGAAAGTGAATGAGAGTGACGGTAAGAGTTTTTGCAGTATCTAAGGTGAGAAAGGTCGGATTCTGGAGATGTTTTTACGGTGCAGGTGACATGAGCGAGTGAGTGATTGAATATGGGGAATAAAGGAAAGTTGTGTGTCAAATATGACTCTAAGACAGCGAGCTTGCTGCTTGGGAGTTATGGTGGCTCCACCCAAGGAAATTGAAAAGTCAGGTTAGTACAGGGAGGAAAAATAAGGAGTTCAGTTTTGGAGAGATTCAGTTTCAGATGGAGGGAGGACATGATGTTAGAGACAGCGGACAGACAATCATTGGTATTTTGTATTAGAGTGGGGATGATGTCAGGTGAAGGGGTGTATAGTTGGGAGTCATCAGCATAGAGATGATACTGGAAACCAAATCTGCTGATGGTTTGTCCAATAGGGGCAGTATACAAGGAGAAGAGGAGGGGACCTAGGACAGATCCTTGTGGAACCCCGATAGTAAGGGGAAGATTAGAGGAAGAAGAGTCGGCAAAAGATACCGTGAAGGAGCTGTCAGAGAGATGGCAGGAGAACCAGGAGAGCGGTGTCCTTGAGGCCTATAGAGCGGAGCATAGTGAGGAGGAGCTGGTGATCCACAGTGTCAAAAGAGGCAGATAGAACCAGGAGAAACAGCAGGGAGTAGTGATCATTAGATTTAGCTGTTAGTAGATCATTACAGACTTTAGTGAGGACCGTTTCAGTAGAGTGTGAGGAGCGGAAACCGGACTGTTAAGGGTCGAGAAGAAAGTTATCCAAGAGATTGCGGATTAGACTTGAGTGGACCAAGCGTTCCTGGAGTTTAGAGATGAAGGGAAGATTGGAGACTGGTCTGTAGTTAGCAGTGCAGTTCTCGTCCAGGGATGGCTTTTTAAGTAAACTGGTTATGATGGCATGTTTGAATGAAGAGGGAAAGATATCCAAAGAGAGAGGTTAAATATTTTAGTTAGGTGGGTAATGACAGCTGGGGAAAGGGACTGATGGAGATGTAAGGGAATAGGGTCACTGTTGCAGGTTGTAGGGCGAGAAGAAGCGAGTAGTCTGGTCACTTCTTCTGTGACCGGCTCGAAAATGGAAAGTGAACTTGAGGTGCGGAAGGGAAGGGGATCCAGACTCTGAGGGGATTTTGCAAGAATGTCCAGACGGATATGATTTTTTTTTTTTTTTTTGTAGGAAATAAGTGGCCAGATTGTCAGCACTTAGGTTGGTGACTGGGGTCTGTACTTTAGGGCTCAGGAGGGAGTATGAAGGTAGCACTAGTCATACGTGAGTTATCGCTTCTTTTAGAGACAGACGGTTATAGCTGCTCTCCAGCTCTACATATTGAATGAAGCGGTAGTGCTCATACGTGTACACCATGCCCACTCCATGGAAAAGGGGGACTCGAGACGCCCAGAGGGAGTTTATAAAAATATTTAGACTTTTTGTGCCAAATAGAAGTTGCCAATTTAGACACTTTTTATGCCAGCCTCATCTCTTTTCTTAAAAGTGGGCAAGACTTTGTGGCAGGGGGTTACTCAAATACTTCCTGATAGATTCGGTGTAACAGTTGAAAACTAGCAATAATTTTGCTTTGTGGCACATAAACACCCCAAAGATGTGACAAATTTATAAAAAGACGTGCACCTTTTGCATTTTCCCCAGCAGGATTTTGTGTTTTTGTTTTTTTTTCCCATGTAGATAAGCTGATAATGGCATATTTGCCCAAGTTTTATATTCCTGACTATAGTGGCAAAGGGTTTGGTTGCAAGAAAAGTGACTTTAACCTCTAGTTTATGATGATGTTTGTCTTCTGTTTTAGATATTGCCTGATGATCCAGATAAGAAGCCCCAAGCTAAGCAATTACAGACTAGAGCCGACTACCTCATTAAACTGCTGAGCAAGGACTTGGCTAAAAAGGAAGCACAACGGCTTTCAGGAGTGAGTTGTTAATCATGAATTCTCTAAAGAATCTGTAGAACTTATTAGAACATTTACAATTTAAATTATCTTATATTTACCCATCATATTCCACAGCTATATTTACCCATCATATTCCACAGCACCTTACTGACATTATCACCACTGTCCCCATTGGGGCTCACAATCAAATTTCCCTATTAGTATGTCTCTGTGGTGTGAAAGAAACCCACGCAAACACGGGGAGAACAGACAAACTCCTTGCTGATGGATTTTTGTCTCGTGTATGTACATTGTGTCTGCAATGAAGATATTAGCAGTAATAAACTTAGTATTGGTTTAATTTTCAGTTGAGCTTTTTTTTTTAAACATCTCAACTTTATTGTAGGGAAGCTCAAAACGAAGAAAAACCAGAGCAAAGAAGAGTAAAACGGTGAAACCTGTGAAAATTGAAGAAGTCAAAAGTGAATCCTCCCCGCAAACATCAGAAAAATCAGAGGAAGAGGAGGAGGAAGAAGAGGAAGATGAGGATGATGAAGAGAAGGCAAGTTTAGCAAATGCACACTGTTTCACACACAGAACATTGTCATCGGATACAACTGGCGCATTATACCAAAAAGTTTACTAAAACAGCACTCGATAATAATAGTAATATTTTAGAGGCTGCTTATAGTGATCACTAGGGAAAAACAACCTGAATTTGATGTCTTTTAAATGGGTTGTCTTCTAACTGGCCAGCCTCTTTTTAAATGATATAGTCCCCATCCAAAGATTAAAACAGATTTACCTCCCGCACCAGAGCTGTTCCAGCTATGTTGGAGTGCGGATGTCCTGGGGCTCGTATGACATTGGCTGCAGAGCACATATGGCATATCAATCAGTGGCCATTATTGGGCTTCTGCCATCTTACTTATCTCACTTGTATGAGGTTCGTCCAAGGGAAGTTAGAGTGCAAAAGCGGCCGCTAATTGTCTGCAGTGCTCACATGACAACCATGTCATGCATGCAACGGGAGACCCAGTGCCAACATAGCTGGAATGGTGCCTGCGCGACAGGTAAATATGTGGTATTATTTTACAAGGGAGACTACTTAATTTAAAAAAAGTGTTTTGCAGGTAGTGGACAACCCTTTTAAGGCTGGAATCACACATACTACTTGTAAAGCGTTTTGTGAGAGGGGGGAACTTTGATGGAATGGGTAATTTAAGGCTAAGACTTTTTCTGCTTGATCCTTTTTTAGCTTTGGCTAAGAAATTGTATGTGTGACTCCTAATATTGATGTCCCCTATAAGGTGAATCTGAAAGAGCATAATTGGCAAGGCTCAATGCATCAGAAGACTGTACCCCGCAATGACTGTCTTCTTATCACTTTGTTCAGCAACACTAAGGTTGGGATTCTTGGGCCACAAGGGTTGCAGGGTTGGTGTCATCACTGGGTGGTACGGGGGTGCTCCTGTAAGAGGTAACTGTGTGGTTGGGGGCTGTATGTAAATGTCCCCAGAATTGTTTGCGACTATGGTAGCAGTGGCCGTTCCCCGCGCAGTAGCAGCTAACTAGGGTAGGTACAGGGCGTAAATGAATACTTATTGCTGTTTTCTATATGCTTTTGAAAGTGACAGTTTTGTTTTTCTTGCAGGAAGAAGATGCTTCTGTGAAAACAAACAGTAAAAAAGCTAAAGTAGAGAAAGAAAATGAGGAACGGACAGAGGCAGAAGTTCCTTTAAAAAAGGAGCCGGAAGAGAAAAAGGAAATAAAGGAGAACAAGAAAGAGGTAAAGAAAGAAAGGAAAGATCGCGATGAAAAGAAAGAGGAAAAAGACAAAAAGGAAGCAAAAACAAAAGAGCTAGTAAAAGATAAAGAAATCAAAGAAGAAAAGGTCAGTCATATTTTCTGCTCTTGGTGAATGGTTCATTCTTCATTTATTCCATGGGCTACAGATAAGCATTGATGATTTGTAACTTTCTTTTGATAGGTAAATGATGTGAAACCAGAAAAAGAGAAGGCAAAGAAAAATATCGCCGCAGAAACCCCTGTTCACATAACTGCAAGCAGTGATCCTGTTCCGATTTCTGAAGAGGCAGAAGAACTGGATCAAAAGACATTTAGTGTGGTAAGTTATTTTCGATTTACTTAAGTAAGAGATTAGCTAAATTGATTACTAACTAATTTTTAATTTTTGGTTACCGAAAATGAATACCCAGCTTTCGTGATTAGAAAAACCTTTTTGGTTCATGAACGCTTTTTAAATGGTTTGCATGCACTACCTGCCTTGAACTGGTATACCATAGAAAAGTGTTTCTTGGTCATGTAGCCAGCATATAATGTTCCCCTGGCACCAGCTTGTATTCTGACGTCTACGAGAGTGCACTAAGTGAAGGGCTGTAACAGGCTCCTGAATTCTACCTTAGTTTATCAATCCCTGGGTAGACTGCTCCAGCCTTTTGTGTATTTGTGAGACTTATTACAGTAGCAGTATTTATCTGTGATGTGCACCCTGTTGCCACAGATTTAGTAGGACATTAGACATGTTTGGGGTCTGGCATTAATACCGTCGCAGTATTATCTAACGTTGACAAGAGAGCTACTGTTTCTCGGTTGAGAGATTATCTTCTTGGGCAAGTATTTTGTTTTTGATATGTATATAATAACAAAAATGCTATTTTTTTTCAGTGTAAAGAGCGAATGAGACCAGTGAAAGCTGCATTAAAACAGCTCGATCGACCAGAGAAGGGACTCTCTGAGCGTGAACAACTTGAGCACACCCGGCAGTGCCTGATTAAGATCGGGGACCACATAACCGAATGTTTGAAAGAATATGCAAACCCAGAACAAATAAAACAGTGGAGGAAGTAAGCGAATAGCTTTTGCCTCCCATAACTTTTTATAGGACATACAATGGTTTTACTATGTTATACATGTATATTTTTTTTCTATAATTTTCTAATTCTGACTAATGTAAAATGTGGCACTTATTGCTCTAATTTGTTAGGCTGCAGTGAAAGTTATCACATAAGGCTAGGTGTGGAAATTATTTTCAGTTAATGTGCTTTCTTTACCATAATTTTCAGTGTTATCTGATTTTTGACATTATAAGGATTTTTTTAACATGAAAGTAGGGATTAAGCGGCTTACCAGTCCTGAAGTTTCACCTGCTCCCAGCATCTGTGTCCTGAAATCTCATTCCATTGTGGGCCTGATGATTATACATGTTTATGGCCATCTTAACCAGTTCTGGACTGCCCATGAACTTTTACCTTCCAAGTGGTCCACACTTTAATCTGCACTGACATTCCAAAATATCATTGCAGAGTAAGTAGCTGCAGCGGGGGAGCCGACTGTCAGACACAGCCAGTCACCCCAAAAAGAAGGCAGAGATAGTTCAATACCATATTGCCTTCCTGATTGCTGTATACAAAATACTGAACAAGAAACAGAGCAAGAGCTGCTAGGTCCTAAGAGCTGGGGCAGACATAAAATTGGTGCAATCTGTGCAGCCACACAAGGGTTCAAGAGGTAAGGGGGCCCACTTCTACCTCTAAAGCAGGTGGAATTGTATATTATGATGAGGTATTGGACTGAAAAGTGACTATACTGTATATTGTTCCTGCACAGGGGCCCTCTTCTGTCTGTCTGCTTCTGCCTAGAAGACCCTGACAGCTGTTATGCAGGCAGGAGCTGTGGCTGAATTTGCTCTATAACTGGGGCTAATATACCATCCCCAGTTACAGGATAAATCAACTATACAATGTATAATATTTTAAAATGCCACCAACCCTCATTCCCTACACCTTATAAAGAAAGACTTTTTAGGATCTTATGGGGGCACAGTGTGTGAAATAAATGAATAACTAAAAAAGTAAGAAAAAAATCATTGGGGGGAAAAAAAAAAAATTCCACCTGCCCTGTGGAAGCGGGAGCACAAGTTTAAAATGTTTTTGTTTGTTTTTTTTTAGTGGCCATTTGCCATAGAAAAAAAATGTGAAAAATAAGCACATTTCCTATTTTTCTTTCCAGTTTTCTGTTATATCAAGGAAAAAAAGGAATATAAAATCACTTAAAAATTAAAACCCATGTATCCTGAAAGAGACACACATTTATTTGAATATCCAACAAGTAAAAATTTTAGAGCCATTATAAGTGTATAATGAATAAAATTCTGTCTGGTCGAGAAGTGGGGAAAAAGGCCCGGTCTTGAACTAAAGACTAATTCCTCCCACAATTTAAAGTTATGACAGTCAAACTTTGATGTTATATTTACAGTAGCCATTTTTCAGCTAATACAGAAGTGATGTGCCATATCGCTGCACTTCTTGTAACATTTGCAAAAATAGCTGCCACCACAACACAAAGTCGTAGAAGAACGACAAGCTTTCACTTCTGCACTTACTTGATGCACTAATATTTGGCTGTAACTAGTTTCTAAGTAAAAACCTGGTTTGTGTTTTTTCTTATACTTGGCTGCAACAAGCAGGGCATTCCTTCACAGTAATGCATTAAGTCATGGCAACTAGTTCTCTTTTATAGAATTTTGCACTTTTATTGACTATAGCTCTATCATTTCATTTTAGAAACTTATGGATTTTTGTATCCAAGTTTACGGAGTTTGATGCCCGTAAACTGCACAAACTATACAAGCATGCCATCAAGAAACGTCAGGAATCTCAGGTAATCATTCACAACTCCAATTACAGTACTAGTTTTGTTTGTTTTTTTATTTAACAAGCAATTGATCTTTGGGACCCTGGTTCTTATCAGTTTATTGATCTATTCCCCCTTCCCCCCAACAGCACAATGACCAGAACGTCAGCAGCAGCATGAACACAATCATTCGACACCCAGGTAATTTACTCTGTTTTTAAATCCATTTTCTTTAGTCCCTGTATTCCGTAAGTATTGAGATTTTTCACCCTAGTATTGTATCCCTCTGATTCTTTGGAGCATCTCCCCATTTTCGAGCACTCCCCTGTCTTTTCTTTGCATAGCATTACACTTCTTTCATTAACCCTTGGTATACGATGCGTTTTCAGTTTAGTTGAAAGTTTTTTTGCTGATAATGATTCTACAGATACGGAAGGGTCTTGTGTACAGTCACCACATTTCAGACTTTTTCCTTTCAGATGTTGAAAGGTTAAAAGAAAACACAAACCATGATGACAGCAGCAGAGATAGTTATTCCTCTGATCGACACCTGTCACAGTATCACGATCACTATCACAAGGACAGACATCACAGTGATGCTTACAAGGGCGATTCCAGAAAAAGACCATATTCTAACTTCAGCAATGGTAAAGACCATCGAGACTGGGATCATCATTACAAGCAGGACAGGTAAGTGTCCAGTGCTGCCGGTTAGTGTTGTGCTCGCTAGGACTTTCCATTCTTTCAAGTTCTTTCTATTAGGAGGCTTGCGATGTAGTAGGTTTATTTGCTCCTATGTTCTAAGGGCAATATCTGCAGAGAGTTTTTATGTTCTCCCTGTGTTTGTGATGGGCTCTCTTGGGTGCTGGGTTTCCCCTGGACTCCAAAGTCATTACTGATGATTTGAGCCTCGTTGGGAACAGGCACCGATCCATGTGATGGCAATCTTTAAAAAGTTTCTGAATATGTTGAACATTTATCTAAAAACATGATGATAAATCAATGCAGAATTGTTTATTATGGGAAAGGGAGGCTTTATTAAAAGGAAATACATGGCAACTTTCCTCTAAATACTGCACCACACATAATCTGGTATTGTGGCTCCCCTCCATTGAAGTGAGATCTGCAAATACCAGACCTAATCTCTGCGGAGGTGTGGTGCTGCTTTTGGAGGAAGATAACCATGTTTTCTATTCCTAAGCAGCCCATTTACTGATTTCCTGTATTCTATACTTTCTCCTTTGTGGTGAATCTATTTAAAAACTAATATTTTACGTACCAGGTCTTTATACATCAGGGTTAATGCGTGTGCTTCTCTTTTAGGTACCACAGTGAAATCAAACATCGAAAATTAGATGACCACAGAAGCAGAGATCATAGGTCAAACGTTGAAGGAAATTTAAAGGACAGGTCACTTTCAGATCTCCGATCCCATTCTGACCACCGTTTACATTCAGATCACCGATCCAGTTCTGACTACAGCCATCACAAATCTTCCAGGGATTACCGGTACCATTCGGACTGGCAGATGGACCACAGAGCTTCTAGTAGTGGGCCAAGATCTCCATTGGACCAGAGGTCTCCTTATGATTCGAGATCACCGTTGGGGCGCAGATCACCTTTTGAATGTTCTTCAGATCATAAAAGTACGCCGGAACATTTATGGAGTGGCCGCAAAACATAACACAGGGCCATCAGTCCTGGACATTAGCCATATTCCGTAAAATTATCACAGTGATTGCCTTACATGACTTGAAAGAAATGGACTGGATCTGCCCAGTGCAGACAATACTACTTTCCTGAATGCAAGGTCTAGCATCACACCAGATCAGAGAATATTTTTGTATTTAAGGTATATGCTGCACTGTGCTGCAAATGTGGCATTGTTTTTTTTTAATGAACTTAAAGATGTTTACTATTATGGAGACCTCAGCACTGCCCAATTTGACTGAATTTTATTAAAGAAAGGTATAAAAAAAAAAAAAAGAAAAGCATCTTTGAACTATGAATGACAACCTTTTGACCTATGATCATGATGACAAGTAATTGGAGAGGCTTTTATTGTCTGGGAAATGCTCTCAAGGACTTAATTCACTTTCCAAAGCTATTTGTTTACATTGTACACTGCAACCACCTTGCCGCTTCTCATCATATGCTTGAATATTTAAAACCTGTACCTAAAAGTGTAAAATAGCCAGTTTTTTTTTTTTTTCCCGTGATCAATTGTAATATTTTTTTATACAAAAACTGCTGTAAATTATTGTAAATTAATTAAATGGACATTTCTTCCTTCCTCAGGCTTTCTTTGACTGTTCCTTTCCCCACCAACTCAGGCCTTCTCATAAAGTATGGATTATATGTACATTCATTACATATTTTATTTTTTTCTCTTTAGTTTTTTTATGGAATAAATGTTCAGAATGTAAAAATAAACAGGGGGAAAGGGAACACTAATTCCATTTTATGTTGCTTAGTGCTCCAGTTTATAGTACACATTTTACTTTTTTTTTTCTTATTAATTTTAAGCAAATGTCAATGTTGTGATTAATCTATGGATAAATTTAATTCTTGGAGAGATTTTATGCAGCCTGAAATAGTTTAACGTATTGTTTTAAAACCAGGCAACTTGTCAGACAAGCAGCTCTATTGTCCAAACCAGCCAACATTTTATTGTTAATCCATTTGTTTTCCCTTTTTTTTTTTTTTTTTTTTTAAAGAAATGGGCAATAATGTCAAATGTGCTATGCAGCCAGTATGAATTCCAGTAAATTGGTTGACTTTATATACTGTTTAAATGCACACTGATTGTATATAGATTTCTTCTATATAAGGATATTAAAGTGTAAGAACTTCTGAATCGTCTGCTTTCTCAAGCTTATTTCAGTGGCATTGCTTCTATATTACTGTCCTGCACACAGTTTCACACACTTGGGCCACTTGATGTCCCTGTATACGTCTGCATTGAGCAGGTTGCTAAATATCACAGGGGATTCCTCGTGCAAAGTGTCCTCCGTGACTCAGGGATGATGCTGCTTTTTCTGTGGGTCTCTGTATACAATCACTGGTAACAGTGAATAAGGGGGCTGAATATATTAACAGTAGCAAACTCTCAGAAAATCTGGATACTGCTAAATATTTCTATTCATATTGTTTTTATTGGTTGATATTCTTTTTTTTGTACATAATGGAGGTGACCAGCTTGCATGAACTAGTCAGAGATACTTTACAGCAGATAATAGTATAAGTGAAAAACCAGCTCATCAAAGCTCTAAGCGTGTAGAAACACTGATTCCATGGGACCAAATGTGGAGGTAAATGAAGAAAGAAGGCTCCAAGCTTCATAAAAATCGTAAAGCTTTATTGAAAAAAATATTTTAAAAAATTCCATGTCATGATAGGACAAGCAACGCGTTTCAAACGCAGGCTGCGTAGACCATAGGAGTCATGAGGACCATAGCAGCTTGAAGATAAATCCAGAAAAGAAACAGAATGATGGGAGATTTTACCAAGTCTGAATTCTGGTGCCAGAAGTTTCATTCATGTAAGGCAAAGATTATTAAATTTGTTTTATGTCTGATCATAGACCAAGCCTGCACAACATGTGGCCCACCAAAGGATTTTTTTCAGCCTGTGGAATAGCCAGCCTCCACCTTTCAAATGTATTTTGTGTCTTTCATACTTGAATACATTTGAACATTTGAGCACGGGGCAGGGCAGAGCTCGTCCACTCGCTGCCCTATAGTGCAGCTGCACGAAGAGGCCATTATGCTGCTAACCTCATCACACTACTGCTGTCACAGCAGAGGTGGCAGGGAAGTGGTGGGATATAGCAGGAAACAGCACTCCATGTAGGAGCTGATGTGTGAATATATAAGGGCTGTTATTGTAGATGGGTGGGGAGTGGGTTTTCTGTGAGTGGACATTATGGGGCAGTGGTGGGAAAATTGTGAGAGAAGGCGCAACGTGGATGAGATTATAGAGAGGGGCAGGGTGTGGGAGATGATATGGATAGGGGCACTTTGTAGAGCATCTTAGTGAGGTACATTGTGATGGGATACTATGGTGAGGGCAACTGTATGGGGTGTATTATGTATAGGTGTAGTGTGGGAGGGCAGTATCAAAGATGTGAGTATGAGGGGATTACAGTTGGAGATGTAGCAGCATGGGGGACACTGAAGATGGGGACAGCATGAAAGAATACTGTGGAGGCCATAGTTAAGGAAGGACAGTGTGATGGTTATAATTTATAAAGTGAGACTATGGAGGCAATGTATTATGTCAGCATGGGGGTCATATTTTGTGCAGGAAGCACAGTGACGGGCTATTTATTATGGTGCACGGCCCGTGAGATTTTTATTCATGGAGCATGATCATGATATTTTTAAGGGCACCATGTTGAAATGCGCTGCAGATGTGAAATTTCATCATTGCGTCTCTACTACTTGGAGATAAAAGGGATGGGCACAACTTCAGTCGGAGAAGATGTCACCTATAAGGCACCTGGATAAATACTTACGTATTTGTGATACTACATCTCATCAGTACTGTGGTTTCTATATGGTCCACAGTGTTGATGGCTGATAACTTCCAACATCTCCTTACCATTGTTAAACCTGTAACACTCAGTATTTTCTTATGTAATACAAGGGTATATAACACTTACCTGACATTGCAATTGAGAGTTATACTAAGCTTTGGCGTCGTATTCATGTACTGATGGTGGTCCGGTGATGTATTCATGTACTTATATTGGTTCTGGTGCTGTATTCATGTACTAATATTGGTTCTGATCTTGTACTCAGGTACTGATAGCGGTTCTGATCTTGTACACACGCATCAATCCATTTGTCAGAGGACATGCTACATGGTCATATTAAAACTCAGCTTGGAGTTTTCAGATTATGAGAAGGATCGGAGAGTTTGCACAGTCTCTGCTCCTAAAATGCAGTGGAAGTTGGGGTGTGTTTAAACTGAAAAAAATGTATGGCTTTTGGGATTGGTTCAGTATGACAATGTGACCCTTGGACCAAAAAATTTTATGCACCACTGTCATATACTATCACAGATAAATGATTTTTAAAAATCATATTAGGAGGCTATTCCCTACATTTTACCAAATTCCCCAAGACAGAATTATTCTTATGTGCCAATTGAATCCATTGGTCTCCTTAACCTCTTTACACCGCGGCTAATTTCTGTTTTTGCGCTTTCGTTTTTCTCCCTCCACCATGACAGCGCCACGGAGAGAGGGGATCCACCCTTCAAGGACAGGAAACCTACAGATAAAAAGGGCAGTACCTCCCTTGCATCAGTTGGTTTCCTGTCCTTGATGGGGTACCTACAGTACCTGGAGGAGGCATACCTGTGGGGTGCCAGAAGAGTGAGATCATCGTTGGAGCCAGGTCCAGCCAGACCGGCTCAGGCAGTGGGGTTCCCTACCTCTGCTGGTGCGGTGTCCTGAAGCGCCCAGCTGGGCTCAGGGGCCTTTAAGGTGTGCGGGGGGGTCCAGATTAAGAGGGAACGGCGTCGGTCGGGGCCCGCCGAAGCTTACAGCGCTGGACCTCCCTGGATGCTGCGACGTGATCGCGGCGCTGCCCGGCGGCGGTATGGAGCGGAACTTCCGGGACCCACCGCGTAGGCGCCTGGCGCCTCCGGATGCCAGGGCGCCGTAAGGCATGACTGAGAAACCAGTCTGCGCAGGCGTGAGCGTCCTGCAGGTACTGCGGAGGGGCGCACCAGAAGATATCGCAAGCGCTATGGGGAACAACTTGATGGCCAGCTGGAGAGGACCCTCAGGGCTTTATAAGACAGCTAAGAATGCTCTGGCACACTGTCTTTGGGGCATGAGTGACCAGGAGTTACTTGGGTTGCAGGAGCTGCATCATCAGTCGCCACCACCACCGCCGCCAGCTCAGCATAAAAAGAAACGGGACACCAGGACCCAGGCCATCGCCGGGAACGGGATAACAGTGGAAGCGGGTGCTCTGGCAGGTTAACCCAGTGCAGCAAAGACTCCACTACAGCATCTACTAGGAGGAAAACCCTATTTACAAGGATAGCTCCACCTTGTGAAAGTCCACCTTGTAACTAGAGCCCCCCCCCCCTCTCTTTTTCTCTTATTAGGGAAGAAAGAGTACAGTCATGGCCAAAAGTTTTGAGAATGACACCAAAATTATATTTTCACATGATCTGCTGGCCTCTGGTTTTTATTAGTGTTTGTCTGATGTTTATATCACATACAGAAATATAATTGCAATCATATTATGAGTACCAATAGGTTATATTGACAGTTAGAATGAGTTAATGCAGCAAGTCAATATTTGCAGTGTTGCCCCTTCTTCTTCAAGACCTCTGTAATTCTCCCTGGCATGCTCTCAATCAACTTTTGGACCAAATCCTGACCGATAGCAGTCCATTCTTGCATAATCAATGCTTGCATTTTGCCAGAATTTGTTGGTTTTTGTTTGTCCACCTGTCTCTTGATGATTGACCACAAATTCTCAATGGGATTAAGATCTGGGGAGTTTCCAGGCCATGGACCCAAAATCTCTATGTTTTGTTCCATGAGCCATTTAGTTATCACCTTTGCTTTATGGCAAGGTGCTCCATCATGCTGGAAAAGGCATTGTTGGGCGCCAAACTGCTCTTGGACGGTTGGGAGAAGTTGCTCTTGGAGGATATTCTGGTACCATTCTTTATTCATGGCTGTGTTTTTAGGCAAGACTGTGAGTGAGCCGATTCCCTTGGCTGAGAAGCAACCCCACACATGAATGGTTTCAGGATGCTTTACAGTTGGCATGAGACAAGACTGGTGGTAGCGCTCTCCTTTTCTTCTCCGAATAAGCTGTTTTCCAGATGTCCCAAACAATTGAAAAGGGGATTCATCAGAGAAAATGACTTTGCCCCAGTCCTCAACAGTCCACTCTCTGTAACTTTTGCAGAATATCAGTCGGTCCCTGATGTTTTTTCTGGAGAGAAGTGGCTTCTTTGCTACCCTCCTTGAAACCAGCCCTTGCTCAAAGAGTCTCCGCCTCACAGTGCGTGCAGAAGCACTCACACCAGCCTGCTGCCATTCCTGAGCAAGCTCGGCACTGCTGGTAGTCCGATCCAGCAGCTGAAACAGTTTTAAGATAAGGTCCTGGCGCTTGCTGGTCTTTCTTTGGCGCCCTGGAGCCTTTTTGACAACAATGGAAGCTCTCTCCTTGAAGTTCTTGATGATGCGATAGATTGTTGACTGAGGTGCAATCTTTGTAGCTGCGATACTCTTCCCTGTTAGGCCATTTTTGTGCAGTGCAATGATGGCTGCACGTGTTTCTTTAGAGATAACCATGGTTAACTGAAGAGAAACAATGATACCAAGAACCAGCCTCCTTTTAAAGTGTCCAGTGATGTCATTCTTACTTAATCATGACTGATTGATTGCCAGCCCTGTCCTCATCAACACCCACACCTGTGTTAATGGATCAATCACTAAAACGATGTTAGCTGCTCCTTTTAAGGCAGGACTGCAATGATGTTGAAATGTGTTTTGGGGGTTAAAGTTCATTTTCTGGGCAAACATTGACTTTGCAAGTACAGTAATTGCTGTTAAGCTGATCACTCTTTGACATTCAGGAGTATATGCAAATTGCCATTACAAAAAATGAAGCAGTAAACTTTGGAAAAATTACTATTTGTCTCATTCTCAATACTTTTGGCCATGACTGTACAGGCAAAACTAAGAATAGGACCTGTGCACTTTGCACGGAAGATTTACCCACTACTTGGGATAAAAGACTCTGCAGTTCCTGTATAGAGCAGACCATATGCGAGGAAACTCCGAAATTTGCCTCAGAACTTAGATACCTGATAAAATCGCAGGTTGAAGATGCTATTAAGTCCCTTCAGGGAGGGGGAACTTAAAAAAAAAAGTATCCCCGGAGTCCGGGTCTAGCAGTTCGGAGAACAACGAAAATTCAGACACGTCTGATTCTTCGTCATCCTCTTCCTCATCTAGGAATAGGGGAGGACGGAGCTGTTTTCCTATGAAGGAAACATAGTCTCATTAAGGTCGTCAGATCCACCATGGGGTTGGCGGACCCTCGGCCCAAAAGATCTATCCAAGGCGTGATGTTCAGCGGGTTAGAACAAAAAAAAAAGGAGTTCTCGTATCCACTTAATGAGCACGTTCACTCTTTAAAAGGAGTGGAAAAGACCGGAAAGCAAGGGCCTCATTTCCCAAAAAGACAGTACCCGTTCAATGACCCTGCGTGTTTCTTTTGGGAGAAAGCGCCAAAACTGGATGTAGCAATTGTTAAAGTCTCAAAAAAGTTCTCCCACCCATTTGAGGACATGGGCTTGTTAAAAGACCCCATGGACAAAAAAGCAGACACCTTCCTAAAGGGTTCCTGGGAAGCCGCTGGGGGAGGGTTAAAACCTGCGGTAGCAGCTACATGTACGGCCAGGTCATTAATGGTCTGCCTAGACCAGCTTGAAACACAGCTGCGAGAGAAAACGTCTAGAGATACAATATTAGAATCCATCCCGGTAATGAAAGGGGCGGCTGCCTTTTTAGCTTTCGCCTCTGCGGACTCTGTCAGATTAGGAGCTAGGGCGACAGGGCTCACTAATGAGGCCAGGCGAGCCCTCTGGCTTAACTGTTGGCTCGGGGATCTACAAGCAAAATCAAGATTATGCTCCATCCCCTGTGAAGACGAATTTCTGTTTGGGCCCACCCTTGATGACATCTTAGAGAAAGCCGGGGACAATAAAAAGCGTTTCCCTATCCTGTCTAACACTGCTTACAGGAATCCCTTTCGGAGCAAAAGGTTTATCCGCAGGAAGCCCCCTAAAGACCAGGATAAGTGGGAGGATAGAAGTAGGAAAACCAAAGGGTTCCTGTTCAACAAATCCCCCAGTGACAGCAGAAAGCCCTCCCAATGAGGGTTTTCCCCGGGTGGGGGGAAGGCTATCAGAATTTCTCCCTGCCTGGGAAAGAATATCCAACAGCTTATGGATTCTGAACCTAATAAAATCAGGTCTAAAATTCCAGTTCCTCTCATTTCCACATCCAAACTTTATATGAACACCCAAAAGGAGCAGCTGGCCTTGGAGCAAGAAATCTGAGGCCTGATAGAGAAAACGGTCCTTCAGGAGGTCCCGACGGGGAAAAAAGGCGAAGGCTTCTACTCTTCATTATTCCTGAGGAAGAAACCAGATGGGACTTACAGAACGATCATAAATTTAAAAAAACTGAACAGGCTATTGAAGGTGCAAGCGTTCAAGATGGAAACATTAAAAACATCAGTGAAAATGCGGTTTCCGGATTGTTTTATGACCATTCTGGATTTAAAGGACGTCTATTATCACGTCCTCATACACAAAGATTACCAGAAATTCCTCAGAGTAGCAGTTTCTGCTACTGGTGGAGTGGTCAAACACTATCAATATACAGCCCTCCCATTCGGCATTGCCATAGCCCCAAGGATATTCACCAAGATTATTGCAGAGGTGATGGCACATCTAAGGGAACAGAACATCTTAGTCATTCCATACCTGGATGACTTTCTGGTAATAGGCAGGTCCTTCCTACACTGAACCCAACTAGAGGTCATGAATTCCTTGACAAACTTAGGTTGGTTTTGAATCTGAAAAAATCCAAAACAGAGCCATGCCAGGTAAAGAAATATCTGGGCATCGTGTTGGATTCAAAAAAGACAAGAATGTTGTCTCCTCACAGGGAAAATTCACAAGATCATAGATCGCGGTAGGACCCACCCGTCTATGACTCTACGGAAAGCCATGTCCCTTCTAGGCTCCCTGACTGCGTGTTTCCCGGCCGTCCAATACATACCAGGGCCTTGCAGTGGGAAATCTTAGAGGCAGAAAAATCTCTAAAAGGGCATTTAGAAGGGCCTTTAACGCTATCATCACAGACCACACTTTCCCTAAGGTGGTGGGAGAAGATAGACAATCTAGCCTGAGTATTCCATGGGTAATCCCTACACCTCAAATCTTAATGACAGGCGCAAGTCCCGGGTGCTGGGGAGCTCACCTCAACAATCTTATGGCTCAGGGGGTCTGGACAGAACACCTGAAGCCAGTTTCCTCAAACATGAAGGAGCTTCTAGCCATAGAGTTTGCACTCCGGGAGTTTGAACACACACTTCAAGGTCACCACGTGAGGGTGTTCTCGGACAACCGAGTAGTAGTAGTGTACCTGAACCACCGGGGGGGGGTACCCGGTCCCATTCTCTGATGCAAGAGACGGAGGTCATCTTTCAGTTAGCCGAGGAAAACTTACAATCCCTATCAGCCCTACACATAAAAGGAATAGAAAATCGCACGGCAGACTTCCTGAGCCGGACACAGCTAAGACAGGGTGAGTGGGAGTTGAATCAGTCAGTGTTCAATCAGATTGTACAGATGTGGGGACGTCCTTCCATAGACCTGTTCACCAACAGTCAGAACAAGAAAACAGACACATTCTGCTCTCTAGACCCCAAAGGGAACCCCATAGCTTTAGATGCCTCCATGATCCCATGGAGTCACCCTCTAGCTTACGCTTTTCCTCCGACTGCCCTGATTCCGGATGTTCTGAGGAAAATCAGGGAAGAGAAAGCTAGAATAATCTTGATAGCACCCTTCTGGCCAAAGAGGGTGTGGTTTTCTTGGCTTAGTATGATGTCAATCTCCGACCCATGGGTTCTTCCGGCGCTCCCAGACCTTCTTTCGCAGGTTCCGGTACTTCATCCTCAGGTAACAAACTTGCACTTGACAGCCTGGAATTTGAAAGGGCTCTCCTGAGGGACAAAGGATTTTCCCCAAATCTCATCACCACACTACTTCAAAGTAGGAAACCCGAGACCACCAAACTTTACGGGAAAACTTGGAGGAAGTTCCTTTCAGTCTCAGGTTCAGGTTAGGAGGGGAGGTTCCATGAACAGCTATCCTAGAATTCTTACAGAGGGGTTTAGAATAGGGCCTGGCCACAAGAACCTTGAAAGTCCAAGTTGCGGCGCTGGGAGCCCTATACAACTTTGACCTGGCCAGGATTAGATGGATATCTAGGTTCATTAAGGCTTCATCCAGATCCCGACCCATCCCCTCTCGAAATACTGCCCCTTTGGATTTAAACTTTGTCCTTTCAGCTTTAACAAAGGCCCCTTTTGAACCTCTGTCAGAAGCGTCCCTAAAAATCATATCCCTCAAGACAGCGCTTTTAGTAGCTCTCACATCGCACGTAGGGTCAGTGATATTCAGGCTCTATCTGCAGGCCCTCTCTTCACACAAATCTTGGAGGATAGAGTTACTCTTAGAACCGACCCTGCCTACCTACCAAAAGTGGTGTCAAGATTCCACAGGTCTCAGGAAATCACCCTCCCTTCTTTCTGCCCCAATCCTAGGAACAAGAAAGAAAGAGACTTGCATACCCTAGATGTCAGAAATTGTCTAATCTGATACCTAGAGGCGACACAAGAGTGTAGGGAGGATATGTCTCTCTTTGTTTGCTTTCAGGGCCCTCGAAACGGGAAAAAAGCTTCTAAAGGCCCCGTCACACTAAGCGACGCTACAGCGATCCCGACAATGATACGACCTGTGAGGGATCGTTGCTGCGTCGCTATGTGGTCGCTGGTGAGATGTCAAACAGTCAGATCTTCCCAACGACACAGCAACGATGCGGTGACCCGTAGCGATCTGTATAACGATGCACGCCTATGTGTTTCTGTGTCTGAGTCGTCAACAAGGTGGTTGGTAAGGTGTCAAACACACCGATGCATGCTACCCTGCGGGACCTCAACGATCAAAGAAATGTCCAGACCATTCTGACACGACCAGCGATTTCACAGCAGGGGCCTGGTCCCTGCTAAGTGTCAAACGTAGCGAGATCGCTACTGAGGTCGCTGTTGCGTCACAAAACTTGTGACTCAGCAGCGATCTCGCTAGCGATCTCGCTTAGTGTGACGGGGCCTTAAGGGCACGCTGGCTAGGTGGATAAGGGAAGCTATCACACTGTCGTACTCCTCACGTGGGGAAGCCGCTCCGGAGAAACTGAAGGCCCACTCAACAAGAGCGGTGGCAGCCTCCTGGGCGGAAAAGGCCGGTGCCACTATAGAGCAGATATGTAGAGCGGCAACCTGGTCTTCCCCCCCTACTTTCTTCTATCACTACCACCTAGACTTAACCTCTTCTTCAGACCTTACTTTCGGGAGAAGGGTTCTGGAAGATGTGGCCTCCCTTAATGATTCACCTCTCTGTAATTCTCTTCGTGGTGCCGTCATTGGGGAATGTACGCCACCCGTACATTCCTTCCCTTCACGTGTGGGTGTGCACACTTACTGGTTACCTATATATAGTCACATGGTGTCCCTGATAAGGTTCTTAAAAATGTTAAATTTTGTGTTACTAATCTGGTGGTCCTCTCGTGCTTTGTAAACAACTGATGCTGGAGAGAGATACCGCCCTTTTTATCTGTAGGTTTCCTGTCCTCGAAGGGCAGATCCCCTCTCTCCGTGGTGCCGTCATGGGCTCTGAGAAATCCTGTTACCGGTAAGTAACTAAGTTATTTGCTCACCTTCTTCTCAGAGCCATAACTTTTTTTTTTCTTTGATCAATATGGCCATGTAAGGACTTGTTTTTCTTTATCGATTTATTAGAATCCTAATGCCAGGTCCCATCCCAGGAGGGGGCTCGGGATGGGACAAAGGCAAGAATCAATGCTCCATTCATCCTGAACACTGTGAAGTGACGGGGAAGGGGTACTGCGTCGCAGACCAGAGAGTGGGTGACACCATATTGCTCTCTTTGTCACACCTGTGTGGGAAAACAGGGTGAGACCTTACACCCTGTCACCCTGGGAAGGAAGAATCTGAAAGAGAAAAGATTAATAAACAACAGGGTACCTAAAAAGGACGGATCTGGGATCAGATCCAGGTTCGCCTTCTACGGACACCAAGATTAAACTGACAAGCTTAGTGCCAGTGGTGGGTGTATACTGCTGAGGGGGAGCTAATTCTTTTTTCTAGCCGAGTGTCAGCCTCCTAGCGACAGCAGCATACACCCATGGTTACCTGTGTCCCCCAATGAAGGCTCCAAGAAAGAGATTTTATGGTACCAAAAATACCTCTTTTGCGAGACGAGTTGTAATTTTGAACGACACCATTGGTTTTACTATATCATGTACTGGAAAATGGGAAATAAAATCAAAGTGTGGTGAAATTGCAAAAAAAATACAATTCCACAATAATGTTTGTAGTTTATTTTTTACCTTGGTCATTAAATGCTAAAACTGACCTGGCATTAGGATTCTACAGGTCATTAGTAGTGTTGAGCCACCCCCGTAGTGTTCGGGTTCGGTTCGGTTCGTCGAACACCGGGATGTTCGAGGAACTGTTCGTCGAACTGTTCGTCGAACACCTTAGAACACCGTCGAACACCGTTAAAACCAATGGCAGGCAAACAAAAACACATAGAAACACATAGAAAACACCTTCAAAGGTGTCCAAAAGCTGACAAACTGCTCAGAAGACGCTTTCTTTAAAAAAGCCGGCCGGCAATTCAGCAGCGGCATACACCGGTACCTGACAATTTAGACAAAAAGGAATAGAGCCTCACACATAGATTAGATAGATAGAAACATGTCAGTCACATATATATGAAGTACAGTGACAGTGTTGCTTACTGTACTTGTCATTTAGTGTAAAGGATTTATTAAAAAATATAATAGTGTTTTCATGCACTGTCTCTTTAAAAAAGCCGGCCGGCAATTCAGCAGCGGTATCCGACAATTTATAACAGACAGAATAGAGCTTCACACATAGATTAGATAGATAGAAACATGTCAGTCACATATATATGAAGTACAGTGACAATGTTGCTTACTGTACTTGTCATTTAGTGTAAAGGATTTATTAAAAAAAGTAATAGTGTTTTCATGCACCGTCTCTTTAAAAAAGCCGGCCGGCAATTCAGCATCTGTACCCGACAATTTATAACAGACAGAATAGAGCTTCACACATAGATTAGATAGATAGAAACATGTCAGTCACATATATATGAAGTACAGTGATAGTGTTGGTTACTGTACTTGTCATTTAGTATTAAAATAAAGGATTTATTATTAAAAAAAATTGGCGTGGGGTTCCCCTTAATTTTAGTCTCTAGCGGAGGTTAAGCAGACAGCTGGGGCAGATGTTTGAAGCCTGGGAAGGGGGTAATAACCACGGAGCTTCCCAGGCTACTAATATGAGCCCCCAGCTGAATACATAGCCTTTACTAGCTATTAAAATGGGGGACCCCCCCCAAAAAAATGACGTGGGGTCCCCCCTAATTTAATAGCTAGCAAAGGCTAGGCAGACAGCTGGGGGCTGATATTAATAGCCCAGGAAGGGTGCCATGAATATTGGCCCCCTCCCAGGCTAGAAACACCAGCCGTCAGCCGCCCCAGAAATGGCGCATTCATAGGATGCGCCAATTCTGGCACTTAGCCTCGCTCTTCCACGCTGCCCTGGTGCGGTGGCAGGGGGTAATAGGGCTGGGGTTGATGTCAGCTTATAATGCCAGCTGACATCAAGCCCAGGTTAGTAATGGAGAGGCGTCTATAAGACACCCCCATTACTAACCCCATAGTCAAAGTTAAAAGAAAACACAAACACCCAGAATAAAGTCCTTTAATTGAAATAAACACACAATCCTTTATTGTTCTAAATTAAACCATACTTACCATCACGCCCATTCCAGCTGAAGCCAACGATCTCCTGCAATAAAAGAAAAATAATAAAGCAACATCATCCTTACCTTTCCATGGTTCCCACGACAGCTTCAGCTCTGCTACATCGAGATGACAGGCTGGACCGCAGCAGAACGCCGCCATCCAGCCTGTCATCCCGCAGACACTGAGAAGCGCAGGCTTGCTTGCGCTCTGCAGTGTCTGGCTGTGACGGCATAAAGATGAGACGAGTTCATGTCCAATGAACTCGGCGCACCTCATGCACGTCACTGACAGCGTGGGAAAATTCTCACGCTGAAGCGCTGAGTGCAGGAGAATTCTCCCACGCTGTCAGTGACGTGCATAAGGTGAGCTCATGTCCAATGAACTCAGCTCAGCTCCTGCACGTCACTGACAGCGTGGGAGAATTCTCCTGCACTCAGCGCTTCAGCGTGAGAATTCTCCCACGCTGAAGCGCTGAGTGCAGGAGAATTTTCCCACGCTGTCAGTGACGTGCATAAGGTGAGCTCATGTCCAATGAACTCAGCTCACCTCCTGCACGTCACTGACAGCGTGGGAGAATTCTCCTGCACTCAGCGCTTCAGCGTGAGAATTCTCCCACTCTGAAGCACTGAGTGCAGGAGAATTTTCCCACGCTGTCAGTGACGTGCATGAGGTGAGCCGAGTTCATTGGACATTAACTCGGCTCATCTGGATGCCCTCACAGAGAGACACTGTGGAGCGCAAGCAAGCCTGCGCTTCTCAGTGTCTGCGGGATGACAGGCTGGATGGCAGCGTTCTGCTGCGGTCCAGCCTGTCATCTCGATGTAGCAGAGCTGAAGCTGTCATGGGAACCACGGAAAGGTAAGGATGATGTTGCTTTATTATTTTTCTTTTATTTCAGGAGATCGTTGGCTTCAGCTGGAATGGGTGTGATGGTAAGTATGGTTTAATTTAGAACAATAAAGAATTGTGTGTTTATTTCAATTAAAGGACTTTTTTCTGGGTGTTGTGTTTTTTTTAAATACTTTACTAGAAATTCATGGTGGTCATGTCTAATATTGGCGTGACCCCATGAATTTTGGGCTTAGGGCCAGCTGATAATGCCAAGCTGGCCCTAACCCCTTTATTACCCAGTGAGCCACCGCATCAGGGCCCTGGATGAGTTGGGTACAGCGCCAGAAGATGGCGCTTCTATGAACGCGCCATTTTCCGGGGTGGCTGCGGACTGCAATTTGCAGCGGGGGTGGCCCAGAAAGCTTGGGCCTCCCTGCACTGCGGATTCCAGCCCCCAGCTGCATAGTTGTACCTGGCTGGACACAAAAACAGGGCGAAGCCCCACGTCAATTTTCTTTAAATTATTTCATGAAATAATTAAGAAAAAAAGGGCTTCCCTATATTGTTGTGTCCGGCCAGGTACAAATAGGCAGCTGGTGGTTGGGGGCAGCCCGTTCCTGCCTGCTGCACCTGACTGGACACAAATATAGTGCGAAGCCCCACGTCAATTTTTTTTTAATTATTTCATGAATTTCCTGAAATAATTTAAAAAAATTGAAGTGGGGCTTCGCACTATATTTGTGTCCAGCCAGGTACAGCAGGCAGGAATGGGCTGCCCCCAACCACCAGCTGCCTATTTGTACCTGGCCGGACACAACAATATAGGGAAGGCCTTTTTTTCTTAATTATTTCATGAATTTCATGAAATAATAAAAAAAAAAATACGTGGGGCTTCGCCCTATTTTTGTGTCCAGCCAGGTACAACTAGGCAGCTGGGGGCTGGAATCTGCAGCGCAGGGAGGCCCAAGCTTTCTGGGCCCCCCCCGCTGCAAATTGCAGTCCGCAGCCACCCCGGAAAATGGCGCGTTCATAGAAGCGCCATCTTCTGGCGCTGTACCCAACTCATCCAGGGCCCTGGTGCGGTGGCTCACTGGGTAATAAAGGGGTTAGGGCCAGCTTGGTATTATCAGCTGGCCCCAAGCCCAAAATTCATGGGGTCACGCCAGTATTAGACATGACCGCCATGAATTTCTAGTAAAGTATTTAAAAAAAACACAACACCCAGAATAAAGTCCTTTAATTGAAATAAACACACAATTCTTTATTGTTCTAAATTAAACTATACTTACCATCACGCCCATTCCAGCTGAAGCCAACGATCTCCTGCAATAAAAGAAAAATAATAAACCAACCTCATCCTTACCTTTCCATGGTTCCCACGACAGCTTCAGCTCTGCTACATCGAGATGACAGGCTGGACCGCAGCAGAACGCTGCCATCCAGCCTGTCATGCCGCAGACACTGAGAAGAGCAGGCATGCTTGCGCTCCTCAGTGTCTCGCTGTGACGGCATCCAGATGAGCCGAGTTCATGTCCAATGAACTCAGCTCACCTCATGCACGTCACTGACAGCGTGGGAAAATTCTCACGCTGAAGTGCTGAGTGCAGGAGAATTGTCCCACGCTGTCAGTGACGTGCATGAGGTGAGCTCATGTCCAATGAACTCGGCTCACCTCATGCACCTCACTGACAGCGTGGAAAAATTCTCCTGCACTCAGCGCTTCAGCGTGAGAATTTTCCCACGCTGTCAGTGACGTGCATGAGGTGCGCCGAGTTCATTGGACATGAACTCGTCTCATCTTTATGCCGTCACAGCCAGACACTGCAGAGCGCAAGCAAGCCTGCGCTTCTCAGTGTCTGCGGGATGACAGGCTGGATGGCGGCGTTCTGCTGCGGTCCAGCCTGTCATCTCGATGTAGCAGAGCTGAAGCTGTCGTGGGAACCATGGAAAGGTAAGGATGAGGTTGCTTTATTATTTTATTTTTATTACAGGAGATCGTTGGCTTCAGCTGGAATGGGCGTGATGGTAAGTATGGTTTAATTTAGAACAATAAAGAATTGTGTCTTTATTTCAATTAAAGGACTTTATTCTGGGTGTTTGTGTTTTTTTTAACTTTGACTATGGGGTTAGTAATGGGGGTGTCTTATAGACGCCTCTCCATTACTAACCTGGGCTTGATGTCAGCTGGCATTATAAGCTGACATCAACCCCAACCCTATTACCCCCTGCCACCGCACCATAGAATCATAGAATCATAGAATCATAGAATGGTAGAGTTGGAAGGGACCTCCTGGGTCATCTGGTCCAACCCCCTGCTCAAAGCAGGATTCACTAGATCATCTCAGACAGATGTCTGTCCAGCCTCTGTTTGAAGACGTCCATTGAAGGGGAACTCACCACCTCTCGTGGCAGCCTGTTCCACTCATTAATCACCCTAACTGTCAAAAAGTTTTTTCTAATATCTAATCTGTGTCTCCTCCCATTTAGTTTCATCCCATTGCTTCTAGTCTTTCCTTGTGCAAATGAGAATAAAGATGATCCTTCTACAATGTGACAGCCCTTGACATATTTGTAGACAGCTATTAAGTCTCCTCTCAGTCTTCTTTTTTGCAAGCTAAACATTCCCAAATCCTGCAACCGTTCCTCATAGGACATGGTTTGCAGACCAGTCACCATTCTGGTCGCTCTTCTCTGAACTTGCTCCAGTTTGTCTATGTCTTTTTTAAAATGTGGTGCCCAAAACTGTACACAGTATTCCAGATGAGGTCTGACCAAAGAGGAGTAAAGACCGATAATGACTTCACGTGATCTAGACTGTATGCTTCTGTTAATACATCCCAGAATTGTATTTGCCTTTTTTGCTGCTGCATCACACTGTTGACTCATGTTCAGTCTATGATCTATTAGTATACCTAAGTCTTTTTCACATGTACTGTTGCTTAGCTCTTTTCCTCCCATTCTGTATATGCTTTTTTCATTTTTATTGCCCAGATGTAGTACTTTGCATTTTTCCCTGTTAAAAACCATTCTGTTGGTTGCTGCCCACTGCTCCAGTTTATTTAGGTCTTTTTGAATCCTCTCTCTCTCTTCTCTAGTATTAGCTATCCCTCCTAGCTTTGTGTCATCAGCAAATTTAATCAGTTTACCCTCAATTCCTTCATCTAAATCATTGATAAAGATGTTGAACAATACAGGTCCCAGGACGGAGCCCTGTGGTACCCCACTTGAGACATTCATCCAGCTGGATGTGAAGCCATTTACAACCACCCTTTGAGTCCGATCACTAAGCCAGTTATGAATCCACCTAACAGTTGCCTGGTCCATTGCATACTTGGTCATTTTTTCAATAAGGATGGTGTGAGATACTTTGTCAAATGCTTTGCTGAAGTCAAGATATACTATATCTACAGCATTTCCCTGATCCACCCAGGGCAGCGTGGAAGAGCGAGGCTAAGTGCCAGAATTGGCGCATCCTATGAATGCGCCATTTCTGGGGCGGCTGACGGCTGGTGTTTCTAGCCTGGGAGGGGGCCAATATTCATGGCTCCCTTCCTGGGCTATTAATATCAGCCCCCAGCTGTCTGCCTAGCCTTTGCTAGCTATTAAATTAGGGGGGACCCCACGTCATTTTTTTTGGGGGGTCCCCCATTTTAATAGCTAGTAAAGGCTATGTATTCAGCTGGGGGCTGATATTAGTAGCCTGGGAAGCTCCGTGGGTATTACCCCCTTCCCAGGCTTCAAACATCTGCCCCAGCTGTCTGCTTAACCTCCGCTAGAGCCTAAAATTAAGGGGAACCCCACGCCAATTTTTTTAATAATAAATCCTTTATTTTAATACTAAATGACAAGTACAGTAACCAACACTGTCACTGTACTTCATATATATGTGACTGACATGTTTCTATCTATCTAATCTATGTGTGAAGCTCTATTCTGTCTGTTATAAATTGTCGGGTACAGATGCTGAATTGCCGGCCGGCTTTCTTAAAGAGACGGTGCATGAAAACACTATTATTTTTTTAAATAAATCCTTTACACTAAATGACAAGTACAGTAAGCAACACTGTCACTGTACTTCATATATATGTGACTGACATGTTTCTATCTATCTAATCTATGTGTGATTCTCTATTCCTTCTATTCTAAATTGTTGGGTACAGATGCTGAATTGCCGGCCGGCTTTTTTAAAGAGACGGTGCATGAAAACACTATTATTTTTTTTGATAAATCCTTTACACTAAATGACAAGTACAGTAATCAACACTGTCACTGTACTTCATATATATGTGACTGACATGTTTCTATCTATCTAATCTATGTGTGATTCTCTATTCCTTCTATTCTAAATTGTCGGGTACCGCTGCTGAATTGCCGGCCGGCTTTTTTAAAGAGACGGTGCATGAAAACACTATTATTTTTTTTGATAAATCCTTTACGCTAAATGACAAGTACAGTAAGCAGCACTTTCACTGTATTTCGTATATATGTGGCTGACATGTTTATATCTATCTAATCTATGTGTGAAGCTCTA
The DNA here is from genome assembly GCF_046119375.1 of Phyllobates terribilis. NCBI lineage: Eukaryota > Metazoa > Chordata > Amphibia > Anura > Dendrobatidae > Phyllobates > Phyllobates terribilis. Next base: position 445,934,071 of record NW_027362761.1, read on the forward strand.
TTCTTTCTGTTGTAAATTGTCGGGTACCTGTGTACGCCGCTGCTGAATTGCCGGCTTTTCATGTTTCACTGTTGGCACTGTTCCCATCGATTTGGGCAATCACTGTAATGCCACAACCACCATGGCTGTGGCATTACAGTGAGTGGCAGACAATCCCTGCATGATTGGTGCTCTAAATAGCGCCAGACATGCAGGACACGCTTTTGGTGCACGAACAGTTATCGAACATAACCTCGAACAGCCAAATTTTTTGCAAATCGTTCGGGTTCGTCGAACAACTCGAACACCGCCCAAAACAGCTCGAATTTGAGATTGGCGAACAGTTCTAGTCGAACACCGCTCATCTCTAGTCATTAGGCATTCACAGATACCAAACATGCATAGGGTCTTTTTATTTTAAGTGGAAAAAAATATTATTATTTATTATAGCGCCATTTATTCCATGGCGCTTTACATGTGAAAAAGGGGTATACGTAGCAAATACATTTACAATAATCTTGAACAAAACAAGTCAGTGACTGGTACAAGAGGAGAAAGGACCCTGCCCGCAATGGCTCACAATCTACAAGGGGGTGTGAGGATACAGTAGGTGGGGTAGAGATGGTCGTGCAGTGGTAAGGTGGAGCGGTGGTCACTGCAGGTTGTAGGCTTGTCGGAAGAGGTGGGTCTTCAGGTTCCATTTGAAGGTTTCCACGGTAGGCGAGAGTCTGATATGTTGGGGTAGAGAGTTCCAGAGTAGGGGGGATGCATGGGAGAAATCTTGTATACAATTGTGGGAGGAGAAGATAAGGGGGGAGTAGAGAAGGAGATCTTGTGAGGATCGGAGGTTGCACACAGGTAAGTACCGGGAGACTAGGTCACAGATGTATGGAGGAGACAGGTTGTGGATGGCTTTGTATGCCCAGGTTAGGGTCTTGAACTTGAGTCTCTGGGTAATGAGGAGCCAGTAAAGGGATTGACAGAGGGGGGAGGACAGGGAGTAGCGTGGGACAGGTGGACTATTCGGGCAGCAGAGTTTAGTATAAATTGGAGGGGTGTGAGAGTATTAGAAGGGAGACCACAGAGCAGGAGGTTGCAGTAGTCGAGGCGGGAGATGATGAGGGTACACACTAGTGTTTTTGCAGACTCTTTGCAGAGGAATGTACAGATCCGGGAAATATTTCTGAGTTGGAGTCGGCAGGAAGTGGAGAGGGCTTGGATATGTGGTTTGAAGGAGAGATCAGAGTCCAGGGTTACACCGAGGCAGTGAGCTTATGTTACTGGGTAGAGTGGGCAGTCATTATCTTTGATGGATAGGTCAGATGGGGGGGTTGAGTGAGGTGGGGGAAAGATGATGAATTCAGTTTTATCTATGTTAAGCTTTAGAAATCTGGCAGAGAAGAAGGATGAAATAGCGGACAGATATTGTGGGATTCTGGTTAGTAAGGAGTGGATATCGGGTCCAGAGAGGTAGATCTGTGTGTCATCAGCATAGAGGTGATACTGAAAGCCATGAGACTCAATGAGCTGTCCCAGGCCCTAGGTGTAGATGGAGAAGAGCAGGGGCCCTAGGACTGAACCTTGGGAGACACCGACAGATAGGGGGTGAGATGAGGAAGTGGTGTGTGAATGTCCGGTCTGTTAGGTATGAAGAGATCCAAGATATGGCCAAGTCTGTGAAGAGAGAGTCTGCAGTAAGAGGGAATGGTCCACTGTGTCGAAGGCAGATGACAGGTCCAGGAGGAGGAAGACTGAGTAGTTGCGCTTGTATTTGGCAGTTAGTAGGTCTTTGACTTTAGTCAGGGCAGTTTCAATAGAGTGGTGCAGTCGGATGCTTGATTGTAAGCGGTCAAAGAGGCAGCAGGAGGAGAGGTGGGAGGACAGTTCAAGGTGGATGTGTTGTTGCAGTAATTTTGAGGCATAGGGGAGGAGTGATATGGGGTGATAGCTAGACAGAGAGGACGGGTCGAGGGAGGGCTTTTTGAGGATGGTTGAGGCATGTTTGAAACATGAGGGGAAGACTCCAGTTGTTAGTGACAGTTTGAAGAGGTGGGGTTGGGATGAAGACTGTGGTAAGGTTAAGGATTAGGTGGGACGGGATTGGGTCGAGTTCACAGGGGGTGAGGTATGATTTGGAGAGTAAAGAGGAAACTCGATCTTCTGTAATGGTGGAGAAGCTGGTTTTGGAAGAGGAAGGTTGAGTAGATATGAGCAGGGGCTGTGGGAACTTAAGGCAAAAGCTTTGTCTGATGCTGTCAATCTTCTGCTTGAAGAATGAGGCAAAGTCTTCGGCTGAGAGGAGAGGGAGGATGTGCTGGGGCATGGAGGAGAGAATTGAAAGTGTTGAATAGCTGTTTGGGGTTGTGAGACAGGGAGGATAAGAGAGATGAGAAGTATGTTTGTTTTGCTGCAGAGAGTGTGGACTTGAAAATAGTAAGGGATTGTTTGAATGCGATGAAGTGCTCGCTGGAGCGGGACCTTTTCCATCTCCCCTCAGCAACCCTGGAGGCCCGTTGCAGTTCTTTAGTTAGGTTGGTGTGCCAGGGTTGCTTATTGATTGTGTGAGCTTTGGTGTGTGTGAGAGAGGCGACCGAATCAAGAGCTGCAGCTGTTGTGGTGATACATAAAGCAGCAGCAACGTCTGCATTATGTAAGGAACTTATGTCTGTAAGAGGGAGAAAGGATTCAGAGAGTGAGTGTAGGTCAAGGTGTTTGAGGTTTCTGCGAGGGTGTGTAAGTTTGTGGAGTGGGGTTTGTGGACCTGGAGAGGAGAGGGAAGAGAATGTAAGTAGGTTCTGGTCAGATAGAGGGAGAGGTGAGTTAGAGAGATTAGATAGGGAACAGATGCGGGTGAAGATGAGGTCCAGTGTGTGGCCATCTTTGTGAGTGGCTGTGGAAGACCACTGAGCAAGGCCAAAGGAGGAAGTGAGGGATAGAAGCTTAGAGACAGATGAGTGGAAAGTGTCAATGCAATGGGGATGTAGAAGTCGCCCATGATGATAGTGGGGATGTCAGTGGAAAGGAAGTGAAGTAGCCAGGTGGTGAAGTGGTCGAGCAAAGTGGTGGCTGCCAAAGTTTGTTTAAAGAAAAAATGGCACCATTTTCCGAGACCTGTAGCGTCTACATTTTCTGGGATCTGGGGCCAGGTGAGAACTTATTTTTTGCGTGCTGAGCTGACAATTTTATTTCAGGTAGATACAATGTTTTGATCACCTGTTATTGCATTTTATTGCAATGTTACGGCGACCAATTCTGCCGTTTTGATTTTTCTTCTCGTTACACCGTTTACCGATCGGATTAATTCTTTTTATACCTTGATAGATCTGGCGATTGTGAAGTCGGCGATACAAAATATGTGTATTTTTTTTATTGTTTTATTTTGAATGGGGGTGATTTTAACTTTTATATTTTTTATTTTATTTTTTTATATTTTTAAACTTTTTCTTTCTACTTTTTACATGCTTAAATACACTCCATAGCAGACTTGAAGCTGCAATCACCTGATCGCTTGTGTTTCACATAGCAGGGCTTCAGTCCTGCTACGTGTAACAAAAATGCTCATCTGCTATGAATGCCGATTGCTGGGTGGCGCTCATAGCAGATCGGCTATGACAACCACAGGGGTCTCCTGCAGACCACGGGTTGTCATTCCAACCCGATGGGCAGGTCTTATGACGCACTTTCGGCACGGCAATATTAAATGCCGTATATATACGGCACATGTCGTGAAGGGGTTAAAGAGTTCCTGAACAAAACAATCTCTTAACCTGCGTTTTATTATCAACATGGAAGAAATCTTTCCAGGGCTCAAACCAGAAGTCTCCTGATAGAATGAGATATTCAGAATGGAAATTCTGCTATTCTCATCCTGTATCTTAGGGACATTATGGGTAATCTACAATGAGGAAAATAAGTATTTGATACACTGCCAATTTTGCAAGTTTTCCCACCTACAAAGAATTTAGAGGTCTGTAATTTTTATCATAGGTTCACTTCAACTGTGAGAGACAGAATCTAAAAAACATCCAGAAAATCACATTGTATGATTTTAACATAATTAATTTGCATTTTATTGCATGAAATAAGTATTTGACACAATAGAAAAACAGAACTTAATATTTGGTATTAAAACCTTTGTTTGCAATTACAGAGATCAGATGTTTCCTGTAGTTCTTGACCAAGTTTGCACACACTGCAGTTGGGATTTTGGCCCACTCCTCCATGCTGATCTTCTCAAGATCTTTCAGGTTTCGGGACTGTCTCTGGGCAACATTGAGTTTCAGCTCCCTCCAAAGATTTTCTATTGGGTCCAGGTCTGGAGACTGGCTAGGCCACTCTAGGACCTTGAAACGCTTCTTATGGAGCCACTCCTTAGTTGCCCTGGCTGTGTATTTCGGGTCATTTTTATGCTAGAAGACCCAGCCACGACCCATCTCCAATGCTCTTAATGAGAGAAGGAGGTTGTTGGCCAAAATCTAGCGATACATTACCCCATCCATCCTCCCTTCAACACAGTGCAGTTGTCCTGTCCCCTCTGCAAAAAAAAGCACCCCCCAGGTATGATGTTTCTCCCACCATGCTTCACGGTTGGGACGGTGTTCTTGGTATTGTACTCATCCTTCTATTTTGGTCTCATCTCACCACATGACCTTCTCCCATGCCACATGTCCTTCTTCCCACGGGCCTGGACATGTGCCAGCATGAGCAGGGTGACCTTGCGTGCCTTGCAGCATTTTAATCCATGACGGCGTAGTGTGTTACTAATGGTAATGTTTGCGACTGTGGTCCCAGCTATCTTCAGGTCATTGACCAGGTCCTCCTGTGTAGTTCTGGGCTGATTCCTGACCTTTCTCTGAATCATCCTTAACCCACGAGGCGAGATCTTGCATGGAGACCCAGACTAAGAAAGATTGACAGTCATCTTATGTTTCCTCCATTTTCTAATAATTGTGCCAACAGTTGTTGCCTTCTCACCGAACTGCTTGCCTATTGTCCTGTAGCTCATCCCAGCCTTGTGCAGGTCTACAATTTTGTCACTTGTGTCCTCAGACAGCTCTTTGATCTTGGCCATGGTGGAGAGGTTGGAGTGTGATTGATTGAGTGTGTGGACAGGTATCTTTTATACAGGCAACGAATTCAAACAGGTGCAATTAATACAGATAATGAGTGCAGAGCAGGAGGGCTTCTTAAAGAAAAACCAACAGATCTGCGAGAGCCAGAATTCTTGCTGGTTGGTAGGTGATCAAATACTTATTTCATGCAATAAAATGCAATTTAATTATTTAAAAATCATACAATGTGATTTTCTGGTTTTTATTTTTAGATTCTATCTCTCATAGTTAAAGTGTACCTACGATAAAAATGACAGACCTCTCCATTCTTTGTAGGTGGGAAAACTTGCAAAATTTACAGTGTATCAAATACTTATTTTCCCCACTGTATATCCTATTTGCACATTTGTATTTCATTGGAAGTGAGTAAATTTTTCAAGATTGCTGGGTTTGAAGGAAAATTCTGTGATTTTCCATCCATCCAGAGCTCTCATGATTGGATTACCAGATTACCATCTTTAATGGTGTTCGCAAAAATAGTCATTGTTGTCATAATTGCTTTATTTATTCAGGAAATACGTGTCATTCCATATTCAGATGATTGTTGTATACAACAATTTTTTCCTATAAGCCTGTAATTTTGTCTTACCTGAAAACGACTCTCTATTTTCTCCAGAAACTGTGGTTTCTTTTCAACTTTAGTAATTTCCAACCACCAAGAAGTTCTTCCTTGGTTTCATGGTGGGTTCCACATAGCAAATTTCTCCTAAGAAAAAAAGTCGGTCACCATATTTATTCTCTCTTTCTCTCAGTAATTCAGCCATCTGAGGCTGTTAATCACTTGTATCAATGTGGATCCTGATCATAGTTTTGGGACCTGCAACAGAAATTCTTTCTGTCTGAGATTGAAATCTTTCATGTTTTCTTGAGAAATAGAAGATCAGTTCCCAGACTTCCATAAGTTTATTGTGGTGGATTTAGGATAGCAACCTTTCCAGAGGTAAATGTTTTCTTCTTCTATTTTCTAAGAAAGTAAGACTTTTTCAATCACAGGGAAATTAAGCACATAAGAATTGCACCCCTTCATTTCAAGAGGAGAAGATCTAATAAGACTGCAAGGTTTGTATTTTACATAAAACAGGAAGGGAGCACAAGAAGTCAAACTTTGTTATGAGAACTCAAGACAATTCTGAATTGGGAAGAGTGAAATCTGCGAGACTGAAGAGTTCATTAAATAAGAGGTTCTGTGATTATTAAGATTGATCTTCAGGGTGTCTTTACCTAGCTAAATGGAATCTTCACCATTAAGTGATTTTCACCCGCAGATTGGAAATTCCCCAAATAGAGCTGTTGGTGACCAAGGAAAGCCATAAACTGACTTCTTTTTTTCAGTAAGACTAACCATCAATATGTCCTAGGCTCATTTGTCATTCCTGCAAAGTCCTACACCCTTTCCTCTTCCCAATATTCCACCTCCTGTGCAAAATCAGGCTAAGAAACTGTATAAAATTCTAAGGGCCCTGTTTTGTTTTTGAGGAGCGTGGTTTCCAATATTTTAACAGCTATGGAGCAGAGAATACTGAACTTGTTTTTAGCACAAAGATCATCTAGTCCAGACTATCTGTTTCATCATTTTCTAAACGTTCTGCTTTTCTCTTCTTGGAGGTTAATAGGTTTAAAGCAAAAGAAAAACGTCTTTCACAAAAAATGATCAACACTTTGATGGTTGGCAGAAAGCCCTCTACCAATAGATTATAATCTAAGGTCTGGAAGAAATTCTCTTTTTCGGTCAGCGCAAGATTATTCTTTACAGATCAACCTATTGTGCTTTAACTTCTGTAAGATGATTTCTATAAGGGTCTCAAAATCAATGCCAATTCCCTTATAGCATTCATTACTGCTAATAAACTGTTTTACTGATGGCAAGTTTTACGTTTTCAAGAAACTCTCAGGACAAATCTCCATCTTTCAGTATCCACTTGAGATCTCTCTCTTGTCTTGAAAAGACTGTCTCTCCATTTGAATCTCTTTTCTGAGGTTCACATCACCTGATTGTACTTTAAAGGGGATGCCCACCATCCTGAAAACCTTTTCTAAATCACTGTTTTTCCCAAATAAAATAATAGCAGTTATATGCACCTCCGGTGTAGGCGCCATTCCAGCGTTTTCAGCACTGAGCTCAGGTGACATAATCTCAGTGGTCAATCAGTGGCCGCTTCACTGTCCCTTCCTTGGGACGTAACTGGCATCTCACTTCCTACAGATGTGTGATTTGTCCAAAGGGAGGGGAAAGTGAAGGGGCCGCAGATTGGCCTCAGGGATTGCGTGACATAATGTCACGTAAGCCTCGGGCGAGCTAGTGTCGAAACCACTGGAACGGGGCACCCACATCAGAGATGAGTACATATGCTATTATTTTACTTGAGAGAAACATAGTGATTGAGAATGGATTGTCCGAATAGTGGACAACCCCTGTAAGGTCTGGTTCTTTGCGACCATCCCATCCACAATGATATTGGGAGAAATAAAATACTTTATTTTTCTCAGTCTAGTTCTAGATGATTATCTTCTAAGGACTGTTCCATTCTTTGTCCCAAAGTTTCCTCAAACACACAATAAAGACCTGCCTTTACAGAACATTTTCTTCAATTAAACTTTTTTCTGTTATTCCCAGCCCTTAGAAAGGGCTTACATTCTGGGTAAAAAGGATTTACCCAAATTGATAGAACATGTATCACGAAAATATATAACTTGGAAGAACTATCTCACTTTATCCCACTTAAAGCTTTTCCTATCAGATCTACTTCCACATAATGGACAGAAGAAGCTCGAGATCCACATCATCTATAATGCCACGTTTTGGTTTCGCTTCTTCAGCTTTGCAAAACATTACAGTCTTTACATTGAAGCTTTCAAGGATTCCACCTTTAGTACAGGGGACACTAATTTCAGTGCTTGAGTAATTTTTCACCCTTATTTGGGGAGCCTACAGATTCCTTGTGTCAGCACATGTAACCCACACAATAAATTGTTTTGCATTTAATTTCGAGTCTATTATATCTACATATGTGAGGATTGTATGTGGTGCTTTTATATTATGTGCTCTGACATAATCGGTTAATTGTTTTTATTCTGACTGTTAGGTGGGTGGTTCTAGCCATGGCGAGTTTCAAAATATCCCTTGCTTTCTGACTACAGAAAAGAAAAATTACAGGAAATTACAAATTTCCAAAAGAATATCAATTTATAATTTCACATATCTTGTTAATAATTTAATATTTCTGGTTAGCCAATAAAGATTTTTGTCTTTGAAATAAAAGTATTACACATCAAATTGATTTTCACAAGTAAGAAAAATGTAATTGTCACCACTAGGGGGCAACAAATGCTAATTGTTCAGAAAGATTTTGGCAGTCCCTCTCAGAGAGGGATCACTCTGAAGACTAACCTTCACAATTAATTCAGAGATCAGTTTTACCAGGAACATTGTTAAACTATGTTTCCTGCAGTGCAAATGCATCACATCATGTGTAAAGCTCCTCTACCACCTAGTTGAACAGATGAGAAAATTATATTAATATTATAGTAAAAAAAACAAACAAATACTTTAAAAACAAGTTGAAAAAAGTGTCATTTTTAGCTATGAAAATGTATTAAATGTTATGAAAGCTCTGCTGTCTCCATCAAATGAGCATTTTAGGTAAGCAAATTTTAACTTTCGTGGTTGTCCTTCAGACAGCACAAGATGAAATTTAAGAAGCAGTGTTAGGGGTGGACTTGCATACACTTTTTTAAGAAATTGAGATCCAAAAGTTGAATGCTCTAAAGTCAAGATTAACTGGTCCATATTAGTGTTGAGCGAGTATGTTCGAGTATGCTCGCTCCCGTGTGCATGATTTGCAACTGTTTGACAGCTTTATTATATGTGAGGAATGTGTAAGAAATAGACATTCCTCACATGTATTAAAACTGTCAAACAGTTGAAAATCATGCACACGGGAGCGATTCAAACATATCACCGAGCAGCTGTAAATACTCGGAGCTCGGCCCGAGCATACTCGGCGAAAAGGTTAACAGAACATACTCGCTCAACACTAGTCCATATTATTGGAATCAGTATGGTGTATCAGACTTTGTCCAAGTAGTTGTTTGTTGACCAAGATAAGGTAGACCAGAGATTAAAGATCTGCTGTGAATTCACTTCAAGCTGAATTTCATGACATTTGCACGTCCCGGCAAATTTAAACAGTATGTGATTAAGTTAGTGTGGATAGCTAAAAAATGTCTGGTTCCATTTCACACATTGCCAAAGATTGCATTAGCCAGCAGTTGGGCATAAACGATGTTAGGCATGACTGCAGGATGCATTGCAGCTATTATATTACACGCATTACACTAATACAGTAATCAGGGGGGGGCTAACAGCCACTATAAAGGATGAGGCAGGGAACGCAGTGGCCACATTAGGGTTTTACAACCTAGGGATAGGAAATTAGACTTGATATCATTAGAGATAGGCATACAGAGGGCTAAAGCAGAGTATGGTGTGTACTGCAACACTGAAGAACACAGAAAATGGGAATTGTAGTCTCAGTCTGTGAATAATAATAAAAATAATACAATGGTTCAATTGATAGGAAAGTGCAGGACCTTCACAGTCTGTGTGATTGTAAATTGATTGGTGCATGATATACTGCAGTACAGCACCTTATACAATACAATTCAATACAGTCAATATTCAATACAAAAATACAAAGATATTCAATACTGTCCTGTGAGACCTTAGAGTATTATACCTCTTCTCTGGGCAATTAAAGGCTTATAAAGACTGGCAATTCACTGTGAAGCAATATTTTTGGAAAAAATTGTCAAACAGAGACCTGTTCTTCCAGACTGTAGCAATTATAATGCTATTAATCCATTTCACCAAAAATAATTTGCTAATTGTATTCCTCTTTTGTTATTACCTTGATTTTGATTAAAGAAGGCCTCAGGTTTCCTTCAAGATTAAGATGCTTGGCATAGATAAAGGTACGTAAATATTCTTTAAAAATGTAAATTTTTTATTTCAGGAACATGAACATTAAAAGACAATTTCTATTCAGCAAAAAAACAATGCGTTTCTGCCATGAGGTTTAATCATGGCTACATTATTTGCAAAAAAAAAGTCATTGTATACACAGAGATAAAAATTACTACACATTGGTGGTTGTATCCATCATTAAAATCAACATACCAATTAAAAAGCATTAACACATGGGAATGTGCATAAATAATATATAACAGCGGGAGAAAAAGAATAAAGAAACATTTTTTTACACTAATATCCCATCCCCTGATGACACCTCTTTGCCGGTGAAACATGTTAGGGGGACATGTGCTGCATGATTGAATTTTATATTCAATATTTGCCATACAGTCAGTTGATGGTACCCTTGGGTCTAATTAATAGAGAGATAAGCCACTGCTACTCAGCATAAGGGCACAGACTGCCTGCAGTATTACTTGCGTATCGCATCGCAATCCTTGGACTGGCCATTGGCTCTCCTGACCTGAGCATGACAGCTGAGCATGACATAGAAATACATGCTGTCACTCTTAGGTCAGGAAAGCCGACGGTCAGTCCGAGGATTGCAATGTGATCCTCGCGTGAGTAATACAGCAGTCAGGCTGCGCCCTAATATTAATAATGGAATAATTGCAAATATAAACTAATTCTTTTTATTCGGACCTCATAGCATAAATTTTAAAATAACTAACATAGTAACGTAGGTTGAATAAAGACCTAGGTCCATCAAGTTCAACCTTTCTCCCCCAATTGCACTCCCTACACTAATAATACACTAACTTACTAACTTACTAATAAAAGCTCAATTTTATTGACCTGTCAGAGAAGGGTCTATTTAGTAGGGCTTTGCCTTTAGGTTGTATGTATAGATATGTTAAAAGTGAAAAATCAAATCATATCTATTTGATTTAAACCTGCTGGAAAATGGGTGCCCATTGAAAAGATCCAGAAAGCCTCATGCTTTAACAGTAGAGATGAGCGAACATGTTCGAAAAATGTTCGCCAATTTCAAATTCGTCACAAATATTGCACATTCGGATTTGTGATCAGACACACGAGCATTTTTACTTAAAATCGGCAAAATTCGTTAAAAGTGCAGGAAATGATTGCGTTTCCATTACAGTAGTTTTATCACTTCTCCTTGGATAGTGGTGCTATATGATGAGTGGGGGGGACGTGATTGAGGAGGGAAGGGGGTGGGGAGAGGTCAGAGGAGCAGCGTGCTTGTAATCTTTTTTTCCTAACTTTATGTGTGCAAATTGTGGCTAGCCATTCAGGGTGCAGGAACCATCCACAATGTCCAGACACAAGGGCTTGTGCCATTGGCTGCTGAAATCACATGTCCCTCTCTACAGTATATAAAGAGTGGACATGTTGTTTTAGCGCCATTTTGTCAGTATAACAGGTCAGAGAGGCTGCTCCTGGATACTGAGAGATTTTAGCTAGTTAGCTAGGAGGTTGCTTCTAAGTCAGATAGATTAGATAGCTAGCATCTTGTGTGGCTGTGAAATCGACCTTCCAGCAGATTTTTTTCTTGTGCCATTAGTGAGGTCCAGACTAGTGATGAGCGAGCACTAAAATGCTCAGGTACTTGTTGCTCGGGTCGAGCTAATTGGAATGCTCGAGTGCTCTGTCCAAGTAATGAGCCCCCTGGAGGTCTGCAGAGGGCCTAAACATTGCCCAAATCGACAGGAACAGTGCTCAAATGACATGGGAACAGCATGGACAAGACCCCTGGAGGCATTTCTGACTCCCAGGTCACTGCTGTCAACAACGTTGTCAGAGGTATCACGCCACTTTTACGGATTCACAATAAAACATGCAAAAACAAAAACAAAATGGATTTTCCTGGGAAATATGTTAAAGAACATCTATTCCAGGGTAATGACTTGTATATAAGGCAAATAAATAACCAAAAACAAAAATGCTCCTCCATACCTTGGGCTATGTTCACATGTACCGTTTTTGATGCATTTTTGCACTTTTGCGTTGCTTTCAACCAAGACAAATGCATTCACTGGGAAATGTCATTTGAACATTTTACAACATTATCTGGCCATGTGGTGTGTGACATCATCAGACACATGCATACAGTGCTGAAAAGACATGGGAACAGCATAGGGAAGACCCCTGGAAGTATCTCTGACTCCCAGGTCACTGCCTAAAAGTGTGCCCATCATAAGTGATCCTTGGCGCATGCAAAGATGCCTCCCACCATGCACCTGTCATTGCAGACTTGCAACAATCACCGTCCACGTCCTTGTCCCAGCGCAGCGTTCAGTTGTCACTACCCCATTCCTTGGAATGCAAGCGCAAGTATGCAGCCAGCCACCCACCCACGCACAGGCTGCAATACTATACTTCCAAATTTTTGACAGCTGTTAGCACTTGAAATGTGGCCTTTTAGGCTCGTGGAGGCGGAAGCTGTCCACAACCTCATGGCTGCGGAGGCCGGGTGTCCATATTCGGTCCCCCGCCGCCACTATTTTTCCCGGTGTCGTCTCCGCCTTCAACAAGCACGGGTCCCACATTACCCGTGCCCTCCCCAGTGCACTTACTGGGAAGGACCGCCTAACCACAAACAAGTGGACAAGTGAATGTGGCCAGGGATGGTACGAAGCCAGTCCACAGCTTGTCGGTGAATTGTATTTCACCACAGCCATATTTTTAGCTCGGTGAAAGGACTGACTTTTGGGAAACCGTATCTACTCCAGCTGTCATTTTTCCATCACCAAGTTCCGCCTGTATGTTCAGCGTTGAAAGCCACAGATCAGGCTGCTATGTTACAGCTTTCAACAACTCTGCAGCGGTGGGCGTTTTGTCACCTAAGCATTAAGCATGTTATCTTTAGCTCAGCCTGTTGCCGCTTAGCCAAGGCAGTGCTGCAGTGCTTTCAGCTTGTGACTGATGTGGTCTTTCGGAGATGGAGGCCGAACTGGAGGAGGAGGTGCAGGAGCTGAACAATGTGATTACATTGAGGTTATATTGGCGACTCTGGTTTTTATACTAAAGAAAGATCCTACTGTATTTTTTTTCTTATGTTATTTTTTAAGACAAATGCATTCACCGGGAAATGTCATTTTAACATTTTACAACCTTATCTGGCCATGTGGTGTGTGACACATCATCAGACACATCCTGTTTCATTTATGATGGAGGGACTCTGAAAGTCACAAAGCCTATTTTTATAAGGCCATCTGGCGGCCCTTACTATTTTTAAAGGGCCAGCAGTTGGCTCTTGCTATTGTTAGAGATCCTTCAGCCAGCTATGCTTTGTTGTTCCCATTATTAACGAGTGAGTCTCCTCTACTGTTATTGCGCATGCAGTGACTTCAAGGGCTGCCAAAAATTTGGAGAAACTCCAATGCCCCCAATGCCCCTTGCAAGAGACGTAGAGGTCAGAGAGCCTCCTAAAAACAATGTTCCCATTATTAGGAAGTGGGTCTCCCATAGTGTTTGCCTATGCAGTGAAGCAACGGCTGCCAGAAATTTGGAGGAACTCCAATGCCCCTTGCAAGAGACGTAGAGGTCAGAGAGCCTCCTAAGAACATTGTTCCCATTATTAGGAAGTGCGTCTCCCATAGTGTATGCCTATGCAGTGAAGCAACGACTGCCAAAAATTTTGAACTCCAAAGCCCCTTGAAAGAGACGTAGAGGTCAGAGAGCCTCCTAAAAACAATGTTTCCATTATCAGGAAATGGGTCTCCCATAGTGTTTGCCTTTGCAGTGAAGCAACAGCTGCCAAAAATTTGGAGGAACTCCAATGCCCCTTGCAAGAGACGTAGAGGTCAGAGAGCCTCCTAAAAACAATGTTCCCATTATTAGGAAGTGGGTTTCTCATAGTGTTTTCCTATTCAGTGAAGCAACGGCTGCCAAAAATTTGGAGGAACTCCAATGCCCCTTGCAAGAGACGTGGATATGTTGATATGGTACATATGGTGGTGATATGGTGGTGGAGAATAGGATGCAGAGAAGGAGGAGGACAAGAGCAAATAGAGAAAATCAGGAAGCATATACCCATGTCTGGGTGTGAAGACAGAGGTGCATGGGAATAGAGTTAGACCTCCCCCAAAAAAAGACACTGTATTTGAGTTTATGTTATGCTGCTATCATTCGATGGTGGTGAGAAGTCTGGCCCAATCCAGCACTTGTTCATTTTTATAAGAGTTAGCCTGTCAACATTTTCAGTTGACAAGCGAATGCGCCTATCGCTTATAATTCCACTAGCGGCACTAAAAACTCGCTCTGACAAAAAGCCAGCGGCAGGGCAGGCCAGGACCTCCAAGGCGTGGAGAGCCAGTTCATGCCACGTGTCCAGCTTGGATACCCAATAATTATAAGGCACAGAGGAATCATGGAGGACATTGGTATGGTCGGCAAGGCACTCCCTCACGATCTTCTGAAACTTTGCACTCCTTGTGAGAGTACCCCCCGCCTCAGGGCCTGTGCGATGGGAGGGTCGGAGAAAACTGTCCCAGAACTTTGACAGTGTTCCCCTACCTCTGCTGGATTGCATTTGTGGCTCTTTCGTCTGTACTCCTTGGTTGTCCAATGAACTGTGACCTCAGCCGCCAGCGTTTTCAGATGGGAATTTTTTCACTAATTCCGCAACAAGGGCCTTCTCGTACTGCCCCATTTTATTAGGCCTGTCCTGCAAAGGAATAAGAGACATAAAGTACTCCCTGTAGTGTGGGTCTTTAAGCGTCACCAACCAGTAATGACTGTCATCCAAAATTTGGACAACGCGAGGGTCAAGGGAAAGGCAGCGTAACATAAACTTAGCCATGTGTGCCAGACTGCAAAGAGGCAAGACTTCCATGTCCTCACCAAGAGGACGACTGACCATGCTCTCCTCCTCCTCTTCCTCCTCCTCCCAGTCCTCAGGCCATCCACGCTGAACAGACGGTATGGCAGTTTTGCAGGTAGTAGCGCAGGAAATTAGCTCCTGTTCTTCCTCCTCCTCCTCTTCCTCATTGTCACCCAATCCACGTTGGGAGGAGATGAGGCTGGGTTGTGTGTAATCACCCTGTAAGGTTCCTTGCTCCAGCTCATCGTGCTCCGCCTGCAATGCATCCTCTTTAATTGAGAGCAGAGAGCGTTTCAGAAGACAGAGAAGCGGGATGGTGACGCTAATTATGGCATCATCGCCGCTCACCATCTTGGTGGAGTCCTCAAAGTTTTGGAGGATGATACAGATGTCTGACATCCATGTCTACTCCTGAGGTTTTATGTGTGGAGTCTGACCTGAATACCAATGGCCTTGTTGATGCAGGTAGTCAACAACTGCCCTCTTCTGCTCACAAATCCTTCCCAACATCTGCAATGTAGAGTTCCAATGCATGGGGACATCACACACCAGTCGGTGAGCCGGAAGCTGCAAACGCTGCTGAAGCACGGCAAGAGCGGCGGAAGCTGTAGCTGACTTTCTAAAATGGGCACTTTGATGAAAGGGCACTTTGATTGAAATTTACATGGAGGCCAGAAATGGCTGACTATGGAGTGAACTTATATGTGATACGTGTGATGGAAAACAACAGTTTTAAATAGCTGGCCTGTATGTTACTATTTTTCACAGCGACCTGGTGTCAATAACTTCACTGACACACTGCAACAAAATTTAAATGGAGGCCAGAAATGGATGAATTTGGAACGAATTTATATGTAATAAGTGTGACGGAAAACCAATTTTAAATAGCTGGCCTGTAGGTTACTTTTTTCACAGCGACCTCAAGTCAATAACTTCACTGACACACCGCAACAAAATTTAAATGGATGCCAGAAATGGCAGAATTTGGAGTGAACCTATATGTGATACGTGTGACGGAAAACCACAGTTTTAAATAGCTGGCCAGTAGGTTACTATTTTTCACAGCGACCTCATGTCAATAACTTCACTGACACACTGCATCAAAATTTAAATGGAGGCCAATATTTTCCACGTTTACTACAAATTTCTGGATTTTTATAGCTGTAATATGGAAAGAATCTGGCTGTATTCTGCTGTGGCAACAAGCAAATGGAGCAGAAAAACGGTGTTCTCTGTGTCGCTTTTTAACCAAATAATCAGGATTAAGATCAAAAAATAATTATCCCTGGCCCCTGATACCTGGGGCTATTTGTAGAAATATCTGTAACAGCAGCAGCAGACAGAACTGGAATGGAGCCTCTTGTGCTGTATTATACAATGCAGTCTGCCACATACACTGCCTGCCTGCCTACCTCTAATATATATATATATATATATATATATATATATATATATATACAGTACAGACCAAAAGTTTGGTCTGATGAATCCAAATTTGAGATCTTTGGTTCCAACCACCGTGTCTTTGTGCGACGCAGAAAAGGTGAACGGATGGACTCTACATGCCTGGTTCCCACCGTGAAACATGGAGGAGGAGGTGTGATGGTGTGGGGGTGCTTTGCTGGTGACACTGTTGGGGATTTATTCAAAATTGAAGGCATACTGAACCAGCATGGCTACCACAGCATCTTGCAGCGGCATGCTATTCCATCCAGTTTGCGTTTAGTTGGACCATCATTTATTTTTCAACAGGACAATGACCCCAAACACACCTCCAGGCTGTGTAAGGGCTATTTGACCAAGAAGGAGAGTGATGGGGTGCTACGCCAGATGACCTGGCCTCCACAGTCACCAGACCTGAACCCAATCGAGATGGTTTGGGGTGAGCTGGACCGCAGAGTGAAGGCAAAAGGGCCAACAAGTGCTAAGCATCTCTGGGAACTCCTTCAAGATTGTTGGAAGACCATTTCCGGTGACTACCTCTTGAAGCTCATCAAGAGAATGCCAAGAGTGTGCAAAGCAGTCATCAAAGCAAAAGGTGGCTACTTTGAAGAACCTAGAATATAAGACATATTTTCAGTTGTTTCACACTTTTTTGTTAAGTATATAATTCCACGTGTTAATTCATAGTTTTGATGTCTTCAGTGTGAATATACAATTTTCATAGTCATGAAAATACAGAAAAATCTTTAAATGAGAAGGTGCATCCAAACTTTTGGTCTGTACTGTATGTTGTGGAATACCTAGACTAACAGGACGTTCAATGGACCCTCTTGCTATATGCACTGCAGTCTGCCACATACACTGCCTGCCTAATTCCCGCTATCACCACTGATTATTTGCAGCTGGATTAGTCCTCAGAAGGACTGTTAGTTCAGATGGATGTTATAGATATTTGTTGTGTAATACCTATACTAACTCTAAACAAGCAAATCTCTCCCTGACGCAGCAACACCTCTCCCTACTCTGCCATATTCCGGGGTAGACTGTGATGCGCATGGTGGAGCCCGGTCTTATATACACCTGATGAAGCTGTGCAGCCAGCCAATCTCTGTAATGCCACAAAAAGCATGGCTACGGCATTACAGTTTGTGGCAGGCAATCCCTGCATGTTCATTGGCACTCTAAAGAGCGCCAAACATGCAGGAAGGGGACCCGAGCTCACGCCCAAGCAACCAGAAAATACTCGCACAGCCCAGAGCATCTCGAGCAGTGAGATGCTCGGGTGAGTACCGAGCAGTGGCAAGCACGTTCGCTCATCACTAGTCCAGACAAAGACAGCAGAGCACATTTCATCATAGAACTCTGTTGCGCACTTCTTCTATGGTACTTCATGCATGAGTACACCTTTAAACATCTAATTTTGCCTGTTACTAACCTGATACAGCATGCCACATCTCAGTTTGTCATTTTGTGGCAGTGAAATTCAGCTGGATGCAGAGCTCGTTCAGGGTAAAAATAAATCAATTTTTTTTCTGTTACTAACGTGATACAGCACGCCATATCACAGCTTGTCATTTTGTGGTGGTGAAATTCAGCTTGATGCAGAGTTCATGCAGAGTAAAAAATCTATTTTTTTCTGTTACTAACGTGATACAGCATGCCATATCTCAGCTTGTCATTTTGTGGGGCTGAAATTCAGCTGGATGCAGAGCTCGTGCCGGGTAAAGAAATCTATTTTTTTCTGTTACTAACGTGATACAGCATGCCATATCTCAGATTGTCATTTTGTGGCTGTGAAATTCAGCTAGATGCAGAGGTCGTTCAGAGTAAAAAAAATCTATTTTTTTCTATTACTAATGTGATACAGCATGCCATATCTCAGCTTGACATTTTAAGGTGGTGACATTCAGCTGGATGCAGAGCTTGTTCAGAGTTTGAAATTGTTTGGAGCATATATTCTATTGTATACAGGCCTCATCCACAGTAAAAAAAAATAGTTCTTCTGTTAGTAACGTGATACAGCATGCCATATGTCAGTTTGAAATTGTTTGGAGCATGTATTCTATTTTGTACAGGCCTCATCCACAGTAAAAAAAAATAGTTCTTCTGTTAGTAACATGATACAGCAGGCCAGATGTCAGTTTGAAATTTTTGGGTGCTGATATTGTTCTCCATACAGGGGTACACATGATAAAATCGAAATAGGTTTTATTACTATCGTGTTACCTAAAGCAGGCTACATTTCATCTTTTAATTCTTTGGTGCTGATATTGTTCTCCATACAGGGGTACACAGGATAAAATCGAAATTGGACTTATTACTATCGTGCTTCCTAAAGCAGGCTACATTTCATCTTTTAATTCTTTGTTGCTGATTTTTAGAGATGAGCGAATGTGTTTGATAAATGATCGCCAATTTCAAATTCAGCACGAATATGGAACATTCGGATTCGTGATCGAACACATGAGCATTTTTTCTTAAAATCGACAAAAAGACGATAAAGTGCGGGAAATTATTTTGTTGCCACTAAAGTATTTTTATCACTTTGGCTAGGATAGTGGTGGTGTATGATGAGCGGGGGGATGTGTTTGATGAGGGGAGGGGTGGGGAGAGCTCAGAGGAGCAGTGTGCTTGTAATATTTTTTTTTCTTTTTTCCCTAACTTTATGTGTGCAAATTGCGGCTAGCCAATCAGGGCGCAGGAACCATCCACAATATCCAGAGACAAGGGCTTTTGCCATTGGCTGCTGAAATCACATGTCCCTCTCTATATAAAGAGCAGACATGTACTTTTAGCTCCATTTTGTGACTATAAGAGATCAGAGAAGATGCTCCTGGTCTGCTCCTGGATTCATTAGAGATTTTAGCTAGTTAGAAAGTCATTTTCTTCTAAGTCAGATGGTTTAGATAGCTAGTGTCCTGTGTTGCTGTGAAATCAACCTTCCAGCAGATTTTTTTTTCTTGTGCCATTAGTGAGGTCCAGACAAAGACAGCAGGGCACATTTCATAGAAGTCTGTTGTGCACTGCTTCTATTGTACTCCATGCATTAGTACACCTTTAAAAATCTATTTTTTTGTCTGTTGCTAACGTGATACAGCACGCCATATCTCACCTTGTCATTTTGTGCCGCTTAAATTCAGCTCTGTGCAGAGCTGGTACAGAGTAAAAAATCTAATTTTTTTCTTTCTTGCTAATAGCGTTCTCCTACCACAGTATCTGAGCAACATGAGTGGGAAAAAGCGAGGTCATGGTGGAAGGCCGAATAGGCTTGGTGTTCAAGGTATATGTGAGGTAGGTGGTAATGTTAGTGAAAGCACTAGTAGTGAACCAATACTGTCATGTCCTGTCCAAAGACAACTGACAACTTCTGTTACTTTTACTCCACTCCCTTTCTTTGGCAGCCGCACAGCGGTATGCCTTGTAGATGAGGGCCAGAAAGAGCATGTGCTCCAGTGGATGACTAGCGCTGCATCAAGTGGCCTCTACTCCTCTTCCTCCACCTCAACATTACACACAGTACAGTCCACAGAGGTGGCAACCTAATTACCCTTGCTTCCTCTGCGTCACAACTCTCCAACCGCCCAACTGACTGTAGGGAACCACAGATGGGTGAGTCTGCAGAGCTGTTCACACATTCTATGCCTTGGGCATCAGAAGTCTACTTCAAAAATTCACAGAGTCAAGAGGAGGAAAGCATCTGCACCAATGCCCAATTTTTTTTTATGTTGGACCCGGGGCAGGACGAAGTAGGGCCTGAGCAGCATCCTGACCCTTGTCACCAGAAGTTAACCCCTGGGGTGTGATCCTGATGAGACTCAGATACCTGAGGCTCACGCGCACTGTATTGTGTTGCTGGGCAGGAAGAGGAGAAGGGTGACTCTCAGGGCGAGAAATGGGATAACACAGAGGATGATGATTAGGTTGTAGATCCCACTTGGTGTAAACCCAGAAGCACGCAGCTGATTATGTCATCTTAGGAGGTGGAGGAGGAGAAAGACGAGGAGGTTACGTTGCACCCTACAGTGCAGACACGGAGTGATGCAACCACAATGAGCACTGCATCCTTAGCCACAATTGTAGCTGTGGCCAGCAGGGGCAGCAAGGGTTGCCAAGCCTGGGCCTTTTTTGACACCGCAAAGGATGAACCAACTCACGTTATCTGCCAACTTTGCATAAAAAAAACTCTGCAGAGGGACAAAAGTGCAATAATTTGACTACTACATGAACCTTCACATGCGCAATCAACATGCATTACTCTGGCAATCTCACTGCGATGAAATGCGGACCTCAACAACCATCAGCTGCCCCATCAACCTCATCTGCTGCTTTCTCCTCCTCCTCTGTTGTCATGCCAAGTATTGCCACGCAGGTCTCCGACCACAGAAACTCCAGTTGTTTACCCACTCCAGTCAGGCTGAATGAGAGCCCGTCAGCTGTAACAGAAGCGGACATACCTGCTGTTTTTGACCGATTTCAGAGAACAAGCACGCCATAACTTTATCAATCCACCGTAACATCTAAGCCTGCACCTCACTCACGGTCCAGCAGTTTGTCCGGTTCATCGTACTCTGCCCTCTCTCGGCAATGCAGCCAGTCCTCGGTCCTACAGTTGTGGTCATGTAAAAGATTGTTTCCTCCTACACATGACAAAGCTAAGAGGTTGAACTCCACCATCTCCAATCTGTTGGCCACGGAAATGCTGCCTTTCCGTCTGGTAGATACAGACGGTTTCCGAAAGCTGATGGCCGTCGCAGTCCCCCAGTATCAGTTGCCCAGTCGCCATTACTTCTCTAAGAAAGCTGTGCCTGCGCTACACCAACATGTCGCAGACAACATCACCCGTCCCTTGTCTAAATCTATGTCTGGCAGGGTGCATTTCACCACAGACACCTGGACGAGTAAGCATGGCCAGGGGCGTTACATCTCGCTGACTGGGCACTGGGTGACTCTGGTGGCTGTGGGGGGAGGCGGGGAAGGGGCTGCTCCATAAGTCTTGGAATCCCCAAGGCTTGCAGGACAAACCTCAGTATTTCACAGTTCCTCCACTGCTTTTGCCTTCTCCACCTCCTCTAGGGCCCCCTCCAAAGGCGCTCTCAAACTCTGCCTTAATTAGACACGGGTTCCAACAGCGCAGAGCGAATCCCCACCACCACCTTACTGCGTAGCCGGGGCTCACCGCAATCAGGCAGTGTTAAAATTAATATGCCTTAGAGATCGTAGTCATACAGCTGAAGAGTTGTGGACAGCTCTCTGTGCCGAGTTTGAGAAATGGCTGTCTCCGCTGAACCTGGAGCCAG
This sequence comes from Phyllobates terribilis, assembly GCF_046119375.1. Lineage (NCBI taxonomy): Eukaryota > Metazoa > Chordata > Amphibia > Anura > Dendrobatidae > Phyllobates > Phyllobates terribilis. The sequence goes on from NW_027362761.1 coordinate 445,955,716, forward strand.
GGAACGCTGCGTGCAATAACGGTGCAAACCTGGTGGCGGCCTTACGCCAAGGCAAGCTCACACATGTGCCTTGCATGGCTCACGTCCTCAACCTGGTGGTACAGCGATTTCTCCGTCACTATCCCGGCCTGGATGAGCTACTGCAGAAAGCACGGAAGCTGTGTGCTCACTTCCGCTGTTCGCACCCCTCAGGTCATCGATTTGCATCGATACAGACTTCTTTGGAATGCCAGTTAACCGGTTGATATGCGATGTGCCGACACGGTGGAATTCCACTCTGCACATGTTGCAGCGACTGTGGCAGCAGCAATGAGCCCTGACAAAGTATGTCATGACGTATGGCCTGGGAAGTATGGACATGGGGCATATGACGTTTACGGAGTGGGCACAGATTAAGGACCTCTGCATGCTTCTGCACAGAAATGGCTACTAAGATGGTTAGCGCTGATGACATAATGGTTAACGCTCCAGCATCACTATCCTGGTCATCTACATGCTGGAGCAGACTTTGAATAGCCTGCGGGAGGAGATGGTGGTCCCAGAGGAAGAGGAGGATGTGGAAGGGATAAGAATGACTCAAAGTCCCAGACTGTCATCACACATGGATCCAAGGGAGGGTGGATTACAGCGATCGAGGGGGGCTGGTGATACCAGACAAACTGTTAGTGAAGGTGCAGGAGCCAGCCACCAACACAGCATGAGCTTGGACCTCATGGAAGAACCCAACATATGAGCGCCTTCTTGATGCACTATCTGCAACATGATTGCCTTATAGTTATGATTCGAAATACTGCTGACTACTGGGTTGCCACTCTGTTAGATCTACGTTATCAGAGTAAATTTTGCCAGATGCTTCCTGCCCTGGAAAGGGACCCTTGAATGCTGGAGTATCGAAATATGCTTTTACACAACCTTAAGAGAGGTTTTCCCCAAGACAGCTGTGAGGCACACAGTGTGCATCGCAGCTCTAGACTTTCATACTCCGGGACGTCAGTTAGTAAACGCTAAAACATTAGCAGCAGCAGTGAAAGTGGCAGAAGCAATTTCTGTGAGTCCTTTCACACATTTTTTAGACTAGCTCATGCACCAGCACAACATAGTACAAGTCTGACACGTGGTGAACGACTGGAGAGGATGGTACAGGAGTATCTACGTAGAGCTCAAAATCAATATCATCAGGAAGGGTTTGGACCGCTTTACATTTTGGTCTTCAAAAATGAATGAGTGGCCTGAGCTCGCCTGTCACGCCTTCGAGGTTTTATCATGCCCAGCAGCCAGCGTTCTCTCAGAACGTGTCTTCAGCGCTGCTGGTGGTATCCTGATGGATAAGCACAGCCGGCTGTCCCCTGAAAGTGTAGACCACCTAACTTTCATCAAAATGAACAAGTCATGGATCTCCAAGGACGTTTGCACTCCAATTGCAGACTGTACAGACTAGGCGATGTTGTAGTTTTTAGTGTGCTGCATTGATCTCGCATAATTGCAGTCTGTGATATCTTTAGCATGGCTTCTGTGCCTGCTGTTGCTGCTGCTGCAGTTGCTAACATGGTCCTAATTATACTATTTATACTCTGGTGAAATTGATGCCACTTTTGTGGTGTCTGCCACTAATTTTTGGGAATGTAGAGACTCCTGATTGGGTCTCCATCTGCTGGGTTGGCTGTAGTGGAAGAGGTGTTGGTCCAAATTATACTATTTCTACTCTAGTGAAATTGATGCCACTTCAGTGGTGTCAGCCCCTAATTTTTGGAAATGTGAACACCCCTGGTTGGGTCTCCATCTGCTGGTTTGGCTGTAGTGGAAGAAGATATGTCGATCCCCATTATACTAGTTCTACTCTACTGAAATTTATGCCACTTTGGTGGTGTCAGCCCCTAATTTAGGGAAATGTGAACAATCTTGGTTGGGTCTCCATCTACTGGGTTGGCTGTAGTGGAAGAGGTGTCTGTCATAATTATACTATTTCTACTCTAGTGAATTTGATGCCACTTTGGTAGTGTCTGTAACTAATTTTTGGAAATGTGGAAACTCCTGATTGGATCTCCATCTGCTGGGTTGGCTGTAGTGGAAGAGGTGTCGGTCCCCATTATACTAGTTCTACTCTACTGAAATTTATGCCACTTTGGTGGTGTCAGACCCTAATTTAGGGAAATGTGAACACTCCTGGTTGAGTCTCCATCTGCTGGGTTGGCTATAGTGGAAGAGGTGTCTGTTCTAATTATACTATTTCTACTCTACTGAAATTGATGCCACTTTGGGGTGTCAGTCCCTAATTTTTGAAAATGTGGAGACTCCTGATTGAGTCTCCATCTGCTGGGTTGGCTGTAGTGGAAGAGGTGTCGGTCCTAATTATACTATTTCTACTCTAGTGAAATTGATGCCACTTTGGTCGTATCTTCCACTGTTTTTTGGAAATGTGGAGACTCCTGATTGGGTCTCCATCTGCTGGGTTAGCTGTAGTGTAAGAATTATCTGTCCCCATTATACTAGTTCTACTCTACTGAAATTGATGCAACTTTGGTTGTGTCAGCCCCTAATTTTTGGAAATGGGAAGACTCCTGATTGGGTCTCCTTCATTTGTTGCCTGTAGCAGTAGGCCTCACAGACCGGCAGGCCTCCACTTACTTTCAATCAAATACCCGTGTTACCATCCTTAAATTTTTATACCAATACTAATCTATGAAACTGATTTTTCTGTCATCTGTTTGTGGCTGAGCATAAAAGCAGGTTGTTCTGTTGCGTGTGGTATCAGGGCTCCCAGCACAACAGACCTACACCGATCCCTCACCCACCTCGTCTTAATTTGAAGTTCAATTCAAAGATGTAAATGCTGGCCCAGACCCTGATACCTCGTGCATGGCTGATTACTGCTGTGCCATTATAAAATTTGTACTGTGGGTCAATTGAGGCCACTTTCCTGATGTCTGCCCCTAATTTGATCTGTTTTGGGAGCTTTTGGGGCAGTTTGAAGGTGTTGTGTATGCATTTGGTTTTGCATTGAATCCAATGGAGTTCGGATATGTTTGGCAAATGTTCGACGAATTAATCGGCGAATATTGCAAATTCAACGATCGTAAAACGAACATTGAAATGTTCGCTCATATCTACTGATATTGTTCTCCGTACAGGGGTACACATGATAAAATCTAAATTGGTTTTCTTAATACCGTGCTACCGATAGCAGGCTAAATTTCGTCTTTTAATTCTTTGGTGCTGATATTGTTCTCCATACAGGGGTACACATGATAAAATCTAACTTTGTAGTCTTACTACCTTGATACATACAGCAGACCACATTTCAGCTTGTAATTTTTTGGCGCTAAGATTCTGCTGTATACAGGCCTCATCCATAGTAAAAAATCTATTTTTTTCAGTTACTACCGTGCTACATAAAGCAGACCACATTTTATCTTTTAATTATTTTGTGCTAGTATTGTGCTCCTGCCAGGAGTTCACATTTCACAATATAAATTCTTTGCGCTAATAGCGTGATCCTGAAACCATGCCACATTTAAGCATTGGACAGGGCTTGGAGCAGTATTTTTTGCTTAAAGTTTGATCAGTAACTGGTAGATGAGTGACAGGTGTAGTACTGGTGCTTGAGAACTCTGGCAAATTGAGGCAACACAAATGAAGGAGACCCAACTTGGATATCAAGCATTTCCAATAATTATGGGCAGATACCACTAAAGTGGCATCAATTTCTATTTATTTATTTTACCTACTTATATAGCGCCTATAATTCCACAGCGCTTTAAAGACATTTACAGACATTAGTGGCACTGTCCCCATTGGGGCTCACAATCTAAATTTCCTATCAGTATGTCTTTGGAGTGTGGGAAGAAAAATGAGCACCCAGAGGAAACCCTCGCAAACATGGGGAGAACATACAAACTCCTTGCAGATGTTGTCCTTGGTGGGGTTGGAACCCAGGACCCTAGTGCTGCAAGACTGCTAATGTTTTTGTGTCGATGACTCAATGTCTATCACTGCAATGCACACTGTGTGCCTCATTGCTGCCTTGGGGAAAACCACTCTGAAGATTGTCTTCAAGCATGTTTTGATACTGCAGTATGGGCATGTTCATTTCCAGGGGGCCAAGCAACTGGCAAAATTTACTTTTATACTGTGCATCGAACAGAGTGGCTGCCCAGTGGTCAGCACTATTTCTAATCCTAACAATATGGGCAACAATCATGTTGCTGATATTGCTGCAACAAGGTGCTCATGGGTCGGTCTCTTTCATGAGGTCCAAGTCCAGTGTGTTGGTGGCGGGATAACACTCAAGCTTGCTTCCTCCATCCCCTCCTGGCAACCATGGACAACAGAGAGGGCATCGTTATCCTTTTCATCTCCTAACTGTTGCGCATCCATCACCTCTTCCTCTTCGTCCTCCTCCATTTGTTGCTCCTGTGCAATAACAGACCGGAACTTAGACATATTGTTAACCCCTCCGCATCCTCCTCTGCTTTCTCCTCTTCCTCCTCTTCCCCTGGGACCACCACCTCCTTCCGCAGACTATTCAAAGTGTGCTCCGGCATGTAGAAGACCGCAACAGTGATGCTGATGACAGCATCGTCAGCACTAACCATCTTTGTAGCCATTTCAAAAATGTGCAGAAGGGTGCAGAGGTCCTTCATCTGGTCCACTCCGCAAATGTGATTTGCACCACGTCCGTACTGCGTTTGCCCAGGCTATACGACATGAGATACTGCATCAGGGCTCTTCACTGCTGCCACAGTGGCTACAACATGTGCAGAGTTGAATTACATCATGTCAGCACATCGCACATCAACCGGTTAACCGGTAGGCCGAAAGATCTCTGTAGTGACGCAAGTCGATGACCCGTGGGTTGTGAATGGCGGAAGTGAGCACACAGATACCGTGGTTTCTGCAGCAGCGCATCCAGGCAAGGATAGTGGCGAAGAAATGGCTGTACCATCAGGCTGAGGATGCGAGCCATGCAAGGCACGTGTGTGAGGTTGTCCCGACGTAGGGCTGCCACCAGGTTTGCACCATTATCTCACACTGCCTTTCCTGGCTCCAGGTTCAGTGGAGACAGCCATTGCTCGACATGGATAGCTGTCCACAATTCTTGATCTGTATGACTGCGATATCCAAGGCATATTAATTTAAACACTGCCTGATTGCGGTTAGCCCTGGCTGTGCAGTATGGAGGTGGGGGGGGATTCTCTCTGCACTGTTGGAACATGTGCCTTATTAAGGCAGAGGTTGAGGGTGCAGGTGGAGGCCCCAAAGGAGGTGGAGGCGGCAGAAGCACTGGAGGAAGTGTTAGCTCCATGCTTCAGCACTGCCCTACATCTCCTCTTTCGTCTCAGTCTACCACCCTACCCGTGCCCTCTGTTCTGTTAATGACCTAAGACTAACGACCTCAATAATCCAAACCTCCCACTCCCGTCTCTAAAACTTCTCACTTCTAAAAATTCTTTGGAATGCACTACCCAGGACTCGTTGATTAATACCCAATACCCACAGTTTTAAGCGTGCCCTAAAAACGCTTTTCTTTAGACTGGCCTATCACCTCACCTCAACTATCTAACTATCCATCCCCCCCCCCCATACAAAACTTCCTTCCAAATCAGGTCCCTCATATCTTCTGTTCACACACCCCATCACTTAGTAGACTACTGTGTCTGTACTTGTTCAAATACTGTTTGGTGATTGGTTCACTTAGCATTAAGTGATTACCCTTTTTATTACATTGATAGTTGACCGAAAAGGTCAAGCAATTGTTACCATCCACCTTTCGTGTCTCCCCTATTTCCTCATAGATTGTAAGCTTGCGAGCAGGGTCCTCGCTCCTCCTGCTATCTGTTGGTTTATGTTATGATTATTGTTATTCTGTAATGTCTTTTATTGTCTGTACAAGTCCCCTTTAAAATGTAAAGTGCTGCAGAATATGTTGGCACTATAAAAATAAAAATTATTATTATTATTATACAGAGGTTTGTCCCGCAAGCCTTGGGGATTCCAAGACTTGGTGTCTAGTGGTTTAGTTCTCCATACCCTGGTGTATAGTAGTTTAGTTCTCCAACCCTAGCTATTTAGTAGTTTAGTTCTCCAACCCCTGTTGTCTATTAGTATAATTCTCCATGTTCTGGTGGGTATTTGCTTCGTTCTCCAACCCTAGCTGTTTAGTAGTTTAGTTCTCCAACCCCTGTTGCATATTAGTTTAATTCTCCATGTTCTGGTGGGTAGTGGTTTAGTTCTCCACCCCCAAGTGTCCTGCAAGCCTTGAGGATTCCAAGACTTGTAGAGCAGCCCATTCCACACCTTCCCCCACAGCCACCAGAGTCACCCAGTGCCCAGTCAGCAAGATGTAATACACCTGGCCATGCTTGCTTGTCCAGGTGTCAGTGGTGAAATGCACCCTGTCAGACATAGATTTTTTTCAAGGAACAGGTGATGTTGTCTGCAACATGCTGGTGTAGCGCAGGCACATCTTTCTTAGAGAAGTAATGGCGACTGGACAACTGATACTGGGGGATTGCGGCGGCCATCAGCTTTCGGAAACCATTTGTAACACCAGGTGGAAAGTCAGCATTTCCGTGGTCAACAGATTGGAGATGGGGAAGTTTAAGCTCTTTGCTTTGGCATGTGTAGGAGGAAACAATCTTTTACGTGACCACAACTGTGGGATTGAGAGCTGGCTGCTGTACTGAGAGAGGGTGGAGTAGGGTGAATACAACAAGCTGCTGGACTGTGAGAGAGGTGCAGACGGAGATGTTACGGTGGATTGAGAAAGATGGGGTGTGCTCAGTGTCTGAGATCAGTCAAAAACAGCAGGCATGTCCACTTCTGTAACAGCTGACGGGCTCTCACTCACCCCGACTGTAGCTGGTAAACAAGTGGAGGTTCTGTGGCCAGAGATCTGTGTGAGAACACTTGCCACGGAAACGGAGACGGAAGAAGCAGAAGATTTGGATGATGGGGCAGCCGGTGGTTGGCGAGGCTTGCTAGTCTGCATTTTAGCACAGTGAGATTGCCAGATTAACTCATGTTGATTTTGTATGTGCCAGTTCATGCATGTAGTTGTCAAATGATTGAATTTTTTTTTTACTCTACTCTGTCGTTTTTAACAAAGTTGGCAGATAACGTGAGTTGTGTCATTTTTTGCGTTCTCAAAAAAGACCCAGGCTATGCAACTGTAGACCCGCAAATGCTGCTGGCCACTGCCAGAGTTGGGGCTGAGGATGCAGTGCTTGTCATGGTTGCATAACTCTGTGTCTGTGCGGGAAGCCGCAACGTAACCTCATTTTCTTCCTCCTCCTCCACCTCCTATGCTGAGCTACTCAGCTGCATGTCTCTGAGTTCACACCAAGTGGGATCTACAACTTCATCAACATCCTCTCTGTTCTCCCACTCCATTGCCCTGAGAGTCACCTTCCTCCTCTTCCTGCCCTAACAGCATAGTGCAGTCTGTGTTTTCCTCAAGTATCTGAGTCTCATCAGGATCACCTCCACCCCCAGGGGTTAATGTCTGGTGACAAGGGTTTGGATTCTGCTTGTTCCCTAGTTTTTCTGGCCCAGGATCAACCAGAAAAAAATGTTGGGCATCACTGCACATGCTTTCCTTTTCTTGCGTCTGTGAAGCTTTGGATCAGACCTCTGATGCTCCGGAATAGAATGTGTGAACAGCTTTGCAGACTCACCCATCTGTGGTTCCCCACAGTCAGTTGGGCGGTTGGAGAGTTGTGACATGGGGGAAACAAGGGTAATTGGGGTGCCACCTCTGAGGACTGTACTGTATGTGATGTTAAGGTGGAGGAAGAGGAGCAGAGGCCACTTGATGCAGCGCTTGCCATCTACTGGAGCATATGTTCTTCTTGGCCCTCAACTACAAAGTGTACCGCTGTGCGGCTGTCACAGAAAGGGAGTGGAGTAGCCTGTCCAGTAACAGAAGTTGTCAAAATGATGCACAATTCTTCACTGCAGCAAAACAAACCTACTTCTCATCTCTCATATTATACCTGTCTCACATCCCTAAAGCTATTCAGTACTTTCAAGTCTCTCCTCCATCCATCAGCTCCCTCTCCTCTCATCTCACCTGAAGACTTTGCCTCATTCTTCAAGCAGAAGATTGACAACATAAGGCAAAGCTTTTGCTTAAAGTCCCCACAGCCCCCCTTCATAACTACTCAACTCTCGTCCTCCAAAGCCAGCTTGTCCGCCATCACAGAAGATCAACTTTCCTCTTTACTCTTCAAATCACATCTTACCACCTGTGAACTTGACCCAATATCATCCCACTTCATTCCAAAACTTACTACAGTCTTCATTCCAAGCCTAACCCACCTCCTCTTAAACCTGTCACTAACAACTGGTGTCTTCCATTCATGATTCAAACATACCTTGATCACACCCATTCTCAAAAAGCCCTCCTTTGACCCATCCTCTGTGTCTAGCTATCACCCCATCTCACTTTTCCCCTATGCCTCCAAACTACTGGAACAACACGTCCATTTTGAACTTTCCTCCCACCTCTCCTCCTGCTCCCTCTTTGACCACTTACAATCTGGCTTCCGACTGCACCATTCCACCGAAACTGCCCTGACTAAAGTCACCAACGACCTACTAACCGCCAAATCCAAGCGACACTAGTTTGTCCTCCTCCTCCTGAACTTGACATCTGCCTTCATCACAGTGGACCATTCCCTCTTACTACAGACTTTCTGATCTCTTGGCATTACAGACTTGGCCCTTTGTTGAATCTCCTCGTACCTAACAGACAGGAAATTCAGTGTCTCCCACTCACACACCAGCTCCTCTTCTTGCCCTCTATGTGTCGGTGTTCCCCAAGGTTCAGTTCTAAGACCCCTGCTCTTCTCCACCTACACCTTCAGCCTGGGACAGCTCCTAGAGTCTCACGGCTTTCAGTATCATCTCTATGCTGATGACACATAGATCTACCTCTCTGGACCTGATATCACCTTCTTGCTAACCAGAATCCCACAATGTGTGTCCGCTATTTCATCCTTCTTCTCTGCTGGATTTCTAAAACTTAACATGGATAAAACTGAATTCATAATCTTTCCACCATCTCATTCATCCCCTCAACTGACCTATCCATCAAAGTCAATGGCTCCGCACTCTCCCCAGTCCCGCAAGCTTGACTCTGATCTCTCCTTCAAAAATCAGATCTAAGCCCTTTCCCCTTGCTGCCGACTCCAACTCCAAAATATCTCCCGGATCCGCACATTGCTCAATCATGAATCTACAAAAACACCAGTGCACGCCCTCATGATCTCCCGCCTCGACTACTGCAACCTCCTGCTCTGTGGCTGCCCTTCTACCACTCTCGCACCCCTCCAATCTATCCTAAACTCTGCTGGCCGACTAAGCACCTGTCACCCCGCTATTCCTTGGCTTCTCCCCTCTGTCAATACCTGCGCTGGCTCCCCGTTGCCCAGAGACTCCAGTTCAAAACCCTAACTTTGTCATACAAAGCCATCCAAAACCTGTTCCCTCCATACATCTGTGACCTAGTCTCCCTGTACTTATCTGCTCGCAACCTCCCATCCTCACAAGATCTCCTTCTTTGCTTACCTCTTATCTCTTCCTGTCACAATTGCATACAAGATTTGTTCCGTGCATCTCCCCTACTGTGGAACTCTCTAACCCAACACATTAGAATCTCGCCTACCATGGAAACCCACCTCTTCCGACAAGCGTACAACCTACAGTAACCCTCGCTTCACCATACCGCTGCATGACCAGCTGTACCCTCACCTACTGTATCCACCTCATCCCTTGTAGATTGTTTGTGAACCCCCACGGGCAGGGTCCTATCTCCTCCTGTACCAGTCGGTGACCCCTTTTCACATGTAAAGCGCCATGGAATAAATGGGGCTATAATAATAAATAATAATAATAATAATTATACTACTTGTACTATGGGTCAATTGATGCCATTTTCCTGGTGTCTGCCCCTAATTTGATTTTGCCTCCCATTGAATCCAATTGGGTTCGGTATGTTCAACAAATTATTCGGTGAACATCGGGAAGTTTGCCGATCTGGAACGAACCGAACATTGAAAGGTTCTCTCATCTCTACTCTTAATGCTGCAAATTCAATTAATGACCATTTTCAGTTCTTTAAAACCTATAAAATGTTTGTAAACTCTGTTGTGCATAATAATTTGCAGTTTGAGGTTTTTTAGTTTTGAAAAAAAATACTGTTAACGTTGGGAGGTTTGTCCAATAAAATTAGATTTATACTCTAACGGTTGATGATTTGAACATGATACTGACTCATTTGCATTGACCATTTAGGAAAATCAGAAGAAAATAGCATTTGCATAATAATTTGCAATGCGGTGTAGTAGTACAAAGTGCAGGTCGCAATTGACCTACTTTGCCTCTAACAAACGTATTAGTGAGCAGGAAGCAGAGGGTGTAATGTAAGATATGTCACATTTCTTGTCTCAGCCACAACAGCAAGATGTAGCTTCTGACAAGGACACCATCAGCTTGAAGCAGTGTTCTGCTGAGTCGTAGCACTTAATATTCCATAATTTTTTCCCTCAGCTTGGTCTGAAAAAAATTACCCTTACTGAGTACCACATTTTTTATCTTGATTTCTTTTAGTGTTTCTTAAAGCCCTAAAGTTGCCATTTGAAATTACTTTTGTGCCATGTCTGTGATCTGCTTTTTTTCAACAACATTAAACAACTGAATGAACATCCTCCGAGCCCGGTGATTCCATAATTTTTGCCAGGGGTTGTACTTCTCCACTTTGAAAAAAGGTAGCCTGTTCCTGTTTCTTAAAAAAAATGAATAATTTTTGGAAGATTTGATAAAAGGCTTTTGCAATTGTTTAGTCTTTTGGAGAGCATTTAACTTATTTCGTATTCCAAAAAAAGGATAATGTTTTCTTTACTAATTGAAAAGTCAATACTTCTTTACTGAGCACACCTGTTTTTGCTCACTATATAAAGGGATAATATTTTAAGGTTTTGTGAAAAAGCTATAGCTTCTTCATTTACCAAAGAAAAAAGCTCATGAAACTCCTCAAACAGGGATAATTTCTGCACCACCCTTTGTGAAAAAAAACAGGGATTCTTCTGTTTGCACCACATGTGTATAAACACAAGCTTGGCAGGCATCTGACTCTAAAAAGGGATAATTTTTGGACCATTTATACAATATAAGTAGCCTACAAAGCCTAAAACTACTGTGTGTGGTTAAACAGGCTGCTGGATATCACCAGTTACCATCTGCCCTTCAGGAAATCTCAATTTGTAGACATGATATTTTGGGGTGTTGCCCCTTGTCAGTGCAAAGTATGAGATCTGATTTGGCTAGGTGAGAGGCTTAAGACTGGGATCAAAGAGGTAACATTTCTCCTTGTGGAGAGTGGCATGCCAGGACTGGCATGTCAGAGTGAATAGGCTTATATACCATGCAATGCTTCTCTGGGAAATTAAATATGCAAATTGCCTCTTCAGAGAGGAAGATAGACAGAACTCTAGTGTTACTTAATGGAAGTAGCAATCCTAAAAGTCAATATCGACCCTTTAACAAGCCTTTCCATATGACTTAGGATAAGTGACGAGTGAGCATGTTCTGTTAACCCTTTCGGCGAGCATGCTCGGGAGCTCGCCGAGTATCTTCAGCGTGCTCGGGTGTTATGTTTGAGTCACTCCGTGTGCATGATTTGCGACAGTTTGACAGCTTTAATACATTTGAGGAACGCCTTAGAAACAGGCATTCCTCACATGCATTAAAGCTGTCAAACAGTTGCAAATCATGAGCATGAAGTGACTCAAACATAACACCCGAGCACTCTGAAGATACTCGGAAAACACATGAGCATTCTTGTAAATCTCAAGTAATGAGCATGCTCGCTCATCATTACTTAAGATATAAGCCAAACCAGAATCTCAATTTGCAGACATGGTGTTTCGGGGTGTTGTACCTCATCAGTGCAAAGTACAAGCTTTGTTGAGAGGCTTAAGACTGGTATCTAAGGGGCAACATTTCTCCTTGTGGAGAGTGACATGCATGCCGTATAAGCCTCTTCACTCTGACATGGCAGTCCTGATATGTCACTTTCCACAAAGAGAAACGTTACCCTTTAGATCCTAGTCTTAAGCCTATCAAGTAGCCAAATCAGATCTTATACTTTGCCCTGATGAGGGGCAATACCCCAAAATACTGTGTCTGCAATTTTAAATTCTGGTTTGGTTTTTATCCTATATCATTTGGCAAAACTCGTTAAAAGGTTGATGTTGACTGTTAGAATTGCTACTTCCAATAGTTTACACTAGAGTTTAAGTCCTCGTCCTCTCTGAAGAGTCAATTTGCATATTTAGTTTCCCAGAGGAGCGTTGCATGGTGTATAAGTCTCATCACTCTGGTATGTCACTCTCCACAAGGAGAAGAAACATTACCCCTTTGCTCCCACTATAATAGATAAAAATATAACAGAACTCACCTGTACAAATATATAATGAAATTATTCATCACAAAACGTTGAACCTATGAATAGATTGGATATTAACATTATTAAATTAGTACTTGCGGGCAAACTTTTAATGAGGAGAGCGTCCCATTTTTTAGTTTTCTTAAAGGGAATCTGCTATCTGATCTGAAGACAGCATGCGATCGGGGTTAAAACACAGATTTCAGCAATGCCTCTCTTATCAAGCTCTGTGGTTTTGTTTACTTGCGCTGATTGTTTTAGCACCAGTAGTTTATCATTGCTCAGACACAGCAGCTGTGCCTCCTGGTCTGACTCCGCCCCCTTCTGTGTTAAGCAGCTCAGGGATCTATAGCCATTGCGTATACAGAGCCTTGTGTGGGCGGGGTTAGCTTTCTCAGCTCTGCTTCACGCTAAATTTAAAAACTCTGATTGTGTCAGAACTGCTGCACCCAGTAATCTAAGTGATACATTGTTGGATTCAGGTTCTCTTTGCCCACATTATGCTGCTCTCAGATGAGGTAGAAAAAACCTGCTGACATATTCCCTTTAAAGGATTTTATGGTTTGTCTTTATGCTATTGCATGGCAAAATTATAGAACACCACTGTATCAGATGAACCATATAAAAACGAGAACACGAAAATATTACAAAAATGCTCCTCAACAAGTGATTCTAACACAATATACCATCAGACAAAATCAACTACTCCAGCATATGGATACTCTGAGCTACACACCCTATTTGCAGTTTTAGAAATGTCTGTCCGTTTTTCCTTCTGTTACAGTTAGAGGAGTGTGTTAGTGTCTGAGGAATTACTGCTTTATCCTCCCCAATAATCTAAACATTCTTCTCAGGATTAGAAAGTCCTCACCATATTTTCTTTGAAACAGGTATATCCAGCTATCCATTTCAAACCTGTGAGCACATTTATAATTTCACGTCTTGGAAAGGTCCCATAATATGTTGTTTTCTTTTATATTCTGTCTTTTGTTTTCTATTAATAATAATGGAAGCAAACAGGTATTCTACTCCATTTTCAATTATCTGAAATACTATTTTCACAAAAGGTACAGCCCTTTTTTTAGATTATACATTGTGAAAAATAAACTAATCATGGAGATTCTAATAATGGAAGCGCACATAAGTAGGTGCTATTCCTAGGAGAAGTGAAAGGTAAATATTCCTGGAAGCATTGCAGAAATGAAACATTACATATGTATAAAACACCTGCCATCCCCAGAAGAGTCCAGGCTAGAGCCTCACCTAATAGAAGGGGAGCATGAGCAGCCACCTTGTAATCTCCTCTACATACTGTCGGGTAAATAAAAAGCGCTGACTATATCATACAATTCTCTCCATATTATTTTGAGTGTTTGGGAAAACATTTTGCTGCTGTCTTTCTAAGTGACCAAATATTTTACCCCAAAACTTTGTATGCGATATTTTGAAATATACAACTGCTGCAGACTTATGCTGTGGAAGGACTATTTTCGGCAGACAGCAGATGGCGCTGTGTTAATTCTTACCGTTTGTTCATGTGCCTGTAGTTCGCTATATTCTAATACTTGACCTCTCCGGTTTGTGTTTGTTTTCTTCCAAGTTGTGATGATGCAGATGATGATTGCTGTATGTCCCAAGTAAAGCAGTCCATTCTCCTACAGTATGATTGCTGATGAACATGATGAAAACTGCAAACCTGCAACGCTACATACGTTTGATTTAGCAGATCATTCTATAAAATAGTCATAGACTCAAAGATATTTCATTCCCATTTGACTTTCTTGTTTCCTTTCTCCAAATTTAGAATTTTTCTCCTCACATTTTCTAGTCACCTTCAGATCTTCCGAACATATATAATCTGTGAGTCAGAGACAGGGATTTCTTCTCAACTTTGCTATTTCTAAGCAAATTGTGTTTTCCTAATTACATGACGATAAACCAGCTAATTACGGATTCCTTTTGTACAGTGCAACAGAGCATTTAGGCTATTTTCCACGATAAGCTTTTGGTAAGTTTTTGAAGTTGCAGATTTTCTGCACCTATTAAGTAAATTAGGTTACTTGATTTTTTTCGCTGCGTTGCTTTTACATGTGTTTTTATTGCGTTTTTTGTCTCTTGTTGGTATCCAATGTTTTAAACAAAGCGGCTTTGTTTTTAATACTTCCTGGTATTTGGCCGTGGAAACGCACTAAAACCGCAAGTGTGTTTTTTTACTTGTGGAATTTCCGCATCTAATGTAACTCTATGGGAAAAATCTGCCCATAAAACTCAGCGTACCCACAAGAGAAATTAACATGTTGCGGATTTGAAACATGCACCGCTGATCAGTTTATACTGAGTAAAAAAGAAGTACAGTGAGCATGAGATTATTATTAACCTCATCTGCTTTGCTGGAACAGTAAGACGATGAGTTTTTGAATCAGAATCAGAATCAAAACTCACTAAAAACTCTTTGTGTGAACACAGCCTAAGGCCACGCCCCACTATCAGTATTCTGGTCAGTATTTTTTCTCAGGAGTGGGAGCCAAAACCAGGTGAGGAACAATCAGAGAAAAGGTATAATAGAAACAAGTCACCAATTCTGCATTTATCACCCACTCCTGGTTTTGGCTCCCACTCCTGAGAAAAAATACTGACCAAATACTGATAGTGGGGCCGTGGCCTAAGGTAGAGTCTTTTATATGCAGGAAATATTATTAACTGCTAATAAAATTTTGCGAATGAGAAAATATGTTTACGCTTATTATACATGTCTGAATCATCATGTGAATGTTTTTTGTATTATTACATTTTTATTAAAAAAACAAAAATCAAACAAAAAACTCTAAATCATGAGTAATAGCTATAAATACACCTAGACAATTAGAATTCGTAACTCGTAACGCCATGATCCACATTCTCATATAAGCATTGAACCAAAATTAAATTACAAATATGGGCATTTTTATATAGTGTTAGAAATACTGGACTAAAAATCAGGGGCGTACATAGAAATCATGGGGTCTCACAGCAGAAGTTCTAATTAGGCCCCCCTCTCAAAAAAAATATATAAATAATTGTTGGGGTCACAGAAGAGCATATCTCACAAAAGTTCCAGCCTTTATATAGTAATTTTCCTCCTGTTGAAATCCTAGAGTCCTCTTTCATTGCTCCCATAAAGTATGATGCCAACAAAAGTGCCCCCCAAACACAGTATCATACCTCCATGGTGAATTCCTCCACTTGCACAGTATAATGACCCTACTGTACCCCACCTCAACTTCCAAGCAAAAGTATGATGATCCCAACACAGTATGATCCCCCACATAGCCTTCCATGCAGTATAATAGAACTACATACAGTATAATGTCTCCACACTGTATAATGGCCCCCATTAGCCCTCCAAACAGTATATTGGCACCCACACAACCCTCCACACAGTATGATGGACCCCACACAAACCTTCACATTGTATAATTGCTTGCATACAGTATAATGGCCACCCACATACAGTGCTGGCCAAAAGTATTGGCACCCCTGCAATTCTGTCAGATAATACTCAGTTTCTTCCTGAAAATGATTGCAATCACAAATTCTTTGGTATTATTCTCTTCATTTAATTTGCTTGCAAGGAAAAAACACAAAAGAGAATGAAGCAAAAATCAAATCATTGATCATTTCACACAAAACTCCAAAAAAGGGCCGGACAAAAGTATTGGCACCCTCAGCCTAATACTTGGTTGCACAACCTTTAGCCAAAATAACTGCGAACAACCGCTTCCGGTAACCATCAATGAGTTTCTTACAATGCTCTGCTGGAATTGTAGACCATTCTTCTTTGGCAAACTGCTCCAGGTCCCTGATATTTGAAGGGTGCCTTCTCCAAACTGCCATTTTGAGATCTCTCCACAGGTGTTCTATGGGATTTAGGTCTGGACTCATTGTTGGCCACCTTAGAAGTCTCCAGTGCCTTCTCTAAAACCATTTTATAGTGCTTTTGGAAGTGTGTTTTGGGTCCTTGTCCTGCTGAAAGACCCATGACCTCTAAGGGAGACCCAGCTTTCTCACACTGGGCCCTGCATTATGCTGCAAAATTTGTTGGTAGTCTTCAGACTTCATAAAGCCATGCTCACGGTCAAGCAGTCCAGTGCCAGAGGCAGCAAAGCAACCCCAAAACATCAGGGAACCTCCGCCATGTTTGACTGTAGGGACCGTGTTCTTTTCTTTGAATGCCTGTTTTTTTTCCTGTACACTCTATGTTGATGCTTTTTCCCAAAAAGCTCTACTTTTGTCTCATCTGACCAGAGAAAATTCTTCCAAAACGTTTTAGGCTTTCTCATGTAAGTTTTGGCAAACTCCAGCCTGGCTTTTTTATGTCTCGGGGTAAGAAGTGGGGTCTTCCTGGGTATCCTACCATACAGTCCCTTTTCATTCAGACGCCGACGGATAGTACGGGTTGACACTGTTGTACCCTCGGACTGCAGGGCAGATTGAACTTGTTTGGATGTTAGTCGCAGTTCTTTATCCACCATCCGCACAATCTTGCATTGAAATCTCTCTTCAATTTTTCTTCTCCGTCCACATCTAGGGAGGTTAGCCACAGTGCCATGGGCTTTAAACTTCTTGATGACACTGCGCACGGAAGACACAGGAACATTCAGGTCTTTGGAGATGGACTTGTAGCCTTGAGATTGCTCATGCTTCCTCACAATTTGGTTTCTCAAGTCCTCAGACAGTTCTTTGGTCTTCTTTCTTTTCTCCATGCTCAATGTGGTACACACAAGGACACAGGACAGAGGTTGAGTCAACTTTAATCCATGTTAACTGGCTGCAAGTGTGATTTAGTTATTGCCAACACCTGTTAGGTGCCACAGGTAAGTTACAGGTGCTGTTAATTACACGAATTAGAGAAGCATCACATGATTTTTCAAAGGGTGCCAATACTTTTGTCCACCCCCTTTTTTAGGTTTGGTGTGGAATTATATCCAATTTGGATTTAGGACAATTCTTTTTGTGTTTTTTTCATTGAAGACAAATTAAATGAAGATAATAATACCAAAGAATTTGTGATTGCAATCATTTTCAGGAAGAAACTGAGTATTATCTGACAGAATTGCAGGGGTGCCAATACTTTTGGCCACCACTGTATTATAATGCGCCACATAGCCTTGCATATAGTATAATGCGCCCCATAATATAATGCACTCCCCATGGTCCTCCATACATTATAATGCGCTCCCTCAATATTCCTTCATACAGTATAATGCACTCCCCATGGTCCTCCATTGAATAAAATGCTCTCCCCATGGTCCTCAATATAATATAATGCACTCATCATGGTCCTCCATACTGTATAATGCACTCCCATGGTCCTTAATACAGTATAATGCACTCCCCTTGGTCCTCCATACAGTATAATGCTCTGGAGCTCCGGCTGTCAGAGCGAGCAATGATGATAAAGGAGGGAGCATCAGCAGACGGCTCCAGGCCTCAACCCCCTTCATTCTGTGCGGGTGTCATGGGGCGGAGGGGGAGCTCGGTGTGGGAGCTGATACAGGGCCCCCCCTCCCGACTCACGGGCCCCATAGCAGTGGCATAGCCTGTTGCCATTGGCCGTACGCCACTGATAAAAACATAACATTTATTTGATTCATTTAAAACCATCTTATGTTAACCCAAAAATGAGAAACAAAAAAATACAATGCTTTAACCCCTTCTCCCAAATTGGTGTAATGGTATGTCCAGATAGCAGGTGATTTCCTGCAAGTGGGCCTACAATTGCATTTGATCAATGGCAAGGGCACAAGAGTTATGCCCGTGCTATTCACAGCAGGAGCCGGTTGTTACACCCAGCCAGTCTCCTGCTGCAAGTGCTGAGACTGGACTTACTGCTTATCTCAGCACTTTAACACCTCATATGCCACTGTCAGTAGTGGCAGTGACATGTGACGAATATGGCAGATCACTCCCTTTGTCAGCTCATCAGCACTTCTGTAGCAGGATTGAGGGGTGCTGATGGTTGCTATGGCAACAAGGAGACCTGACAATAGCCTACCTGTTTGCCATATCCCTCAGCCATGGGCAGGGCCTGATTGGCTGTCAGTCAAAGACTACATACTACAGTACATTGTATTACTAATGCAGACAAAGGATCATGTCCTCTTAAAGGAGTAGTAACTGCTATAAAAAGAAAAAAAAATCACAATTTTAAAAATAAAAAAGGTTCATCTCAAATGGTTAATCTTTGCTAAAAAATAAATAAAAAGTCCTATGTATCCCAAAACGATACCAATAAAAACTACAGCCACAAAAACAAGCCCTAAACAGTTCTATAACATTTTGGAAATATTTTTTTCCCGATATCACAATCTGTATATAAAATTTTCACATTGGCCGCTGGCATTATTCTAGACTCATATTTCCTGTTGCTTTAGGAAATCCACTTGTATATTAGCAGCAATAGACTGACTGAGACCTTATTTCTTGTTTTGAAGTATCTAATGAGCGAGTGCACAGGTCAGAGCAGGAGGAGCTTTGCCATCACATATTATAAATTTTAGATCCTGTGTATTTAGCTGTCTTTATAGGTATTACCTCTTAGGCTGTGTGCCCACTATGCGTTTTTTAAGGATTTCCGCAGCGGCAATTCTGCCACAGAAATGCTTAAAAAATGCTTGGTAGAAGGTCTGCAATGTTCCCCAATGATAATCCGCATGTGCTGTGCACATGCTGCGGAAATTTCCGCTGCGGAAAAATAAGCAGCACTACCAATTATTTTGCGTAAGCGCGGCGTTTTTGCCGCCATTGACTTGCATTGAATCGCTTAATATCCGCATGACTACATGTGCACATTAAGCGATTCAATGTGCGGATGGTATCCGGGTCTGGAGGAGAGGAGACTCTCCTCCAGACCCGGGTACCATAGTACCTGTAAAAAAAAGATTTTAAAATAAAAAATAAACATTATACTCACCCTCCGATGGCCCCCGGTCTCCTTAGCGATGCGTCCTGGCTCCCCGGCAGCTCCCGATGGTCTAAAAGGACCTTCCATAACGTCATTTAGTCATGTGACGGGTCACGCAACCGCTGACGTTGGCGGTCGCGTGACCTGTCACATGACTAAATGACGTCATGGAATGTCCTTTTAGACCACTGCGAGCTGCCCAACACATCAGACGCACCGGACAAGGAGACCGGGGGCCATCAGAAGGTGAGTATAATGTTTATTTTTTATCATTCTTTTACTATTAACTTGGTCACACTATATAAATCCATGCCGGTTGCATGGATTTATATAGTGTGACCAAGTTGTCAAGCACTTTTCCAAGTGATGCTAAAATCGCTCGGAAAAGCGCTTGACAACCCGCATGCGAAATCGCATGTGAAAAATGCGGGACATATGCTTGTGCCTGGCAGAAAAACGCATGTAAAATCCGCATGCGTTTTTTATGTCAGGGAGATGCAGAAACGCTCAGGAAAAAATCCGGCATGGCTTTATATAGTGTGACCGTAAAAGAATGGTAAAAAATAAAATATAAATATTATACTAAAAGGACCTGCCATGACGTCATTTAGTCATGTAATGGGTCACGCGACCGCCGACGTCAGCGGTTGCGTGACCCGTCACATGACTAAATGACGTCATGGCAGGTCCTTTTTAGACCATCGCGAGATGCCGGCAAGCCCGGACGCATCGCTAAGGACACCGGGGGCCTTCAGAAGGTTATTATAATGTATGTTTTTTATTTTATTCTATTTTTTACAGGTACTATGGTAACCGGGTCTGGAGGAGAGTCTCCTCTTCTCCAAACCCGGGTACCATCCGCACATTGAAACGCATGGTATCCGCATCTGCAGATGCAGTGATGCGGATGTCATGCTGTCCAATGCAAGTCAATGGCGGCGAAAAAGCCCCGATTCCGCAAAATAATTGGTAGTGCTGCGGATTTTTCTGCAATGATAATCCGCAGTGGAAATTTCCACAGCATGTGCACAGCATTGATGCACTGGTATTAAAATTTTGGTTCTTCTTAAGAGAATGATAACAAAGTTTGACCTCTAATATTGACACTTTTACTATAAAGCTGGATGCTTTCCTGGATTGCATGCAGCATTTGCACCATATTTTTTTTATACATTTCTGTATATGATAAACCCTTTTATTTGTACAGTATACCTGCACTATACTTTACATTATTATTTACAAGCAATAAGTTTTATTATTATTTATTTACATAGCGCCATTGATTCCATGGTGCTGTACATAAGGAGGGGTTACATACCAATACAGATATCACTTACAGTAAACAAACTAACAATGATAGACTGGTACAGAGGGAAGAGGACCCTGCCCATGCGGGCTTACATTCTACAGGAATGGGGAAGGAGACAGTAGGTTGGGGGTTGCAGTAGCTCCGGTGTTGAGGTGGCAGCAAGCAAGATCATGGCTGGCTATAAGCTTGTTTGAAGAGATGGGTCTTCAGGTTCCGTCTGAAGGATCCAAATGTGGAGGCTAATCGGACGTGTTGAGGCACAGAATTCCATAGGACGGGGGATATTCGGGAGAAATCTTGGAGGTGATTAGGCGAGGAACAAATAAGTGTGGAGGA
This sequence comes from Phyllobates terribilis, assembly GCF_046119375.1. Taxonomy (NCBI): domain Eukaryota; kingdom Metazoa; phylum Chordata; class Amphibia; order Anura; family Dendrobatidae; genus Phyllobates; species Phyllobates terribilis. The sequence continues at coordinate 445,976,749 of NW_027362761.1, forward strand.
GAGAAGGAGGTCTTGGGAGGACCGGAGATTACATAAGGGAATATATTGGGAGATTAATTCAGAGATGTACGGAGGAGAGACGTTATGGATGACTTTGTAGGTCAGTGTTAGTAGTTTGAACTGGATACACTGGGCAATTGGGAGCCAGTGAAGGGATTTGCAAAGGGGGGTAGCAGAGGAGTAGCGATTAGTAGCTACCCTTTCGTGGCAATATATTATATTTTTGTATATTATAAAAAATGATTGTTGTTGAGAAACTGGTTATCAATTGACACTCACTGCACACATAACTTGGATTCAACTGTAAAGATTTAATCCACTTTCTACACTTATTCTTAAATTCTCCTATTGGATTAGGCTAAAAATAAGGTAAGCGCACCCCAAAACCAGTCCACGCACCAATGCAAGAATTCTTGCTGCCGCAACTTGTTATATCAGGCTGATGAGATACGATACTCCTGGTATTGCATAAGTACTTTAGGGGTTTCAGCTCTCTGGTAGCTGCTTGGACACACAGAGGCCCAGGGTTAAATATCAAAACAAAGTAAAGTTTATTGTATGTCATAATAAGGGCTGTTTGAAATGGTGGAGACCCTTAGCCCCCTTTTTTAGTCTCCCCTGATGAATCTACTTTAGGAGGAAACGCGTTGGGAGCAGGATACCTCCAGAATGTTTTGGTCATGAAGTTTAGGATGACATCATACCAGGATGAATCAAGCCATGATGCACTTTAGGATTGGGTGAGATTGTTTCAATTTGTTTAATATAACAACAACCCTAAGGATTCCTTCAGTGGGGCTTTGTTGATTTTCCCTGACATAGTCCACGGCACCTTATTGAATGGAGGTCATGTGGGATTCTATTGTATAATCCATGGTACCTTTTGTGTTTAAAGGACACATGTGAGTTTATTGTATACCTATTTTTGAGCGCACACATGGTATCCCTAGATTGACAGGTTGAGGTGTGGTTCGCATGTATATACCATCATAATCTATTGATGGTAATTCAAAAGACCCAGGGTTCACTACCTGGCCCATTAGGGTTCTTTACTTGATAGATAATAATTTTTAATGTATATCTAATAAGTGTTATTTTTTAACTATCTTGCTTGAAAATTATGTCATAAACTTTGTATCTTCAAAAGGAAAACAGCTTTCTTTAGCACAAATGAATATCAAAAACAGTCCTTTCCTTTGGTTAAGGCAAAACAAATACTTCTCAGTGTCTAACATAGATTATCCACCATGAATGATCTTTCTACAGCTACAGTACAACACCATCTGCTGAGCTATACTCAACTGCCTGTTATTAGGCCTGTAAGACTTGTACTGGAGTTTGGGAATGACCTTTCCCACCGAGGTTCTTCTTGTCACTCCTCAATCCCTGACCCAAAATCCAGTCAATTAAAACCAACAACTTTGTAAGACCAAAAATATTTCCTGGCTACTTTTGCCCACAGACTAATATACTTATCTCTCTTTTTGAAAACGTACTGATGATTATTAACTCACACCTGTTCAGTAATATTTATTGTGAATTTTGATTCACTCACATTTAAAATTATACATGCCTACTCTTCTGGAATCTAAAGAAAGATTAAGGAAAAAAATAGGAGACTTGCTGGATTCCCAGAATAGTCAGGAATCTTCTGGGCTCCAACCAACCTAAAATCAGCAAGTATGTGTCGAAGAGCACTGAGCAAGGTGTCCTATGTTTAGGAATGACTGTGGAGTAGGCAGATGTGTACAGTTTTTAAACTTTCACTTAAGTGTCCATATGTCAAAATCTAACTTGTTTTACTTAACAACTGAGCCAACTGGTAACATTTAATTTATGAATTGGTTAACTAATAAACTAATAATAAAGACACATACATTACAATAATCAGATGCCTGTTAGTAATCCATAATTTTGGGGAAATATGAATATATTGCTTAATGTATCAAAGTAACTAATTTCAAGTATACAGATGTTTGTTTTCAAGTTTTTGAATTACTTGTACTTTTTTGACAATGCAGTGTCAGTGGTATGATTTCATTACTTACATCTCTTCCATGACCACTCTATGTTGCAGGTCTTATCAGGATTTATACAGTGTTCTCCAGTGCATGAATTTGATCACAATGGCTCATGAGTCAAGGCACATTTTGTTGATTCTCATAAATAAGGATTCACCTCTCTTCCATAGTTCTCTCGGGAACTCCAGGATCTGTGCAGTGAAAACTTCAAACAATGAGTTTGTTTCTAACTGATTGGATATAGTGAATGCTATCAGGCAACTATTGTTAAGCATCTTACCTGTTCTACACACGACTGGCTCTGAGATGGTTCATTGACTGTTCATATCCTGCTCTTTCATTATCAACGGATTTTATAGAGAAAGGTGGCTTTAAAAAGTAAGAAAACAATGTGAGGCAACTTCAAACTAATGCCTATGTAGCCAGATCCACATCATTAGAACTTGTAGGCAGCAATATTTTAATGCTTGAAATATTTTCGGGCAAACAACCAACCTTAATTAAGTTCCAAAGTTTAAGATGCCCATAGACATTACACAAAAAACATGATTTGAGGGAACAGCCAAATATCTAATGTGAATTCAAACCTCCTTCCCCTCCCCCAATGGCAGATATAGGGAGAATCACGTATCAGATATATTGAATTTCAACATGCCTATCCTTTGTTCACATGGTAACTTCCCCATTGAAATATTTTTTTTTTCTGATTTGAGGCCAGCGTGCATGTATATAGTGGGAAGAAACAAATTGTCAGCCATACCAGAATTTGTCCAAGAGTTATTTCATGTGTAAGGCCAGGTAATATCATAAAGTCATTAGGCCCAATTCAACAAAGTCTCTGGAAAGTCGCAAAAATTAGGCACAACCTGGAACTGCCCCTAAATTTTGCAATTTTTGGCATCTTCATGCCAACTTCGCCTAGTTCCGCCAAAATGGGCAGAGCTGGGGTGGGACGCCACAGCCCATATAATTCATGACGAGCTGTGGTACCTGACTGGAGTGAGATTTCTGGTGTAGCGCACGGAGGCACATGCCACTTGTCAGACGCTCCAGATTCATGAAAGTCTTCATGAATCAGGAGCATCTGACTCCAGCATGCCCCCTCATCAAGACTAGTGTGAACAATGTCGAGCCCTTTGATTTAAAGAGGACCTTTCACCAAATTTTTTATGTTGAACTTGACACATGATGGAATAGTAGCTGCAGAATGGAATAAAACGTTTTTTTTTTTTTAATTTTGACTCCACATTGCAGAGAAATTAGCAAGTATTTGACACCTAATGCGTTAACTTTTGTTAATTCCAAGTGGGTGTTATCAGAGAGCAACTCATACAGGGAGAAGAAATGCACGCCTCCAGTGATAACTATCTAATAATATCAACTTCGACATAACTAAAGTTAATTCATTAGGTACCAAATACTTTGATTGCCAAAAAGACAAAAATGAAAAAACAAACAGCAAAAAAACAACAATTTTTTTTTCCTTTCTGCAGCCACTATTCCATATTTCATAGTGTCTAGTTGAAAAATTTGGTGATAGGTCCTCTTTAACTACAAAAAAGCAACACCAAAGAAGAACTAGCATTAGCCACAACTTTGATTCAGCCCAAACACTACGTTTGAAATGGCTTCCTTTTAAATTATTTCTTGTCAAAGTTGGTCTGTTAAGGTTGTCACCTGAAAGAAACAACTCCATAAATGATAATGGTAAATGGCCAAAAAATGGAAAAATAACATTGCTTTGCCCTGTGAGGTTGGCTGAGATTCTATTTATGAGGTGAGAAAGCCGTGCAGTAGTCTCTTGGCCATATCTGAGAATGAACCATGATGTACACCTTCTATTTCACATACAACTTTGTAAGCAGAACAACTATACATTTCCTCCTAAATGCAACAAAATTGCAAATGGCAGAAAATGGTCTAAATTGTTTTTCTTTATAATCATCCAATATAATTTCTAGTGTATGGCCAGTTCTAGCTATTGCTGCTGCCAATATGTATGCCAATTGTAGTATAATGATGAGGAGTAATGGAAAATAATATGTTATTTAAACTTGTGTTCTTCTGCTGTTTGCAGCAGACAGTTGTGTGCACAGTTTAACTTTTTCGGAGAATAGAAGAATGTGACATAAACATCATAAACCATGCCATGATAAACTGACAAATGACTCATGTTCGTGATCCTTAGGAAAGATACCTATTCCTGCTACACATGTGGTTTTTATTCGCTTGTTGTCTAATGATCTGAGACATGTTAAACACCCCAGTGCTGTCATTATACAACACAGATTACTTAAAATGAATCACTGTGGAGAACATAGAATTCGAACATACGATTTCATGGTGAATGATTGATAAACCAGTGACACAACAGAATTCACATATATTGAGGCCATTAATCTATTGAAATCCTTGATCTATGATCCTATAATCTTTGATCTATCGAAATTTAGAGCTTCAGACTTTACCAACTGTAACAGGGCAGATGTTAGTGATTATTTTTTGCTTATATAGTGTCAACATAATCCAAAAAGCTGTACAAAGCTGATAATCATTTATGTCAGTCCCTGTCCTTACTGAGGCTCACAATCTAAATATACGGTTTCAGACACACAGAGCCGCCATCATGTCATTACTGCCCTTACTGCTGTATGGGGCCCGGTGAACAGCAGTAAAGGGCCAGAGCCCCCCTTATGTGCTTCTGCTTACCGGGCCTCGGGGTATCGCATGCTGGCGTGCTGCCGGTGGGGCGTACATCTCAGCGCAGGGAACTCAGCCTTGGAGCTGTCACGGCCGACAGCCTCTTCTGTGACACGCTGGAAGTGGTGCGTACGCGATGATGTCATCGCGTACTCGCTGGCATTGAGCGCCAGGATGCCAGTCCTAGGTAAATATGAAAAACTTTTTTTTAAAATAGAATTAATTAAATGGTCTTGGGTGTGGGGAGAGCACATGATGAACTGGAAGTGGTGGGTGGGAAGAGCACATGATGAACTAGGAGTGGGGGGTGGGGAGAGCACATGATAAACTGGGAGTGGGGGGTGGGGAGAGCATATGATGAAATTGGAGTGGTGGGTAGGGAGAGCATATGATGAACTGGGAGTGGAGGGTGGGGAGAGCACATGATGATCTGGGGGTGGGGCGAGCACATGATGAACTGGGAGTGGGGGGTGAGGAGAGCTCATGATGAACTGGGAGTGGTGGGTGGGAAGAGCAAATCATGAACTGGGAGTGGGGGGTGGGAAGAGCACACGATGAACTGGGAGTGGGGGGTGGGGAGGGCACATGATGAACTGGGAGTGGGGGTGGGAACAGCATATGATGAACTTGGAGAGGGGGGTAGGGAGAGCATATGATGAACTGGGAGTGGAGGGTGGGGAGAGCACATAATGATCTGGGGGTGGGGCGAGCACATGATGAACTGGGAGTGGGGAGAGCACATGATGAACTGGGAGTGGGGATGGGGAGAGCAAATAATGAACTGGGAGTGGGGGGCAAGGAGAGCAAATGAATTGGGAGTGGGGGATGTGGAGAGCAAATAATGAATTAAGGGTGGGGAAGCACAAATAATGAGGAATTGAGGGTGGGGAGAGCAAATGATAATGAATTGAGGGTAGGGGACAACAAATGATAATGAACTGGGGGTGGGGGAGAGTAAATGATGATGAAGTGGGAGTGGAAGAGAGAGAGGACATGACAAATTGAATTAGGGTGGAGGGGGCATGTAAATATAATGAATTGGGAGAGGGGGCGATGAGGATGACGGCATATCATTGGTAATGAATTGGGGGAAAGAGCACAGGTGCTAATTAATTTATATATTTATTAGGTGGAGAAAGTGGCTATTTACATTTAGTGGGGGCACAGTGGTGGATTACATTTTATATTTGGAATGGTGGGTTGGATAATAACTAATTATACATTGATGGTGGGTACACATCTGTATTCAGCTGCGTAGTGTAGAAGTTGGTGAATGTGCGCTAGATAACTGTGTGTTATTTTATGCAGCGACGAGTCCTGGCTGGAAGAAGTGATGGCGGTCTGCGTTGGTTGAAGGAGAGAAGCGAAGATGAAGGACTTCAACTAGAGACGTCACTGGTGAGTCAGTGTGTTATCTGTACACTGACACTATACACTATATACTATGTAAAGAGCTCCTGTGTATAATGTCACTGGTGATCATTTTATTACCTGTACACTATATACAGAGCTCCTGTGTATAATGTCACTGTTGATCACTGTATTACCTGTACACTGACACTATATACAGAGCTCCTGTGTATACTGTCACTGGTGATGCTTGTATTACCTGTACACTGACACTATATACAGAGCTCCTGTGTATACTGTCACTGGTGATGCTTGTATTACCTATACACTTACACTATATACAGTGCTCCTATGTATAATGTCATTGGTGATCGCTGTATTACCTGTACACTGACACTATGCACTGAGCTATTGTGTATAATGTCACTGGTGATCCCTGTAGTACCTGTACACTGACACTATACATTGTATCCTATATACAGAGCTCCTGTGTATAATGACACTTATGGTAATATTAGTATTGTGTTTTTTTTATGAATGATCAGTATTGTAGTATTTGGTTACTATATGGTGGCAATATACTGTTTTGGTCATGGTTTGGCAGTATTTGTTCCTTGTATGTGGTATTATTCGGTCTCTTTAAGGTGGTAATATGGGGTCTGGCCATGCTGTGGTGGTATTTGTTTCTTGTATGTGGTATTATTCGGTCTCTATGTGGTGGTAATATCTACTCCAGTCATGGTGTGGCAGTATTTGTCCCTCGCATGTGGTATTATTCAGTCATTATGTGGTGATAATATGTGGTCTGGTCATGCTGTGCTGGTATTTGTTCTTTGTATGTGGTATTATTTTGTCTCTATGTGGTGGTAATATGTGGTCTGGTCATGGTGTGGCAGTATTTGTCCCTTGTATGTGGTATTATTCAGTCACTATGTGGTGGTAATATGTACTCCAGTCATGGTGTGGCAGTATTTGTCCCTTGTATGTGGTATTATTTGGTCTCTATGTGGTGGTAATATGTGATCTGGTCATGGTGTGGTGGTATTTGTTCCTTGTATGTGGTATTATTTGGTCACTATGTGGTGTTAATATGTGGTCCGGCCATGGTGTGACGGTATTTGTCCCTTGTATGTGATATTATTGGTAATTTTAAAAAATGTATGTGACTCATTCCCTGAAGAAAAAAAAATAAAAATATACCTAAAAAGAGTTGGATATTTTAAGAAATGTTTAATAGGTTAGAGTAGAGTAGGGAGAAGAAGAGTCTACCTTGTCGTGATGGCGGCTTAAAAAATCTTTTTGCCAAAACAAAAGCGGCTGGTTATGTATGTGATATGGTTCGATGGGATCTGTTAATGTGTGATTGTTGAGAATGTGGTGCCGAAGGGGAGTTTTTCAAGAGTGGGTGGTGTGACTGTGGAAAGTTCAAGGGATGGAGGCTGAGCTGGGGTGGAGCCTGGGCGGAGTCTCAAGGGGGCCCGAAATTTTTGCCAGTATAGGGCCCTGAAATTTCTGGTGGCAGCCCTGCAGACACACACAGACTAAAGACCCTCATACACATTGGATAGATGTCAACCACCAGCCATCTCACTCCAACTTTCATATACACAGAAAATCTTGGCAGAGTTGAGAGCTCCTATGTTCTCCATGAGAGAGCTACAGGTAGACATCTCTGACAGAAATTTATCTTAGGTGAGAACAATAGTATCAGATGTTGCAAATCCAACAGGCTAGATCCTACTCTTCTCCAACATCATCTGTAGATTGACTGACTGTTGGTCCGTCGCGTCTAGATCGACAAGTTTGGACGATTCTGGTCTAAGATCTTTGGGGGCATTAATGCCAAACTCCTAGCAAGCCAATAAAGCTATTAGGCATAATCTTTGTGTCTTGGAGAAGACCAGAATCCCTGGAGAAAAACCAACCAAACACAAAGGCCCCGATACATCATTGGCTTCGAGTATATTTTTTGTCTAGTTTTGTGTGTTTTGCGCTCTATTTTTGTTTGCACCCTATTCATTATTCTATTTACGCCATTTTATGTCTATTTTGTTCTTGCCTATTTTTTTGTTTTCTGCTTTGTGGGTAGAGTTTAGTGATTCCAGATGTTTTCACCTGATTCACCAATTGCAACGTTTTTAAAAAGTCGCAAAATATGCCGCAAACTCTATTCCATTCACCAATTGGTGTATTTTTATGCATGTTTTTCAAAAGTGCCATTTTTTTATCCAATTTGAAAAAGATGTGACTATTTGCTTAAAAAGTTAGAAAAAATGGTTAATACCGGTAAAGAAGTCCTTTTTTTTTACTTTGAGAGAAATTCATGAACTGCGTGTACCATTTTCATAAATTTGGCACATTAAACCTCAGCGAATACTTCAAGATAAAAATAGAAAAGCAACTTAAAAAGAAAATGGAAATGATGAATCAGGGGCCAAAGAGCTATACAACCTCTAAGCACAAGACCCCAGTGCTGTAAGAAAGCAGTGCTAACGCCTTATCTACAGCTATCTTGCTAAATTCTAAAATCTAAAATTTCTTTTTTTTCCTCCTGTGAGCTTTCTGTCTATGAAAATCCCATAAACAGATAATCTGTAAAATAACTTAAAAGAACAGCATTACCGTTCTATTATAATTACCAGGTTCTGTTCATCTGGAAATAAATACATTGATATGGAATAATTCAAAGACCCTGGGTGCTTTCTAAGCAGAATAAGCTACTACTAAAATTTCTTTCAATCAAGAGTTAATTCCCCTAGCATGTCTGGAAAGCTAATAAGTTAATTGTGATTGACACACAGCCATGCAAGAATGACTTCAAGCAATGGACTTCACCTGTTTTACTCAATGAAAAACAACTACTCTAATCACTGACTTCCTTCCTCAGACAAACATCCTTAACATGTGCAATATTTAATAGAATTAGTATATTCACAGGTATTATAAACAAAGGCTACACATGCAACTGTGTGCATATGAATATATACATATATATATACATATATACATATATATATATATATATATATATATATATATATATATATTCCTCAACACTGAAATTGCAACAAGAAGGAAAAATCGAGGACTTATGGAAATTGTAGCATTGATAGACATTTTGCTAATTTGCAAGTCATGAAAAAATGGAAACATTTTCAAAACTTCTTGATTTATTCAGTATCAAGTATGGGTGCCACGTGCAGAAACACACACGCTTATATGCCTCGAAATACTATCAATGAAGTCATTAATGGTTGTCTGAGGAATTTTCTGCCACGCTGAATGCACTGGGACCCGTAAATCATCAAGATTCACAGCTGGCAGCTTAATATGCAGTTGCCGACCAATGTCGTCCCAGATGTACTTGATGGGAGACAAGTCTGGCGATGCTGCAGGCCATGGTAGCACATTTGGGCCAAACAGTCTTCTGACAGTAGTGTGAGCATTCTCATGTGGAAAAATAACTCCTGGGGCACTTTGGAGAAATGGCAGTACCACTGGTTTCACCACCAAACCAATGTAATTCCAAGCTGTTAGTGTACTTTGAATAAAGACTAGAGGGGTCTAGCTACCATACATTATGCCACCCTACACCATAATCCTGGTAATGATATCTCTTCGTGAAGGCCTCTTCATGTTATTGCCCAGATGGTCTCCAGACCAATCTCTGTTTATCAATGCATCCGAGAGAAAAGCAGGACTCGTCACAGAAAAGGATAGACTTCCATTCCACCCTCTATTTTTGTCTCGCTCTGCACTATAAGGCTGTGTGCCCACGATGCAGATTTAATGTTAAGATGTCTGCCATGTTTCCCAATGATAATCTGCATCTGCTGTGCACATGCTGCGGAAATTTCCTCTGTGGACTATCATTGCGGAAAAATCCACAGCACAACCAATTTGGGCGCGATTTCGCCGCAAAATCGCGCCCATTGACTTGCATTCAACAGCATAACATCCCGCATGTATATATGTATACATGCGGATATTATGCGGTTCAATGCGTGGATGGTACCCGGGTTGGGAGAAGAGGAGACTCTCATCCGACCCAGGTACCATCGTATCTGTAAGTTAAAAAAGAATTATGAAGTATTAAATTAAAAAAAATATTCATACTCACTTCTTCGGCGGCCCCTGGTCTCCTCCCGATGGCGATCCTCTCTCCTCGGCAGCCCGCGGTGTACTGGCAGGACCTGTGGTGACGACATTTAGTAAGCTGATGGTCACACGACCATCAGCTGACCGCTGACGTCAGCGGTCACGTGACCATCAGCTGACTAAATGACGTCACCGCAGGTCCTGCCAGTACACCGCGGGAGGAGACCGGGGGCTGCCGGAGAGAGGTGAGTATAAGGTTTTTTTTTTCTTTTTACTTTTTAATTCTTTTTATTTACACTAGATGCAGAATTTGAAGCAGAAATCTCCTTATGAGTTGGTCACACAATATAAATCCATGCCAGTTGCATGGATTTATATTGTGTGACCAACTTGTCAAGTCCTTTTCCAAGTGATGCTCAAAATTGCTTGGAAAACCACTTGAAAAGAACGCATGCATAAAAGCATTTAAAAATGCTTGAAAAACGTTAAAAAACGCATGTAAAATCGGCATGTGTTTTTTCTGCCAAGGAGATGCAGAAATGTTCAGGAAATTTCTGCTTCAAATCTGCATCTTGGGCACATAGCCTCTGAGCGGTGGCTTAAGATCAATATCTTCAGAGTTTCAAACCTCCTTTGGCATTAACATCACAACTGTGCTGGGAGCTTCATGTCCTGGGTTTCCATGGTTTAGCAGCTGCATGCAAGCCTTACATCAATGAGCACAATGCCAAGTGTCAGGTGTTGTGGTGCAAAAAAATTGCAACTGGACTCTGGAGTACTGGAAACATATTTTGTGGACTGACAAATCACACATTTCTCTCTGGTAATCTTCTGGACGAGTCTGGGTTTGATGAATGCCAAGAGATCTTTACCTATGAAATTTTAATGTTTAAGCATTAGTGATGAGCGAGCATGTTCACTACTGCTCGGTGCTCGCCCGAGCATCTCACTGCTCGAGATGCTCGGCGCTCGCCGAGTATTTCCGGGGTTGTTCGGCGGGAGCTCGGGTCCCCTCCCTGCATGTTTGGTGCTCTTTAGAGCGCCAATCAACATGCAGGGATTGCCTGCCACTCACTGTAATGCCGTAGCCATGGTGGTTGTGGCATTATAGTGATTGGCTGGCCGCACAGCGTCATCAGGTCTATATCAGACCTGGCGACTCCATGCTCGTCACAGTCACTCTGGAATCAGACAGTGTAGGGAGAGGTGCTGTTGCGTCAGGGAGAGATTTGCTTGAGTATTAGGTAGTGTAGGGAGAAAAACCGTATATTACACATATCCATCTTAACAAACAGTCCTTTTGAGGACTAACTAATACATCTGCAGTGCATATAGCACAAGAGGCTCCATTCCAATTCTGCCTTCTGCTGCTGTTAGATATTTATATACAAAGGCCCAGGTCTCATGGGCCAGGAATACTTTTTTTTTGGATCTTAATCCTCATTATTTGCTTTACCCTAGAAAGCATACCTGGGGCCTCGCAGGCCCGCCCTGTTAATTGTTTTCTATTTTCTGCAAGATTACTTTAGTTAGAATTTTGAAACTCTAGGTATTCCTCAGGTAAATAGTTGTTTGTCATTTTTGTTTGAGTTATTCCATGTTATTTGCACATGGGCCTAAAAGGCCCCAGGTAGGTGAAAAAGTAGATTTTTATGGTCATGCATTCTAGGGTTAAAAAGCAATCCAGAGAACACCGTTTTTCTGCGCCATTTGCTTGTTGGCACTGCAGAATACAGTCAGATCCTTTCCATATTACAACGCTAGAAATCCAGCTATTTAAATTAGTGTTTTCTCCGTCAAACAGATCACATATACATTGTCAGAAAATACTGCCATTTCTGGCCTCCATTAAAAATTTATTTTAGTGTGTCAGTGAAGCAAATCACACCAGTTTGTTGTTCAAACTACTTACCTACAGGCCAGGTATTCAAAACTCTGTTTTCTCCATCACACGGATCACATATACGTTGTCAGAAAATACTGCCATTTCTGGCTTCCATTAAAAATTTCCTTTAGTGTGTCATTGCAGCAATTCACCGCAGTTTGTTGTTCAAACTACTTACCTACAGGCCAGGTATTTAAAACTCTGTTTTCTCCGTCACAAGGATCATATATAAGTTCGCTCCAAACTCAGTCATTTGTAGTGAGCGTGGAAGATACTATCCTCCATTTAAAATGGGCAAGGCACGTGGCAAGGGACGGGGAACTGGACGTGATGGTGATGGTGCATGCAGAGGCCGAGGACAAGGCCGTGGGCAAGTTGAAATTGTGCCACAACAAACACCCACATCTTCTCGCCTGAACTTGCTGTCCAAATTCCTAGGGGACCGCAGCACACCACTATTGAACCCAGAGCAGAACCAACAGGTTGTTCGTTGGATAACAGATAATGCTTCCAGTCACTTTTCCACCACCACCACCACCCTGTCTTCCACACGGTCAAGTCTCCGTAGCCATTAGTCTGGACCGCATATTCCTCACCCTGATCCTCCTTCCTCCCACCATGCCGAGTCCCCGGAGACAAATGATCTCACACTTGGACACTCTAAAGAGCTGTTCACTTTTCCATTTATAGATTCAGACCTCTCGCCCGGTCCACTTGAAGTGGGGCAATAGGAGATCGCGCGTAGCGATGCCCAAATCTTTGAGCAGCCACGGTCACATGAAGGCGATGGTGGGAAAGTGTCACAAGAGGTGGACGATGATGAGACACAATTGCCAGAAAGTCAGGAGGAGGACCAGGGTGTGGAAGTGGAAGATGAGGTGGTGGATGATATAGTAAATGACCCAACCTGGTAGGAGGACATGCAGAACAAGGACGGCAGCACACAGGGGGAGGGAGGCAGAGCACCCCAACAGGCAGGAAGAAGCAGTGTGGTGGCCGCAGACAGAAGGCAGGCAACCGTTCCCCGTAACACCAACACGAAGGAAGTTGCCAGTACAACTGTTAGGTCTTCTTGAGTCTAGTTGTTTTCTAAAGACTCTGCCGATAACCCCAAAAAGGCCATTTGCACCACCTTCCAGGTCAGCATCAGCAGGGGTGGCAAAATGACCAGCCTGACCACTACCAGCATGATCAGGCACATGGCAGCAAAGCACCCGACTTTGTCGGCCGAACCCAAGGGTCCAATAACAGTGTCTGCAGGTGGCACCATTGCTTCTTCCGCTGTTGTGCATGCAAGCCAATCCCCTGTCCATGGTGCATGTGAAGATGCCTCCTGCCCTGCACCTGTTGTTGCGCACTTTCAAGTAGCAGCATCAGGAAGCACGTCCATGTCCTTGTCCCAGCGCAGAGTTCAGTTGTCCATACCCCAGTCCTTTGAACGCAAGCACAAATATGCAGCCAACGCCCCACAGGCCACACTATTAAATTTTCACATTTCACAACTGCTTGCGCTCAAAATGTTGCCTTTTAGGCTCGTGGAGACGGAAGAATTCTGCAAACTGATGGCGGCGGCCGTCCCTCCGTACTTGGTCCCCAGCAGCCACTATCTCTCCCGGTGTGCCGTCCAAGCATTACACAAGCACGTGTCCCAAAACATTAGCCGTGCCCTCAACAAAGCAGTTACTGGGAAAGTCCACCTAACCTCGGACACGTGGACAAGTGAGTGTGGGCAGAGACGGTACATCTCACTGACGGCACACTGGGTTAACATAGTGGAAGCCAGGACCCAGTCGGACCTTGGGACGGAACATGTCCTCCCGACGCCAAGGATTTCAGGCCCTAGGTCAAGCAGGGTTGCCCTCGCGGTCTACAGCTCCTGCACCTCTTCCTCCTCAGCCTCCTCCTCCTCTTCAGCCCCCATCTCTGAAATGACCACATCAGTCACAAGCTGGAAGCACTGCAGCACTGCATCGGCCAAGCGGCATCAGGCTGTGCTGAAGCTAATATGCTTAGGTGACAACCCGCACAATTCTGAAGAGTTGTGGACAGCTCTGACAGAGCAGGCAGATCTGTGGCTCACACCGCTGAACCTACAGCCAGGCATGGTCGTATGTGACAATGGCCGGAACCTGGTGGCGGCTCTGAGGCGAGGCGAGCTCACACACATACCGTGCCTGACCCATGTGCTGAACCTCGTGGCTCAGTGGTTTCTCAAATACTACCCAGAGCTGCCGGATCAGCTTGTTAAAGTACGCCGCCTGTGTGCCCATTTTAGAAAGTCAGCTACAGCTTCCGCCGCCCTTGCCGTGTTTCAGCAGCGTTTGCAGCTTCCGGCTCACAGACTGGTGTGTGATGTCCCACGAGTTGGAACTCTACACTGCAGATGTTGGGAAGGATTTGTGAGCAGAAGAGGGCAGTTGTTGAGTACCAAGATCAACAAGGCCGTCGGTATTCAGTTCAGACTCCACACATAAGACTTCAGGAGTGGACATGGATGTCAGACATATGTACCATCCTCCAAAACTTTGAGGACTCCACCAAGATGGGGAGCGGCGATGACGCCATAATTAGCGTCACTATCCCGCTTCTCTGTCTTCTGAAACGCTCTCTGCTCACAATCAAAGAGGATGCATTGCAGGCGAAGCACGATGAGATGGAGCAAGGAACCATACAGGGTGATTACCCACAGACAAGCCTCATCTCATCCCAACGTGGATTGGGTGACAATGAGGAAGAGGAGGAGGAGGAAGGACAGGAGCTAGTTTCATGCACTATAGACGGTGCTACCTGCACAGCGGTCATACCGTCTGTTCAGGTGGATGGCCAGAGGACAGAGAGGAGGAGGAGGAGAAGAGCATGGTCAGTCATCCTCTTGGTGAGGACACGGAAGTCTTGCCTGTTAGTAGTCTGGCACGCATGGCTGAGTTTATGTTACGCTGCCTTTCCCATGACCCTCGCGTTCTCAAAATTTTGGGTGGCAGTCATTACTGGTTGGTGACACTTCTAGACCTACGCTACAAGGAGAACTTTATATCTCTTATTCCTGAGGCGGACAGGTCTACAAAAATGGGGCTGTACCAGAAGGCCCTTGTTGCAGAACTATTAAAAAAGTTCCCATCTGAAAACGCTGGCGGCAGAGGGCATACTTCGTTGGACATCCAAGGAGTACAGGCGAGAGAGACACAACTTAAATCCAGTAGAGGCAGGGGAACACTGTCAAAGATCTGGGAGAGTTTTCTCAGACCCTCCCATCGCACAGGCCCTGAGGCACGAGGTACTCTCACAAGGAGTGCAAAGTATGGAAAGATGCTGAGGGAGTACCTTGCCGACCGTACCAACGTCCTCCGTGATTCTGCTGTGCCTTATAATTATTGGGTATCCAAGCGGGATACGTGGAATGAACTGGCTCTCTATGCCTTGGAGGTCCTGGCCTGCCCTGCCGCCAGCGTTTTATCAGAGCGGGTTTTTAGTGCAGCTGGTGGAATTATAACTGATAAGCGCATCCGCCTGTCAACTGAAAATGCTGACAGGCTGACTCTTATAAAAATGAGCAAGGGCTGGATTGGGCCAGACTTCTCAACACCACCGAATTATAGCAGCGTAACATAAACTCAAATCCAGTGTCTTTTCTTGGGAGGTGTATTCCCGTGCACCTTTTCACACCCACACATGGGTATACGCTTCCTGATTTTGACTATTTGCTCTTGTCCTCCTCCTTCTCCTCTTCCTCCACCACCATATCACCAGGGTGACTGTGGTCCATGATGCAACACCCACATAATTTTTTTAAAGGGTGTTTATGATGCCCGTAAAAAATATTTTTTATACAGTATGTTCATGTATACCCCCCAGGGGTAAATGTTTGTCAGCCTATACACTTGTGAATGGGCATTACAAGTATAGGTGGCATGCTCCTTTTAAATGGGAACATTTTTTTATGAGGCCCTCCTCCACGTCTCTTCCAAGGGGCATTGAAATGCCTCCAAATTTTTGGCAGCCCTTGCATTCACTGCATAGGCCAACACTATGGGAGACTCTATCCTTTCTAATGGGAATTTGTCGTTACTGTGGCCCTGTTCTATGTGTCTTTAAATTCTTAGTGGGGTTTTTCCTAAAATTGGTTAGACTTTGGACTCACTGCATACCCTATAACTGTATAGCAGACTCTATCCTTTCTAAATGGAATTTGTCATTACTGTGGCCCTGCTCTATGTGTCTTTAAATTCTTAGTGGGGTTTTTCCTAAAATTGGTCAGTCGTAGGACTCACTGCATACTGTATAGCAGACCCTCTCCTTTATAATGGGAACATGTCGTACTTGTTACTGTGGCCCTGCTCTGTGTGTCTTTAAATTCTTAGTGGGGTTTCTCCTAAATTTGGTCAGCCGTTGGACTCACTGCATACCCTATAACTGTATAGCAGACCCTCTCCTTTCTAATGGGAACATGTCGTACCTTGTTACTGTGGCCTTGCTCTTTGTGTCTTTAAATTCTTAGTGCGATTTTTCCTAAAATTGGTCAGCCGTTGGACTCACTGCATACCCTATAACTGTATAGCAGACTCTCTCCTTTCTAATGGGAATTTGTCGTTACTGTGGCCCTGCTCTATGTGTCTTTAAATTCTCAGTGGGGTTTTTCCTAAAATTGGTCAGCCGTTGGACTCACTGCATACCCTATAACTGTATAGCAGACTCTCTCCTTTCTAATGGGAACATGTCGTACCTTGTTACTGCGGCCCTGCTCTTTGTGTTTTTAAATTCTTAGTGGGGTTTTTCATAAAATTGGTCAGCCGTTGGACTCACTGCATACCCTATAACTATATAGCAGACTCTCTCCTTTCTAATGGGAATTTGTCGTTACTGTGGCCCTGCTCTATGTGTCTTTAAATTCTTAGTGGGGTTTTTACTAAAATTGGTCAGCCGTTGGACTCACTGCATACCCTATAACTGTATAGCAGACCCTCTCCTTTCTAATTGTTAGAACCCTCCTGTTAGTTTTTGCTATCTTGTGTTTTGCGGTCACGTGACCAGCTGCCTATATATTCCAGCTCCGCCCTTCTGGCTTTGCTGGACTTCAGTGTTATTTGCCTGTCTCTCTTGCCAGGTGCTTTGGTGCCTATCTCTGTCTAGTTTGCTTGGTTCTCTGGGACCTCTAGTTCTTTTTGTCAGTTTGTTTTTTTGCTCTGCAACAACTTCTGTTAGGAGGTGTCCCATTTTTGTCCCAGTCCTTAGTTCTTTTAGGGACCCCTCCCTTTATTCTATAGGTCTCCGTTCAGACTAGCCGAGGACGAAGACGGGTCTGTTCATAAGGAACAGGCTGCCCGCTACATCATAGAGATTCAGCTTAGTCTTACTGTAGGGACAGCTTTTCCCATTCTTTCCTTAGTTTATGTTGCAGATCATAACAGTAAGTCCAGCCCAAAAAAAACTAAAAGGAAAGAAATTCGAGGATCATTATGGTTTCCGTCCAGGAGTTGGCTCAATGCCTGCAGGGATTGTCTCTGGAGGTGGCCGAGCTTCAGCAACACGTGAGTAGCTGTCCTGGAGCGCATTTTGTGGAACCGAAGGTAGGACTGCCTGAAATTTTTTATGGTAAACAGCAAGATTTTTTTTCCTTTAAAAATGCTTGTTTGTTATATTTTCGTTTGAGACCGAGGTCCTCTGGGAATGAATCACAGTGCATTGGTTTTATTATGTCACTTTTTACGCAAAGAACCACAGGGTTGGGCCTTTTCTCTCCAACCTAATGATCCGTGTTTAAGTTCTGTTGAGGATTTTTTTTCTGCTATGCGGCTATTATATGACGATCCTGATCGAATCTCATCTGCTGAATCAGAACTTAGACGTTTGAATCAGGGGTCAGCTGCTGTTGAAATTTATTGCACACACTTCAGGAGATGGGCTTCAGAAGTTAAGTGGAATGATTCGGCGCTGAAAAGTTTATTTCTTGCTGGTCTGAGTGAAAGGGTTAAGGATTTGCTAATTGCATTCCCTGCACCTGAGACTCTGCAGGAAGCTATGCAGTTAGCTGTTCGTGTGGACAGTAGAATAAGGTCCAGGGTCAATGATGTAAAAACTCCTGTAACTTCAGGTCCTAGTTTCCAGAAAATCTGCTCTGACAGTGGAGAACCAATGGAGGTTTGGGGCGATGTCACTCCGCTCTCAAGAAAGAGATCGGAGATTGACCGAAGGTTTGTGTCTTTATTGTGGTAAAGCTGATCATTTGATTAAGTGTTGTGAGCATCGTTTAAGTAAAGAAAAAAAAAAGGTCAGTTACGCCCATATAGCTTGTTTACGCTCTGCAGGAGTGTTCCTTTCTGGGTGTACTACTCTGCAGGGAGATTTGTTTGAATTTCAGGTATTTGTGGCTTGTGGTACAACACTTAATGTGATTGATAAAGGGTTTTTGGAAAAACTTAAATTGGAATCGAAACTTTTGTCATCTCCTATTTCTGTGGTTGCAATTGATAACACTCCTTTGAAATGTATTACTCACAAAACTGCTGCATTTCCTCTCACTATCAATGGTGTTCACCAAGAAATTTTGGACTTGGTTGTTTTGGATAATTTGCCCTCTCCAGTTGTTCAAGGATTGCCTTGGTTAAAACTGCACAATCCTTTGTTGGACTGGTCTACTAATGTGATTAAGTCTTGGAGTCCGAAGTGCTATGATAAATGTTGTAATGGTCGCATTGCGGCTGTGGAAAAAGGGGAATTACCAGTACCTATTCAAGATTTTTGGAGGGTTTTTTCGGAGGAGGAGTCGCAAGTTTTACCTCCTCATAGGGATTATGATTGCGCCATTGAGTTTGTTCCAGGTGCTACTCTTCCCAAAAGTCGCTTGTTTAATCTTACTATCCCTGGTACTAAGAATGTTAAAGCCGATGCTTTATCTCGCAGCTTCTCTCCTATGGTCGGTGCCGAGGAGGAGGAAAGCATTTTGCAGAAAGGAGTTGTGGTGGAGGCATTGGACTCCAATTTGGAGAATGGGATTCTGAATGCTCAAGATGATGCTCCATCTAACACTCCCCATGGGAGGTTGTTCGTGCCTAGAGCCTTTAGGAGAGATTTGTTTGAGGAGTGTCATGAGTCTCGATTGGCAGGTCATCCAGGAGTTTCAGAGACTAAGAGACTTATCAGTCGCAGTTTTTGGTGGCCTGGATGGCAGAAGGAAGTCATCAAGTGGGTGCGTCAGTGTACTGTGTGTGCTAGGTCAAAGGCTTCACATACTCCTGCTGCGGGGTTGCTTAGCCCTCTGGAGGTTCCTAGTGCGCCTTGGACGCATCTCTCTATGGATTTTATTACTGATCTTCCTGTGTCTGAGGGTTTTACTGTCATCTGGGTGGTCATAGACCGTTTTAGTAAGATGTGTCATTTGGTTCCATTCATTAAGTTGCCCTGCGCCAAGACACTCGCTAAGGCGTTTGTTAAGGAGATTGTCAAGCTCCATGGCGTTCCCACGGATATTGTTTCTGATAGAGGACCTCAGTTTGTGGCTCGCTTTTGGAATGCTTTTTGTGACAGGTTGGGAGTTCATTTGTCATTTTTGTCTGGTTATCATCCTGAGTCTAATGGACAGACTGAAAGAAAGAACCAGGATGTTGAACAGTTTTTGCGTTGTTTTGTGGCGGACAATCAAGAGGTGTGGTCTGAGTTTCTGCCTCTTGCAGAATTTGCTCTTAACAATCATACATCCTTCTCTGCTGGGTGTTCTCCTTTTTTTGGTTGCACAGGGAGACATCCGTCTTTTGGTTCGTTCTCCAAATTGGGGTCGGCGGTGCCGGAGGAGGAGAATTTTTCCGGTGATTTGGAGAGAGTTTGGACTAATGAACGTTGTAAACTGCAAGAGGCTAACAAGAAGTCCAAGAAGTACTTTCACAGGAAACATAAAGAGGTTTTGTTTACTGTGGGTGACATGGTTTGGTTGTCCTCGAAGAACTTGCGGTTGAGGATTCCCTCTAAAAAACTGGGTCCTAAGTTTGTGGGTCCATTTAAAGTGCTTCAGGTTGTTAACCCATCTGCTGTCAGGTTGGATGTCCCTACTTCCTGGAAGATTAATTCTGTTTCATGTTTCCTTGTTGAAAAAGGCTGACATTTCTAATAGGGATGCCACAGTCACAGTTCCTCCTGTGGTGGAAGATGGTGAATATGAAATTTCTCGTATTTTGAATTCAAGATGGCATAGAGGGATATTACAGTATCTTGTCTCCTGGAAGGGTTTCGGTCCCGAAGACAACTCCTGGGTAAGGACGGATGATGTCTCTGCTCCTAGGCTTGTTAAAGCTTTTCACAGGAGGTTTCCTGATAGGCCTGGACCTGGAGGATCCAGAGGATCCTCATAGAAGAGGGGGTACTGTTAGAACCCTCCTGTTAGTTTTTGCTATCTTGTGTTTTGCGGTCACGTGACCAGCTTCCTATATATTCCAGCTCCGCCCTTCTGGCTTTGCTGGACTTCAGTGTTATTTGCCTGTCTCTCTAGCCAGGTGCTTTGGTGCCTATCTCTGTCTAGTTTTCTTGTTCCTCTGTGACCTCTAGTACTTTTTGTCAGTTTGTCTTTTTGCTCTGCAACAACTTCTGTTAGGAGGTGTCCCATTTTTGTCCCAGTCCTTAGTTCTTTTAGGGACCCCTCCCTTTATTCTATAGGTCTCCGTTCAGACTAGCCGAGGATGAAGGCGGGTCTGTTCACAAGGAACAGGCTGCCCGCTACATCGTAGGGATTCAGCTTAGTCTTACTGTAGGGACAGCTTTTCCCATTCTTTCCTTAGTTTATGTTGCAGATCATAACACTAATGGTAACATGTCGTACTTGTTACTGTGACTCTGCTCTGTGTGTCATTAAATTATTAGTGGGGTTTTTCCTAAAATTGGTCAGCCTTTGGACTCACTGCGTACCCTATAACTGTATAGCAGACTCTCTCCTTTCTAATAGGAATTTGACGTTACTATGGCCCTGCTCTATGTGTCTTTAAATTCTTAGTGGGGTTTTTACTAAAATTGGTCAGCCGTTGGACTCACTGCATACCCTATAACTGTATAGCAGACCCTCTCCTTTCTAATGGGAACATGTCGTACTTGTTACTGTGGCCCTGCTCCTTGTGTCTTTAAATTCTTAGTGTGGTTTTTCCCAAATTTTGGCAGCCCTTGCAGTCACAGCATGGGCATTACCACTATAGGAAACCAGCTCCTTTATAATGGGAACATTTTTTTTTACTGAGACCCTCCTCTATGTCTCTTCAAAGGGGTATTGGATTGCGTCCAAATTTTTGGCAGCCCTTGCAGTCACTGGATATGCAATAACAGTATAGGAGACCCACTTGTTAATAATGGGAACAACAAAGAGTAGCCGGCTGATGGCTCTCTAACAATAGCAAGGGCCGACTGCTGGCATTTTAAGAATAGTAAGGGCCGTCTGATGTCCCTATAAAAATAGGCTTTATGACTTTCAGAGTCCCTCCATCATAAATAAAACAGGATGTGTCTGATGATGTGTCACACACCGCATTGCCAGATAAGGTTGTAAAATGTTAAAATGACATTTCCCGGTGAATGCATTTGTCTTAAAAAATAACGTAAAAAAAAGAAAACAATAGGATCTTCCTTTAGTATAAAAAACAGCGTCACCAATTTAACCTCAATGTAATCACATTGTTCAGCTCCTACACCTCCTCCTCCATCTCCAAAATGACCACATCAGTCACAAGCTGACAGCACTGCAGCACTGCCTTGGCCAAGCGGCAACAGGCTATGCTGAAGATAACATGCTAAATGCTTAATTGACAAACCGCCCAGCGCTGCAGAGTTGTTGAAAGCTGTTACACAGCAGCCTGATCTGTGGCTCTCACTGCTGAACATACAGCCAGGCATGGTCGTGTGTGACAATGGGCGGGACCTGGTGACGGAGAAATGACAGCCAGAGTAGATACGGTTTCCCTCTATGCCAGTCCTTTCATCGAGCTAAATACAACTCTCAGCAAAAAAATCTGTGGACTGGCTCCGTACCGTCCCTGGCCACATTCACCTGTCCACGTGTTTGTGGGTAGGCGGCCCTTCCCAGTAAGTGCACTGGGGAGGGCACGGGTAATGTTCTGGGACCCGTGCTTGTGGGAGTGGGAGAAGAAACCCGGAAAAATAATGGCGGCTGGGGACCGAGTATGGATACCCGGTTGCTGCTGCCATAAGATTGTGGACAGCTTCCGCCTCCACGAGCCTAAAAGGCCATATTTCAAGTGCAAGCAGCTGCCCAGAAATCTGGCAGTTTAGTGTTGCGGCCTGTGGGTGGGTGGGTGGCTGGCTGCATACTTGCGCTTGCATTCCAAGTAACAGAAAACTAAGCAGATGGTGGCCTCTATCATCATCATGGCCTCACCTCGGCACTATGAACTCTCCTGAAGGAGAAGCCAGGGCCCACCGGAGGAGTCTCCGGTTCGTCCAACCCTGCCGAGAAGCAGCCCTGGCTAAGAAAAGTGTGGGGGAAGGTTCCCGGACACTCTATGACTGCTTTTTTAATGTGGATTGGACATGCTTATGCATGTTATTTCTTAAACCGTATTGCAGATCAGGCCATTGTCCAACTCTGTATTCATGAAATTAAATGCGCAGAGAAAGATGTTTGTGTGTCAAAGCACCACCGACAAGTGCGAGTTGATGTTGGATGGGCTGCCATTGCTTCTGCAACAAGCTGCATTATAGGACTTCCCGGCAGAAATGACACCCAGGGTAGATACGGTTTCCCTCTATGCCAGTCCTTTCACCGTGCTAAATACAACTCTCAGCAAAAAAAGCTGTGGTCTGGCTCCGTGCCGTCCCTGGCCACATGTTTGTGGTTAGGCAGTCCTTCCCAGTAAGTGCACTGGGGAGAGCACGGGTAATGTTGTGGGACCTGTGCTTGTGGGAGTCGGAGACGATACCGGGAGAAATAGTGGCGGCTGGGGACCGAGTATGGACACCTGGCCGCCGCCAGCATGAGGTTATGAAAAGCTTCCACCTCCACGAGCCTAAAAGGCCACATTTCAAGTGCAAGCAGCTATAAAAAATTTGGCAGTATAGTATTGTAGCCTGTGGGTGGGTGGGTGGCTGGCTGCATACTTGCGCTTGCATTCCAAGGAATGGGGTAGGGACAACTGAACACTGCACTGGGACAAGGATGTGGACGGTGATTGTTGCAAGTCTGCAATGACAGGTGCATGGCTGGAGGCATCTTCGCATGCGCCAAGGATCACTTATGATGGGTACACTTTTAGGCAGTGACCTGGGTGTCAGAAATGCTTCCAGAGGTCTTCCCCATGCTGTTCCCATGTATTTTCAGCACTGTATGCATGTGTCTGATGATGTGTCACACACCACATGGCCAGATAAGGTTGTAAAATGTTAAAATGACATTTCCCAGTGAATGCATTGTCTTTGTTGAAAGCAACGCAAAAGTGCAAAAACGCATCAAAAAGTGATGAGTCAACATAGCCCAAGGTGTGGAGGAGTATTTTTGGTTTTGGTTATTTATTTTGCCTTATATATAAGTCATTACCCTGGAAAGGATGTTTCTTAATATATTTCCGAGGAAAATCCATTTTGTTTTTGTTTTTGTATGTTTTATTGTGAATCCGTAAAAGTGGCGTAATACTCTGACAACGCTGTTGACAGCAGTGACCTGGGAGTCAGAAATGCTTCCAGGTGTCTTCCCCATGCTGGTCCCATGTCATTTGAGCACTGTTCCCATCGATTTAAGCATACCAGGACAACTATATGCTTCCAGTTTTGTGGGAACAGTTTGGGGAAGGCCCTTTTCTGTTCTAGCTTGAGTGTGCCCCAGTGCACAAAGCAAGGTCTATAAAGTTTTGATAGGGGGAGTTTAGTGTAGAAGAACTTGACTGGCCAATACAGAGCCCAGACCTCAACCCCATCAAACAACTTTGGGATGAATCAGAACAAAGATTGAGAGCCAGGCTCTCTTTTATCCAACATCTGTGTCTGATAGCAAAAGTGCTCTGAATAGGCAAAAATTCCTACATATGGACTCCAAAGTCTTGTGCAGATCTTTCCCAGAGCAATAGATGCTGTTTAGCTGGAATTTGGGGACCAAATCTATATTAATGTCTAAGTATTTAACCACTTCGCGCCAGAGCCTGTTTTTGCCTTCGTGACCGGGCCAATTTTTTCAATTCTGACCACTGTCACTTTATGAGGTAATTACTCTGGAACGCTTCAACGGATCCCCCTGATTCTGAGACTGTTTTTTTGTGACATATTGTACTTCATGATAGTGGTAAAATTTCTTCGATATCACTTGCGTTTATTTGTGAAAAAAATGGAAATTTGGCGAAAATTTAGAAAATTTTGCAATTTTCAAACTTTGAATTTTCATGCCCTTTAATCAGAGAGATATATCACACAAAATAGTTAATGAATAACATTTCCCACATGTCTACTTCACATCAGCACAATTTTGGAACCAAAATTTTTTTCTGTTAGGAAGCTATAAGGGTTAAAAGTTGACCAGCGATTTCTCATTTTTACAACAAAATTTACAAAAACATTTTTTTAGGGACCACATCTTATTTGAAGTGACTTTGAGGAGCCTTTATGACAGAAAATACCCAAAAGTGATACCATTCTAAAAACTGCACCCCTCAAGGTGCTCAAAACCACATTCAAGAAGTTTATTAACCCTTCAGGTGCTTCACAGGAATTTTTGGAATGTGGAAGAAAACAATGAACATTTAACTTTTTTTCACAAAACTGCTACTTTAGCCTCAAATTTTTAATTTTCACAAGGGCAGCCAGAAAAAATAGACCCCAAAATGTGTTGTGCAATTTCTCCTGAGCACGCTGATACCCCATATGTGGTGCAAAGCCACTGTTTGGGCGCACGGTATGGCTCGGAAGGTAAGGAGCGCCATTTGACTTTTGGAATGGAAATTTGACTGGAATCGATAGCGGACGCCATGTTGCATTTGGAGAGCCCCTGAGGTGCCTAAACAGAGGAAACCCCCAACAAGTCACCCCATTTTGGAAACTAGACCCCTCAAGGAACTTATCTAGATGTGTGGTGAGCACCTTGAACCCCCAGGGGCTTCACACAATTTTATAATGTTGAAGGGTGAAAATAAAAAAACACATTTTTATCACAAAACTGCTACTTTAGCCTCAAATTTTTAATTTTCACAAGGGCAGCCAGAAAAAATGGACCCCAAAATGTGTTGTGCAATTTCTCCTGAGCACGCTGATACCCCATATGTGGTGCAAAGCCACTGTTTGGGCGCACGGCATGGCTCGGAAGGTAAGGAGCGCCATTTGACTTTTGGAATGGAAATTTGACTGGAATCGATAGCGGACGCCATGTTGCATTTGGAGAGCCCCTGAGGTGCCTAAACAGAGGAAACCCCCAACAAGTCATCCCATTTTGGAAACTAGACCCCTCAAGGAACTTATCTAGATGTGTGGTGAGCACCTTGAACCCCAAGGGGCTTCACACAATTTTATAATGTTGAAGGGTGAAAATAAAAAAACACATTTTTAACACAAAACTGCTACTTTAGCCTCAAATTTTTAATTTTCACAAGGGCAGCCAGAAAAAATGGACCCCAAAATGTGTTGTGCAATTTCTCCTGAGCACGCTGATACCCCATATGTGGTGCAAAGCCACTGTTTGGGCGCACGGCATGGCTCGGAAGGTAAGGAGCGCCATTTGACTTTTGGAATGGAAATTTGACTGGAATGGATAGCGGACGCCATGTTGCATTTGGAGAGCCCCTGAGGTGCCTAAACAGAGGAAACCCACAACAAGTGACCGAATTTTACAATCTACTCCTCTGTATAAATTAATCTAGTGGTGGGAAAATAAGTAGGTAAATGGTCACTAAACCCATAGATGAATTCCCACAGAGGTGTCATTTCCATAATGGGGTCACTTCAGGGGGGATTATGCTGTTCTGGCACTTTTCAGAGTACCAGAGCTAAAGAATCCCCCCTGAAGTGACCCCATTTTGGAAATGACACCCCTCTGGGAATTCATCTATGGGTTTAGTGACCATTTTAACTCGATGGATGATTTCCAGAAACAAGCACGCAATGGAAGGTTTAGATTCTGGAGAACCCCCCCTGGAAATTAAGTGAGCTCTACTCGAATATGTCATTCACTAAATGAACCAAATGTTTGAATGACAAATTGGGATACATTTTTACAGCTTAAAAACGTGGTTCTGTGTGGTAGATTTTAAAGCAGTCAGTGACGCATAAGGCTGGCAATGATGGGCATTGTGGGCAATAGTAGCGGGCATCACACCTCATTCCTCTCTTAGTACATACACGACATCTTTTCTGGGGGTTCCTTCTTGTTTCCGTTGCTGGAATAAGTGCAATAAAATGTCGCTCAGTGAGTCTTTTCACATCCTCAGATTCTAATGGATGAGCGGGGCTAACACTTTGAAAGACAAGATTTTCAATTACCTTTTCTTGATAATCAAGAAAAGGATCTGAATTTCCTGCTTTTTTGTACAACACAAAAGAATTGTATGTGGCCACCTGAAACAAATAGATAACCAACTTTTTATACCAGGTATAGGACTTTCTTGATACCTGGTATGGCTGTAGAACCTGGTCTGCAAGGTCCACACCCCCCATGTGTTTGTTGTAGTCAATGACTGACACAGGTTTTTGCTTCGGAGTGGTGGATCCTAGTTCTACAGTGGCCCTTGTGGCATCTGTGTGGATCGAGCTGAGGACAAAAATATCCCTCTTATCCCTATATTTCAGGGCAAGCAGCTCTCCGTTGCGTACAGCCCCTGACTGCCCCTTTTGGAACTTTTGGTTGACCAATGGTTGTGGAAACCCCTGACGGTTTTTACGGATGGTCCCACAAGCCCCGATGTTGTGTTCAACCAGACTTTTAAATAGGGGTATGCTGGTGTAATAATTGTCCACATATAGATTGTAGCCTTTTTGAAAAAATGGACTTATCAGCTCCCAAACAATTTTTGCAGATGTCCCCAGATAAGTAGGGCATCCTGGTGGGTTTAGTTGGCTATCTTTCCCCTCATATATGCGGAAAGCGGATGTGTATCCGGTTGAACTTTCGCACATTTTATAGATCTTTATTCCAAACCTTGCCCTTTTAGATGGGATAAATTGCTTGAGGTGCAGTCTTCCTTTGAATTTTACAAGGGACTCATCTATAGAAATATTTTGTGTTGGGGTGTAGAGGCTTAAGAATTTTTCTGACAAATTTTCAATGATGGGTCTAATTTTATATAACCTGTCATGTTCTGGGGCATTTCTGGGCAGGCATTGACTATTGTCGTTAAAATGCCAAAACCGCATGAGCATTTCATAACGGGTCCTAGGCAGAATGACTGAAAACATAGGGGTGGCTTGAACAGGGTGGTTGGACCAGAAGGATCGAATGCTCGGTTTTTTAACAAGCCCCATGGCAAATGTAAGTCCTAAAAATTTTTTTATTTCCGGGACATTAGTTGGTGTCCATAAATTTGCCCTAGCATAGTAAGATCGGGGATTCTGGCTTATGAATTGGGATGCATATAAATTTGTTTGCACGACAATATGCTCTAGCAAGCTGTCTGTAAAAAACAAATTAAAAAAATGAATTGGTCCAAAATCTTCCACCTCCACATTTATACCAGGAGTGGCGTTGAAATCAGGGCTGAATGGAGCAGCCGAATCCGAAGCCTCCCATCTGGGAAATGCTAGATCATGTGGCAAAGCCCCTTGTACACTGGCGTGCGCCAATTCACTAGTAGCAGGGACAGCGCTTGTACTGGGCAGTGTTCCCTGATTTGGAGACGTTTCTCCAGTAGCGCTATTTGCCCCTATTGTTGTACTGGTCCTTGGGCTTGAGGATGGACCAGAATCACTGCTCATTTCTGAGCTCTCAGTGTCGCCGCTACTAAAGCCCTCAAAATCCACATCTCCATCTGAGATTGCGCTGTCATCAGAGTCAGAACACAGCAGGGCATACACCGCCTCTGCGGTATAAGTCTGACGGGCCATTTTATTTTTAGATTTTTTGACTGGACTGAACGGACGGGACTGATCTGACAGGACTGACTGATCTGACAGGACTGACTGACTGATCTGACAGGACTGACTGACTGATCTGACAGGACTGACTGACTGATCTGACAGGACTGACTGACAGATCTGACAGGACTGACTGACTGACAGATCTGACAGGACTGACTGACTGACAGATCTGACAGGACTGACTGACTGACAGATCTGACAGGACTGACTGACTGACAGATCTGACAGGACTG
The DNA here is from genome assembly GCF_046119375.1 of Phyllobates terribilis. Taxonomy (NCBI): domain Eukaryota; kingdom Metazoa; phylum Chordata; class Amphibia; order Anura; family Dendrobatidae; genus Phyllobates; species Phyllobates terribilis. Next base: position 446,005,065 of record NW_027362761.1, read on the forward strand.
ACTGACTGACAGATCTGACAGGACTGACTGACTAGACTGATCTGACAGGACTGACTGACTGGACTGATCTGACAGGACTGACTGACTGATCTGACAGGACTGACTGACTGATAGATCTGACAGGACTGACTGACTGACAGATCTGACAGGACTGATCTGACAGGACTGACTGATCTGACAGACTCACTAACCCTAACTCTTACTTTCTTTTTTATTTTATTTTTTTTACTTTCACAGTGGCAAGGCTGACACAGCTCTTGTCACACTGTTTCTCCTCTGCTCTCTCACTGAGATCGGAGGAGAAACAGTGTATTTATCAGGCAGATCGCCCGGGAAAGTTTGTTGCTAAAATAAACTTCCCTGGTGATCTCTCTGATTGGCTGGTGTGACGCTGACATCATCGAGACCTGAGCCAATCAGGTCTCAATGATGTCAGAGGTCACAGCACCGGGATCCCCGCCGCTCCTGAGGTATGTGGGGGGTCCCGATCGCCGACCACCAGCTGTTACTATCTTTTAAATGCCGCGATCGCTATGGATCGCGGCATCTAGAAGATAGGAACAGGTTAACATCATGGGGACCTGATCCATTCAGGTCCCCATGATGCCACATGTCAGAGCTATCGCTCTGAACCGGTACCGCAGCGCTAGCAGGACCCTGGGGGTCCTGAGCGCTGCGGGACCACCCACCGTTTTTAAACGTCGGCGCTGCACAGAGCCCGGGCAGCGCCGACGTTTATGTACAGTGGGCGGTCCTGAACCGGTTAAAGGGAATCTGTCACCACATTTGACTTATCTAAACTATTAATATGGGCATAAAGGTTATAGACTGCCTTGTTGTTGATAAATCATCTTTTATCACTTTATATAAATGACCTCTTCCAGGCTCTGGAAGACAACTCCACCTCCAGAGCTTGTTTTACATGAAGGGGGAGTTACCAGTGTGATGTGTAATGGCCGCTCTCTGCTCTCCTGATCTCACTGCGGAGCTGTGTGTGATTATACCTGACACATCTGCAGGTTCCTCTCAGCTTCAGCTTCCATCTCACAGGCAGACAAGGCTGCAATATTGATGCAATACAGCAGAGCTCAGAAAGCTGCAAAGTATGTGTTTGCTGTTAGAACTCTCCTGTTAGTTTTTTTTTAGTTTGCTGGTCACATGACCATTTTTGCCTATTTAATCCGGCTCCGCCCTCCTGGTCTTGCTGGACTTCATTGTATTTACTACTCTTGAGCTAGCTTGGTGCTCTGTTGCCGTTCTCTGTTAGTTTTGCTAGGTCTTCTGACCTCTATGCTTTTTGTTGTGTTTGTCTTTTACTGCTACTATTTCTGCTAGGATGTGTCCAACTTATCCCAGTCCCTAGTTCTTGTAGGGATCCCTCCCTCACATCTATAGGTCTTCGTACATACTAGCCGAGGACTTTAGCGGGTCTGATCGCAGGATCAGGTTCCCCGTTACATCGTAGGGATCTAGTTTAGTTCTATTGTAGGGACAGTTCTCCTGTCTTTCCTTAGTCCCTGTAGCAGATCATAACAGTAAGTCCAGCCCTAAAAGAAAAAAAAAAAAAAATTTTCTCTAAGGAAAGACCTCCAGTTTTCCATCATGGTCTCGGTTCAAGATTTGGCTCAACGCTTGCAGGGACTCTCTCTGGAGGTGGCCGAGGTCCAACAACACGTGAGTAACTGTTCTGGAGCGCTTTTTGTGGAACCAAAGGTACGTCTGCCTGATCTATTTTTTGGCGAACAACAAGATTTTTTTTCATATAAAAATGCTTGTTTATTGTATTTTTGTTTGAGACCCGGATCCTCTGGTGATGAATCACAGCGCATAGGGTTCATAATGTCACTTTTGCGCAAAGATCCTCAGGGATGGGCCTTCTCTCTCCAACCTAGTGATCCGTGCTTTAGATCAGTGGATAGTTTTTTTTCTGCTTTGGGTTTGTTGTATGATGATCCTGATCGTGTCTCATCTGCTGAGTCTGAATTGAGACGTTTGAGGCAGGGATCAGGTAATGTGGAAAAATATTGTTCTCACTTCCGTCGGTGGTCTGCCCAGGTGGGGTGGAACGATTCAGCTTTGAAAAGCTTGTTTCTTGCAGGGCTAGGTGAAAGGGTTAAGGATTTACTGATTGCTTATCCCACACCTGGAAACTTGCAGGAGGCAATGCAATTAGCTATACGGGTGGACAGGAGACTGCGTGCAAGGGTTAATGAGAGCAAATCCTCTGCTATGTCAGCTCCGAGTCCTGAGAGGGTCTGTGCTGACAATGGAGAGCCGATGGAGATTGGGGCGATGACACCCCGCTCTCAGGAAAAAGACCGCAGGCTTTCTGAAGGCTTGTGCTTCTATTGCGGAAATTCTGGTCATTTTATTAAGAACTGTGTGCTTCGTATGAAGAAAGAAAAAAAAATGGTCAGTTATGCCCGTATTGCCTGTTTAAATTCTAAGGGAGTATTCCTATCTGGCACTACTGCTGCTCAGGATGAATTAATTGAATTTCGGGTATTTGTGGATTGTGGTTCTACTCTGAATGTGATTGATGGGGGATTCTTGGAAAAACTTAGATTAGAACCTAAAACTTTGTCATCCCCTATTGCTGTGGTTTCTGTTGATGGCTCTCCCTTGAAGAGTCTTACTCATAAGGTCTGTGAATTTCCCCTCACTATTAATGGTATTCACCAAGAAAATTTGGATTTGGTGGTATTGGATAATTTGCCTTCTCCAGTAATATTGGGGTTACCCTGGTTAAAATTGCACAATCCTGTACTGGATTGGTCTACCAATGAAATTAAGTCCTGGAGCCCTAAGTGTTATGACAAGTGTTGTAACGCACGTATTGCTGCTGTGGATAAAGGGGAATTGCCTGTACCTATTCAGGATTTTTGGAGAGTTTTTTCTGAGGAGGAGTCACAAATTTTGCCTCCCCATAGAGACTATGATTGTACCATTGAATTTGTCCCTGGAGCGACTCTTCCTAAAAGTCGTTTATTTAATCTTACTATTCCTGAGAGAAAGGCTTTGGAGGAATACATACAGACAAGCTTGGCCGCCGGTCACATTAGGCCTTCCAAGTCTCCTGTGGCTGTTGGATTTTTTTTTGTAAAAAAAAAAGATGGCGGTTTACGTCCTTGTCTGGACTTTCGTGAGATTAATAAACTTTCTGTACGCAATCCTTACCCACTGCCATTGATTCCTGATTTATTTAACCAGTTAGTGGGGGCCAAGTGGTTCTCTAAAATTGATCTCCGGGGGGCATACAATTTGTTGCGCATGAAGGAGGGTGATGAATGGAAGACTGCTTTTAACACTCCTGTGGGTCATTTTGAGAATCTGGTTATGCCTTTTGGTCTTACCAATGCTCCAGCATTTTTTCAGAATCTTATTAATGACATCCTTAGACCTTTAATCAGCAAAAATGTGGTTGTGTATTTGGATGACATTCTGATTTATTCGCCTGATCTGGAGTCTCATTGGCGGAGCGTACGTGAGGTATTACAGTTATTAATGGACAATTCGCTTTTTGCTAAGCTGGAGAAATGTGAGTTCGCTGTACAGAGAATTAGTTTTTTGGGCTACATTATCTCCAGTGAAGGTTTTGAGATGGACCCGGTTAAAGTTCAAGCTGTGCAGGAATGGCCTAGGCCTATTGGTTTGAAATCGATACAGAGGTTTTTGGGTTTCGCCAATTATTACAGAAAATTCCTAAAAAATTTTTCTATTATTGTCAAACCGCTGACCGATCTCACCAGGAAAGGTGCTAATGCGGTTCAGTGGACTTCTGAGGCCATTGAAGCTTTTGTGTTTCTAAAGGAGAGGTTCACCTCTGCTCCCATCCTTATGCAGCCTGATGTGACTAAGCCGTTTTTGGTTGAGGTTGATGCTTCTTCGGTGGGGGTCGGTGCGGTGTTGTCTCAGGAAAACAAGGATGGAGTACATCCCTGTGCCTTTTTTTCAAAAAAATTTTCTGAGACTGAACTTAATTACGATATTGGTAATCGGGAATTGCTGGCGATTAAACTCGCATTTGAACACTGGCGTCACCTCTTGGAAGGTGCTGAATTTCCCATTCAGGTTTTCACTGATCATAAAAATCTGATCTATCTTGATGCTGCCAAGCGCTTGAATGCCCGTCAGGCTAGGTGGGCACTTTTTTTCTCGCGGTTTAATTTTTCCGTTACTTACATCCCGGGTACCAAGAATGTTAAAGCGGATGCTTTGTCTCGCAGCTTTTCTCCCATGGTCGGTGTTGAGGAGGAAGAGGAGAGCATTTTACAAGAAGGTGTTGTGATTGCTGCTTTGGACTCCGTTTGGGAGGATGAGATACTTAAAGCTCAGGAGAATGCCCCATCTAACACTCCCCATGGGAGGTTGTTTGTGCCTAGGACCTTTAGGAGAGATTTGTTTGTTGAGTGTCATGAGTCTCGTTTGGCAGGTCATCCAGGAATTTTTGAGGCCAAGAGACTTGTGGGTCGCAGTTTTTGGTGGCCTGGATGGCAGAAGGAAGTCATTAAGTGGGTGCGTCAATGTACTGTGTGTGCTAGATCCAAGTCTTCGCATGCTCCTGCTGCGGGGTTGCTTTGGCCTCTGGAGGTTCCTAGTGCACCTTGGACACATCTGGCTATGGACTTTATTACTGACCTTCCCCCCTAGAAGGTTTCACGGTCATCTGGGTGGTCGTGGACCGTTTTAGCAAGATGTGTCACTTGGTTCCCTTCATCAAACTGCCTTGCGCTAAGACACTCGCTAAGGCCTTTGTCAAGGAAATTGTCAGACTACATGGTGTTCCTACTGACATTGTTTCTGATAGGGGACCTCAGTTCGTGGCTCGTTTTTGGCGTGCCTTTTGTGACAGGTTGGGAGTTCATTTGTCGTTTTCATCTGGATATCATCCTGAGTCTAATGGCCAGACAGAAAGGAAGAACCAGGATGTTGAGCAGTTCTTGCGTTGTTTTGTGGCAGACAATCAAGAGGGGTGGTCTGAGTTTCTGCCACTTGCTGAATTTGCTCTTAACAACCATACATCCTCTTCTGCTGGGTGTTCGCCTTTTTTTTGCTGTTCTGGGAGACATCCGTCTTTTGGGTCATTCTCCAAATTGGTTTCGGCTGTGCCTGAGGAGGAGAGTTTTTCCGGTGATTTGGAGAGAGTTTGGACGGATGTGCGTGGTAATCTTCAGGAGGCTAACAAAAAATATAAGAAGTACTTTCATAGGAAACGGCAAGAGGTTTTGTTTGCTGTTGGTGACATGGTTTGGTTGTCCTCTAAGAATCTGCGATTGAGGATTCCTTCTAAAAAATTGGGTCCCAAGTTCGTAGGGCCCTTTAAGGTGCTTCAGATAGTTAACCAATCTGCTGTTAGGTTGGAGGTTCCTACGTCCTGGAAGATTAACCCGGTGTTTCATGTTTCTCTGTTGAAAAAAGCTGATGTGTCGGATGGTGACGCCTCTGCCACTGTTCCTCCGGTGGTGGAGGACGGGGAATATGAAATTTCCCGCATCCTAAATTCTAGACGGTATAGAGGGAGTTTGCAGTATCTCGTCGCTTGGAAGGGTTTCGGACCTGAGGATAACTCATGGGTGAGGGCGGATGATGTTTCTGCTTCCAGACTTGTCAGAGCGTTTCACAGGAGGTTTCCTGGTAAGCCTGGGCCTAGGGGATCCGGAGGATCCTCTTAGAAGAGGGGGTACTGTTAGAACTCTCCTGTTAGTTTTTTTTTAGTTTGCTGGTCACATGACCATTTTTGCCTATTTAATCCGGCTCCGCCCTCCTGGTCTTGCTGGACTTCATTGTATTTACTACTCTTGAGCTAGCTTGGTGCTCTGTTGCCGTTCTCTGTTAGTTTTGCTAGGTCTTCTGACCTCTATGCTTTTTGTTGTGTGTTTGTCTTTTACTGCTACTATTTCTGCTAGGAGGTGTCCAACTTATCCCAGTCCCTAGTTCTTGTAGGGATCCCTCCCTCACATCTATAGGTCTTCGTACAGACTAGCCGAGGACTTTAGCGGGTCTGATCGCAGGATCAGGTTCCCCGTTACATCGTAGGGATCTAGTTTAGTTCTATTGTAGGGACAGTTCTCCTGTCTTTCCTTAGTCCCTGTAGCAGATCATAACATTTGCAAGAAGACAAAGTTAATTTCTCGTTTTCTGTGTTAGTTACTTGTCTCATACTTTTATATAAAATAATCTCTGGAGACAGCGTTATCTTCCAGGCAACATCCTCCCCATAGCCTGGAAGAGCTCATTTACATAAATTAATAAAAGATGATTTTTCAACAAGGCATCTAATATGAGGCATACAGGTATCACTTTTTCAGCAGTCTATAACTTATATGCCCATATTAACAGTTTAGATAGGTCAAATGTGGTGACATTTTCCCTTTAAAATGAGATGTCATAAAAGCTTCTGTAGATGTAAAGTGTAGGTGTTCCAATACGTTTGTCCATCTGGTGTAAATATACACCTCTCTACATTGAAATTGTAACACTAAGAAAAAATAGTTGGAATTATGGAAATCATAGAATGGATAGGCATGTTAATGATATGCAAATGATGAAAAAATGGAAACAAAATTTTCAAAATATCTTGATTTATTCCATATTGAGTATGAGTGCCAGGCGCAGAAATACACACCCACTTAGACACCTTGGCATGTTATCAATGAGGTTTTCTGAGGAATTTTCTACCACATTGAATACTCTTGGGCATGATCCTGTGATTTTCATGAATTCATGACTTTCCCTCCTTGTCTTGAAAATTCAATGTTGAGGAGTATAGATTAAAACAACCTTTATATTAAAAGCCAACATTCTGTACCACCAAAAAATTTATGACTAGAGTTGGCCCAAAATTTATTCCCACATCCCATTTTAACAGCCAGGACAGTGGTCTGTTAGGCTGTGGCACGGGAGTCCAGCAAACTGCCTCTTTCCTGCTATCATCTCCGGTTTGTCTGTTGATTAGCTGGCCTGGCATGACATCTTTGTGGCATGATACACATGTGACTTCGCGCCAGGCTGGCAAATCATAAGAAGAGCCAGAGATAATGGCAGGTAAGAAGCAGGTGCCCCTCTCCTGGCTGCAGACAACTGTCATGGCCGATGAAATGAGATGCTCAATCGATTTTGCACCAACTCTAGTTCTGACCCATCAAGGCACAAGTTCAACAAAACACCTAAAGGTGTCTTGTGATATTTCAGAGATAGATGCTAGGAAAGGAAGTTGTTTCTGCGCTCTCTGGAGACTCACAACAAACCATTAGTATGGATAAAAATGTAGGTTTATTGGCCACGTGTTTCAGAGTCAACTCACTCCTTCCTCAGGACAACCATATCATCTTGTGATATTTGGCCCAAAGAATTTAGCATCAAATCCTTTTTAAGTCTGATAAGTTGTGAGGTGGATCAGACTTGTTTTTCAGCACATTACACTTCCTGCAAATAGGGCATGAAGAGTGGTACTTGGTCTTCAACATTTTTGAGTAGATGTTACATGTCAAACTAATAGTCACGTGAATCCCAGGACAGTAGATTTAGCAGCAGAATATTGCACCACACAGCATTACACTGCTTCAGATTGCTTCTTTTTTGTGCACCCTGGTGTCATTTCTTCACCAGGTAAGCGACCCATACATACCTTAATTACTTTTTGGTATAGTTCTGGTGATTACATTACCATTGTAGGTACTTTTGTTGGTGGTCAGCGATTAGAAAGAGCCCTCATATCTTCTATGACACCCCTTCTATGCAGCAGGCTACAACGCATTGTGGGTTTTATTACATTTTGTAGCATGGCCAGCAATACATTTTGACCAGTTTATTCTACAGCAGCGCTTTTTGGGAATTTACGAGATGGGCTAACTCCCTAAATGGACCATTCCTTCGGGCACCAATGACCCCTTTTGTTATATACTGACCCCTGCATTCCGGGAACACCCCCCAAGACCTGACTTTTTGGTGCTGTTCTGATCCAGTCATCTAGCTACTACAATTTGGTCCTTGTCAAAGTCCTTATAATTGCCCATGTTTTTTCCTACCAAAATATCAACTTCAAAAGCTAACTATTCACTTACTGCCTATGTGAGAAAGCACTATACATCACATTTCAGAAATGGTTAATGTAATGCTCTTGAAACAAAGAATAAAAGTTAATCTATCTTGCATGTTCCACTGACATGGATATTAACATTGAAAAGTCTGAAATTCCTTGCTTGAGATGCTTTGCAATACCTTTACAGCACTGCAGGCATTTTCAGTTGCTATTTATTAGTCTTTCTTCCTTCAGTTTTTTCTTTAGTTAAAAGCATATTTTGTCAGGTTACTGACAGGTGACTTGGCCATTGGACAACATTGGGTAGCACGGTGGCTCAATGGTTAGCTCTACTGATTTGCCATGCTGGGGAATCTCACCAATGACATCTGCAAGGAGTTTGTATGTTCTCCCCTTGTTTGTTTGAGTTTTCTCCGGTTTCCTCCCACAATCCAAAGATATACTGATAGGGAATGTAGATTGTGAGCCCCAATGGTGACAGTGATGATGTTTGTAAAGCTGTGGAATATGATGGCGCTATATAAGAGAGTAAAAGTAATATTTCATTACTTTATTTTAATGGAGTTGATCCATAAGTCTACAAGGGTAGACAATAAATGTATCATCATTGGGGGTGCAGTTGCCAAGACACCCCACTAATCCAAAGAACAGGGAGACCAAAGTGGTCAGGTCTGGAGATAGTCAGAAGGCACTAGTAGGCATTTGCTGCAGTACCTCCGAGCCGGGCAAACATAGGTGTTTCCCTGAAAACAAATGCTGGCGTACTTCTGGCTTGTCTTTCCTCTTACAGCTTGTACCCTCACTAGTGTTGAGCGAGCACTAAAATGCTCGGGTGCTCGAAGCTCGGGCCGAGCTCGCCATGATACTCGGGTGCTCGACCCAAGCAACGAGCCCAATGTTAGTCTATGGGAGACCCGAGCATTTTTGCGACGGCACCCCCGGCAGTCTGTAGAAAGCCTAAAAAGTGCCCAAAACGATAGTGACAGTGCTCAAAAGACATGGGGACAGCATGGGCATCGCCCCAGGAAGCATTTCTGACCCCCAGGTCACTGCTGTCAACAACGTGGTCAGAGGTATTAAGCCACTTTTACGGGCTCACAATAAAACGTTCAAAAACGAAACTGAAACGGTTTTCCTGTGAAATATGTTAAGGAACTTACTTTCCAGGGTAAAGACTTGTGTATAAGGTAAAATAAATAACCAAAAACAAAAATACTCCTCCACACCTTGGGCTATGTTCACAAGTAGCATTTTTTATGCGTTTTTGCACTTTTGTATTGCTTTCAACCGTGACAAATGCATTCACCGGGAAATGTCATTTTAACATTTTACAATCTTATCTGGCCATGTGCTGTGTGACACATGCATACAGTGCTTAAAAGACATGGGAACAGCATGGGGAAGACCCCTGGAAGCATCTCTGACACCCAGGTCACTGCCTAAAAGTGTGCCCATCAGAAGTGATCCTTGCCGCATCAGAATATGAAGACTTGCAACTATCCCCGTGCAAGTCCTTGTCTCAGGGCAGTGTTCAATTGTACCTCCCCCATTCCTTGCAATGCAAGCGCAAGTATGCAGCCTGCCACCCACCCACCCCCAGGCTGCAATACCATACTGCTAGCTTGCTTGCACTTGAAATTGGGCCTTTTAGGCATGTGGAGGCGGAATCTGGCCACCACGTCATGGCTGTGTCGGCGGCCTGGTATCCATACTCAGTCCCCAGCCGCCCGGCTGCCGGGTGTCCACGCTCGGTCCCCAGCTGCCAGGGGGCGGCTGGGTGTCCATACTCGGTCCCCAGCCACCCCGCGGCCGGGTGTCCACACACGGTCCCCAGCCGCCTGGGGGCGGCCGGGTGTCCATAAACGGTCCCCAGCCGCCCCTATTTGAAGGACAACCTAACCACAAACACGTGGACAAGTGAATGTGGCCAGGGATGGTCCATCTCATGCCTTCACGCTGGGTTAATATTGTGGAAGCCGGGACACAGTTGGACACTGGGATGCAACACGTCCTCCAGATTGCGTGTCCTGGGTCAATCAGGCTTCAACACAAAGTTCAAAAGGAAAGGTAGACAGCAGCAGTGGTCGGCCTCCTACACAACGAGTAAATTATTCATGATCATGAGGACATCAATCTCCTTAGCTTTCTGATCCTTGGAATGCAAGTGCATGTATGTAGTAGCGGCTAGGCCTGAGGTGGTCAGCGTTTTGGCGCATATCCTACCTCCTCCGAGGATTGCTGGATGTTTTCCTGCTATTATCCCTGTTCTATGACTCCCTTTAAAACAAAGCTTCAGGTGATGAATGATGGATGAGGTGGTGGCAAAGGAGAAAGAGCAGGAGGAACAGGGACCATTCACATCAATATCAGGCCAGTCAACCACACATGTCTTGTAGGATATGTTTCTGTACCAAAAGGAGCGGTTCGGCTACACAGTTATAGGGCATACAGTGAGTGCAATGCCTACCAAAAATTTCGAGGCACTCCAATGCCCCTTGGAAGTGACATGGAGGTCAGGGCCTTAGCTAAAACGTTTTTTCCATTTATAGCAACTCGGTCTCCTGTGCACTGTTGGCCTAAGCAGTGAATGGAAGGCTTTCCAAAAATTATGAGGAACTGCAATGGCCCTTGAAACAGACGTGGATTACAGCATACTAAAAACCTTTACCCATTATTGGGGAGTGGGTCTCCCTTTGTGTTCGCCTATGCATTGAAAAGCAAAAGCTGACTAAAATTAGAAGGAAATGCAATGCCCGTTGGAAGACTCATGGAGGTTAGAGTTAATTAAAAACAACATTTCAATGCCCCTTGGAAGAGCTGTGGAGTTCAGAATGGTTTAACAAGACGGTTTTAATGCCCCTTGGAAGAGACGTGGAGGTCACAGTAGCTTAACAAGACGGTTTTAATGCCCCTTGGAAGAGACGTGGAGATTGCAGTAGCTTAACAAGACGGTTTTAATGCACCTTGGAAGAGACGTGGTGGTCGCAGTAGCTTAACAAGACGGTTTTAATGCCCCTTGGAAGAGACGTGGAGGTCGCAGTAGCTTAACAAGACGGTTTTAATGCCCTTTGGAAGAGACGTGGAGGTCGCAGTAGCTTAGCAAGATGGTTTTAATGCCCCTTGGAAAAGTGGTGGAGGTCGCAGTAGCTTAACAAGACGGTTTTAATGCCCCTTGGAAGAGACGTGGAGGTTGCAGTAGCTTAACAAGACTGTTATAATGCCCCTTGGAAGAGACGTGGAGGTTGCAGTAGCTTAACAAGACGGTTTTAATGCCCCTTGGAAGAGATGTGTAGGTCGCAGTAGCTTAGCAAGACGGTTTTAGTGCCCCTTGGAAGAGTGGTGGAGGTCGCAGTAGCTTAACAAGACGGTTTTAATGCCCCTTGGAAAAGTGGTGGAGGTCGCAGTAGCTTAACAAAACGGTTTTAATGCCCCTTGGAAGAGACGTGGAGGTTGCAGTAGCTTAACAAGACAGCTTTTATGCCCCTTGGAAGAGATGTGGAGGTCGCAGTAGCTTAACAAGACGGTTTTAATGCCCCTTGGAAGAGACGTGGAGGTTGCAGTAGCTTAACAAGATGGTTTTAATGCCCCTTGGAAGAGACGTGAAGGTCGCAGTAGCTTAACAAGACGGTTTTAATGCTCCTTGGAAAAGTGGTGGAGGTCGCAGTAGCTTAACAAGACGGTTTTAATGCCCCTGGGAAAAGTGGTGGAGGTCGCAGTAGCTTAACAAGACGGTTTTAATGCCCCTTGGAAGAGACGTGGAGGTCGCAGTAGCTTAACAAGACGGTTTTAATGCCCCTTGGAAGAGACGTGGAGGTCGCAGTAGCTTAACAAGATGGTTTTAATGCCCCTTGGAAGAGACGTGGAGGTCGCAGTAGCTTAACAAGACGGTTTTAATGCCCCTGGGAAAAGTGGTGGAGATCGCAGTAGCTTAACAAGATGGTTTTAATGCCCCTTGGAAAAGTGGTGGAGGTCACAGTAGCTTAACAAGACCGTTTTAATGCCCCTTGGAAGAGACGTGGAGGTTGCAGTAGCTTAACAAGTCGGTTTTAATGCCCCTTGGAAGAGACGTGGAGGTTGCAGTAGCTTAACAAGACGGTTTTAATGCCCCTTGGAAGAGCGGTGGAGGTCGCAGTAGCTTAACAAGACAGTTTTAATGCCCCTTGGAAGAATGGTGGAGGTCGCAGTAGCTTAACAAGACGGTTTTAATGCCCCTTGGAAGAGCCATGCAGTATAGCATCTTAAAAACATTATTCCCATTATTGGAGAGTGGGTCTCCCACAATCTTTGCCTATGCCTGTCAAGCAAAATCTGCCAAAAATTAGGAGGGAGGAACTTGCAATGCTGGCAACACGGACCAAGGTCACCCTGGTGGTATTGTGGTGGTGGAGGCTGAGGATAAGGAGAAGAGCAAAATACAGCCGAAATGAGGAAGCGTATACCCATGTGTGGGTGTGAAGCGGGCATGGGAATATCCCTCCCGAAATAACACAGTGGATTTGACTTTATGTTACTCTGCTGTCATTTGGTGGTGATGAGAAGTCTGGCCCAATCCAGCCCTTGTTGATTTTGATAAGGGTCAGCTTGTCAGCATTGTCAGTTGACAGGCGAGTGCGCTTATCAGTAGAGATGAGCGGTGTTCGACTAGAACTGTTCGCCAATCTCAAATTCGAGCTGTTTTGGGCGGTGTTCGAGTCGTTCGACGAACGCGAACGATTTGCAAAAAATTTGGCTATTCTAGGATATGTTCGATAACTGTTCGTGCACCAAAAGCATGTCCTGCATGTCTGCCGCTATTTAGAGCACCAATCATGCAGGGATTGTCTGCCAGTCACTGTAATGTCACAGTCATGGTGGTCGTGGCATTACAGTGGTTGCCCAAATTGATGGGAACAGTGCTCACAGTGAAACAATAAATGCCGGCAATTCAGCAGCGGCATACACCAGTACCCGACAATTTAGAACAGAAAGAATAGAGCATCACACATAGATTAGATAGATAGAAACATGTCAGTCACATATATAAGAAGTACAGTGACAGTGTTGGTTACTGTACTTGTCATTTAGTGTTAAAGGATTTAATTTAAAAAAATAATAGTGTTTTCATGCACCTGTCTCTTTAAAAAAGCCGGCCGGCAATTCAGCATCAGTACCCGACAATTTAGAACAGAAAGAATAGAGCATCACACATAGATTAGATAGATAGAAACATGTCAGTCACATTTATAATAAGTACAGTGACAGTGTTGATTACTGTACTTGTCATTTAGTGTTAAAATAAAGGATTTATTAAAAAAAAAATTGGCGTGGGGTTCCCCGTAATTTTAGTCTCTAGCGGAGGTAAAGCAGACGGCTGCGGCAGATGTTGAAGCCTGGGAAGGGGGTAATACCCACGGAGCTTCCCAGGCTACTAATATCAGCCCCCAGCTGAATACCTAGCCTTTACTAGCTATTAAAATGGGGGACCCCCAAAAAAATTCTCCTGTATACTTCTTATATATGTGACTGACATGTTTCTATGTATCTAATCTATGTGTGATGCTCTATTCTTTCTATTCTAAATTGTCGGGTACCGATGCTGAATTGCCGGCCGGCTTTTTTAAAGTGACGGTGCAAGAAAACACTATTTTTTAAAATAAATCCTTTAACACTAAATGACAAGTACAGTAAGCAACACTGTCACTGTACTTCTTTTATATGTGACTGACATGTTTCTATCTATCTAATCTATGTGTGATGCTCTATTCTTTCTGTTCTAAATTGTCGGGTACCGGTGTATGCCGCTGCTGAATTGCCGGCCGGCTTTTTTAAAGAGAGTGTCTTCTGAGCAGTTTGTAAGCTTTTGGACACCTTTGAAGGTGTTTTCTATGTGTTTTTGTTTGCCTGCCATTGGTTTTGACGGTGCTCGACGGTGTTCGACGGTGTTCTAAGGCGTTCGACGAACAGTTCCACGAACATCCCGGTGTTCGACGAACCGAACAGAACCCGAACACTACGGGGGTGGCTCAACACTACTTATCAGTTATAATTCCCCCAGCGGCACTAAAAACACGCTCCGAGAACACGCTAGCGGCAGGGCAGGCCAGGACCTCCAAGGCGTACAGAGCAAGTTCATTCCAAGTGTTCAGCTTGGATACCCAATAATTAAAAGGCACAGAGGAATCACGGAGGATGCTGGTACGGTCGGCAAGTACTCCCTCACCATCTTTTGAAACTTTCCACTCCTTGTGAGAGTACCCCGCGCCTCAGGGCCTGTAAGCTGGGCGGGTCTCAGAAAACTGTCCCAGAATGTTGACAGTGTTCCCCTGCCTCTGCTGGATTGGAGTTGCGTCTCTCTCGCCTGTACGCCTTGGTTGCTCAACAAACTGTGACCTCTGCCGCTAGCGTGTTCAGATGGGAATTTTTTTAACAGTTCTGCAGCAAGAGCCTTCTGGTACTGCCCCATTTTTGTAGACCTCTCCACCTCAGGAATAAGAGAGTGAAAGTTCTCCTTGTAGCGGGGGTCTAAAAGTGTCACCAACCAGTAATGACTGTCACCCAACATTTTTACAACGCAAGGGTCATGGTTAAGGCAGCGTAACATAAAGTCAGCCATGCGTGCCAGACTGTTAACGGGCAAGACTTCCGTGTCCTCACCAAGATGACGACTGACCATGCTGTCCTCCTCCTCCTCCCCCCTGTCCTCAGGCCACCCACGCTGAACCGACGGTATGACAGTTATACAGGTACTACCGTCTACAGCGCATGATACCAGCTCCTGTTCTTCCTTCTCCTCCTCTCCCTCATTGTCCCCCAATGCACGTTGGGATGAGATGAGGCTGGGCTGTGTGTAATCGCCCGCTACGGCTTCTTGATCCATCTCATCATACGCTGGCTGCAATGCCTCCTCTTTAATTCTCTGCAGAGAACGTTGCAAAAGACAGACAAGTGGGATGCTGATGCTAATGATGGCGTCATCGCCACTCGCCATCTTGGTGGACTCCTCAAAGTTTGTCAGGATGGTACATATGTCAGACATCCAGGTCCACTCCTGAGGTCTTATGTGTGGAGTCTGACCTGAATACTGGTACTCCACAACAGCTCTCTTCTGCTCACAAATCCTTTGCAACATGTGGAGGGTAGAGTTCCAACGTGTGGGGACATCACACACAAGTCGGTGTGCCGGAAGCTGCAAACGCTGCTGCAACACAGCAAGGTCGGAGGAAGCTGTAGCCGACTTGTGAAAATGAGCTGACAGGCAGCGTACTTTGACGAGCAGATCTGGCAACTCGGGGTACGATTTAAGAAACCGCTGAACCACGAGGTTAAGCACATGAGCCAGGCATGGTACGTGTGTGATCTCGCCTCAGAGCCACCACCAGGTTACGGCCATTGTCACACATGACCATGCCTGGATGTAGGTTCAGCGGTCTCAGCCACAGATCAGCTGTCCACAACTCACAAGCAGTGTGAGATTAATCACCTAAGCTTATGAGTTTCAGCACAGCCTGTTGCCGTTTGGCTGAGGCAATACTGCAGTGCTTCCAGCTTGTAACTGATGTGGTGATATCTGAGATGGAGGCTGAACATGAGGAGGAGGAGGAGGAGGATGAGGTGCAGGAGCTGTACACTGTGGGGGCAACTCTGACTGACATAGGGCCCGCAATCCTCGGTGTGGGGCAGATGTGTTCCGTCCCAAGGTCCGACTGGGTCCCGGCTTCCACTATGTTTACCCAGTGTGCCGTCAGGGAGATGTACCGTCCCTGGCCACAAGCACTTGTCCACGTGTCGGTTGTCAGGTGGACTCTCCCAGTAACTGCGTTGTTGAGGGCACGGCAGATGTTTTGGGACACGTGCTTGTGTAGTGCGGGGATGGCACACCGGGCAAAATAGTGTCGGCTGGGGACCGAGTACCGAGGGACGGCCACCGCCATAAGGTTGCGGAAGGATTACGTCTCCACCAGCCATTTCCAAAGCAAGCAGTCGTGAAATGTGCGAATTTAGGACTGTGGCCTGTGGGGCGTTGGCTGCGAATTTGCGCTTTCGTTCAAAGGTCTGGAATATGGACAATTGAACGCTGTGGTGGGACGTGGATGTGGATGTTGATGCTGTTTCTTGAGAAACTGCCATAACAAGTGAAGACTGAGAGGAGGGGGCATCTTTGCATGCAGTATGGACAGGGGATTGCCTTGCACGAACAACAGGGGGTTCTATTACACGCACAACAGAGTAAGCGGAAGAAGCAGTGATGACACCCGCTGACACTGGTCGTGGACCCTGGGGTTCGCCCCACAAAGTTGGGTGCTTTGCTGCCATGTGCCTGATCATGCTGGTGGTGGTCAGGCTGGTAGTTTTGTCACCCCTGCTGATTCTGGCATGGCAGGTGGTACAAATGGCCTTTTTGGGGTTATCAGCAGAGTCTTTAAAAAAATTCCAGACTCTGGAAGACCTACCGGTGGTACTGGCAATGTCCCTCGTGTTGGTGTTACGGGGAACTGTTGCCCGCCTTCTGTGTGCGGCCACCACACTGCTTCTTCTTGCCTGTTGGAGTACTCTGCCTCCCTCCCTCTGTGTGCTGCTGGCCTCGCTCTGCGTGTCCTCCTGCCACGTTGGGTCAGTTACTAGATCATCCACCACCTTCTCCTCTTCCACTTGCGCACCACGATCCTCCTCCTCACTTCGTGGCAATTGTGTCTCGTCATCATCCACCTCTTGTGACAAATTGCCAGCGTCGACTTCCTCTGGCCGTGGCTGTTGAAATATTTGGGCATCGCTACATGGGATCTCCTCTTCCACCTCTTTAAGCGGAGCAGGCGAGGGGCACACATATGGAAATGGACCAGTGAAGAGCTCTTCAGAGTGTCCAAGTGTGGGATCAGTTGCTGTCTGACGACACTCGGCATGGTGGGAAGAAGGAGCATCAGGGTGAGGAGGAGTATGCGGTCGAGACTCACGACTACTAAAACTTGACCGTGTGGAAGACAGACCGGAGGAGGTGGTGCCCAGGTAACTGGAAGTATTATCTGCTATCCAATTAATAACCTGTTCACACTGATCAGTTCGCAATACTGGTGTTGTAGTGTGGTTCCCTAGTAATTCGGTCAAGAAGTGGGAGCGAGAAGATGTGGCTGTTGGTTGTGGCACATTTTCACCTTGGCCACGGCCCCATCCTCTACACGCACCATCACCAGAACGTCCAGTTCCACGTCCCTTGCTACGCGCCTTGCCCACTGTAAATGAAGCAAAATAGCTTACACTCGCACTATCAATGGAAAAAGGGTAATAGAAAGGAGATTAGAACCGTGGAAGAGGAAAACCACAGTTCTATTTCTCTGGCCTACACCAGAATCTTTCAAACAGATATATTTGTGTCTGAACAATCAGGGAGACACTATTACTGTTTTTCTTTACGGAAAAGATACCAAAAGCTGGATAATACAGAGATTTGACCTGTGGAACTGCAAAACCACAGTTCTATTTTTCTGGCCTACACCAGAATCTTTCAAACAGATATATTTGTGTCTGAACAATCAGGGAGACACTATTACTGTTTTTCTTTACGGAAAAAATACCAAAAGCTGGATAATACAGAGATTTGACCAGTGGAACTGCAAAACCATAGTTATATTTTTCTGGCCTACACCAGAATCTTTCAAACAGATATATTTGTGTCTGAACAATCAGGGAGACACTATTACTGTTTTTCTTTACGGAAAAAATACCAAAAGCTGGATAATACAGAGATTTGACCAGTGGAACTGCAAAACCACAGTTATATTTTTCTGGCCTACACCAGAATCTTTCAAACAGATATATTTGTGTCTGAACAATCAGGGAGACACTATTACTGTTTTTCTTTACGGAAAAAATTCCAAAAGCTGGATAATACAGAGATTTGAACCGTGGAACTGCAAAACCACAGTTATATTTTTCTGGCCTACACCAGAATCTTTCAAACAGATATATTTGTGTCTGAACAATCAGGGAGACACTATTACTGTTTTTCTTTACAGAAAAAATACCAAAAGATGGGTAATACAGAGATTTGAACCGTGGAACTGCAAAACCACAGTTATATTTTTCTGGCCTACACCAGACTCTTTTAAACAGATATATTGGTGTCTGACCAGTCAGGGAGACACTATCACGTTTTTTTTTTTACGGCAAAAAATGCCAAAAACAGGATAATACAGAGATTTGACCCGTGTAACTGCAAAACCACAGTTATAGTTATGTGGCGTACACCATACTCTTTTAAACAGATATATTGGTGTCTGACCAGTCAGGGAGACACTATTACAGTTTTTTTTACGGCAAAAAATGCCAAAAACAGGAAAATACAGAGATTTCACCCGTGGAACTGCAAAACCACAGTTATATTTTTCTGGCCTACACCAGACTCTTTTAAACAGATATATTGGTGTCTGAACAGTCACAGATACACTCAATTTTTTTTTTGGTGGGGGGGAGACAAAAAGGTTAATAAGACGCGTATTTGGACAGTCTGACAGAGGGAAAAAAAAAATACAGGATTTAGATGAAAAAAAAAAACATTTTTCCTGGCCCCTGAGACCGGGTTGATAAGTCTAGCAATTTGACCAACAGGAGCACACAGGACTGTAATGCAGCGTTTGCTGGTATAACCACTGCGTCTCCTATACAGCCTGCCTGCCTGCCTGATATCTGGGATGGATATTAGTCCTGAGAAGGACTGTTTGTTTGATTTGGCCGGCTTTAGAGACCCTACACTAACTATTTCGGAGTATAAATCTCTCCCTAGCTCAGCAGCACTGACCCTACACTGTCTGATCCGGAGCGACTGTGTCCAAGATGGCGGCGCCCGGTTTTAAATACTCGAGGTGACGCTGTGCAGCCAGCCAATCACTGTAATGCCCACAAACAACATGGCTGCGGCATTAGAGTGACTGGCTGGCAATCCCTGCATGTTCATTGGCTCTGTAAAGAGCGCCAAATGTGCAGGGCGGAGACCTGACCTCGCACCCCAGTAACCCAGAAATGCTCGGTGCTCGCCGAACATCCCGAGTAGTGAGATGCTCGGGCGAGTACCGAGTAGTGTCGAGCATGCTCGCTCAACTCTAATCCTCACCTCTTTTCTTTGGCATAGACTGACGCTGGCAGCTCCTCCTGTTGGTGCAGAGAAACTAACCATTCTTGCTGTGACCTATTGTGACAAAGCACAGCAATGTGGCTGAATATCGCAGCCCACCTGCCCACAACCAGGGTCCAAAGATTCATAGTTATCACTTAATAGAACATGTCAAATATAGAATGTAACAAGTACGTGTCTATTAAATTGACATAGAAAAATAACCTGGCACTCGAAAGACTCATAGGTTCTTTTTATAATTTTTAATAGAGTAGTGTAGCAAACAAACAGACGTTTCGGTCACATTAGACCTTCATCGGTGTACAGTCTACAGTCTAGACGGTACACCGATGAAGGTCTAATGTGACCGAAACGTCTGTTTGTTTGCTACACTACTCTATTAAAAATTCTAAAAAGAACCTATGAGTCTTTCGAGTGCCAGGTTATTTTTCTATATCATTACGGGCTTGTAACCCTACCTGGGCACCACCACTGCTCCAGGAGTGCAGTAGTTTCTATCTCAAATATTAAATTGACATGACATACAAAAGCAATCCTAATAAACATATTTCTTCAAACATGTGATCACTGTCAAGCCCCTAAACAGTCTCATATAGTGAAGCGAACATATGAAGCATACGGCCAACTTTGATGGTCATGACAGAGTTTTGGTAGGGTTAACTTTTTTTTCTCTTTGTAAAAGAAAAAATGTTTGGAAAATTGCTCAAAAGTCATAGAATCAAAAAAATAAACTAAACATAGAGGCCAAGTAGAGCAATATATTTGCAATTTCCAAAATCCTTAGTGGGAAATACTCTATTTCCTTCTTTACTTTAGTGGAAACAGCTGCAATTCCATCCATTATCCTCAAATATCTTGAGTTCTTTTTTTTTCTGTCAGTCCTTACTGGAATATGTTCTCCACAAGTATTTCTCTGTAGAGAGCTGGCCCTCATTACTTTATCCCTCAGAGAACTCTGGTATTTCACTTTTAGGCTTTTCTGGTGAAAAAAAGACATTCCCCTCCTACTGCTTAGCAAATATACTAGATATATTATTAGTGTCTCCACAGACCTTGCTGACTTTCTTCATCTTAGTGGCTATTGATAAAACATCATAGCAACAATGAGAAAGCATTATATTCTTAAGCAATTCTAATAACAAGAGGTACAATGTTTTGTGGCCTCTGGCAAACTCTAAAATTTAAAGAGGTAATTTATCAGTCCACACCAGACCAATATCATCTATACAGAATACAAGAGTGTGAAATTCAACAGGTAACAACAATTCTCCATGAAGATATCTTGTAAAAAGTAAGGAAATAATACCTAGTTGATACATGTGGCATGCAAAAGTTTGGGCACCCCTGGTCAAAATAACTGTTATTGTGAACAGTTATGCAAGTTGAAGATGAAATGATCTCTAAACGGCCTAAAGTTAAAGATGACACATTTCCTTTGTATTTTATGTAAAAAAATATATATATTGTAATTTTTTTTAAATTTTAAAATTTACAAAAAGCAAAATGGGCCGATGCAAAAGTTTGGGCACCCTGCATGGTTAGTACCTAGTAGCACCCCCTTTTGAAAGTATCACAGCTTGCAAACTCTTATTGAAGCCAGACAAGAGTCTTTCAATTCTTGTTTGAAGGATTTTCATCCGTTTTTTCGTTGGAAAATTCTTCTAGTTCTGTGAGACTCCTGGTTGGTTTTGCATGCACTGCTAATTTGAGGTCTAGCCACCGATTTTCAATAATATTCAGATCACGGGACTGTGATGGCCATTGTAAACCTTCAGCTTGAACCTTTTGAGGTAGTCTGTTGTGGATTTTGAGGTGTGTTTAGCATAATTATCCATTTATAGAAGCTATCCTCTTTTCAACTTCAGCTTTTTTACAGATGGTGTTATGTTGGCATCAAGAATTTGCTGAAATTTCATTGAATGCATTCTTCCCTCTACTTGTAAAATGTTCCCCGTGCCGTTGGCTGCAATACAACCCCAAAGCATGATTGATCCACCCCCATGCTTAATGGTTGGCGAGATGTTCTTTTCCTAAAATTCTGTGCCCTTTTTTCTCCACACATACCTTTGATCATTGTGGCTAAAGAGTTCTATTTTAACCTCATCGTTCCACAGGACTTGTTTCCAAAATGTATCAGGCTTGTTTAGATGTTGTTTTTCATACTTCTGATGCTGAATTTTATGGTGAGGACCCAGGAGAGGTTTTCTTCTGATGACTCTTCCATGAAGGCCATATTTGTGAAGGTGTCTCTGAACAGTAGAACAATGTACTACAACTCCAGAGTCTGCTAAATCTTTCTGAAGGTCTTTTGCAGTCAAGTGGGGGTTCTGATTTGCCTCTCTAGCAATTCAACGAGCAGCTCTCACTGAAATTTTGCTTATTCTGCCAGAGCTTATCTTGACTTCCACTGTTCCTGATAACTGCCATTTCTTAATTACATTTCGAACTGAGGAAAGAGCAACTTGAAAACATGTTGCTATCTTCTTATAGCCTTCTCCTGCTTTGTAGCCCTCCATCATTTTCAGAGTGCTAGGCAGCTGATTAAAAGAACTCATGGCTGCTGTTTTTTTGGCACAAGGTTAGAGGAAGCAGGATTTTTATAAAGCTGTGGAATTTGCATCGTTTGGCCTTTCCTAACGATGATAGTGAACAAGCCATAACCCTAACAGGCTAATTAAGGTCTGAAACTTTTATCAAAGTTATCTTAACACAGAAATCGCCAAGGGTGCCCAAACTTTTGCATCGGTCCATTTTCCTTTTTGTAATTTTTAAAATGTAAACAATAAAATATATATATATATATTTTGTCTAAAATACAAAGGAAATGTGCCATCTTTAACTTTAGGCCTTTTAGAGATCATTTCATCTTCAACTTGCTTAACTATTCAAAATAACAGTAATTTTGACCAGGGGTGCCCAAACTTTTACATGCCACTGTATAGACATATGCTGCCACTGCAGTCAATCACTGACTACAATATGATATTTTTTTCACTAATGCGGCTACTTGCGGCCTTTAGCATGATTTATCAGAGCAGAGATATGTTTATTTTTTATTTTTGGGCCATTATGTGGTGTTTTGTAAAAATATATATATATACAAAGCCATACACACAATATAACTATTGGTTGAAGGTGCATGAAACTTCTGATAATAATTTATCACAATAAAGGATCGAACATGTTAAAATGCAACATACCGTCTCCTTTTTTCCCCCGACAAGTTGTTCAATAGTAGTTTGGCCAGCTTTGGATAACTTCATGCAGGGTCGGACTAGGACTTAAATTCAGCCCTGGCACTTGCAAGCACACAGGCCCACTTGCTGTGAAGTGAATGTGATATATGTTTGTCGATTTTTGTGGATCGCTTGAGATATATATCACATTTACAGAATGCAAACTGCTGTGAAGCCAGAATAACACTATGTGAAATTTAAAGGGAACCTGAAAATATGGCATACATGACAAAATAAATTGTATTTCTCACAGGAACCACCAGTTTCAGTCATGCAGGTGTGCCGGAAGAATAGGCCCACAGCTGGGACCAGCCCATCTGGCATTTTCCATAATTGCCAGATGGCCAGTCCGACCGTGACTTCATAGTAGTTTTCCAATATCATAAACTGATGGCATATTGTTAAGATATGATTTTTTTTTAATCAAAGTCATTCTGACTATTGAGTTCCCCTGACCCTAAAAATGAAAGGTCCACAATGCTGACTTAAATTTTTGTAATTTATGTTGCTGTTATTTAATCTATGCTCTGTTGTTTTTCATTTATTTTTAGCCATCTCTACAATGTGGAAACACTAGTTATGGAGATCCACTAATGTAATTTTCATGGACCATAATGTTTTCCAGTGACCCTCCAACTTGACCTCTGGATGCAGTGTCTGTAGTCAGGGGTGGATTAAGAGTAGCAAGGGCCCCAGGCAGTTTAGATGGCATGCCCCCCCCCCCCCACCCCACACACACACCTGATGTATCACATGACTTGTCACATAATCCCCCTTTGATAGATCATGTGATAGTTCATGTGAAATTAATTCTGCACAATATTAACCCCTTAACCCCCGAGGGTGGTTTGCACGTTAATGACCAGGTCAATTTTTACAATTCTGACCACTGTCACTTTATGAGGTAATTACTCTGGAACGCTTCAACGGATCCCCCTGATTCTCAGATTGTTTTTTCGTGACATATTGTACTTCATGATTTTGGTAAAATTTCTTCGATATCACTTGCGTTTATTTGTGAAAAAAATGGAAATTTGGCGAAAATTTTGCAATTTTCAAAATTTGAATTTTTATGCCCTTAAATCAGAGAGATATGTCACACAAAATACTTAATAAATAACATTTCCCACATATGTACTTTACATCAGCACAATTTTGGAACCAAAATTTTTTTTTGTTAGGGACCTATAAGGGTTAAAAGTTGACCAGCGATTTCTCATTTTTCCAACAAAATTTACAAAACCATTTTTTTTAGGGACCACATGACATTTGAAGTGACTTTAAGGGGCCTTTATGACAGAAAATACCCAAAAGTGACACCATTCTAAAAACTGCACCCCTCAAGGTGCTCAAAACCACATTCAAGAACTTTATTAACCCTTCAGGTGCTTCACAGGAATTTTTTGAACGTGGAAGAAAAAAATGAACATTTAACTTTTTTCACAAAAATGTTACTTTAGACCCAATTTTTTTTTTATTTTCACAGGGGTAACAAGAAAAAATGGACCCCAAAATTTGTTGCATGAGGTGCATGAGGTGAGCTCATTCATGTCCAATGATCTCAGCTCACCTCATGCACGTCACTGACAGCGTGGGAGAATTCTCACGCTGTAGCGCTGAGTGCAGGAGAATTTTCCCACGCTGTCAGTGACGTGCATGAGGTGAGCCGAGCTCATTGGACATGACCTCGGCTCATCTTTATGCCGTCACAGCCAGACACTGAGGAGCGCAAGCATGCCTGCGCTTCTCAGTGTCTGCGGGATGACAGGCTGGATGGCAGCGTTCTGCTGCGGTCCAGCCTGTCATCTCGATGTAGCAGAGCTGAAGCTGTCGTGGGAACCATGGAAAGGTAAGGATGATGTTGGTTTATTATTTTACTTTTATTGCAGGAGATCGTTGGCTTCAGCTGGAATGGGCGTGATAGTAAGTATGGTTTAATTTAGAACAATAAAGAATTGTGTGTTTATTTCAATTAAAGGACTTTATTCTGGGTGTTTGTGTTTTCTTTTAACTTTGACTATGGGGTTAGTAATGGGGGTGTCTTATAGACGCCTCTCCATTACTAACCTGGGCTTGATGTCAGCTGGCATTATAAGCTGACATCAACCCCAGCCCTATTACCCCACTGCCACCGCTACAGGGCAGTGGGAAGAGCAAGGCTAAGTGCCAGATTTGGCGCATCCTACGGATGAGCCATTTCTGGGACAGCTGACGGCTGGTGTTTCTAGCCTGGGAGGGGGCCAATATTCATGGCACCCTTCCTGGGCTATTAATATCAGCCCCCAGCTGTCTGCTTAGCCTTTGCTAGCTATTTAAATAGGGGGGACCCTACGTCATTTTTTTGGGGGGGTCCCCCATTTTAATAGCTAGTAAAGGCTAGGTATTCAGCTGGGGGCTGATATTAGTAGCCTGGGAAGCTCCGTGGGTATTACCCCCTTCCCAGGCTTCAAACATCTGCCCCAGCCGTCTGCTTAACCTCCGCTAGAGACTAAAATTACGGGGAACCCCACGACAATTTTTTTTTTAATAAATCCTTTATTTTAACACTAAATGGCAAGTACAGTGATCAACACTATCACTGTACTTCTTATATATGTGACTGACATGTTTCTATCTATCTAATCTATGTGTGATGCTCTATCTTTCTGTTCTAAATTGTCGGGTACCGAGGCTGAATTGCCGGCCGGCTTTTTTAAAGAGACGGTGCATGAAAACACTATTATTTTTTTAAATAAATCCTTTACACTAAATGACAAGTACAGTAACCAACACTGTCACTGTACTTATTATATATGTGATTGGCATGTTTATATCTATGTGTGATGCTCTATTCTTTCTGTTATAAATTGTCGGGTACCGCTGCTGAATTGCCGGCCGGCTTTTTTAAAGAGACGGTGCACGAAAACACTATTATTTTTTTTAATAAATCCTTTACACTAAATGACAAGTACAGTAAGCAACACTGTCACTGTGCTTCTTATATGTGTGACTGACATGTTTCTATCTATCTAATCTATGTGTGATGCTCTATTCCTTCTTGTCTAAATTGTCGGGTACCAGTGTATGCCGCTGCTGAATTGCCGGCCGGCTTTTTTAAAGAGAGCGTCTTCTGAGCAGTTTGTCAGCTTTTGGACACCTTTGAAGGTGTTTTCTATGTGTTTCTATGTGTTTTTGTTTGCCTGCCATTGGTTTTAACGGTGTTCGACGGTGTTCTAAGGTGTTCGACGAACAGTTCGACGAACAGTTCCTGGAACATCCCGGTGTTCGACGAACCGAACCCGAACACTACGGGGGTGGCTCAACACTAGCTCTGACATCAGTTATTGTGAAAGGTGAATACTCTGTTATCTACTGTATGTAGAGTTGTTACCTTCCATTGTAATCCTGTCTATCATGATATTGAGACTGCTGAAAAGTCATCTATACAGAATGAGAAGCGTGAGTCTAAAATAAGGCCTAATAGCCAGTATGAAAATTGCATGATTTCTGTAATGATATGAGAAAATAAAAATAAATAAAATTGACATAAAAACCTGATTGAAACAGTAGGACATTTTCTGATGAAACATTCACTTTAAAGGGACAATGACATTAGAGAGAGATATCTTTTAAATCAATGTATTGTGACCCATAATAATAAAACCACTGAAACATTAATTTAATAGTTTTGATTATCTTGTCCATTAAATAGATATCAATATTGAACAATGGCTCATACCCTTTTATTGCAAAACCAGGAGTGTGGACACAAAGCCACAAAGTTGACATACACAGTTCTTAGTCCAAGCCCTCTTGACAACTTGGTGGTCATTCTCGCCTGTTTAGTTGTTGGTCCAGCTACTTTAAACTGTTTCATACATGTCACTACACTGTGTGCATAATTATTAGGCAAGTTGTATTTTAGAGGATTATTTTTATTATTGATCAACAACTATGTTCTCAATCAACCCAAGAGACTCATAAATATCCAAGCTTAATATTTTTGGAAGCTGGAGTGGTTTTTTTTTTAGATTTGGCTATCTTAGGACGATATCTGTTTGTGCAGTTAACTATTACTGTGCAGAATTATTAGGCAACTTAATAAAAACCAAATATAATCCCATCTCACTTGTTTATTTTCACCAGGTAAACCAATATCAGTGCACAAAATTTAGAAATAAACATTTCTGACATGCAAAAACAAAAACCAAAAAAATTAGTGATCAATATAGCCACCTTTCTTTATGATGACACTCAACAGCCTTCCATCCATAGATTCTGTCAGTTGCTTGATCTGTTTTCGATCAACATTGCGTACAGCAACCACCATAGCCTCCCAGACACTGTTCAGAGAGGTGTACTCTTTTCCCTCCCTGTAGATCTCATATTTTATGATGGACCACAGGTTCTCTATGGGGTTCAGATCAGGTGAACAAGGGGGCCATGTCATTATTTTTTCTTCTTTTAGACCTCTACTGGCCAGCCACGCTGTGGAGTAGTTGGATGCATGTGATGGAGCATTGTCCTGCATGAAAATCATGTTTTTCTTGAACGATTCCGACTTCTTCCTGTACCACTGCTTGAAGAAGTTGTCTTCCAGAAACTGGCAGTAGGTCTGGGAGTTGAGCTTTACTCCATCCTCAAACCGAAAAGGTCCCACAAGTTCATCTTTGATGATACCAGCCCATACCAGTACCCCACCTCCACCTTGCTGGCATCTGAGTCGGAGTGGAGCTCTCTGCCCTTTACTGATCCAGCCTCTGGCCCATCCATCGGGCCCATCAAGAGTCACTCTCATTTCATCAGTCCATAAAACCTTTGAAAAATCAGTCTTAAGATATTTCTTAGCCCATTCTTGACGTTTTATCTTATGTTTCTTGTTCAAAGGTGGCCATTTTTCAGCCTTCCTTACCTTGGCCATGTCCCTGAGTATCGCACACCTTGTGCTTTTTGATACTCCAGTAACGTCGCAGCTCTGAAATATGGCAAAACTGGTGGCGAATGGCATCTTGGCAGCTTCACGATTGATTTTCCGCAATTCATGGGCAGTTATTTTGCGCCTCTTTTGGCCAACGTGCTTCTTGCAACCCTGTTGGCTATTTGCCATGAAACGCTTGATTGTTCGGTGATCACGCTTTAAAACTTTGGAAATTTCAAGACTGCTGCATCCCTCTGCAAGACATCTCACTATTTTGGACTTTTCAGAGCCCGTCAAATCTCTCTTCTGACCCATTTTGCCAAAGGAAAGGAAGTTGCCTAATAATTAAGCACACCTTATATAGAGTGTTGATGTCATTAGTCAACACCCCTCCTCATTATAGAGATGCACATCACCAGATTTACTTAATTGGTAGTTGCCTCTCAAGCCTATGCAGCTTGGAGTAGGACAACATGTATAAAAAGTATCATATGATCAAAATACTCATTTGCCTAATAATTCTGTTCACAGTGTAGTGTGAGGGGGATGTCCCTGACAGTGCAGGGGGGATTTCCCTGACAGTGCAGGAGGAACGGAGCGTACTTGGGAGGTTCAGATTAATGCCTTGCACTGATTAAGGGTGTTTTGCAGACTAAGTAGACCGCCACTCACCCATGGAGGCTCAGATAGAGATGGAAACAGAAGCTAAAGGATTACAGTTGTCAGCAGGAAAGAAAAAGCAGCAGATACAATGGGATCCTCAGCTGCCAAGGTGAAGTCCCAAAGTCACTCTGGACCATAGAACCGTATACTCTGTGTCAGGGAGATATTAAGAAAATATTAACCATTTCTCCCAAACCCCTCTTCACCCCTCCCTTATCCACCATTTGTCACAAGAGAAGAGCTGACAATCTAAAGAGCGATCTCTCTGCAAATTATCACCTAAAGCAGAAGTGACTTGTAAAGCTATAACCTAATTAAAATGCGAGGGTCTTTCTCCCTGGCAGATGCAGGGGATAATTAAACACAGGCTTGCGATAAATCAACACCTAGCTGAGAAACTTCATCCCCAAGACGTCAAAGGGAATTTAATAGAGATTCCCAGGACGCCCGGCACCGATACGAAATATGGAATAGCTCAAGTTCCATAATTCTGATAATAATGCGACCCATATTTTTAGTGACAGGGTCAGCTAAGGAACAATATGGATATTTTCCTGTCGCTGTAAGCCCCTCAGGGGGGCTGTGGCACAAAAGTAACAAAATAGCAGATCGCAGCTACACCATGTGTGGTCTCTAAATGAAGGTAAATTCATAACGGAAAATATGGCGCTGCTTGCAAGCAAACAGGGATGAGTTATCACAGAAGTTAGCGGTTTTAATAGAAACATGAAGGGTGGAGCCCAGCCCACATGATGTCAACACAAGGGACGTGTGGGCAGGCCCCCTCTTCGACATAAAAGATACAACTGAAGATTGATCCATACTCATGTTGCAAGTACATATTTATATGTAGCAAGGGTCGCATTCGATAACGGCCAGAAGTGGAGTGCTTCCCTCCACCCATACTGAACTGTCTCAGCGATCTCTATAGTAAGCCTTCTTTAACCCTGTTTTATTTTGTGTAACTGTATATTCTGTACTGTAATTTTACCTTTTTGTAAAATATTTGTATATTTTTCATAACACTGCCTCCCTTTTGGATTAACTATAAAATGTAATAGTTCTGTTTCTTTTGCTCTGTAATCGTACCCTCCCCCGAAGCCATACGCTACCAGGCCTGTATTATATCTACAATCTGGCCAGTGCTGGCAGAGAATAATAATAATTGGGCTATTGTGAAGCTGGCAGTGACCATACGGGGGGCGTATACACATATTCTATGCGTTGGAATCCGGAGGTTTGACGCCATAAGCTCACTGGTCGCTTGCCGATACCTATGTAGTGAGTAGTCGGGATCGTGTGTTCGCGAATCCCTGACAAAATCCTGACAGAGTGACAGCAACGGTGAGATATTGTGTGATCTCCTCTGTGTCGTCTTTGTGCGTCCCTTACACTCTGTAAGTTGCCCGTGTATTGCTGTAATAGAAATAACTAGTTAAGGTTCAAGAGTAGAAAGCTAGTTCCAGAGCATTCATGTATAGAAACAATACTTCATGTCCTACTCACAATTGTCATCCTTTAATTGAGCCACCACACCTAAATGGTGTATGGCACCCTTCAAAACCCCACAGAAGTGGTGCAGTATTAGGGACATTCCCCTAAGGGAATAACTATACAAACCTAACACTTTTCAAAAGAGACAATACATTGTGAAGAGGGCTTGGACTTAGAACTGGGTATGTGTGTCACAACGTGACTTGCGGGCCACAATCTTGGTTGTGCAAAAAGGGTGTGAGCCATCTGACACTATAGTGTAGTGGGCACCACAAATGCAATAATCCAAAAATGGATAAAGGGGTCCTAGAGAAGATTGTGGAAAAATTCAAGCTAAAGGAAAAGGAGAGAAAAAGCTGCACAAGTAAAGTTAGAGTGTACACCCAAATATGAGATAAATGGATAAACATGATTCTTATTGATCATCAAAGAAGTTCTAACAAACAAACAATTGATTAAAACAATTAAAAAGACAGAATAACAGCCAGGGGAAGGATATAATAATCAAAAAAATATGTATATACCCCAACATACATGAAAATATAAATATTACTGATGTCCCAGGTAACAGGACACACATGAGCAGGATAAGATGCACAGATAAATAGATGAATGTATAAATAGGTATATGAATACTGTGATGACAATCATATACGGTAAGTGCTGTAATAGTAACCTGAACAATTATAGTACAATGTGCAATATAAGCAGCAAAATGAAGCCTCAGTATATAGATGTCAACAGGTAATACCAAAGGAACATACAAGTGTATGAGAAGATGCCTGGTGGAAGGAACCTCGACCCAACGCATGTTGCTATCTGATATAGCTTCATCAGGGGTAGTCTTACAATTGTTTGTTTGTTAGCACTTTTTTGATGATCAACAAAAATCATGTTTATCCATTTATCTCAGATTTGGGTGAACATTCTTACTTACTGTGCAGCTTTTTCTCTCATTTCCATCAGACAACTGTGCCATTTCTTTCCTCTGTGAGACCTGCACAAATGTATGTACAAATGCCATACCACCCTCTTAAAAGTGAATGATTTTTTTCTATTAATAAACAATGAAATATGACGGTATTGGATGAGCTACCATCTAGTGCCCAGACTTCAGTGAAATCATATATTATTTCATTATCAAAAGCAGGCAGAAAACTAAGGATTGGTTATTGGGTGGTGCGTCCAGAGAAGTACTGTGCCACATGACAGAGAACCACCAACGTTTCACATAAGAATCATGTTTTTGACTTGTACAGTACTTACCTCAGACCCAGGCTTGGACTGGCCCACAGGAGAACAGGGGAATCCTCCGGTTGGCCCCTGTGCAAGAGTGGGCCACCATCTTCTTATATGAGCAGTACTTGGCACAATATACTTGAATCACTATGTACAGACAAAGGCAGCATCTTATTTATATAACAATCTACCCAGTTCATTGTTATATAAATTTGTGATTGACGAAAATGTCACATTTGCAAGTGTAGTGCCGGCGTCCCTGCCCTCTGCTAGGCAGGGACGCTGTTCCCCTCACCGCTCTGCTCCGTGCCCGGCGTCCCTCTCCCGCTCTGCTGGCAGCGCGCGCTCCTTCCCGGCCACTGTGCTTAGGGCGCGCGCGCACGCCCTCCCAACCTCTTAAAGGGGCCGCGCGCGCCGTCCTAAGGAGTCCCCGGCCAATGGCCGGAGGACTTTACCATATATAAGGCACCTCCTCCAAAATGGAGGTGCCCGAGCAATGTTGTTGCACCGTTCTACTCTGCTTCAGCCCTCAGGTCCCTTGCCAGTTACCTGCCAGTTACCTGCCAGATTCCTGCCAGCTTGCTGTCCTAATCCTGCCTGATTTCCTGTTACCTGCCTGCCTGCCTGCCTGAGGTCCGACGGTCTGCCTTACAACTCCGGTCAGTCTGTCTAAGGACCAACTTGCCCGCTCACCTGGGAGCGCACATCAGCTACCTGCCTGCTTGCCTGAGGTCCGACGGTCTGCCTTACAACTCCGGTCAGTCTGTCTATGGACCAGCTTGCCCGCTCACCTGGGAGCGCTTCTCCGCTACCTGCCTGCTTGCCTGCCCGGAGGCTCCGCTGTCACGTGCTGTGACCACCAGCTATTCCAGACTCTTGCCCGCTCACCTGGGAGCGCTTCTCCGCTACCTGCCTGCTTGCCTACCTGGAGGCTCCGCCGTCACGTGCTGTGACCACCTGCTATTCCAGAGACTCTCGCTTGCTCACCTGGGAGCACACATCCTCCATCTGCCTTGCTAGCCTACCTGGAGGTTCAGCCATCACAGGTCGTACCTACCCTTTACCTAGAGACTGCCCCGGTCACTTGCCGTGACCTCCAGCCCGTTCTTCCAGAGACTGCCCTGATCACTTGCCGTGACCTCCTGCCCGTACACCCAGAGACTGTCCCGGTCACCTGCTGTGACTGCCTGCCTGGTCGCCACCCGCTCCCTTACAAGGACCGCTCCCTTGTATAGTAGCCCAGAGGTTCCGCCTCCCAGACCCGTTACAGTTTGCTCGGGCCATGGAACCCGGTGGCACCCAAGCTCCCTCGCTCTCGGACCTGTGTCATGAACTGTCCCGTCAGAGGTCCCAACAGGAGTCCATCCTGGGTCACCTGCGGAATGTCAATACTCGCCTGGACACTCTGACTGCTCCACCAACAACCTCCGCCAGTGCCATGTCTCGCAATCCGGCAGCTCCGCTGTCCACTAACACCATGATATCCTACCCCGGACCTCGGCTTTCTGCACCTCCTCGCTTCGGAGGCGACTCAGCCCAGGCTCGGGGCTTCATAAATCAGTGCACCCTGCACTTTGAACTATTGTCCCACCAGTTTAACACCGACCGAGCCAAAATTGCATTCATCATGTCCCATCTCACCGGGGAGGCCCTGGCCTGGCTAAATCCTCTATGGGAGAGAGGAGACCCCCTGGTGTCCAACTTGCCTGCTTTTCTCACGGCTTTCCGGAAAGTCTTCGACGAACCCGGACGGAAGACCTCATCCGCATCATCGTTGCTACGCCTCCGTCAGGAAAGTCTTACCGTGGGCCAATATGCCATACGGTTCCGTACCCTTGCCTCGGAGCTGGCCTGGGATAACGACGCTCTGGTTTCCGTCTTCTGGGAGGGTCTGTCCGGCCGTATTAAAGATGAACTTGCCGGTCGGGACATTCCTACCACTCTCGATGACTTAATAACTCTTGCCACCCGGATTGACCTACGGTTCCAGGAGCGTGCCAGAGAGGTCACCCGTGAGAGGAGGTTACCACGTCTAGCTCCTACTTTTCAGAAACCCGTCACTCCTTCTGTCTCTAACCAGGTACACCCTCCTGAGCCTATGCAGGTCGACCAGACCAAGATGGTCAAGACCCGTCAGGACTTACGCCGTGCCGAGGGGACCTGCTTCTACTGTGGCAGTAAGGAGCACCGGATCCGTGCCTGCCCGGAGAGGTCGGGAAACGCCTGTGTCTAGGTTCGCTCAGAGAGGTCCACCTAGACAAGAATAAATCCTCTCCATCCCTGCTGTTGTCAGTTTCAATCGTCTACGGGGAGAACCGTTATTTCGAACTAGCCCAACTGGACTCTGGAGCAGCCGGGAATCTTATTTCACAGTCCCTGGTAGAGAAATACCGCATCCCCACCAAACCTCTGGCTGTACCCTTGTCTGTTGCTGCCGTGGATGGGGGGCTCTTACCACGCCCCATCCAACTCATCACCGAATCCATTACTCTGCAGGTGGGAATGCTGCATTCTGAAAGTATCTCCTTCCATGTTCTGCCTGGACTCTCTCACGCCCTCTTGCTAGGCCTACCTTGGCTCCAGAAACATGCACCCGTTCTTGACTGGCAGACCGGAGAAGTCCTTCGCTGGGGACAGGGCTGCCATAAGACCTGTCTGGTTCCCGTTCATCCCGTCCGTCCTTCTCCTACCCCAGCTAATCTACCTGGACTTCTGATTCCTTATTGGTCTTATGCTGATGTCTTTAATAAAAAGGAGGCAGAGACACTACCCCCTCATAGACCATACGACTGCCCTATCGACCTGTTACCTGGTACTTCTCCTCCCCGTGGGCGTATTTATCCATTATCCGCTGCTGAGACCCGGTCGATGTCCGAATATATTGAGGAGAATCTGGCCAGGGGATTCATCCGGAAATCTACCTCCCCGGCGGGAGCAGGCTTCTTTTTCGTCAAAAAGAAGGACGGCTCTCTTCGTCCCTGTATAGACTATAGAGGCCTCAACCAGATCACGGTGAAGAATAAGTACCCCCTTCCGCTCATTCCGGAGTTATTTGATCGTCTGAGGGGGGCTAGAATCTTCACCAAACTGGACCTCCGTGGGGCGTACAACCTGGTTCGTATCCGTCAGGGGGATGAATGGAAGACGGCATTCAACACCCGGGACGGCCACTATGAATATCTGGTAATGCCCTTTGGCCTCTGTAACGCTCCTGCCGTCTTTCAAGAGTTGGTCAATGACATCTTCCGGGACCTTCTCTACTCCTGCGTAGTGGTGTACCTGGACGACATCTTGGTCTTCTCTCCGGATCTCCAGACTCACCGGAGGGATGTTCGTCAGGTCCTGCTCAGGCTCAGGCAGAACCATCTCTACGCTAAATATGAGAAGTGCCACTTTGAGCAGACCTCGCTTCCGTTTCTGGGCTACATTATCTCTCAGACCGGCCTACAAATGGATCCTGAGAAACTGTCTGCCATCGAGAAATGGCCCCGACCAGAGGGGTTGAAGGCTATTCAACGGTTCCTGGGCTTCGCCAACTATTACCGCCTCTTCATCCCGCACTTCTCTTCCCGGACTGCCCCAATTTCCGCGCTCACCCGTAAGGGTACTAATCCCAAAGAGTGGCCGCCCGAAGCAGAGGAGGCCTTTCTTTCCCTAAAACAGGCCTTCTCTTCCGCCCCGGTGCTGCATCGCCCGGACGGCAACAAGCAGTTCTTCCTGGAAGTTGACGCCTCCTCCTCTGGAGCCGGAGCGGTACTTACTCAAAAATCATCTTCCGGGAGGATGGTAACTTGTGGCTTCTTCTCCAAACTCTTCTCCTCTTCTGAGTGCAACTATTCCATAGGAGACCGAGAGTTATTGGCCATCAAGCTGGCGTTGGAGGAGTGGCGTTACCTACTCGAGGG
Source organism: Phyllobates terribilis (assembly GCF_046119375.1). Taxonomy (NCBI): domain Eukaryota; kingdom Metazoa; phylum Chordata; class Amphibia; order Anura; family Dendrobatidae; genus Phyllobates; species Phyllobates terribilis. The sequence continues at coordinate 446,039,644 of NW_027362761.1, forward strand.
GGCTCTTCATCCGGTAATAATTTACACTGACCACAAGAACTTGGCTTACCTCCAGCATGCCCAGAGACTTAACCCGCGCCAAGCCCGGTGGTCCTTGTTTTTTGCTCGCTTTGATTTTGTTCTTCATTTTCGCCCGGCTGACAAAAACGTCAAAGCAGACGCCTTGTCCCGATCCTTTCTGGTGTCCGATCTCGAGGAAGAACCTAAACATATCATCGATCCCGCCAGAGTAATGCAGGTGGCTCCCGTGAGTCTAAATCGTCTCCCTCCCGGTAAGACGTTTGTTTCAGTACCTGATCGGGAGAAGATCCTACACTGGGGCCATTCGTCTAAACTAGCTGGCCACGCCGGTCAGAAAAAGACCCTCCAGCTTATTGCCCGGCACTATTGGTGGCCTACCCTGCACAAGGACATAATAGACTTTGTTTCTGCCTGTGTATCCTGCGCCCGCAACAAAGTCCCGAGACATCTGCCAGCCGGACGCCTCCTTCCACTTCCTGTACCTGCTGCCCCCTGGCAGCATATAGCAATGGACTTTATAACTGATCTCCCCGTCTCTGCCGGTTGTACGGTCATTTGGGTGGTCGCTGACCGCTTTTCCAAGATGGCTCACTTTATTCCCCCGCCAGGCCTTCCATCTGCACCCGAGCTGGCTAAAGACTTTATCCGCCACATCTTCCGTCTTCATGGCCTGCCCCTCCACATCGTGTCGGATCGTGGGGTACAGTTCACCTCACGTTTCTGGAGAGCCACTTGTAAACTACTAGACGTCACCCTGGACTTCTCTTCCGCTTACCACCCACAGTCCAATGGTCAAGTGGAGCGGATCAATCAGAACCTGACCAGTTACCTCCGGCACTTCGTTAATGCCCACCATTCTGACTGGGTGGATCTCCTACCATGGGCCGAGTTCTCTTATAATAATCATGAGAGCGAATCCTCCTCCAAATCCCCGTTTTTTGTAGTCTTTGGTCAGCATCCTCGGATTCCTTTTCCTGTCTCCACCTCTGTGGACAACCCGGCTGCGGAATCTCTCGTTAGCAAATTTTCCTCCATATGGGAGAGTACCCGGTCCGCACTCCTTCTGTCATCCGAGCGTATGAAAAGACACGCTGACAAAAAACGCCTGGATCCTCCACAATTTCGTCCAGGAGATAAAGTCTGGCTCTCATCTAAATATGTTCGACTCAAGATACCTTCTTACAAGTTAGGACCTCGGTTCATCGGTCCTCTGGAGGTCATCAGTCAGATCAACCCGGTGGCCTATAAATTGAAACTCCCGGCCAACTTACGGATCCCTAACTCCTTCCATGTATCTCTCCTCAAACCCGTGGTGCTTAACTCTTTTTCCAAGTCTACAGGTACGCCTCCTGCTCCGGTTTCTGCTGTGGACGAGTTTGAGGTAGAGAACATTCTTGCCACCAAAAGGGTAAGAGGAAAGACCTTTTTTCTGGTAGATTGGAAGGGGTTTGGTCCTGAGGAGAGAACGTGGGAGCCCCGGGAGAACATCCATGCCCCTCTCATCCTATTTCTATCTGGCCTAAAAAAGGGGGGGCCTAAAGGGGGGGGTACTGTAGTGCCGGCGTCCCTGCCCTCTGCTAGGCAGGGACGCTGTTCCCCTCACCGCTCTGCTCCGTGCCCGGCGTCCCTCTCCCGCTCTGCTGGCAGCGCGCGCTCCTTCCCGGCCACTGTGCTTAGGGCGCGCGCGCGCGCCCTCCCTCCCTCTTAAAGGGGCCGCGCGCGCCGTCCTAAGGAGTCCCCGGCCAATGGCCGGAGGACTTTACCATATATAAGGCACCTCCTCCAAAATGGAGGTGCCCGAGCAATGTTGTTGCACCGTTCTACTCTGCTTCAGCCCTCAGGTCCCTTGCCAGTTACCTGCCAGTTACCTGCCAGATTCCTGCCAGCTTGCTGTCCTAATCCTGCCTGATTTCCTGTTACCTGCCTGCCTGCCTGAGGTCCGACGGTCTGCCTTACAACTCCGGTCAGTCTGTCTAAGGACCAACTTGCCCGCTCACCTGGGAGCGCACATCAGCTACCTGCCTGCTTGCCTGAGGTCCGACGGTCTGCCTTACAACTCCGGTCAGTCTGTCTATGGACCAGCTTGCCCGCTCACCTGGGAGCGCTTCTCCGCTACCTGCCTGCTTGCCTGCCCGGAGGCTCCGCTGTCACGTGCTGTGACCACCAGCTATTCCAGACTCTTGCCCGCTCACCTGGGAGCGCTTCTCCGCTACCTGCCTGCTTGCCTACCTGGAGGCTCCGCCGTCACGTGCTGTGACCACCTGCTATTCCAGAGACTCTCGCTTGCTCACCTGGGAGCACACATCCTCCATCTGCCTTGCTAGCCTACCTGGAGGTTCAGCCATCACAGGTCGTACCTACCCTTTACCTAGAGACTGCCCCGGTCACTTGCCGTGACCTCCAGCCCGTTCTTCCAGAGACTGCCCCGGTCACTTGCCGTGACCTCCAGCCCGTTCTTCCAGAGACTGCCCTGATCACTTGCCGTGACCTCCTGCCCGTACACCCAGAGACTGTCCCGGTCACCTGCTGTGACTGCCTGCCTGGTCGCCACCCGCTCCCTTACAAGGACCGCTCCCTTGTATAGTAGCCCAGAGGTTCCGCCTCCCAGACCCGTTACAGCAAGTAGTTGAAAAGTGGGGCCCTGCAGTAGATTACTGGTGGGCCCTTGGCGCCCCAGTCCGACATTGCTCAGACCACTCCATATAATTATGCACTTACCTCTGGCAGTGACCTATCTACTGGGGGAAGTAAAGAATTAGTAGGTTAAAATCTTTCTTTCTCCAGCTGCTGTTGAGATTTAGTACAACCATTGCCCTATAGAGATCAGCGGATCTGCAAACATTTATATAAAAAATAATAGTAATGAAAATCCCTCATAGACACTAGTGAAAATTAAACCAAACGCTCAAATTTTACTGGGCTATCTAATGTGTATGGGGGCCTCCTGACTTTCCTCTGACTGATGATGTAGAAGGATCAGATACCCATTGCTCTTGTTTTCTGGGAAGATAAGCCATATGAGTATTCTGGTAGCAGTTTATTAAAAAGATATGAAAACTCTTGTCAACCACATTTTTCAGCAATTGAAGAAGTATGTGCACTGTGGTACATCGCCTCACTCGGCTGCACAAAGAGGTAGACACAGGAACACTGTCTCTTTAAATCTTCCATTGTGGTTTATTAAGGGAATGGCACAAACCGTGGCAATGTTAGTAAAAACAAACACTGCCTTCCCGGCCTAAAAGGAAAAACAAAACATAATGTATGTCACAGTACTTGTTGTTACAGGAAACTACCCACTTTAGGAACAAACAACCCAAGGTTTAGCTTTCCTTCACATGGCAATACAGCTCCAGAGCTTTCACCTCACAATCTCCGTGCTATATATCTCCCCTCCAGTATTTTGCCAGTGACTTTGCTATTCCCCAAAAATAAACAAGTTAAACCCTATAAATTTTATCCATTTATTGTCCACTAGACTGATTGGGAAAGCAGAGTACAGCGCTTGGCTTTCCCTAAATTCCCTACAGTCCCATAGACAATAAATGGAGTTGGGATCGAGCATGGGCATCTCGGTCCCATTGAATATGGGGCTACATAGCCCGGTCATGGGACTCCAGAGCTCTGAAATGGAGATCACTGAGGGAACCAGCAGTATGACCTGTATCCTATGGAGAGAGGATAACTTGCAATTTTGGGACTAACCCTGTAATGGCAGAATAATGTACAATCTCAAATTAAACACAAAAAAGGGTGTAGATAACAGACAGTGCAAAGTGAGAAGGTTTTTGTGAAGACTTTTGGTGACGTTACTGCCCATCTTCAGTTTCTGACACGGTTCGTTCAGCTGTAAAGCATCTTTCTACTGCTGTGAAGAGAGGTTGGCGTTGGGGCAATTCCGCTTTGGGCTTCCTCTAGGAAAAATAGTGTAATACATAAGATATGGAATGATTGAAGATTATAATTGGAATTTCTTTCATTTTCATTTTTAAAGTTTCATTTTTACATCTTCTAACATATTTGTATCTTGTAAGTTTAATAAACACAGCAACTAAATGTCCTCATAATGGATGGGTAATTTGGCCTGACTTGTTCTCCATCATCTCCTAAAAAGATGCATCAGAAAATGACATTGCAATTATTTATCATTTGAATTCAAATCTCAAACACAAAAAAATGTTTAAATAAGAGTCGTGGGAAGTGGAGGGTTACAACCTTTGCTAATCCAGCAGCTGAGCCCGGTTCCAGTATGTTCCCTCCCCCACCTTTGAAAAAACATCTGCAATCGATTCAGTATGCCCTTCAGAAAACCTGTCTGCTTTTTTCTTTCTTTCAGTATCCACTATCCACATCAGTTATGTGCAAGCCAAAGATTCCCAACTTCAAGAGTCAAAAAAGGAATAAATAAAACCAACAGAAATGTCAACGTTTTTTTCACAGCAAACTGAACTTTTAGTTATCAGCTGCATTTTAGCAGAATGTTGTTAATAAGGTTTTCGTGAATGCCATGAATCCTTTATTCCTTACATGGGCTCGGCCCCGTACATACAGGAATGGCTGCGCCTGGTACTGCAGCTTAGCTCCATGTACTGGGATGAGAATGAACAGTACCAGGCGCACCTGTCCTTCAATGTGAGGACCTGAGCATGTGTACGGAATGACACTCGGTCGTTCTGAGGTTCAATTCCGGTCCACCCCCAAATATCAAACAGCCATTGGAAAAATAAGGCTATGACAATGAGTATCAATGCCTCGCTGGATCTCAACTAGGTAAAGGTCTTGTCCAGAAATTAGACAAATCACGTTTTTTTTTTCTTCTTTAAAAACAGCACCACGCCATCTATGGGCTGTGTCTGGTATTGCAATCAATATCTAGTCAGGGAATAAGGCCTCTGCTGCAATGGCAACCAAAGTCCATGGACCAAACTGGTGCTCTTTGTGGAAAGAAATGTTTTCTATTTCTGGACCTTTTTAATCCCTTTGTGACGATATAATATAAATGTACATTTTAAGGTCACTGGGGGTGTATGGAGTGGGCTCAGGAACCTACATCATACCCGCAGATGCTTGCTGTGTTATACAGTCAGCAACAGCCTGTAACAATAGTAACCAGAACTAGCTACGATAACAGTTTAACCATTTAGATGTCGTTGTCAAACGAAGACAGTGGCATCAACATCCATTGGTCCTACCGCTAGGTTAGTATGGTAGGACGGGTTCTGCTTAAGGCCCCCATGGTTGCCATGTTAGTCCTCCTATTACCTGGGCTTCACAGGAGAACGTCTGCTTAACTAAAAATTTTCTTAAGAATGTTGTGTATTGTAGTTGGAAACATCTTTGAAGCACTTAAAGGTGAATCATGGTGTGGTCAAATATTTAAGTGAAAGGATAAATCCAGCTTCCACGATATTAAAATCTAGTTTCTTTATTTAATCCATTAAAAGTGAGAACAAGGGTACATCCACTGAGGGAGGTGTGAGGGGAAAAGAAGGAAACACAACACACTAGACACGTTTCGAGCGCATTACACGCTCATGAGAGAATCGCATCACCGGTGCGGAGGAGACGGAGAAAGTAATTTCTCAATCTCCTACATTGCCGGCGTCTGCGGTAATTGCACTGCACTCAGATGACATCCGATGACAGCACTCGGATGCAGTCCGATGTTTTGCAAGCAACCATAGACTTGTATGGGTGTGTGCCATCTGATATACGTTGCCAATCGCAGCATGCTGACTCAGCATGAGAAAATTATCACAGATCTGCACTTGCCCATAGTATAACATTGGAGTGACAGCTATCCAATGAAAAAAAATGTATGCACCATTTCTGCATCTCTTGGCAGGAAAAACGCTGTGTAACATAGGAGAGTTTTTGGTGCAGATTTTTCCCCACTCATTAGAATAGGTGAAATCTGCAGCAAAATCAAATGATGAGCTTTTGGTGAGTTTTTGATATTGCAGATTTTCTGCACCTGTTAAGTAAAATAGGTTACTTGCATTTTTCGAAAATATGTACCGTAAAAAAATCACCAAAAACTCATCATGGGAACATTGCCTTAAACTTCTGTTTTTTTAACTTGATCGTCTACTTTCATTGAAAAGTCTTGCAAGAATGGTTTTGAAATTTTCCCTTTCTAAGATTTAAATTTTCGTCATGCTAATATCAATATTATCCAGTCATTCTTACATGGATTTTTTAAGTAACCACACCAGCCTCATCAAAATTTACATGAGAATTTTCTAATGCTACTCTAATGCTATCTCATGCTAATATGAAGATTATACAGTCATTTTACATGGACTTTCCAAGTAACTACACCGGCCTCATAAGGTCTTTGAGAACTATTCAACAATGTATGTAAGTTGTATTGTGAAATATGGTGACAGATTTGCTTGAAAGGGAACCTGTCAAGTTGTCCATGCAGCATAGCATGGCACAGAGCAGCTGACTACAATAATATATAGGCTTGTTGCAAAAGATTCAGTATAACTTGTATTTTATTCACTGAAATCCCTGCTCTTTGTATTCACGAGTCCAGTGGGTGGACCTACTCTGAATTAGTCATACAAAGAAGACTGTCAGTCACGGAGTAGGACCGTCCACTGGACTCATATGCCTACAAACATCTGGGATTTCAATGAATAAATAAAAATGCAAGTTATACTGAAACTTTTCCCACAAAATAAATATCAATCTGATCAGCTCCTCTGCTCTATAACATCCTGCATCCAGATCAGATAGTATTTTCAACATGATGGGTTCCCTTTAAGCCCTGCCCATTATATACTAGTTCAGCCTGGCATGTTAATGGTCAGAATTATCTGATGTATTATTGATCGTCACTGTAGAAACAACATTACTTGATGGAATAAAGTTCTCTAAACTCTTTAAAGAAGTTGTCCAGTTTTAAATTAAAAGTCTGCAGTCACTCTTTGTGACTGCACACTTGTGAACCCTCTCACTGCGCACTGTGAGGATTCTCCGGTGTCACCGCAAATATGTGATATGAATACTCCCAACCACAATCCAACTAGACTGTTTCCAGCCTTACTCAATACACTTGCATTGATCGAGCCATTCCCATCTAGTCGGCATGTGGCCGGGTTTATGCATATCGTATACTTGCGGTCACATGACCACTGTTCCCGGCGCATCCTCAAGGCATACAGCGCACACGATGTGAGGATTCACAAGTCTGCAGTCACTTAGAATGACGTAGACTTTTAGGTTAAGATCGGACAACCCCTTTTACAGTGGGGGAAAAAAGTATTTAGTCAGCCACCAATTGTGCAAGTTCTCCAACTTTAAAAGATGAGAGAGGCCTGTAATTGACATCATAGGTAGACCTCAACTATGAGAGACAAAATGAGAAAACAAATCCTGAAAATCACATTGTCTGATTTGGAAAGAAATTTTTTTTCAAATTTTGGTGGAAAATAAGTATTTGGTCATTACAAACAAGCAAGATTTCTGGCTCTCACAGACCTGTAACTTCTTCTTTAAGAGGCTCCTCTGTCCTCCATTCATTACTTGTAGTACTGGCATCTGTTTGAACTTGTTATCAGTATAAAAGACACCTGTCCGCAACAGTCACACTCCAAACTCCACTATGGTGAAGACCAAAGAGCTGTCGAAGGACATCAGAAACAAAATTGTAGCCCTGCACCAGGTTGGGAAGACTGAATCTGCAATAGGCAAGAAGTTTGGTGTGAAGAAATCAACTGTGGGAGCAATAATTAGAAAATGGAAGACATTCAAGACCACTGATAATCTCCCTCGATCTGGGGCTCCACACAAGATCTCACCCCGTGGGGTCAAAATGATCTCAAGAATGGTGAGCAAAAATCCAAGAACCACATTGGGGGACCTAGTGAATGACCTGCAGAGAGCTGGGACCAACGTTACACAGACTACCATCAGTAACACACTACGTCGCCAGGGACTCAGATCCTGCAGTGCCAGACGTTTCCCCCGGCTTAAACCATTACATGTCCAGGCCTGTCTGAAGTTTGATAGAGAGCATTTGGATGATTCAGAAGAGTTTTGGGAGAATGTCATATGGTCAGATGAAACCAAAGTAGAACGGTTTGGTAGAAACACAACTCGGCGTGTTTGGAGGAGAAAGAATGCTGAGTTGCATCCAAAGAACACCATACCTACTGTGAAGCATGGGGGTGGCAACATCATGCTTTGGGGCTGTTTCTCTGCCAAGGGACCAGGATGACTGATCCTTGTACATGAAAGAATGAATGGGGCTATGTATCGTGAGATTTTGAGTGCAAACCTCCTTCCATCAGCAAGGGCATTGAAGATGAAACTTTCAGCATGACAATGATCCCAAGCACACCGCCAGGGCAACGAAGGAGTGGCTTCGTAAGATGCATTTCAAGATTCTGGAGTGGCCTAGCCAGTCTCCAGATCTAAAGCCTATAGAAAACCATTGGAGGGAGTTGAAAGTCCGTGTTGCCCAGCGACAGCCCCAAAACATCACTGCTCTAGAGGAGATCTGCACGGAGGAATGGGCCAACATACCAGCAACAATGTGTGCCAACCTTGTGAAGACTTACAGAAAACGTTTGACCTCTGTCATTGCCAACAAAGGATATATAACAAAGTATTGAGATGAACTTTTGTAATTGACCAAATACTTATTTTCTACCAAAATGTGAAAAAAAAATTCTTTCCAAATCAGACAATGTGATTTTCAGGATTTGTTTTCTCATTTTGTCTCTCATAGTTGAGGTCTACCTATGATGTCAATTACAGGCCTCTCTCATCTTTTTAAGTGGGAGAACTTGCACAATTGGTGGCTGACTAAATACTTTTTTTCCCCACTGTATGTACTATACTCACAGTATTCTTAATACTTCTAGAACCTGGTTTCATTTCTCGTTGGACACCCCTTTTAAGGAAATGCAGCATCAATAACGTACCATGGAAATCGTACAACTCTTAGAAACAAATATTATTTGAAACAGTTATTTAACTAAAGCACAGGTCAAACACGAGGATATGAATTTGTTTCTGCACTGCAGCTACAGGGCTCCCCCGAGTTCCAGAAAAGGCCAAGTAAATACTTTAGCATGAAGAAGCAAGACGCCTGCGAGGCTCTGAACATATCCAAAGCCAGGGAAGCATAACTCACAGTTATAGTAAAAGAAACGATGAGATACATGATTATCAAGCACACACATGGTTCCAATTACCATTGCATTGCTAAGAAATGAGTCACAGCATATCTGCAAGGTGCGTAACAACTTATCTGGACTTGTTAACCACCCGTCCCACCAGCACCTCTCACCTTGTCTGTAGATCCCACTGATTAATCAGAGCATGGAGGAGGTCGGAATAACACCACACACTGGAGACGTTTCACTGTAGGGTAACCAACTTTATTCTTGTAGCGTAATAAGTTAACCTATTTACACAATGCACAGTCACTCTTACACAAACAGATACGTATTGGCATAACTTTGAACCACATCTAAAAGTTTCTGCAAAGACACATTTGTGGCTTTCTCTAAGCTTGAGAGAGAGGGGGCAGCCATTTTGAGCACATCCTCTCAAACGATTTAGCTCTCCCCAGAGAGCATTTACTAAGTTCTAAATATCCATATGTTTGGCATTATCTAAAGCTCTCTTTGCCACAACAGCCTTCAAGAACATGTGCAAATAACATTTTTCTCAATTCCCAGAGCTGGGCCAAGAGTGAAAAAATCTAAGAAGTGCTAAACTAAGAGAAAGATGTAGAAGTTAGTTAAAGTTTTCCGGGCACGTTTCAGTCCTTGCTCTTTTTCCATAACGAGAGCTTAGTTTAGTAGAAAACTGCACTAATCCCTCAGTAACAGTATGTACAGTTACCGATCGTTCGGCTGGATGTGATTTACAGAAAATACTTTTAGCCAAACAGATGAGTATCTACTAGACAACCCAATAACTTTAGGCCAACGTCATCATTGTGGTGACATAATAGGAGATGTACTTTATGCTAAATAACTTTTTCCTCTTGTCTGATTGGCCTTATGTGGAATAGGCGCCAATTCCACATCGACAAAAGTTGCGCTATACACATCACCTCCTTATGCCACTGCTTTGCTTCCTGCTCCGTTTCTTCACTGTTAGTCTGATGAAGGTCGGCAAGATCGAAACGTCACACTTGTACACAGTGATCAGGATGACACCAATAAACAATTTCTTTAGCATCTTAATAGGGTGCCGGATTCTTTCTACACTTGAATGTTATGGGATAGGACCTTCTCCGAGCACCAGAATATCCCAGAAGTGCTGTATTTCCTAACAAATTTTGCCATCCCATCGTGCATTTATATAAAAAGCAGTGGTCACACATGCTTAATTCCGGCCCTCCATGTCAATTTGAGATAGATCTGCCTGCTATATCTAATAAAACCTTATATTAGAAAATCTAAATCTTTAGCTAACCTGACATAGCGCTATTTTGGCTAACAAAGTGTTTCATACATCCAACGGGAACAACAAAATTCAATATCAATATAAAAAGGCTTTTACCTGAAAATGGGGCATCCTACGACGATGAAAGTCAACCAAGTTCATCCTGTATTATCTTTCAATGAAAGTAAATCAGGGTAGAGGAAATTTTGTGGGCCAGTCAAATATATTGCCATCTCCTATCCCAAATGTTCGGCAGTTAATCTTTTAGGTGCAGAGGATTTTGGGATTCGCCAACATGAAGAACAAAAACAACCATTCAGAATAAGAGTATATTAATTGCAATATGTAAAAAATGCTTATTGCTGGCACAAGCAGTCATAGCTAGAACAGAGGTTTGTGTTTTAATTCACAGTTCTGAAAAGCAAGAAAAGAAAGTAAAATATCTCAACCGCGTTCCTAACAGAATAGGCATGTAGTTGTAATGGGATCACTTATGGTCTATAGGTCATATACTCAAAAATGGAGTCATGGAAATCAGTTTTAAAAATGCCGAATCCACATAGGAGCAATTATGCTTTTTGAGTAAATATTCTAAAATAATATAATTTTTGAGCAGAAGTGGCCCTATAATGAGGAAATCTGAGGCAGCTGTCTCCGGCAGTAGGGTTTGGGGGGCAGCCAAAATTAGGGAATCAATTTATAAGATGAACATTTTCTTCCTGCCTTAGTATAAATGAACAGTTTCTAATAATGACTTAATAGGACACAACAGCAATATAAATGTTTATAATTCTGGGTAGAGGATGGGAAAGATGCCATCTTAGATGAATCATAACAAGTATTATTAAGTCGACCACTATTTATGGTAAAAGGGCTGTAAATAAGAAAAAAATCACTTAAACACTGTCATCTGTTGGACACGATGCAAATTGTGAACTGCTTTTAGGTTATGGCATACTGGTTATATAAAATTCTATAAAATGGGTCTTGTTTTCCTTAACAACAGCGCCACTCGTGTCTATAGGGCCTTTTTGGTATTGCAGCACAGTGCCTTTTACATGAATAGGGCTGAGCTACATGTTTCTAGTACAAGAATGACAATTTTGGGAAAAAGTGGTGCAGTAATGTAGGTTTTATAATGGCAAACACTAGAGCCCATATAAAAGGAGGGTTTATAATAAAAAGAAAATTTCTACAAAATAAATTATCTAAAAAAATTACTTTTGCGTTTTACAAACTTTTGAGAATATGGCCTATAAAGCTGTTCACAAACAGAACAGCGGGGGCAGCCATGACACCAGAACACTCTAGATTTGTTTTGCACAAAGGAGCATCAAATGTACCTGTGTGAACAGCGTCATACAGCTTACTCATCCCTCTTAACCTTTCATGTCGTCCGTCAGAACAGAAGAGAAAGTTTGTATAGTTTCTTTTCAATGAGCTATTAGAAAAATTCCATGACAATCCATGGCAACCCTAACTGCCATTACATGGAAACTACGTCTAACCTGCCAAGTCACACAATACAAAACTTTCTTAGGTATCAATACAAGACATAAACAGAGCTTAGTATGTGTGCATTCACACATATCGTATCTCACTTGTATAGACACATAAATATCTTATAAAAAATAAAGTGCTTTCTAAAAGGTTCCTGCAAAGGAACATATAAAACATTGTACAACTGAAAAAAAAATAAACTAAAGAACAAAACAAGACAAAATAAAACAAGTAATACTACATCCAGCTGAAGTATAAACAATAAGACAATATGTACAATCTCATGGGCATCCCGAGACAAACATCCCTTCATATACACGGTATATACATATATGCTGTTATTCTTGCTCAATATATTATAACAATATATATTTTACAATTTTTTTTTATACACAAGAAAACTTCTACAAAAGAGCAACAAAGACCAAGAACACAAGCCCAAGAATGGTAGCAGACAAGGTGGGGGTTTTGACCACATTTCCATTTGTTGGAAAGATTATCCAAAGCTCCTTTTTGGGGTGTAGGGCCTTAACATCCTCCCAAGCACTCTGAGCCGCGGCTGTAAAATTAGCGTCACTGGTTGTAAGTAAGTCAAAAACACATGAATGGAAATAGATGTGCCTGACTTGGAACTTTTCAAGACATTTAGCAATAGCACTTTCCAGTGTGTATGCTGGGTGTGATTGTCCAGATGATGAGCTGGGTGAATTCGTACTGGTCACCGGGAGAGGCAGATGTCCACCCTCATCAATGCGTTCACTGGATGGGCAGCCATTCATACACAGTTGCAAGTCTTGACTTTCCTCATAAGCTATAGCCAACTCCTCGGGCATTCGAATTGCTAGAGTTAGGTAGTTTCCGAGCTGCCGCACAATGACGGTTGTCCCAATGTATCTGGCATGCATTTCAACATGCTTTCCACTGACTTTCTCAATAATCCGCAAGGTTTTCGAGTCACTATCCCCACCACTGGTAGTGCCATCCACAAACGCTGCAGGCAGATCATCCGTCACAGCCTGGTACACCTTCTGATCCGTGCAGTCTTGGTAGGATTTGAATATTATAGTTATCTAGAGTCGAACAGACAAAAATTAGTTAAATGTTAGAAAAATAAAAACGAAGATTGAAAATCAAGACGTGGCTATAATCACAAGATATAAGATCAAAATAGAAGCATTAATCTCCTTAGCAACCAATATTAAATGAAAGGAAAGGTGTCATGGAAATTGTGTCCAAGATCTCCAATAAACTGTGACAAGCTCCAAAGGATTTCAAGGTCTTTAACAGAGGACATGAATATTTTTTGTTTAGAAAAGTCCTGGATTAGATTTGGTAATCACAGCTCATATCCTTTAATTTTTTGTAAATATTATGAGCCAGTTAAACCACTTAAGGAGCCATTGTGACTTTTTGGTGACCCTGCAAAAAAAAAAAAGTATTATCCAAGCTCTGGTTCTGATAACCAATACTAATAAAATCACCAGGAGGATCCAAACCAGCTATGTCTAGAACATGAGCTCCCCAAAAACATATTCACATAATACATAAGATTAGGTCCTTATAGGTGCTGTGAGCAAATAGTCTCATACTTTGTAGAAATGCATGTACCTTGCAGAAAACCATGTGACTTCCCCCCCATTCTGATGAATAGAAGTGATTTCAAGAACATAATTTTTTACAACATATCTGAAGCATGTGAATCCACCCATTAATCAAGGATATATAAAAAAAGACAAAAAAAAACAAAAATACACTCCTTTTTAGTGTCCTCTCCCAATCCTCAGTTGTCCTTGATGGAAATGTTTCTTCCATGCTATGTAACCATAATTTTATTGTATGTAAATATATGTGAAGGTTCTAAGGACTAGAAATATGTGAAATAATAGAGTGATCACTATAAAAATATTTTTTTTCCTTATGTCTTTCAGAAGAACACTAGAGTCCAACCTAGACAGAAGCCTTGAGGAACATCTCCACGTGCACCAAAGATACAAGACGTGCAACATTCTGCTCAGGTTTACTCAACACCTGGGAGAGTGAAGTGATCTAACAGGAGCAGTCATAATGAGCGGCAAATGACAGGTCTCTCCATTTAATAGGTACCTTAGGCAAGCCACAATCATAACATTAGCGCACTAAATTAGAGAATCAACTCTTCTTACAAAGCTGAGCAATTTGTCTGTTTGACAGCCGTGACTCATAAAAGTCTCTCAAGTGTATTCCTGTTGCTGAAATATAGGTTAGAGGAGAGCAGCAGGACACACGTTCTTACATGGACACTGAGTTTTATATTTGGAAATAAATCAGGAAAAATTAGTTCTTATAAGTAATCAAATGACCAAACATGAACAATCAGGTTACTTGAGCGCACATCCATCTGGCTGGAAACGTAATAGAAAGATGGAATGTGATTGTATGGTTTGTTTTATAACGAATCATGAAAATAGCATCTCATGATAAAAAATAGATATGGAAAGGCAGGTTCCTATATTTCCATAATACAAATAGCAACCTATTAATCTATAAGTAGGGTTTAGTTTACAACTAGCACTGTAAATCGACAGTTAGAGCCTACAAGAGCTGAATTTGTCTAGAATTGTACAATACTGTGGCCAATTGTTCTGGACATCACATTTTCCTGGACAATCACCAACACAATCTGGCATAAAATTTTAGAAATATGTGAAATAATGCAGTGATCACCAAAACATTCTTTTTTTTTTCTTCCCTATGTCTCACAATAGTCCAGCCTAGACAGAAGCCTACAAGCTCCATACATCCAAGACCTGCAATATTCTGCTCAGGCATCACTTGTTCCTGGATACCCACCAATATCATCTGACATAAAATTATAGAGTAGAAATCCTGTAAAGAAACAAAACCCCATCTTTGAATTAAAGGGATTGTCCACTACTAGGACAACGCCTTCTCACTCTGAATGTTTGCCCCCGTTAAAATAAAAACACTTTGCTGTTCCAGGGGTGTCAGCACTCGCGTTCCTGGGGCTCACTTGAGGTTGTTATGTAACGCGAGGCCTGAGCCCAATCAGTGCTGGTGTTACCGTCCCCTCCTTCGGACATATAAGTAATCAAGATAAAGTGAGAAACCAGTTGCAGCCCTGGCTTCATGTTGATTACTTGTAGGTCCAAAGGCGGGGAAAGTGACGCCAGCGCTGATTGGACGCAGGGCTCGCGTTACATAAACTTACGTGTGCTCTAGGAATGCGAGTGCTGGCACCCCTGGAACGACGCTGGCTGGTATAAGTGTTTTCATTTTAACGGAGGCAAACATTCAAAGTGAGATGGGGTTGTCCTAGTAGTGCACAACCCCTTTGAGGTGACCCAGGATAATCAACGGCACCACTTTTCTAATGTTACAATAAGAGGTTCAGTTCATATTCTGCAAAATGTAGAATTAATTCCACTAGGGCTGTGGAGTCGGAGTTGAAGTCAGTATAAAATGGACCGACTCCTAAAATATATAATAAATTGGTACAGTAGTAGAATGCAGGATGTGCTGTAAATGTTTTCATAAGAATTTGGGAAAGCTATGAAATGTCCTATAAATGTCGGTTCTGTTCCTGATCTAAGGATATCGGCTTTTAGTTGAGATGAATCTGTGCCGCACTTTATGTACATGCTGAGTAGTGAGGCAGGGCTGTGGAGTCGGAAGTCAGGGAAAGTGAGGACTCGGAGTCGGTAGTTTGGCTTACTGACTCCACAGCCCTAAATTTCACCCATTCCTATGATCAGGCAACATTGTGATACCATCTTGCTCTTTGCAAAAACTTTCTGCTCTAGGTAATAGATGGAGGTCCCAAGCACCGTACCTCTTTTTATTATATCCATATGCCCTAAAAGGGTTGCCCAGATTTATAAAACCTATTTTTTTTTTTTTACATTCTTGGTACCAGTAATCGGAAAACCTTTAAAGCACCACTCCAGTGGTTTTTCTTTTTCAGAGCTGGAGTGACGCTTTAAATGTAAGCTCCCGTTCTTATACTCACCTTCTGGTGACTTCACCTTTTACCAATGCCGCTCTGATCCTAAGTAGCCATCTTCTGCGCGTAACTTCTGACTGGTCGGAAGTCAGAAGTTATGTCACAAGAGCTCAATGCAAGTCTATGAGAGTCAGAACGAATCCAGAACGAGGCTCTGATAGACTTTCATTAATTAATAACCTCCGGAGCCCTCCATGAAACACTGGAGCAGCCGGAAGGTCACTTTTCACCGGAGACTGATGGGAAGCTACGCTGTAAAAGGATGAAGGCGGCTGCAGGTGAATACGTGACGTGGGGCAGGGGAATTACATTTAAAGCACCACTCCAGCAGTGCAATAAAAAAAATGCTGGAGTGGTGCTTTAAATGGTCGGATAAATGGATTGGGTATATTTCTATTATTAGTATCCGGTTACAAATTTAGACTTTTAATGAAGCCAGAAATAGGGGTTAGATCAGATGGTACACCCAAAAGAATAGATTTCATGAGTTTTTGTTAAAACGTACAAAAGGTAATGCAAGGACACTAACAAGGTCAGTTCAGACTAATAATAATAATTATTGTGTAGTCATATTATATTCCATATTGCTGCTTTATATCTTATAAAGAAGATGGATACAAGCACCAATGCTAAATACAAAACCAGGCATGGAGGTAACAGATACTTATGTAGTAGAACAATTTTCCACTGGGATCATGTGAACTGGTGACGTCCTATAACTGGCAGCCGCGACAGACACAGTCAGGAAGCCAATGTGCCTAAAATAATAACCACTTGCACCTTACATTTTTAAGTCATTTCTATTTAAGTTAATGGATGAACATATCCCGTCATTTCCTTAGGGAGCTGCCTGATGGAAGCTATCTGCCCGTTTCCTGTTACACCACGGCAAGCAGATATAGAGATGAGCACTGCACATCATATTCAAGAACGTTACGAGGGCACCGCATTTACCCTGCCTGCAGACACAAGGTCCAGGCCAAATTACAGGGGCAATATTATACTAAATGTAGTCTTTAGTTGACATCTTACTAAACTGAACTTTTAATCTAGGATATTAATTAATTAATTATTTGATTAGAATAACACATACTTATTAAAAATAATCTCAAGTTCAATTTAAAATAAATTACATTTTGTCAACTGCTGAAAGCTCCAGTGGGAATGCAAAGTCCCTCCGTCTGGTCCACACATCAATGCAATGCATGCTAGAAAAAAGGTGAAATATTCAGGCTCCGGCTACCCAGTGATAATAAGTAGCACGACTATATACATTTGTGCAATTTGTCAGTGACTAGTCTTAGAAAACCAATTTGCATGTATGTCACAGAGACATGCGACTTACATTGAAGGGTATGGGGACAAAGTTGCACGCGACATGTGACCAAAATTCCAACGAGTTTTTTGGGGGGTTATTAGCATGTTGTGATCACAATTGGATGGGGCAGAATGACAATCATGGTCTTCATGTCGCATACATAGGCTAGGGCTACACAGCTATTTGTACTGTTTTACAATAAGGCCACAGCCCCACTGTCAGTATTTGGTCAGTATTTGGTCAGTATTCGGAACCAAAACCAGGAGTGGGTGATAAATGCAGAATTGGAGACTTGTTTCTATTAAACCTTTTCTTTGATTGTTCCTCACCCGGTTTTGGCTCCCACTACTGAAAAAAAATACTGTCCGAATACTGATAGTGGGGCCGTGGCCTAACCCTTTAATACTGACTTGTGGTGATTAATTATGTCTCCACAGTGCAGCATGTATTAGATTCATTCATTTTATACATGACTTGTTAAGGAATTTGGAAAAGGTTTAAAACAATGCAAGGTAACTAAAGTAGAGAGTGCAAATAAGGATATGTCTACATTACATTTTTGACATGTTCATGACAATTTCAAGGCTTCCATGTGAAGCCCAAAAAAAGAGGGTTCAGACATAACCCCCAAAAGAGTCAATCACCATAATAAGGCAGGCAGAGTGATAGGGCTGGTGTGAATTGATTGACTGATAGTGGGAACGTGGCCTAAGGCTGAAAATGTTTTGTTGAAAGTCACAACTGAGGCTCTGTTCACATCTGTACTAGAGGCTTCATTGCCATTCTGGTCAAAAACGCTGACCATAATAGTGCAGCACACAATGCAGTTTTTTCAGGTACAGTGTTAGTCCTCATAAGGGCAAGTTCACACATAGCATATATGCTGCATTGTTTTCAAATGCGTTTTTCTTCTGCAGAAAATCTGCTGCATTTAACCTTCCAATTGGATGTGTTTTTTTTTTAAAAAAAACGTATACCTACTGTGCATTTATAGACACTGTTAAACTCTGGTTTTGTTAAATTTTTCCCCTGTAGGCTTCCATTGAGGAGCCTAAAAAGTGCATGGAAAAAACACAATTTTTAATTGTTTGTTTAAAGCACCACTCTAGCGGGTTTTTTTTTTATTGCACCGCTGGAGTGGCGCTTAAAATCCAAGTCCCCAGCCCCCTGTCTGATACCCACCTTCTGGAGTTTTCATCTGTTTTCGCCACCGCTCCAGTCAGTCTCCTGCAGTTTGTGACCTGCCGGCTGCTCCAGTGTTTCATGGAACGAGCCGGAGGTCACTAATCAATGTAAGTCTATGACTGCCTCGTTCTGGCTCCCATAGACTTGTATTGAGAGCATGTAATGTAGCGTCTGAGTTCTGGCCAGTCAGAAGCTGTGCTCACAAAATGGCACCGCGGGACTGGACCGGCACCGAAAAAAGGTGAAGACGCTGGAGGGTGAGTATATGACCTGGGGGGGGGGGGGGGGGGCTTCTGTTTAAAGCACCACTCCAGCGGTGAAAAACAAGCAAACGATGGAGTGGTGCTTTAAATGTAGGATCTCAACGTTTCTGCACTAAAAAATGCAATGAATGCTATGGCAAATCTGCATAAAAAACACATCAAAAAGGGGGAAAAGGCAGCAGGAGAAAAAACACAGAAAAAGCAAAAACATAATTAGAGCAGATTGCTTATATTGGTGCAGGAAAAACGCAGTGAAAAAAAAAGTGTTTTTGCATGTGGGAACATGGTCTAACAAAAATCTGATGGCTCCTATTATTCTGCTCAAATAACGGAACAGAACAATGGAATTTAAAAATACTGATGTGAATGCAGCCTAATGATAAAGAAGGGGGTTGTGCAGAAATCCTGCAGGGATTTTTGATGATTGTTGGATCGTGGAAACTTAAAGGTAGTAATACGACCGCATTTACTTGCTATATGGTAGAGAGACATTTCAACCTTATGTCGCACCATTACGAGTCACAGTGTGATCCTAGCAATGTAAAAAGTGGACAAAGCTCTATGTAATGTGCATGGCAAAAAATAGCTTTCTTTTGTTTAGTGGTTTTAATGCGGACACTCTCATGAATGACCCCTATAGTGTCCTTGCTCATTATACACATGTCCAGGTATTTGGCACGTTTGCGCCCTCCTAGGGTCATTTATTATTGATAAACAGAATTGCTGTGTATTTAAAACATCAATGCTTATGTTAAGTTTCTTTCCCGGACGAGCTGCTGCACTCATCCATTTTTAAACAATTTGCTCCTTGGCTTCTAACCAGCTGTGAAAACAGTAACATCAAGGTACAAAACAGAGTAAAGCTTCAGGCCCTCGAACACAATGTCAACCCCAATGGCAGATGACCTAATATAGCAACTAAAGAAGAAACAAATGGGCTGTAAATTCTTACAATTCCATTAATAAAGTTTTTGTAAATCCAAAGTTTTTGAGTCTAGCTCAGTCACACAACCTTATTTATTGCTTCCATTTTTAGAAAAGGAACACATTTTATGGAATATTTAGAAATGACAAAAACTGAGTCAACAAATGCCAGTCCAAGGCGAATAAAAGCCATACAAAAGGACCGATGAATCTGGAAAGTCTCAATAGGGAGATCAGTATTTTTGTAAGCATGCACATTACAATGCTGACACAATAAGAAAACATTTTGGTAATCTTTCCGATCTGTCAGTTTCACACAACTGTTATTGTTATCTCTGGACAGCTATGAGACTTTTGTATTAAATATGGTCGTGAAACAAAATAAATGCACATAAAATGCCGGGATTGTGGGGAGAAGAGTGGGAGAAAGTTTAATTTTAAACTTGGCACAAAGCATGATGGAAAAGTTTACATGAAGTTCTGGAGCCCTGATGAAAACAAGCTGCAATGTGAGAGCACTCAAGTGAGGAGAAGTGAGACACAAGGGTAGATCCAACCCCGATACCAGCGTGCAGGACCATTACAAGATGAATGAACATCACAAGTGTACTACATGGATCCTGCGGGTCCAGCCTACTATGTGTATTCTACATCCAGTCACACCCTCTGATAATGATTTATTTTTAAAGGAAACCTGTCAGCTTTAAATTTAATAAGTAAATGTCCAACTTTCATAACCATGTTGCTTTAATGCTGAAAATTCTCTATGATTCATTTCTTATCTATTTAGAACATCTGAAAACATCACTTTAGCTCAAAATGTTCAGCAAATAAATATATGTAAAAGTAAAACATTTTTTAATTCATCTTGTCAATGGTTGTCCAAAGAATATAATTCAGCTAGTATTACCTTTTTTCATTTGTACTTTTCTATCTGAAAATACATAATACCCTTCACTCCAGATAAGTCATGTGATCTATTAGTGACCCTCTGGGAATGACAGAACTTTCTGTGCTTTAATCTGGATAACCATCTTGGCTAACTTGTTGGACCCAAGTCTTTTTTCAACCTATGTAACTAACTCAGTCAGCTGAGATTAGTGTATAAAGGTATTGCAAGGACTGTCCCACTGAAATTCTTTACAGGAAGGAAAGAAATTATCACAAATAATGATGATGACTACACAGCTCCAGTCACGCTGATATAATAAAGGAGATCCCAGTTCAGTCTCCTGACTGAATATTTAAAACATACTCGTGTATTTATGAGAAAATAGAAATTAGAATAATCACAATGTCATCCTAGCAAATATGGAGATGGTATTGGCTCAGGCTGCCCATGTGATGCTAGGCTGATGCTAGGCTCATGCATCATGGGATTGATAAAACATAGAGGACTAAAATTCAGGGTAAAATTTGTGAATCAAGATGAAGGCTGAAGTGAATAAAAAAGGAGGCTGAACTTCATGAAAGTAAGTACACATAAAAGAAACGCAGAGAGTGACAGAGGTGGGGCTGGACGAATGGAAAAACAAATTGCTGGACTGCCTCTTTAAATTCTCTTTATACCAGTATGCAGCTAGATCATAACCTCCCTCTGGTGATGACTGCATGTAGGCCGATTATTTTTCAAATCAAAAAGTTGTGACAATTAGTGATGATCGAGTATGCCTCATTAACCCTTTCATTCATTGTCTCTGCGCCTGCAAGTGTCAAGGCTGTTAGACAGCTGTGACACATGCGGAGATAGGCTGGAGAACAACGCCGAATGAAACGTCGAGCACGCCAAAACACTCGGCGAGCACCTGAGCGTGCTTGCCGAAAGGGTTAATGAGGCATACTTGATCATCACTAGTGAAAATCACAAGAGCTGGAATCACAGGGACACAATTCTTACTATAGAGACACATTGAAGTAATCATAATGGGGCAATTTTACTGCATCTAACAGGTGATCCCATGATACCCCAAGTTATGGAAAAAGTAACATTATTGTAAGTAACAGGATTTATTTAAAAAGTTTCCTGGCTAGACTATGTTTTTTTTGTTCCCTGATGGGCCTAGCAATAGCATTTCTTTGAAGCTACACATCACAACTCAGACCCAGGCTATGTCAGTGACATCACAAGATGGGGGAAAGAGAACTAAAAGACTTGGTTTTAAAATGTGTGAAAGAATTAGGATGTTAGTTAATTCTGGGGGGCAAACTGGACTGAAGATTTATCCTAGTTTCTGCTTACCCCCAGGGACAGAATACCATATATGAGACTTGAGTGTTAGGTTTCTGGTTTATTTCCTTTTAGTTTAGGAAACTTGTTTGAGAACTTTTACTGTATCTCATTTGTCATCTTCTATTTATATTAACTAACCATTGTGACTGTTTTTGTCAAATGAAACTATATTTAATAAGGTCTCTTAAATGTACACTGGGAGATTGTAATCATTTTTAATAGGTGGTTTTGTATTGATCACTAAGGTCACATGCAAATCAACAGCAGCTTAAATGTTTGTTTTTTTTGAATTTTTTTAGTGCATACATCCTATTTAGAAAATATTTCCAGTAAAAAGGGGCTATTCCATAAACAACATATCATCTATCCATATGATATGTGATAACTGTGTGATCGTTCAGGGTCCGACAACAGAAACCCCTTACTGATCACCATTCGTAGTGTCCCATGTGGGAATGCAGTGGTGGTGATCATGGGGAACACTGCTCCATTCACTATCGATAGGACTGGTGGCCAAAAATGCTCACTTTATTCATGACAGGTTTTTGAGTTACCCGTTCTCGAGTTGCCTTGGAAGGGTCTCATCAACCAGCGATTGTACATTCATATTTTATCCTGTTGATACGAGATACACAATGTTTATGGGACTAACCTTTTTAAAGGGAATCTGTCAGTAAGAAGTCTATATGGGGATGCAGGTCAAAGGAAGCTGAATAAAACAATACCTTGATAACTGCAATTTGATGTCTTATTCCAGAGAAATCTGATTTGTTACATGCAAATGAGCCATTAAGATCTATGGGCCGGACACTAATCTGCATGAGAATCTGCCTCCAGAGCTTATTTTTAATGAAAGAGGTAGAGTTTGAGACATGTAATGACTGACACTCTGTAATGAATACCAGTGTGAGACATGTAATGACTGACATTCAGTTCTGATCTCACTGCACAGCTGTGTGTGATTATGCGATTAAAAAACATTTGAAACTTCAGTAGTGAGGGTAGTGGCAGTACAACAAATCTGACAGCACTGCAAGAAGGCAAACTGTGTTTGTAATGAGACAAGGTTTAACTCTGCTGTACTGTGTTAGTTATAATAAGGCACAGCTCAGCAGCACAGCTCACAGCACTATGAGAGGACAAGTGCTGCTGCAAATGTTTGTAGTAAGACAGATTTCTCTTCTGTTGTATTAGGTTAGTTCTGATCTCAATGCATAGCTGTGTGTGATAATGAGAGCAGACTGTCAGTCATTACATGTCTCACACTGGTAATGCCACCTTTCATTTAAAATAAGCTCTGGAGGCACAATCTCATGCAGAATTGTGTCCACCTCATTTACATATGAGATAATTTCTTATGAAATTTCTTATGAAATATATATTTCTTATGAAAAACATGGATTTCCCTGGAGGAAGAAATTGGATTGAAGATCTCAAGATATCACTTAATTCAGCTTCCTATGGCCCATGCTGACATTCTCTTTTAGTGATGTGCACATAGCTCCATTACTTTCAGCAACTGAGATCAGTGGGGTGTTACTAAACCTATGTATTCTTCCAAATTAACAAGTGTAAAGATTCATACAAGATGAAACTCTGCAGCCCCAGAATATTCTGCCGGGTGTATTCTGGAAGCAGAATGGCACATCCCATGCACAATCTTGTAAGCTGGAGCTATCAGTGTCAAGGTTCTGTGCCATTTTTCAGTTTTGCAAAAAATTACAACAGCAAGTACAGCCACGTTGAATTCCACTTAGAAATTAGTTTTCCTTTATTGAGACAGACATGGAAACAGCTTGGAACATCACAAGTCTCATCCTTCCGTGAATGACAGAATCCATAGAGCCTCTGACAAAGTTGTAGACATGCTGGCCCAGTCATTAAATATCAGGAAATGTCTTCTCCATCTGGCCATAATTACCATACTGGATAAGTGATCAACAAGTTCCAATGAATGTCTTTTTTCTATAATTACTTACACATCACAAAGGGGTTAGGAAGCCAGCTGTAAAGTAAAAGAACTGCTGTATCCCGGGATGATTAGAAAAGCTCATTTTCTTCAATTAGAATCATTAAAGCAAGACATCTGTTCATATGTTACCATTAGCATGCCATGTAATGCAATCACTCCTTCCAGAATTATATATGTGCATAGTGTGTTTTCAAACAGAAATCTGCAAATGGCTTGGATTGCACGGCAAAGCCGCTGTCGGAAACAGTCAGTATCTCGCGTCCATCTGGTAAATGAAATCTTTAGGGTGCTCAATTAAAACTTCTGTGTATGAGCTATAAATCCTTAACAGTGTACATGTGCCGGGAACCTGGGAACAGAATTTAACTTACCATTTAGAGCCAATATAATTTGCAAATGAGCTTCAAACTGTGTCATGTGGTTTATAGAAGCCATTTGGTTTGATGAGAGTTTAATTGCTATTAAATCTTGGTTACCATTATATGATTTGTATGGCGTCCTCTGGGTTAGCAAATAGCACTAGGTTATTTACAGAAAGAATAGGTCTGGTCACGAAAAAGTATAATGGCGGCTTTAATTAATGCTATAGATTAAAAAATTGAGCACAAAATTTTATGAAATGGAAAAAAAAAACCATCAACGCCTATTTTAGGGACAATTTTTCTCCATAAGTTACATCTACTGATCTCGATCTACTTATGCCGTTTCCTTTTCCAATGAGCCATCACTCATCCTTCCCCTATGACATCTGCAGAACATTCCTTGTGCTGCACCCATTCTGTAGGAAACACTGCCCAGACCATTGGACTTGATCCAAAAAATGCCCCTGCACTTTGGATAGCCAATGGCTAACAGTTATCTCTTCCGAAGTCCCCATAAACATGAACTGTGGGTTTAGCCGGGAGTTTATGCGTTTCAATGGCAAGGGGTGACGCCTCTGGCAGAGACATAAGAACAAAATGATCCTTAGTTGGATAGCCGCCCCATACAAAACTCTGAAATCTCTGGTCTTGGCCGACTTTAATGTGAAGCCCATTTCTAGTTTTAAATGCAACTTGAAATGTCAAGGAGAACTATGCCACCTCAATTTTTTTTTTACTACAACTATAGTACATGGCCAGTACTCTATATGACATGGTTGCAGATATCGCTTCACTCCACTCTCTCTTCAACGTTTAATTATCCAGCACTTTGTATCCATGTTGACTCAGATAATGGCTGGGTGACTGGTTGATACAGATTGATTCATATTCTCCTTACTTAATACATGGGAAACAATTTACTTACCTATTGTGTTACTCCTCCCATTCTAATTAGATTGTGAACTTATATGGGACCTTTCTCCTTTAATCTCCAAGTAGATCGTAGGAAAGACATGACGTAAGCACCAGACTGGCTCTTGGATTAAAAAAGCACTACTGGCATACTGCAAACGTTTGCTTGTGCATTATAATTTAATTACATAAAATGACTTATTATGCCAGAAACAGAAGAGTTTGTGCAATCCGCAGAGTTCTGATCTCACTGCAGAGCTGTGTGTGAATTTTGTCTCATTACAAAAACATTTGAAGCTCCAGATGTCCTCTCAGAGTGCTTCAGCTTACATCTCACAGACCACCAGTGTGGGGGTAGTGACAGTACAGCAGATCTGACAGCACTGCACGAAGACAAGGTTCAACTCTGCTGTACTGTGTTAGTTATATTCAGGCACAGCTCTGCAGCAGAGCTGACAGCACTATAAGAGGACAAGTGGTTCTGCAAATGTTTGTAGTAAGACAGATTTCCCTTCTGTTGTATTGTGTTAGTTCAGATCTCAATGCATAGCTGTGTGTGATAATGAGAGTAAAGTGTCAGTCACTACATATCACACTGGTAATGCCCCTTTTCACTTAAAATAAGCTATTGAGGCAGATTTTCATGCAGAATTGTGTCTGACTCATAGTTCCTAACAGCTCATTTACATATGAGCTAATTTTTATTTTTTAATTTTTTAGTTGTTTCTGTATCAACCAGTCACCCAACCAGTATCTGAGCCAACATGGATATAAAGTACTGAACAATTAAACGTTGACGAGAGTGGAGTGAAGCAATATGTGCAACCATGTCATTTTGTATAAAGGCCATGTACACCTGTTAACACCAAGAAGCTTTCTAGCTATTTTATACAAAGCCATTCAAAAGAATTAATAAAACAGGAAACATTGGTTGCTGTGGAGGCAAAGTACAATCTCTTGTAAATGTACTGTATGAGCAGGTATGGCGCTGAATAACATCTTATACTTTACAGTTGTCACACAGCGTCATACATATCATTAGAGGAAAAACAAGTGACGTAAGAAGAGACGTCTCAAGCCCGTCAGTAAGTAACCACCGAAAGGAGGAAAGTATGAACGTTTGTACTTCCCTATAATTTTTTAGTACAGACTGATAGAGTAGAGCAATATTTAAGTCAATGCTTACTGACTGCCAAAGCTTATTGGGAGAAATACTAAATAATTACATCATCTCGCTCAACTGCATAAACCACTAGGACGTTTCTTCATTTTCATTAAAACTCTAGGCTTGTAAAATGCCTTACATATTAGTTATACAGTATATTGAAGCATAAGCAGTGCCCCATTTTTACAGTCACTGAGTTATTGCTCATACAAACAGTATTGCTTCTAGAGAAGAATACCACGGAAAGTATGAGTTACCCTTAAAGGGGTTGTTCAAGACTTTAACATTGATGGCCTATCCTTAATGTCTGATCGTTGGGGGTGCGACACCTGGCACCCCCGCCGATCAGCTGTTCCCGGTGTCGGCAGCGGCCAGAATTGCTCAGTTACAGAGCTGTACAGCACAGCTCCGTCGACGGAATAATGGCCACGGCTGGGTACAGCACATCCATCCCCTATTGATTTGGGATGTACAGTACCTGGCCGCGGCCACCATACAGTCAATTGGGAACAGTTGATCGGCAGGGGTGCGGGGTGTCACAGCCCCACCAATCAGACATTAATGACCTATCCTAAGGATAGGCCATGAATCTTAAAAGTCCTGGACAACCCCTTTAAAAACTGAGTATGGGGCAAAGCTCCATTGGAAAAAAGTAAGCAAATTAGCTCAATTCCAGAATGAATGAAAACTATCCTGCAAGTTCTAATTAAGAGAGGTAGATACCAAATAAATCAGGGTCTGACCCGAGCACTGCATCATGACTAGTATAAATGGAAAGCCAGAAATTCATTATCAGACAGCCTGCTTCTAAGAGATTTTCCCTAACCAATGAAGTGCAGCGTCTGGCGGGCCAGTGCAGTGGTCTTGACACTATGCAGAGGGAAATACTTGTTCTCCTTAAAGAGACCAGATGAGAACACAGTCTTATTAGCAATGCTACCAGTAAATTGGCCTTCTCACAGAATGAAGAACCTAACTCACAAGTACATACCTCTCCTAGCAAACATCATTTTGTGATAGAGAGCGAATTTGCATTCTAGAGAACAATTTGATGCACCATAAAGATGCCAAAAAACAGCACACAAAATACATGTGGGTCCTTAATAATGACCCCTAGGGATTGTCTGTGCTCCCATACAAAGTCCCTGAATTATTGCTAGTCTACAGCTGCAACAGGCTACACTGGGATATGCAACAGACTACGCTCTTGTCTCATTTTACCATACATGTGATGATCAAACTGTATATTAAAGGGAATATGTAGGATCAATCCTCCTAAGCTTTCTATATGAGTATGCAGATCATAGGAAGTGATCTGCGATCTGATGTCTTATTCCCAAGAAAGCCACGTTTGTGCTGATATGTAATTGAGCTGTTAAGATCTATAGGCCATACATATATCTCCATGAGAATCTTCCTCCTGAGCTTATTTTATATGAAAGGGGGAGTTACCAGTGTGAGACACGTAGATCAGGAGAGCAGACTGTCAGTCATTACATGTCTCACACTGGTAACGTCCCCTTTCATTTACAATAATCTCTGCTGGCCGATTCACATACAGATCTGTGTCAGGCCCATAGTTATTAACAGCTCATTTACATATTAGAACAAACGTGGCTTTCTGGGGAATAAGACATCGAATCGCAGATATCAAGGTATCAGTTTATTCAACTTCCTATGACCTACATAACCATATAGATGGCTTGGGAGGGTTTTGGGAGGGTTGATCCTACTGACAGATTCTCTTTAATCTTACTTCTCAAACCTCAGCATCTGGCCTTATTGTTGGTGGAGCACACAACATTCAGCTCTTGTTCTTAACCGTTTTGTTTTGCATCCAATAAGTAATGAAATGCATTTTGTTTTGCTTTGTACACAGCATGAAGGTGATGCTAGATAATATGTTTAATTGCAAAATGACTATAAACTATGTTCAGACAAGAGATCAATAGATTCCAATATTCTAATTACATTTCTGACTTTCCACCAGAGAGACGGGCTTTTATCAGAAGACGTTAATTAAGTTATTTTACAGACTGATCCTGCATTTAGAAAACCAAACTACACCACATACAAATGACCAAAGATATGCCGCCAAGATTGACACACAAATTTTAAGTGTCATGGTATAAAATCATAATGCTAAGTGAGGTTGGTTTCTATGTAAAAGTATTGTTTCTAAGCTAAAGGGGTTTTATGACAAATCATTACATTGTACAATACAAAAAAATAAAAAAGATTTGTGTTGATCTAACCATTGGGAAACCAGCCTAAAAACAGAACAGAAGTGCCTGATCCATTGAGAAATCTGTTCCAGTATCTTCTATAACAGATAGTCAACCTGTACCTTCATCTCGGCCATAAAAGAACATCCCACTAATCTGAAAATTCATAGCATAGTACGCAAATTGTCTCTTCAGAGAGGAAGAGGACTAGAACTTCAATGCCACCTATAGGAAGTAGCAATACTAAAAGTCAATATCAACTCTCTAACAAGCCTTGTCACATAACTTAGGATAAAAGCCAGAGCCAGAATCTCAATTTCCAGACACTGTGTTTCAGGGTACTGCTCCTAGTCAGTGCAAATTGTGAGATCTGGGCTGGGTGAGAGGCGTCTAACCGGGATAAAAGGGGTAAGGTTCTGGCTTTTATCCTAATTCATGTGACAAAGCTCTTAGAGAGTCGATATTGACTTTTAGGATTGCTACTTTCTATAGGTGGCACTGCAGTTCTAGTCCTCATACTCTTTGAAGAGACAATTTAAATATTTCCCAGAGGAGCATTGCGGCTTAGAAGTCTCCTCACCTTGACATGCTTAACATGTCACTCTCCGCACGGAGAAACGTTACCCCTTGGATTCCATAGCATAGTACAAATGCTATAGAGTTCAATGTAGAGAAAAAAAGAATTCCATAAAAAAATGTCCATAAACCAGGAGTAAAGGCCCCAATACACATTAGATTATCATTGGCCACAAGGTAAAGCTATCTTCTAGTAAATCACTAAAGTGTCAACCCAATAGGAATCAATTTACTAAGGTGAAAAAAGTTACGATTCAAAAAATGTCTGAGGCCTGCTTGGACAAATTTTAATATAAAGCAATGTCTGAATGGAGACATAAAATATATTTCAACACAGGAACAATAAACTTCAGGAGGAAGTCATGGAGATGGTCTTGAAATCTTCCACCTTGTTATAATTTATACCATAAAATTGAATATTGAAATTACATTATAATTCCCTCTCCTCCACAGTAGAAACTCTTCACGGTGAGAGATGAAGGGTTTATCTGCATCATACCACAAGTGATAAGGGAAAAAATGTGATTTAGACCAGACAGGACAACATTTTGCACCAAATTAACAGAAATGTGAATAAATCTAAATACTTGTCACCATATTTTAAACACTATTCATATAGGGCCAGAAGAAGGGGATGCATACACTGCTAAATAGAAAAGTCATGTAAAAAGTCAACAGCCGAGCACTACGTACTAGGTATAACACTTGGATAAAAAAAAGTCTTTGTTTCTTATAGCAACCAATCACAGCACAGCTTTCATTTTACCAGAGTAGTTTAATAAATAAAAGCTGAGTTCTGATTGGTAGCTATGGGAAACAAGGACACTTTTGATAAATCTGCTCAAGTTCTATGAGGTACTTCTGGTACTTCAACTTCTGAGGCTCAGTTGCACTACCAGACACAACCAGCAGAAAAAACGTGGTGCTGTTTACGAACCTCTGACAACCATTTAAGACTTCTGAAACAAAATAATAAAAGAAACTAAACAAAAAAAAACCAAAACATTTATGCAAAAACCATGTTTTATCTACAATGGACATGTTCATTGTCCATCAAAGACTGATTTACTTATTTGAATGATAATCCCTTTATTTTGGCCTGGTACAATAACTTGTTTCCTCATCATCATCATCATCATCGTCGTCGTTGTCTGCAAAAATGTCAACATAGTATAAAGGTGATGTAATGGGAGTGAGTCATGTAAAGCAGGTAGACACTGTGAAGCACTTGTCAGAAACCACACTGAGATACACAACTGCGCACAAATTGAAACATGTTACAAAGCCCATTGCAACAACACGCCTGTTTGCTAAACACAATGTACCAGTCAGCGCAGAGTTTACACACGACGCACACCTTGCTGAATGCCTGCGGATCAGAAATACAGCATTCAGACTTCACACGGGCAGGCGAGAAGAAAATACATGTTATAAACTGCCACAGAAAGAGAAAACCCCTTTAACTGCCACGTAGCACATCACTAAAAAGAAAAAAACAACTATAATACACAGCCATTCCTCTCTGTGCTCAGTTTTATAGCAATTCTGAGGCAGAATGGTTGCTAAGGATGTGCGGTCTGACAATCTTTGTGTAAGGGCTGCTGTTGTTAGGTGGTCGATCCCTAGCAACCACTATAAGCTCAGGTTTCTGTTATGTAAAATTTTGTCAAAACCTGTTAGGTGTACATCCTTCACTTATTATTGCCCGTCACAACCATCGCATTACATGCAGGACTGTGGAGTCAGTAATCCAAACCTCTGACTCCAACTCCTCAATTCTCCCTGACTCCTGACTCCACAGCACTGCCGCACTACTGAGCGTGTACATAAAGTGCAGCACAGATTCATCTCAACTAAAAGCAGAGATCCTTAGATCAGGAACAGATCAGACATTTATAGGACATTTCATAACTTTCCCAAAATCTTATGAAAACATTTACAGCACATCCTGCATTGTACTACTGAACCCAATGTATTATATATTTTAGGAGTCGGTCCATTTTATACCGACTCCACCAAAATGGACACCGACTCCACAGCCCTGAGTACATGGGCCGTAAATATTCTCGCTCAGACCTCTGGCTGGCACAAATATGGCTGAAATCGGCTGAACAACCAGGAAACGCTTGTTTACCAGCTGATCGGACTAATCAGTCCCAGTTCCCGCTACCTGCTCTGTTTCCCTGTACCATAACTTGTCTAGTAATCCAAGCCCATCCTGTCCGTACTGGCCGTTTTGTCTTATAGTCCAGAAGCTGCCACACATTCTGTACCAGTACCAGTGGTCGTCCTGTATTGTAATCCAGAAGTTGCCCTATCTGAACCAGCACCAGTATTCTGTCCTGCCTGGGACTCTTAATCCGAACCAGCGACCCTGACCCCTAGGGGTAAGCTGCTACAGAACCGGACACTGCTATGGAGTGGTACCAGGCAGCTACCTGCAGCTCAAGCCTAACCTCACTATCAGAGGCTCCAGTGAAAACCAGGAATGCTCCTCCAGGGAAAGCCCGGTCTGTGGCGCAGTGGGTCCATGATCCACCAGAGCATGACCGCAATCGTGAGAACAGGGCACCCAATAGCGCTCTACTCAGCTTTCTGCGGCAGTCCCATAGACAATGAATGGCGCACCGGCTGATCAAGCACTCCTTCATTACACTTGAGACGTTTTTGGGATCTCTGGAAGTCCATCTGTTGGACTCACAGCGATTAGCAAGTTGTCCGCTATCATAAGGATAGAGAACAACTTGTAATTTTGGGAAAATTCCCCCATATATTTTGCGTATATAGGCCTTCAGTCAGTGCTCATAATGGCCTAAAAACTATTGGTGTCAATGTGCCACAACATGCAGCTCCAGAGGGTCTTTTCTCTACTTCCATATTTTTCCAATTTCAAGTAAGAGGCTCAGAGAGATGTGAAATTAAAAAATCCATATGAACAGTCAGGAAAAACCCCTCGGGTATCTGGACTGCACTCCATATGTACAAAGCTGTACCTGAGAGAAGGTCCAAAACGAGCTGTACGACTCCATACTAAGGAGAAACACATGCACAGGACTCTATGTCAGGAATTAATATCCATGACACCCAGATTTCTACGTCTAATGAGGTTGCATGTGACAAAGCTTCTTCCTAGTAACCAATATACAGGAGCACATACTATGAGACACTATAACAGAGCAGGTTATTCATTAATGGCTGTTCCCTGGAGTGGTTCTTCCCCCGCTGCACGGCAGCGCTCACAGGAGAGCAGTCATCTACAGGCTCTTCCCTCTTCTGCTGCTACTAAGTTTTAAGCACTTCAGTAAAATGCAGAGTTTTATACATCCTGGCACAGTCTGCACCGCCGGCAGGGCCCCATCTGTCCCAGCTTTACCAGGGGCACTACAGCCTTCTATTTCTATGTGCCTTGCTTTTCACAAAATTAAGACTTAGTGCATGTAGAAGAAAGACGATATTCTACTGAAATGAATAAAAGAACATTTTTATATTGAACTGAATTATAGCTGCTCTGTCTCATGGCATAAATCTGCAATGGCTTAGAGAACAGTAAAATATTTCTCAGGTCTAATCTGAATCATGAAATATATGACATGATGGTGGTAATATTGATACAGAGTTTAAAGGGAACTTTTCAGATGATTCATGTTTCCCAAACCATGGGTGGCATGAATCACAGACCTTATAAGCTAGGCGCTGTATAGCGCCCCCATACGTTTTCTCTGGGACCACAGTGCTATCCAGAAGAGACAGTTTGAGAAAAATGTTGTATAAAACCAAAACGTCACGAAATGTCGCAATTAACAGGAGAACCACTGTACTCTTCATTGTTTTCTGCACAACTCTAATAAAATGTCACATTTGCATGAACTGAGTGTGCAGTGGATTTCCTACATATCATTATCCGGGACGTCACTTCCGTTCCATTCACACCTCGTCTCCTATAGGTCCGAATTCTACGACATGGCTGTGCTTGACTGACTGGTCTCTTCCTATACACACACAGGAGGCACCAGTTAGCCACCTCCTTAGCGGGTCCAGGTTCAAAGTATGTTTTCTCGGAAACGCCGCAATGTTTCAGAGTAAAACACAGATATTTTTATTACTGGAGTCAGCAGAGTAGCAAGTGCAGATCAACTCTAGTTCTGCTGGATGTCAATCATCCTTCTACTACATGCAGGGAAAATGTCTGCCTAGCCACAGAGTACATGGGGCAAGTAGTGCATGAAAACTGCCCCCCGAATGTCCACAGTATTTTAACACACCTGAGGTGGAATGGTTCATAAATCACTGGGGGTCCAACACCTGGGACTCCTAATAATACCCGATCACTGATGAAGAGCAAGTTATGCATGCCTATTTATGCTTTGTAAAAATTAAAGATACTTATGTAAACCACTAAGTGCACTCAAGATCCACGTTATAAAACACCATCAAGGGAAGATCTGCTTCAGATGAAAACTCATTTTGGCGAAGCAATTTAAAATTTAAAAACGCAGTCCTGTGTATTATACAATAGTATTCATGGGTATGAACAGAATAGTGTGTAAGTGTGAAAGGTTCATAGGTCTATATTCTTTCTACTGGCATAAAGTTCAGTAGCCTTCGATAAGGCGGAGGTATGTAAAAAAAAAAATTTGGGATGTTCTCACTTGCGTTTTAACCTAAATACAATAGCATATACAATATATTTACACACGTGGTCAAAATTGTTGGTACTCCTCATTTAATGAAAGAAAAACCCACAATGGTCACAGAAATAACTCGAATCTGACAAAAGTAATAATAAATTTAAAAATCTTTGAAAATGAACAAATGAAATTCAGTCATTGCTTTTCAACCCGGCTTCCACAGAATTTTTTTAAAAATTAAACTCATGAAATAGGCCTGGACAGAAATGATGGTACTCTTAACTTAATATTTTGTTGAACAACCTTTTGAGGCAATCACTGCAATCAAATGATTCCTGTAACTGTCAATGAGATTTCTGCACCTCTCGACAGGTATTTTGGCCCACTCCTCATGAGAAAACTGCTCCAGTTATCTCGTGTTTGAAGGTTGCCTTTTCCAGACATCATGTTTCAGCTCTTTCCAAAGATGCTCAAAAGGATTTAGGTCAGGGCTCATAGAAGGCCACTTCAGAATAGTCCAATGTTTTCCTCTTAGCCATTCTTGGGTGTTTTTAGCTGTGTGTTTTGGGTCATTACCCTGTTGCAAGACCCATGACCAGCGACTAAGACCAAGCTTTCTGACACTGGGCAGCACATTTCTCTCTAGAATCATCCCTTGATAGTCTTGAGATTTCATTGTAAACTGCACAGATTCAAAACACCCTGTGCTAGATGCAGCAAAGCAGCCCCAGAACATAATACAGCCTCCTCCATGTTTCACAGTAGGAACAGTGTTCTTTTCTTGATATGCTTAATTTTTCCATCTGTGAACATAGAGCTGATGTTCCTTGCCAAAAACTTCCATTTTTGTCTCATCTGTCCATAGGACATTCTCCCAGAAGCTTTGTGGCTTTTCAACATGTAGTTTGGCAAATTCTAGTCTGGCTTTTTTATGATTTTTTTTCAACAATGGTCTTCTCCTTGGTAATCTCCCATGAAGTCCACTTTGGATCAAACAACGACGGATGGTGCGATCTGACACTGATGTTCCTTGAGCTTGAAGTTCACCGTTAATCTCTTTAGAAGTTATCCTGGGCTCTTATTTTACCATTTCTATTATCCGTCTTTTTGATTTATCATCAATTTTCCTCCTGAGGCCATGTCCAGGGAGGTTGGCTACAGTCCCATGGATCTTAAATTTCTGAATAATATGTGCAACTATAGTCACAGGAACATCAAGATAAGATGGTCTTTTAACCTTTACCTTTAACATGCTTGTCTATAATTTTCTTTCTAATCTCCTGAGACAACTCTTGCCTTTGCTTCCTCTGGTCCATGTTGAGTGTGGTACACCCCATGTCACCAAACAGCACAGTGAGTATCTGTAGCCCTATATACAGGCCCACTGACTGATTACAAGATTGTAGACATCTGTGATGCTAATTAGTGGACACAACTTGATTTAACATGTCCCTTTTGTCACATTATTTTCAGGAGTACCATCATTTCTGTCCAGGCCTATTTCCTGAGTTTAATTTTTTTTAAAATTCTGTGTGGGTTTTTCTTTCATTAAACGTGGGGTACCAACAATTTTGACCACGTGTGTATATTGTATAGATTATATATATATATAGATTATATATATATATATATATATATATATATATATATATATATATATATACACACATACACATATACATACATATATACACATATACACAACTGAAATGTCAGTATGCAAAATTTCTTATTTTTAGATTTAGATGGCAAAAGATGGTCTTCCATCTGCTATCTGCACCCACAATATCATGCAAAGCTACACGATTCCGATTCGTTCTCTTTCTAGAAAACCTTGCCCTGCTTGTTGGCATCCAGTGCGTAGCAGCAAGGTGGCTCAGTGGTTAGCACTGTTGGTTCACAGCGCTGAGGTCCTGTGTCCATATCCCACAAATGACAACAACTGCAAGGAGTTTGTATGTTCTCCCTGTGTTTGTGTGAGTTTCCTCCGGGTACTCCGGTTTCCCCCCACCATCTTATAGGGAATCTAGAACTGTGAACACCAATGGGTTACAGTGATAAAGTCTATATAGCGCTGTGGAATTAATCGCGCTATCAGAGTGAGTAAAATGAAAAAAAAAAAGTAAAATAAATGGTATATTGGGCCCTCCAGGATCTGGGGACTCCCCAAGTGAATTTTTATGAAATCAGCCTACACAATGGCAGCTTGAACAACAGATCACGGATGCTTAATTTACTGGTTATTAATATATCAAGTAAACATTATTAGCTGTAAAAGAAAACCCACATGTAAAACAAAGTCCTACCATTGATTTCAGACACGCCTCACCTCCCACAAAGTTAAAGCAAGTCATGGCTTGTTATTTAGTTACCTTGTTAGTGGCTGTAGCGCTGGATCCAGGGACTACAGGCACGTTGGTCACTTGCACAGACAAATAGTTGTTGTCTATGAGTGGCCATGCTCCTTCCACCTTGCAAGTCTGAAAATGATCTTTAAAAGTTCTGAGATGTGGATCTCCAAACAAGCCACAAAAGAGGTAATTGGGCTGAGGCTTCTCTCCAGCCCCTGGTTCTCTTGCTGTCACCTTGCTGTGGAAGTTACAATGGTCATTTGAAAGTTCTGGGTTTGTAGAAGATGTAGGACCATCCTTCGAGCAGTTTCGTTGAGTCATAAGATCACTGATCCCCAGCACTGCAGAATGGTAGACTAAGTTTCCACGACAAGCTTTAGAAGTCCTCTGTGTGCAGCCATCATAGGCCCGCAAGGCTTTACAAAACTCAGAGTCAAAGCCATCACTCCCTGAATTCAGATGTGACGTTAGAGACACAAAGTCTGTTGTGCACTTCTGTATGCGGCATTGTGTTTGCTGCTGACTGTAACCTGTTGGAAAAAAATATTGACACACATTATAAAAAAAATGTTATATAGATATAAATAGGTAGTTGGTAGAATTAAATACTAAAACATATCTTAATATCAAGCACACTTTTCCAACAATGAAATGAAGAACTTGCAAATGACAAAAAATGTAATGGCAAAATGTGTGACTACAGTCTGCTGGCTCGCCAATGAGCTTCAGTAAGAAATAATGCAGAATTATTTTGGGTGAATGCTGCTATTTAGAATCTGTCATGTCCTATCCATGAACCTTTAGTATTATTCTTAAAAAGAGAAGTTAGAACATTTTATTTTATTACAACGGAACAAGATATTTTTCTTTATAGTTACGGTAGATTTGTATAGAACAGGGAATAATCAAAAAATTTCATATGGGCCAGTAGAAATTCCAATTATGGAAAAGGAAGGATCTAAATGGTTAAAGTGTAGTCTTTTTTAATCCTCTGGAGATAAAAAGCAATATAGAGTATACTTATCTACAGGTAGCCATGAACATTAGTCTAATCGTAATGTGAATGATTATTTCCCAATAATTTCGTAGTGTAAACTGGCATTCCGATCACTTGACAAAGGAGCAAAATGTTAGTCTGTTGGGTGAAACGATCTTTTGGTTTGCACAAAAGATCATCTTTCTCAACAGCACATCAAAATGTTTAAACGAGACTTGTCCTCCCGAGAACGATGACAGTCTCAGTATATGAGCACAGAACAATCTATTACTGATTGTTCTGTGCGTATCTAAAACCAGTAAAACCATGTAATGCATATCTGGTGTTTAACAGAAAAAAGAAGAAAATGGTGGTACTCACCGGTTCTGATAAAAAGTCCAAAGTTTTATTCAAACTTCTTATTAAAACTGTTGGCAAGGGAGAAAGTGGCACATATGACGGACGATGGTCGTTTCTCACCTGTTTGCGCTTCAACGGGTCCTGGAATGTACTGTTTCCATTCCAGGACCTGTTGAAGTGCAGACAGGGGCGAAACGGCCATCATATTTGACACTCTCTCCCTTACCATGTTTTAATAAGATGCTTGAATAAAACTTTAGACTTTTAAATAGAACGGGTGAGTACCACCATTTTCTTCTTTTTTCTATTTCACATGGATTAACCTTGGATGAGCACATGGTTACTGCTGCTTGGCAATCAGTTCTACATCTAGTATACATAAAACCACTTTTTTCCATGGTGCCAGTTTTTTCCTCCTTTGTTGTCTCTGAATATCTGGTGTTTAGCTGACGTTCACTCGGTCAATGTTGTGGGGAAAAAACGATCGGTCATGTCCTATGTCCACATGCCCAGTTATTTTTCTCCCTTTTCCCTATTAAAAACCAAGTGCGCATGTGTATGTGAAGGTTGGGAGAAATATTTGTCAGCTGATCATTTGTTTATAACTACTGAAGGTGTTGGCCAACTTGAGGTTGGAGTAACACGTGCAGGTTTTTTTTTTAGCCAAATACAGAAACTGCTGATTGGTTGCAACTGCTGATTGGTTGCAGCCTTTACAATCCCGTCCAAATAAAATAACAGCGTCTTTTCTTTTGCTCGGATATAGATGTGGAGGCTGCAGGTGATCAGCAGACACTGATTGGCTGCAGAGTTAACAAGACATTGATTAAGCTGGGATACCAATAGGTATGTATAGCTATTTTTAATTTCTGCAGAGGCCTTAGGTTAATGGACAACCTCTTTAATGTGAAAGGGTGGTGATGGTAATAATTGTGTCAATATGTAGCAAATCGACAAGCACAAGCCACATATAATCTCTTGGTGCTACATGCTCGCACAACAAAAAACATGCTATACGAATAATAGCAATGCTACTAGTGTATACTGCTATTTTTTTTAGCTCTTGGTCTTTTCTTTTAATACACATTAGATAACTAAGTTGTCAAATCTTTCAATTTCACTTGGTCTACGTCTAGGTTGGGATTTCAACATGCTCCATCCCTTGTTCCACAAAAGGTAAGCCATTGTCAGAGGTGTCCGACAGTGCCCTTTTATCATTCCTCCCATTGAAAATAGATGAAAGAGTCGAGGGAGCATGTGTTTCGGGGAGTTGAGAGGAATGAATTTAAAGTGAATCTGTCGGAATGATTCTGCCCCTCAGTCAAGAAAATGAAGGTGCGGCTGGGTGGGGAATACTGCTGGGAAGGCAGATGCTTCTAAGGCTGGAAAACCCCATTTCAGAAATATCATCATTTAAACAAAATTTGTCAAATGTCTATAGTCATTTATAGACAAGAAGGCCATACCGATTTCCCCCACTCACTGAGGGTCAGTATGGCTGCATTACAGAGTCCCCTATTCACACCTGCTTGTGCTCATACAGGATTTTCTCAGAATGCAAAAATATTATAAGGTAAAGTGAATGTATGAATTTCCAATCACACATTGCATTAATGACCAGCACGATTCTTACATTGCGAAATATCAGATAAAGTCAAAATGATTACAACCTTCATGCAAAGGCAAGTTTATATCTTCCAATCACAATCACTACTGAGACATTTTATGAGCCTGAATGATGATATCTGTAAATCAGTGTGGTACAACAGAAAAACCCAGACTAACCATTGGAAGAGAAGAATGCTGCTAAACATACATTCTTTGCGGCTATTAGGTTTGACCACCCTGATGTTACTTTACTGCCTGGGAACCCTTGCCAGGAAAACACAGGTGGTAAGCTAATATTCCAATCCACGTACATACAGGGGGAGAAAAAAAAAATGAATATCAAATTTCAGTCTATGCAAACGAAAATTCTAGCTACACTTCTCACAGACAGAACAATCTAGTTCTCCTGCATGGAGCAAATCGAATTTCAAGCCTGCTCTGTTTCTCACAAGACGTCTTCGAAGAAAAACAACCTATGCCACAACCAGACAAGATACATTTGTAGCTTGTCACTTCTTCAAAGGTCACAAAAAATCCAAACAAACAGCCTGGCCACATAGCAGGCCTCCCCTGAATAAATAAGGGCATTCCTCCTCTGGAAAACTGGACAGCTGGGAAAGCAGAACATTGTGGCTACAGAGGGTCCTGGACTAAAAAGCATCGCTTACTTCTTGTCACATTCAGAGTGTGCAGAAATCTGAGATGTAAAAAAAAAAAAAAAGCATAAATCAAATTCCACATTGTCCAAGCAATGAATATTTACAGGAAGATTTTTCATAAGTAAAATCAGGCTATTTGTATTCTACAATTTTAGTCCTGGCAGTGCATAGTAAAACTCTTATAATCCAGAGTATAAAGGCCCCACACTGCTGTTATCTGTCTGCTATATAACAAACATAACACCCAATTCCAGATTAGTAGAAAACATCAGTCAGCTTTGGATAATTATTTATTCTGAATCCCTATGTTTCCACCAGTAAAAGAATAACATTTATACTCACCTCCGGGACTCCCGCTGTTCCAGCAGTATCCAGCATTGGCCCTCTCGGGGCAAGCGTGACATTGTTACGTAATGTGATCCCTGCGGCCAATGAGCGCCAGCTTCACTCTACCCTCCTACAGATGTAATTGACATCCAGAGGACATGAGAGATGCGGCTGTTGTCTCACTTCCTCCGGATGTCTTGATTTGTCTGAAGAAGGGTAGAGTGAATCCAGCGCTGATTGGCCGCAGGGATCGCATTACCCAACAATGTCATGCAAGCCCCGGGAGAGTGAGTGCCAACAGCACTGGAATCACACCAGCACCGGAGTTGAGAATAAGTGTTATTATTTTACTGGGGGAAACATAGGGATTCAGAAGATGTTGTCTGAGTAGTGGAAAACCCCTTTAAAGGTTTATATTTGTAAACAAAGTATGACATGTGGAGTCTTATTTTTGGTATGGGGACCATGTTTACAGATTATCAAACGATTTCTACATTTACATAAATAATCAAAAAATGTTGAGAAATCTTTTAACATTCAAAATTTGTCATCTAAAAGTACAGACATAAACAATAATTCAACCAATCCTAACATATCAACTATCAGAGTTTAACTATCCAGCTACATGTAATTTCCCTTTGTATTTTGATTTTGGGAATCCTATCATGCTGTGCTTATACAGCGGTCCCCTATTTCCTCACTATCCCCTGATGAGTGACTAACGAAACGCGTAGGGAATGGGAAACTTTTTGGGACATGTGCAATAGATCCCCGGCTCACCTATTTATACATGAGATATCGCTTTATGGGTAATGTGTGGGTAGTCCCCCCCCCCCATTTGTTTGTATCTCTTCTGTGGATTGTGCCTCTCTGGATGAAATAACCAGCCAAGTGGGGATCCTCTTGTGCTTTGAGTAAGGCTATACTCCAACTATCGGTGAGATTGTTCCTTTCTCATTTATTTACAGGTCACTGCCTTATTGCTGAGGGGTTGTAATATTGGGTAATTCCACCCTCGCCCCTGTGGGTTTGAGACTAAATGTCTATGTGTGTCGTTTGTTGGTTTATCGTGTCTATTGTCTATTTTTATTGAGCCATTGGCCATTTTTATCATATAATCATTAAAAGTTATAGTTTATTTTTTTTTTATTTAAAATGTATACTCTGACTATGATGTGAAGACAAGTTCACCAAAGCTAGGCGTATCGGAACAAATTTGATATTAAGACCCTTGTAATCCTTGCAAATAGCTTTTACTTCATTGCTTTTTGAACATCCTGTACTGCCTACACCCAGAAATATCCATTATTCATAAATTTCTAATGACAGCACACACTTTGGTTAGACAGGGTGCCTAATAGGAGAGGGAAAAAAACACTTGACAGAATGCCAGAGCAATGCTTAGTAAAACAAGCTTGGGGAGCCGGCCAAGAACAGCCATGAAGTGTATGAGTAAGCAGCCTGCGCTCCATTCAATCTTCATTCAGGAAATGCATGCATTGCTTTGTTGAAATCAGAAGCCTGTACCTGGCATTGGGATAAGATTACACGGAGGTAATGCTCTGCATTGATTTTCAGCTCCAGTTTGGGCTTTATTTTACCCTCATTGCTACCAAATCTGCAGACATCTACACAGCAATGCAAAAAAAAACACTTATTTACGGCTTAAGCTGGACTTACACCTTACAATTATATCACAATTACAACAGCCCAATTATTTATAATTGAGACAATCTACAGTGCGGCCTGTTTATATACAAGGACATTTACCAGAATGGCAACAAGTGTTCTTCCTATTGTAGCAACATAAAATGATGCTGTTCCCCATGCACGGTCATTGTGTCAATTAAATAGATGTTATTCTTTTGCTCAGTCAATGCCACAGTAATGACCACTACAACAGTAACAGAAAAAAAAACATTTTGTATTGCTCCTGTGCACGTCAAAAATAAAAATAATCTGGATTAAAAAATAATGCTGCCGTTTTGTGTCTACCGCTCCTATGCAGATATATGTATCTCTATAGTTAGAGGTTATGGTTATCCTCTGCCATGTGTACTTTCTCAATTTTATCTATACATTTCATTGACTACAGAGTTTTCAGCAATCTGTAACGATGAAAACACTCTTCCTTCCTCCTCATCACACAACTGAAGTAAGGAGTGTGAATGA
Organism: Phyllobates terribilis; assembly: GCF_046119375.1. Lineage (NCBI taxonomy): Eukaryota > Metazoa > Chordata > Amphibia > Anura > Dendrobatidae > Phyllobates > Phyllobates terribilis. The sequence continues at coordinate 446,081,791 of NW_027362761.1, forward strand.
TACCGTGATAGAGCATGATCCCTGCTGCCCAGAAGGCTGTGCGATCAAGCATGTGCCCTGCTGCCAAGAAGGCTGTATGATCAAGCATGAGCCCTGCTGCCCAGAAGGCTGTGCGATCGAGCATGAGCCCTGCTGCCCAGAAGGCTGTGCGATCGAGCATGAGCCCTGCTGCCCAGAAGGCTGTGCGATCGAGCATGAGCCCTGCTGCCCAGAAGGCTGTGCGATCGAGCATGAGCCCTGCTGCCCAGAAGGCTGTGCGATCGAGCATGAGCCCTGCTGCCCAGAAGGCTGTGCGATCGAGCATGAGCCCTGCTGCCCAGAAGGCTGTGCGATCGAGCATGAGCCCTGCTGCCCAGAAGGCTGTGCGATCGAGCATGAGCCCTGCTGCCCAGAAGGCTGTGCGATCGAGCATGAGCCCTGCTGCCCAGAAGGCTGTGCGATCGAGCATGAGCCCTGCTGCCCAGAAGGCTGTGCGATCGAGCATGAGCCCTGCTGCCCAGAAGGCTGTGCGATCGAGCATGAGCCCTGCTGCCCAGAAGGCTGTGCGATCGAGCATGAGCCCTGCTGCCCAGAAGGCTGTGCGATCGAGCATGAGCCCTGCTGCCCAGAAGGCTGTGCGATCGAGCATGAGCCCTGCTGCCCAGAAGGCTGTGCGATCGAGCATGAGCCCTGCTGCCCAGAAGGCTGTGCGATCGAGCATGAGCCCTGCTGCCCAGAAGGCTGTGCGATCGAGCATGAGCCCTGCTGCCCAGAAGGCTGTGCGATCGAGCATGAGCCCTGCTGCCCAGAAGGCTGTGCGATCGAGCATGAGCCCTGCTGCCCAGAAGGCTGTGCGATCGAGCATGAGCCCTGCTGCCCAGAAGGCTGTGCGATCGAGCATGAGCCCTGCTGCCCAGAAGGCTGTGCGATCGAGCATGAGCCCTGCTGCCCAGAAGGCTGTGCGATCGAGCATGAGCCCTGCTGCCCAGAAGGCTGTGCGATCGAGCATGAGCCCTGCTGCCCAGAAGGCTGTGCGATCGAGCATGAGCCCTGCGGCCCAGAAGGCTGTGTGATCGAGCATGAGCACTGCTGCCCAGAAGGCTGTGTGATCGAGCATGAGCCCTGCGGCCCAGAATGCTGTGTGATCGAGCATGAGCCCTGCGGCCCAGAAGGCTGTGTGATCGAGCACGAGCACTGCTGCCCAGAAGGCTGTGTGATCGAGCATGAGCCCTGCTGCCCAGAAGACTGTGTGATCGAGCATGAGCCCAGCTGCCCCGAAGGCTGTATGATCGAACATGTGCCCTGCTGCCCAGAAGGCTGTGTGATCAAGCACGTGCCGTGCTGCCCAGAAGGCTGTGTGATCGAACATGTGCCCTGCTGCCCAGAAGGCTGTGTGATCGAGCATGTACCCTGCTGCCCAGAACCTGTGTGACTATGAGGAATGTTTGATGAGTTTTTACGCTGCGTATTTTCGCTGTGTGTTTTAGGCTATGTTCCCACAATCAGTATTTGTTGAGCTTTTGACGCTGCAGAATTTCTGCACCTATTCCACACCTTACTTTACTTGCGTTTTTTCAATGCGTATTTGTGTCTTTTGTTACATGCGTTTTAAGACAGCATTTTTGTCTCTTTTTGTTGTGTCATGATTTAAATAAAGATGCTTTGTTTTTGATACTTCCTGTTGTTTTCTTGCTTTGACAAAACTTTATTGATATAATTAGGTGCGGATTACATGTGTTTTTGATGCGTTTCCACTGCGGAAATCAGGGCTGTGGATTCGGTGTCCATTTTGGTGGAGTAGGAGTCGGTATAAAATGGAACGAGTCAGACTCCTAAAATATATAATAAATTGGTACAGTAGTACAATGCAGGATGTGCTGTACAGTTTTTCATAAGAATTTGGGAAAGTTATGAAATGTCCTATAAATGTCTGTTCTGTACCTGATCTAAGGATCTCGGCTTTTAGTTGAGATGAATCTGTGCTGCACTTTATGTACACGCTCAGTAGTGAGGCAGGGCTGTGGAGTCAGAGGTTTGGCTAACCGACTCCACAGCCCTGGCGGAAACACACCAAAAACACATGTGCGTTTTTTTGATTTTCCGCATCTAATGTAAGTTTATGGGGAAATTTCGTGCAGAAAACTCTGTGTACCAGCAAGAGAAATTGACATGCTGCGGATTGGAAAAACTCACAGCAGGTCAGTTTACGCAGCATAAAAAAGAAGAAATCCCATCCACTTTGCTGGTACTTTAAAAAGCTGCGTTTCTGCTGCACAAAAATACTCAGTGCCAAAAATGCGATAAAAGCTCATCGTGGGAACGTAGTCTTACAGTTCTAGAAAAGTGGATGGGATTTATATAAATCTAACCACTGTGCTTCTTTTGTTACTCAGTATAAACTGACCTGTGCGTGTTTCAAATCCACAATATGTTAATTTCTCTTGCGGGTACGCTGAGCTTTATATGCAGATTTTCCCATAGACTTGAATCAGATGAGGAAAATCCACAGGTAAAAAATGCACATGCGATTTTGATGCGTTTCTGCCGCGCATGACTGTATCAATAAAGTATTGTCAAAGTCAAATACCAGGAAGTATCAAAAACAAAGCAGCTTTGTTTAAAACGTGACTTACCAAGAAGAGAAAAAAACACAGCCTCAAAAACAAGATAAAAACGCATGTAAAAAAAAAAAAAACGCACTCAAAAATGAAATGAATAAAAACGCAAGTAACCTAATTTACATTTTAGGTGCAGGCGGACTTCTCTCTTCCATGACCAGGGCAGAGTAAAGTTCTGCAGTGAACATACGCCGGGGAGCTTTAATCTCTCCTGGTGCATGCGCACTGCAGTACTTTGCTCTGCCCTCGACAGGGCAGAGAAGTGCACCTGTGCAGGAGCACGATGCTGGGGACACTGTATGGATGACGGAGGACGTGTCATCCACATGAAGCAAGAAGGAGGTCGGCATCGCAAGAAGAGAGGCGGCTAGTGTTGAGCGAGTAGGTTTTGTTCCGAGTATGCTCGGGCCGAGCTCCAGCTGCTCGGTGATGTGTTTAAATCGCTCCCGTGTGCATGATTTGCAACTGTTTGACAGCTTTATTACATGTGAGGAATATGTAAGAAATAGACATTCCTTACATGTACTAAAACTGTCAAACAGTCGCAAATCATGCACACGGGAGCGATTTAAACACATCACCGAGCAGCTGTAAATACTCGGAGCTCGGCCCGAGCATACTCGGCGAAAGGGTTAATAGAACATACTCACTCAACACTAGAGGCGGCACCGGATCAAGACAGCGACGTCCATCAAACCTGACAGCCCTGTAGGTGAGTATAATAAAAGGTCTTTCTCTTATCTTGCAGGCCGGATTGTGAGCATATATACAGCATTATAGAATGCTGTATATCAGGGCTGAAAGGGGCTGGCCTTACCTCATATGGGACAAACCTGGTGACAGGTTCCCTTTAAAATAATTTATAGTAAAAAGAGTAGAACAAACCATAGAGGCCCTTTAACACGGCAAGCAGTTCTGTGCCATGATACTCCATGCCGACACTAATGCACTTAGCAAAGCAAATTCTGTCACTTTGTATTATGAAAAAGAATGACACCATTTCCCATTTGCAGGAGATAGAAAGGTGATTTAGTCTTATCTGGATGTGGCAAACATTACTCTTCTCTTCATACAGCTGATCATATTTTCTCAAGATTCCTGGGATAGATTGCACTTACTAATGGAATCCTGCTTTTAAATGAGCATTTTGGTGGTACAAGATGAGATTAATGGTTTGTTTGTTGGGCATTTTCTGAGTGACAACGTGGTAAATGTGAAATAAACACCATGCATTACCCAACACAAAGAGCTTTTAAATGGATGAGCGCAGAGCAGTAATTCTATTATTTTATCTATATTAATCAGTAGTGGGAAAGTATGCCCGGAAGGGGCTATGTGTCATTTACTTTCAAAAAAAAAAAAAGAAGGGTACTGCAGTTTCTTCCAATAAAGGTTATTCATTGTAAGATAGAAAGTTATACTATTTTCTAGTATATTTTCTGTATGAATCATCGGCTTTCATGATCTCTGCTTCCTGGTATTAAAGAATGAACTTGACTTATTCTAGTGGCAAAAATAATCTGTCCTAGTTATGTAATGGACACGCGGGTGCTCAGATCGTTACACAACTCACTGTACTGCGAACAGGACTGGGGGAGATTTGTTAAAGTGAATTTGTCAGTAGGATTTCACTCCAACCCCCAAAAGTATTTATATGCACATGCAGCTCTTTCAAAGACAGGTCGAACAATACCTTTACATGTCCAGTCCCTTCCTCTCTTACAGAGAAAATCAGCATTTGCATTGCTTTGCAATGGATATTTGTAGATCTTAAGCCTCTGTCACTCCAACTCTATTCCCAGCCTAGTGCCACCTCCTCTGGCTTGATTGATGGTTCCTTTGCCTGAAGTCAGACAGCATACAGGCTGTCAGTCAAGCAGGAGGAGACGCCGCTGAGTGGGGAATAGAGCTGGAGTGACAGAGGCTTCAGAACTACAAATATCCATTTGTACATCAGTGCAAATGCTGATTTCTCAGTACAAGAGGAACGGACTGGCAAGGGAAAGGTATTGCTTGACTTGTCTTTAAAAGAGCTACATTTGCCTATAAATCGTTTTGGGTGTGAAATCTGCTGACAGATTCCCTCTAAAGGGTTATTTCCATCTTCATAAATAGACATGCGCTTTTGCAATTTACAGCCATTCTTTGAGATATTAATATTTAGAGGCTGACCACCGCTGCTGTCAAGCTTGTAAGCACTGCGCTGAAGCTGGCTGAAGCTTCAACAGTGTTAATATCTCAAAAATAGTTTGAAATTTTTAGAAGTGGTAAATTGCAAAATTGCTTACATTAACAAGCACTATCCAGGAATACCCATTTATCAAGATAGGAGTAAGCCTTTAATACTTACTTGTGGTGATTAATTATGTCTCCACAGTGCAGCATCTATTAGGATTCATTAATTTTATACATGACTTGTTAATAATGATGAGCGAGAATGCTCGTTAGTCGAGATTTACGAGCATGCTCGGTTGTTTTTCGAGTATCTTCAGCGGTGCTCGGGTGTTATGTTTTAATCACTCTGTGTTCATGATTTGCTACTGTTTGACAGCTTCAATACATGTGAGGAATGCCTGTTTCTTAGGCATTCCTCACATGTATTAAAGCTGTCAAACAGTCGCAAATTATGAGCACTGAGTGACTAAAACATAACACCGAGCACCGCTGAAGATACTCGGCGAGCACCCGAGCATGCTCGTTGAAAGGGTTAACAGAACATACTCGCTCATCACTACTTGTTAATGAATTTGAAAAAGGTTTAAAACAATGCAAGGTAACTAAATTAGAGAGCGCAAATAAGGCTATGTCTACATTACATTTTTTTACATGTTTGTGACAATTTCAAGGCTTCTGCTTGTTCAGACATAACCTCCAAAAGAGTCAATCACCATAATAAGGCAGGCAGAGTGATAGGGTTGGTGTGAATTGATTGCCAGGACCTGGCCAGGTCAAAGACCTATGTTCATCAGACGAGTGCCCTGGGAACCACCTCCTACCTCCCAGCATCCATGGGTCTTCTTTCGATGAGGTCGCACCAGACCAGCTCTTGATGCTGAGAGGTAAAGTGGCAGTTCTCATGGCTCCAGTCTAACAGCCACAGATCACTGACCTGGCCGCTGGACAGAGTCCTGCAAAGTGATCAGCACCATCTCTACTTTGTGACTATTGTTCTCCATCTGGCCTCTATTTCGGCATGGTCTGTTCTATTTAAGAGAGTACAAAAGTGTGGTGCCAGAACCAGGACCCTCCTCATTATGGTGAAAGGTTCTATCGGGGACTCTATCCAAATCCTGTTTTTCACAGTTTCAGACTAACATGTGGCCAGAATGTGATGTGAACCTGAGTAGTACAAGGACTTGCGAATGGAAAACTAATCATTCACAAATTAAAGGACATATTACTGGAATTCTTTCATGCTGGTCTCTGTCTACCAGGCTCTGATGGTACAATGCTTGTTCCCATAGGCCACATTAATAGACGCTGAATACTAAGGTCTTATTCAATGTTCCATCGAGGCATTTTTCAGGGCATAGAGTCACGAATACTCAGGCACCTCGCTTATTTCTAACTTTGTGTTACAGGGGCCCATTCTCGAGATAGATGTAGTCCCTGTATTGGAATCCACATCTATATAGCACTTTTAGCATATGCCATTGATTTGCTGTAAATGCCCTGGATGGGAACACCCTTTTAAAGGTATTAGTGATGTATGACTCAGATAAAACATAATTCTTTTTTTCGTTGTTAGACAAATTTAAGATTAAAACACGATGTGAAAGGGCTTGGCAAGTGAATGGCAGCCAGACGTAACAGGACAGGCATCTCAATGCAAACTATTTTAAATGTACCTTTTTCTTATATTGAAAAATAAAAGCTTTACCGTTCAACAAGATGCTGAACTGTGATTTCAATGGGGCATAATATTGGATCCCCTCTTGCATTGTACAAAAACAATCGATAATAAGTATGGTGTATGGGTGTTGTACTTGGAACATAGGCATGCGCAATACACGAGTCTGAATTAGAAGTCTGCTTTTAGCACATTTTTATTGTTCAGATTTAACAGTTATATAACTTTGCCAATGCTAGAAAAAAAAATGATTGTGCAGTTTTCTCCATTCATATTAATAGCTCTACTAAAAAATGATGTATGGCCATTAGAAACAAACAAGGATTTCTATAATCTGCCGTGTGACTTCTCCACTCCGCTCTGTGTGACGGCCACTTGACTTCCCACAATAAGCTGCGGTATGGTAACAGGGAAACGGCAGAATTCTGAAATGAGTTTTAGATATGGATAGAAAGGAGAACATCAAGTAACTCGGAACCACTACAAATTTGGGAAAGAAAAGAAAGCAAAGAATTTACAAAGTTACTCAACTTTTATGTGCATATTAGCTTTAGAAATTGCAGGAACTGTCTTAGATTTTTCTATCCATGCATTGCTCATGCGTGGATGAGATGACGCCTATCTTAGGGTAGGTTTTAACCTGCAGTTTTAGGTCTTGAAAAACGCGAAGAACAAAATTTGATTAAATTGCATTGACTAGTTCCAAGAACGTATATTGTTCTGCTTTGGTTGGGGTTTATAAAAAATATGTATGTGGTTTTAAAGGGAACCTGACAACTGGTACATGCTGCACGGTACACGGACAGCATGTATCAGACGCTGGCTACATCATTACATCATTTCAGACATATATGTTTAAAGGGGTTCTCCACTACTTTTACATTGATGCCCTATCTGTAGGATCCGCCTCCTATTCAATTGAATAGGAGGCGGATCTGCAGTACACCGCGGTGGCCACTACCACTTCACGGCGGAGCCCCACAGGTGAGCACTTCCAGCCTGCGGAAGCCGGCACCGATAGCTACTGATCGGCAGGGGTGCCGCGTACAGGACCCCAGCCGATCATACATTGATGCCCTATCCTACAGATAGGGCATCAATGTAAAGGTTGTGGACAACTTCTTTAACTCTGAAAAGTTCCTCTTTGGGTGATCGGTCTCTCCCTATACACGGAAAGACGCGTTACTCCAGGGCGGCGGGTGGGGAGAAGCAGTCCAGTACCGAGCGGCTTAGGAGATTAGTCGGACAGTCGGGTCCACCACCCGTTTCTCCCCTCCCACTGCCCTGGAATGACGGGGCTCTTCCTGTGTGCATGTATAGGAAGAGACCTATCACTTAAGATGGTGTGTGTGGGGAGAAGCCGCTATTAACACTAGGACTACTGGACTCGTGACCCCGCCTAGAACTACTGAAAGGAGTCATTTTGACTCCTTGCTTGTTTTCGTTTATTTTTAGAGTTTCATTTGTGGTTATTTATTAATAATTATATTTTTTGTAATGTATTATTATTGTGAGATCCAACAGTAATGCTTTTGATTGTTTTTTTTCTGCTTTTCTTATTTTTCTACAGAAAATAACAATAATTATAATAGACGTTTTTCAAACATTTTTTTTTATTCAAGTGCACACATATAAACAACAACTGAAGAACAAAAAGCAGAGAAAATGTAGGTGGAGGAGCATAAAAATGAAAATATGGCGCAGAATTCACCTTCTAAACATTTGGTGTTTCGCATTTTAGGCATTGCCTTTGATTTATGGCAGTACATTGCCCACACAAAGACTTACCACAAGTCTTACAATTTCCGACAGATCTATTTTTCTTGCACTTTTCTTTGAGCTGGCAAAATTTTGTTTGAACCATCACTTCTGAGCATGTAGAAACTTGGGACGTGGAACCCTTTTCCCTATCTGTGACATAAGGACCACTCAACTCTCTCACAAGCGTTTGCAAAAATGCCTTGCGTGACATTTTTTGGTGGGTAATCTCCTTGAATATTATCCATGCATTTATATCCGCAAAGTCTAAGGCATTTTCAAATGCATGAACAGGCCATCTCCTTGTGCATGTTCGTGTGGTATATTTTCGTGCCATCTGATCCACTACATCTACTCCATATTTTGTTTCATTGTAAAACTTTACCGTTTCTGGAGTTTTTTTAGCGGAATCAGACGCAACAACAACATCTGGATGGACGGAACTCAAAATGACAACATTTTTGTTGGGCTTTCCTTGATATACTGTAAGTGTAAAATTGTCTTCATTTCTAAACACTTAAGTGTTGTACAATTCCTCTTTCATGGATTTTATTTCTTTAGGCACTTCTCGCCTTATCTTGTTCAGTGTTCCCACGATGGTTGTTCCTTTGCTTTTTAGCTGTTTAGCTAATTTTACTGAAGTAAAATAATTATCGGTTGTAACATTGCGACCTTTTTTCAAAAACGGGTCCAATAACTTCATTACCACATGGTCAGCTAAACGGTCCTCAGCACGGCGTGTGTCATCTTTGCCTAGATAAGGGAAGCCATTTGCCAGATATTTGCTCCTCTTATCAACAGCTAGCCAATATTTGTGGCCATATTTATCTGGTTTGGAAGGCATGTACTGCGTGAATGGACACCTAGTTTTGCTTGGGAAAAGTTGCTCATCCACCATTATGTATGGGCCAGGTTTGTAACACGCAATACAATTTTCAATAAACCTGTCCCACACAGTAGAAAATAGAGCAAACTTGTCCGTTTGCAGTCTCTCCGATCGAGTAGATTTCTCATCAAATCTGAGAAACCTCATAATTTCAACAAAGCGGTCCCTAGACATTGTCGCTTTGCAAAACGGTATTCCCCAGTCATTACACCAAATACTGCTAATCGAGTGACGGTTCGTGCCAGATATTCCACGAGCATAGAATATCGCAATGAATGCATCTAGCTCCTCATCAGATAGAGTTTGTTCAGCATTACACAGTAATACAAGCAGGTAAAACACAAGGAAAATGTGAAAAGTTGACATGTAAATTGAACTACATCTATATGAACATCAGGGTAAATAAGACAGAGTGAAAAAATTATGCACAAAACTTTATAGCAACATTTAGTGACAAAAGGACCTCAAAATATAGTAGGGAGTCAAAATGACTCCCTTCAGTAGTTCTTGGTAAATTTTGAAAAAAACGCGCAAATTTTTCACCAAAATTATTTATTCTCACAAAATCTTTTTTCACATCATATTTGAGGAAAAGTCACCGAGTTTCAAGCCGGAATTCTGAAAAATGTAGTCACAGAAGAGAAATAAAAAACGAAAGGAGTCAAAATGACTCCATCAGTAGTTCTAGTGTTAAACTATGCCTTTCTCTGAAACGCCGCATCGTTTCAGTCTCAAACATACCTGACTAACATCTTACAGGCAGCCGCGGTCTGATACATGCTGTCCATGGATTGGACAACAAATATATCATCTGTCAGATTCCCTTTAAAAATGTATTACACTATGCATTTTAGTGCAGTTTTGGCACATGTGTGCACATACTAAATTATTTCTTGTTTTATAAAATTTAATCTCATGCAAAAAAAAACCTTAAAAACTTCTGTTTTCCACAGGCTTGCAGACATCGCTGCTGCTGATCTTAGTTATCAGGCTTGCACTAGTGATGTCAAGTACATGACTGCTGCAGCCAATCACTGGGCTCACCACTCATGTTGACTACCTTGTAATCATTACTAAGCAGTGATTGGCTGGAGCGGTCACAGCTGCAGCCTGTCAACAATGACGAGGGGCAGCAGCGCAGATGCATCACTGGACATGCTCTGGGTCAGTGTAGCTGAGTTTATTATTATTAATTACATCTGCAAAACTCATTAAATGTGAAAAAAATCCACTGTATGCATCTCTTTCCCTAAGATAACGGGCCATGGTCTCTGCAGTGCATGACTATTTGAAGGGACTTTGCATGCACTGGTCTTTATATATCTTGAACAATATGTATACTATAGATGCATTGTATTAAGAGTTTCCCATCAAAGCTTGTTCATGAAGAATTACACAAATGATGGATAGGACGTAGCAGTCAGTTACTGCCGGGGCCTCAAGAACAGAAAGATATTTCTGCTGTGGTCCGCAATGCAAAGGAAGTTAGCAATAAATAATGCAAAACTAGAATCAAGAGCAAAAGGAAGTGGCTGTTCAAAGGAGAAATGATCATGATGTATGATACTTAGCTTTACTTTTTTTATATCTATTTATGATTGATATTATTGCTTCCAATCAAAAATAAAAAAAATCATGAAATAACACTCATATACAAAGCCAGGATTTAGCATTAACATGACCCTGATTTTGTAATATTGAGATCCTTTCCATTGTACTTGCATTTCCAGGACTGATGGCCTATTCTAAGGGCTTGATCAGACGACCGTACTAATTGGATGAGTGTTATCTGTCGTTTTGACGGATAGCACTCTTCCCCATGTTATTCTGCAGGGCCGTGTACATGTTCAATTTTTTCCTCATATAGAGCCGATCCGTGAAAAAAAAATCTCGCAGCATTCTAGAGTTTGATCCCATTATCGGATCGTACTCAGCCAAACAAGTCAATGAGTGAGTGGAAATCATCGGACTGCACTCGGATGACATCTGAGTGCAGTCCGATTTCTACTGACTGACAGAATGGAGAAGATAGAGGAATATTTTTCTCCATCTTTTATTCATCTGAAAAAAATTGCATCACACTATGATCACTGTCTGTTCAAACTCTAATCAGAGTGTGATTAGCATAATCGACCCGATTCTCTCGTTTGTATATACAGTCGTTTGCACCTAGCCTTAGGAGAGGGCATCCATTTAAAAATGGAGTGGGTTTGACTCATGATACCCCTATTGATCAGGTGCCTGAAGGTGCAGTGGCCCCTTCTTTGATACTAGGCATTGCTCTGTATTTTTGGTAGTGGCTCCTGGTGCTGCCGCTCAGTCGTATATAATTGAATAAGACTGAGCTGCAGTACCATGCACAGCCACTACCAAAAGTATGGCGCTGTGCTTGGTAAACAATAAACGGTAGGCATTTCTCATTGATCATTAAAGGGTGCTAAATAATGGATCTGATTGCTACTGTAGGAACGAAAACCCCTTTAAAGCAATTATCTCAAAATAGACTATGGTGGAATGTTAGTAGGATATACAACCGATGTCTGATTAAGGGGTGGGCTTTCCCTAGAGGCTGTGTATTCAGCCCATTATATGAATGGACTAATAGAATGTCCTGTTTTTTCCGACTATTGATGCTTTGAGGAAGTGGTACATGTAAGCAGGCCTTCTATCAGCCCACTAGCTCATAGGGAAAGTCGGATTTAGAAAACTAATTTTCAAATTAGCCATTTAAAAGTTAATTTAGGCAAGACCTACATTCCAGAAACCATCCATTATCCCAGGAAGGGCGACTACGAAGAGTCTACGTCACTGCAGGACCCTGCACGTGCATGCATTACCCTGACAGGCTATTAATTTCTATGAGCACCATGAAATGTTTCATTTCTTCTAGTGTACCACTGGGGCTAGTGATTGGCTGCAATGGCCACAAATGGTAGACAGCAAGTTATCAGTGCCGCCATGTAAACAGGTACCGGAGGAGCAACGCTGGAACGACCAGGATTTAACCGGTCGTATTCCATTCATTTATCGCAACTTTGTTAGGAACTTGGGAAACCCGCTTTAAAGTTATATCATAAGAGTAACATAAGTCCAATAATAATAATAGATATTATTAGATAATCAAGCGGTTTGGTATTACGTCATACCATCCGATAATAGTGCTATCTACAGACTGACGGTCACAAATGACTAATCTCCGAGCTACCATTGTGGTTACATAATAACTCACTGATAGAAATCCAGATGTAAACATTTAATAGATAATCAGGCTTTGTTGATCAGATTTAGATTAGCCCGCCTCAACCTTTCCCCGGCTAATCGCTGCAGGAATTATTCAAGGTAATGATCTTGAACAAAAGCACCTCTCAGCCATCCAGGCCCATACAAACCCTTCAAATTAGTCACAAGCCACAAATATTAGGACGTTATGCAAAGGTCAAATCACACATGTGGACCCTGCATGTTTCAAAAACTCCAGTATGCAATTCTAACCTCTCCAGAGCAACCCTAACTTAACCATTCACTGCCAGAGGGGAGGAAGCAGGCTTGGGGATGTAATCCAATCTGCTCCTTGTGAATGGCTGCTGCAAACCACATATCATTGCACACATCAATTGTAACAATTACAGCCATAATTAGTTTCACAAAGCACAGAAATAAACAGCAAGAGTTACAGCAGTGCCTACCATGCCAGCCCGCCATGCCCTGCACTGATACACAGCTAGCAGGTAATGAGTGGGCATCAGAACTGAAGTTTTGCAGGGGTTAATTTTTTTCTGACTCTCATTCAGAGCAGAATCAGCACAAGGCTCCCCTTTCTCCTTGTAGGAGCTGGAAACCTGATCTCAGCCTGACTCTCTGCAAACACCAGGAAAGGAATTGGGGGGTGGGGGAGACATCTGGATCATTACACACCATATACCTAACAAGGATGACTTAACTCTTACATGTCTGCCATAAAGTGCACACACCATATATGGGAATAAAGATAAGATTTAGGAAGGCATTTCAGTCTGGATAAATGATTGGATCAGATTTACACATGTCAGATAATGACTGAATTTTAATGGTTGGAATCATTGTAGCCATTTCTACAGAGGGAATATCACATGGTCTGATGGGGTGTCAATATTAGAAGTAAAAGAAAATGTAACATAAATATTGAAGTATGTAATAAAAATAACATCACTAATAATAACAATAATAATAAACACATAACACCATAAAAAGTAAACAATACATACAATATATGATCTACATACAATAAAAAATCAATACAATCAATGATATATATACAGTCAATGAAGAAGGTTTTATAGGCACCATCACCCAGAACTCCTGATGCAATGTCACCTTGGGGAAATCACAGATGCTTCACAGTACAGATCTCACCGGGGACTATATGCCAGCTGTGCACGTCAATGTGACCAGGCTTCCACACCTCTGCCAATATGTAGTACAAAGGACGCAGATGCTCACACATCACAATAATCATATATAGGCACAACGCACCATGGGGCACAAGTATCCATGCACTGCCCTCTATGAGAAGTGCCAGGTTCATGACAACGTGATGCCACCTCCTGGTCCACTCCTGACACCTCTGATGTCCTTCTCCACACAGAACAGTGTGATGTGATGTCCCTCTTCAAGGGCCATGGCATTGCCTTAATGTTTGTACACACGACTGATAGACTGGACAGCTCATTCCTCACACAGAAGAGACTTCCGTGCCATCAAAATGCCAATTACTTGATATAATCATCTGTCATATAGGGCATTGCAAATGTTCAGTACGAAAAAGTCCCACTACAATAGATATAATCTTTATATAGCTATTTGTACAGCATGAGGTTTCAGCATGGTCATCCCCTGGTGTCTATGGCAGGGCTGGAGATCTACTACTATCTAGAAATCTGTCTGGGTTACTATACCTTGATGTCTAGAAACATTTTTCACTGTAAAATCACTAAAAAGTCAAAATGCCTCCAGGTCTGAGTTGTCCATTTTCACACTATGTTGCCCATTCCTGAAGGACCTTGTCCACTTTTGCACTAATGTTAACATAACTTTTTTTTTTTTACTTATACAGCGCCATCATATTCCACAACGTTCTACAGATATTATCATCACTGTCCCCACCGGGAGCTCACAATCTAGATTCCCTATCAGTATGTCTTTGGAGTCACCACAATAACTGAAAATGACATTTGAAGGATCTTATGGTAACACTGATGACAAACAATCAGCTTCTCTTATGACAACACATGATCAAACGCTACAAACCCTAATCAATGGAGTTGGACACAACATTGGTGATCCCAGCTCTGAATGTGGTGATGCCATTTTGTATAATACTTCACAATGTTGGCATTTCATCAATAAATAATTAGGATAAAAGGTGAAGTGCTGAATAGTGGCCTGGAGCAGAGGCAGGAGGTGACTCCTGGAGGAGTGGAGGTGCTCATCTCGGGATGAAGGCTTCACCTATGAAGAACCCAGAATGTTATGTCAGTCTGGAGAGGAAACTCTAGAACCTCAGAGCATCTCCAGAGTCACTGTCATTATACAGTCATCAGTCCTCAAGGATCTACACACCAGAGCTGTCACCTCTGAGCACAGGACAAATAAGGCTCCTGGAGATCACAGGTCCAGGCTCCTCCAGTGTCAGCCACTCTATGGTTAACGACATATACTAGTAAGTAATAACCCCCAGCTGCCCCTATATCCATCATCTTACACCAGGGCCAAAGGCGTTACAACTTTCTCTACCCAACCCCCCCCCATGTCAAAATAATAAAAATAATCCAATCTTCACTTAATGGACCCACAACTTTGTGTTGTGTTAGCACCAAATCAACCGCAAGAAGAATTTTGTATAAGTCCAATGTAGTCCATATTGTTATGGCTTTATCTGTATACACACGGGGATTATGGCTGGGACCCCCGTGCAGACATAGTGGATCAGTTTGGTACCAGCACTTATTGTAAGCCATTACTGATGATATGTGACCATGTCGGAACAAGTCTCATGGTGACACGGGTGCGATCGTTTACAGCTCACTATGGACATGATCCCATGGCATGGACGGAGTTACTATCACAAGGATTTGTTAATGATGTCCATTTGTACGGGTGTCGGGGACATGTTATTTCCACAAACTATTGTCCAGCTCTGGTACCAATGGCTTAATTATTGTCAGAAGGGCTCAGCACTGGTATTATCCCGTTCTGGTACCATAAACCAAGTTACATTTACAAAGACTTATTTGAATGATCCAGTTCTGGTACCAAGAAAAAGACTATTGTCAGGAGGGCACGATACCGGTTCTGGTGCCAGGCGCATAATGACCATTCGGGGCGATTATTGTTGACATGATCCGATTCCCATACCATGGACCTCTTTGTACTTGGAGGATTATTTATCACTTATCTGGTTCCGGTACCATGATCAGATTACTGCTGAGAAGGTCCATTACCGGCATGGCTCAGTCCTACTGACATGGACACCATCTATAACCGGGCTCATCATGGGCAGGGCCCATAGGCTCTAACACTGGGTGTACCCATCACCCTGGCACCACAGTCACATAGGCTCAGCACATCTGTAGGTAACAGAAGAGGGTCTTACCTGTGTCCCCCCAGAGGGCCAGCAGCAGCAGCAGGAGGTGCAGGGGCCCCAGAGTGCCGCAGCGGTCAGCCCCGGGGCAGGAGAGTGCGGCCCTTCTCCCCATACCCATCCATTCAGGTCGCAGTGCCGGGCTCGGGGGCACAGCGGCGGGAGGGCAGCGCTCACTGATCGGGACGATGATGCCGGGGCACAGCCGCTTTCTTTTCTTCCTTAACGATCGCGGGAAAGTTTCCAGGAGACACAAACAAGGACGAAAACAAAGAGAAAGCGAAGAGGATGAGAGTTATACTGCGACCGGAGCGCACGGGACACAAAACGGAGGCACCGATCCCGGGGAGCCGTCCACAGTGCGAGCAGGACAGGGAGGAGGAGGAGGAGGAGGCTGAGGGCTGGGAGGCTCCGCACTCACCGCTCCCTCCTCCTCTGCTGACAGCCGGCAGACACTCCCTGAGCTGGGCGTACTGTGCGGCCGGGGCCGGGGAGGGGGCGCGGGGCAAGGTGGTCTCCTCACATTGTATACATATAGAGCATTACTTATAGCACTGGCTACCATTATATACTGCTGGCCACATACACCATATACACTACACTGATAATGTGTAGTATTACTGACAGCAATAGCAGAATACACTATATAATATACAGAGCTGCTAATACTATATAATAAACTGTACTAATAATAATATACTCTATAATATACTGTACTAATAATAATACACTATATAATATACTGAGCTGCTAATAGTATATAATATACTGTACTAATAATAATATACTATATTATATACTGCACTGCTGACCACATACACCATGTACAATAGACACTGCACTGATAATGTATATAATTACTAATAGCAACATCAGAATATACTATATAATATATACTGCACTGCTAATACTATATAATATACTGCACTACTAATAATATACTATATAATATGCTGTACTACTAATAATATACTATATAATATGCTGTACTGCTAAAGTATATAATATACTGTACTACTAATAATATACTATATAATATACTGTATAATATACTGCACTAATGATAACATACACAATATAGAATAGACACTGCATTGATAATGTATATTATTACTAATAGCAACATCAGAATATACTATATAATATATACTGCACTGCTAATACTATATAATATACTGCACTACTAATAATATACTATATACTACACTGTTCTACTAATAATATACTATATAATATGCTGTACTACTAATATACTATATAATATACTGCTCTGCTGATAACATACACAATAGAGAATAGATACTGCACTGATGATATATATCATTACTAACAGCAATATCAGAATATATAATATAATATATACTGCACTGCTGATAACACACACTATAGAATGGATTCTGCACTGATAATATATAGCGTTACTAATTATATATACCATACAACATACTGCATTACTAATATACCATATAATACACTGTATTACTAATAATAGACTATGTAATAAATATACTGCAGTGGTAATACTGTAATATGCAGCTGGACTGGTTATTATATACAATATATATATCTATATAAAATATATAATATACAGTGTAATATATGGCACTGATAATGATGTACACCCCTGTACAAGAACAGTATATGGGCACTTTACAGTTCAATAGTTCATCATAATACCCCCTTTTTGTGTCTACCACATAAGCGCATTACTGCTGCTTTGGAGGTGGAAATAGGCCCCATGAGTCCCGAGCTTGACTTTTTGTAGGACAAGTTGTACTTTTGAATACACCATTCATTTTATCATGTGATGCACTGTAAAATGGGGGGAAAAAATCCAAGTGCGGTGAAATTTCCAAAAAAGTACAATTTCACAACTGTTTTTTTTATTTTTTTTATTTACCATGTTCACCATATGGTAAAACTGACCTGGCTATATGATTCTCTAGGTCAGTACGATTATGCAAATACCAAACGTGTGCCGTTTTTTTATATAAGTGGTGAAAAAAAGTTCAGAAATTTGTAAGAACAAAAATGTTTTGCTTTTGTTGCCATTTTCCAAGACCCGTAACGTTTTCATTTTTCAGGATATGGGGCTGTATGAGAGCTTATTCTTTGCGCCCTGAGCTGGCGTTTTTATTGATACCATTTTGGGGTAGATAAGATGTTTTGATCACTTTTTTTGCATTTTATTGCAGTGTTTCAGCTGCCAAAAAAACTTTTACAAATGTAGCAGTACCAAGCGTTGATCGCAGCGCCAGCAGGGGACAATGATGAGAGCAGCGTTCAGCACCCGGCGCTTGGGAACAGCACTAACTTTACCGCTAATTCCCAGGCGCCGGTACGTGTGATACTGATGCGGCACACGGGCAGCACACAGTTGCAGCACACGGGCGGCACACGGTTGCCACACATATGCCACAGATAACACAGATATATGACAGATATATGACACGGATATCTGTTTTTTACAGTACCGGAAGCATCCGGACTGTGAAAGAGCCCTTATTCACAGTCTGACTCTGCTAGCACTGATTAGCACTGTACAACTGATAAGGAGAATGGAATGGCCACATCTAGTCATCTACATGTATGAGCTGTATGTAAATCCAAACCCAAAATGACGTTCGCCTGCTCTCTGATGCTGCAACAGTGTGGGAAATGGCGCCGCGAGTCAAATCACAAAATGTTTAAAAATTTCAGGAAATTCAATTTAAACTCAATCCTCTGCGGATCAATCAGCTCATCTCTAAGCAGCATTCATTTCTATGGGAGATACACAAAGAGGGGAGCACAGCTGCCCTTGGCTTTATCCGTAACTCCTTCCTCTGGTGGCCAGTACCATCAGAAGCAGATGTTCTCATCTTGGCCATGAAAGACAGAGATAGGGATAACCCTTGTAGTATTTTATACATTATCATACTGAATGATGGTACTGTTCAGAATGTTCTTGTCAACATTCGGAAAAGGGAGAGAGTTAATATAAGATACAGGAAATGTTGAGCGTCTGGTTATTTCTGTAGTTTAGAGATTGTGTTGGAGGAGTGTGAACACCAGTATATATATGGGTGGTCCTTCATCTTATTATATGGTGACATATTTCTGGCATATCACAGCTATCTCAGAGTTTCTTCTCCATGCTATCCAGCATCCAAGCGGAAGGCACTAGTAAACCATGTGAACTCAGCTATGTGTTTTTTTCTTCTGGCCAGACCTCTTATAATAGTCCCCATTCAGGGCTGCCGGAGGAATGTGTTGACAACTGCCACCTACAATGCGTCCTTTTCCTTTTAATGCGTTCAAGTACAGACTAATATTCTCTTTGCCAAATGCGTGTTTACTGACCAAGAAAAATATTATCACTTTAAAGAAAAAATGGTGCTGTACCCTGTTAGCCTCGCATGCTTGCAATTGTAATTTTTTTCTGCTTGACACGAATATGATTATGTTGTTATGTAATATTATTATTATTTAATTCCCTTATATAGCGCCATGAATTCCACAGCACTTTACAGACATTATCGGCACTGTCCCCATTGGGGCTCATAATCTAAGTTCTTTGAAGTGTAGGAGGAAATCGGAGAACCCGGAGGAAACCCACGCAGATGTTGTCTTTGGTGGGATTTGAACCCCGGACCCCAGCGCTGCAATGCTTACCACTGAGCCACCGTGCTGCCCATAATATATAATGTTTATGTATTTGCCGTATGTTCAGTATTTAATCTGTGTTAATAAAATAAATTGCAGATCATCACTTGAATTATTATTTCTATCATATATATTCAGGGACATAGGTTCAGGGGATAGGAGGGATATGCAGTGGTACCTGTTGCACCAGGACCCAGGTGTCATACGGGGTCTATGAGACCTCTTTTCACATAAGTATTATAGCTAGCTCATGGTATGTGGCAACCCTCTTACCTATATCTCTAAATAGCATACTTATATTTGTCTTATACAGTTTATGCTATCACACGTGGTCAGTACCTGACATTGAAGGGAATCTGTTAGCAGGATTTCACCTACCAAACTATTTATAGGTGCATGTAGCTCTTTCTAAGACAAGTCCAGCAATACCTTTACATGGCCAGTCCGTTCCTCAGTTACTATGAAATCAGTATTTAAATTGATATGCAAAGGAAGCTGAAAAGCTATTGTAGATCTGAAGCCTCTGTCACTCCAGCTCTATTCCCTGCCCAGCACCGCCTTCTCCTACTTGACTGACAGTCTCTATGCTGTGTGACTTCAGGCAAATGTGCCGACAGTCAAGCAGGAGCTGGCGGTGCTGGGTAGGGAACAGAGCTGGAGTGACAAAGGCTTCAGATCTACACCCTTATTTGCACATCAATTCAAACTTAGATTTCTCAGTAACGGAGAAAAGGACTGGCCATGTAAAGGTATTTCTGGGCTTGGCTTTGAAAGAGGTGACTGAACATATAAATAGTTTGGGGTATGAAATCCAGCTGACAGATTTCTTGTAACAGGGTTGTCCACTATTTGGACAGCCCCTTCTTAAATACTGTAGTTCCCCAAGTATTTATTTATTCATTTTACTCACTTATATAGCACCATTAATTTCACAGCGCTTTACAGATATGATCATCACTGTCCCCATTGGGGCTCACAATCTATATTCCCTATCAATATGTCTTTGGAGGGTGGGAGGAAACCGGAGAACCTGAGGAAACCCACACAAACACGGGAAGAACATACAAACTCCTTGCAGATGTTGTCCTTTGTTGGATTTGAACCCAGGACCCCGGTGCTGCAAGGCTGCAGTGCTAACTACTGAGCCACCATGCTGTTATAAGTAAAATAAAAATACCTTTATGCTCACGTCTTGCACCGTCTCCCTTCCAGCAGTGTCAGCATCAGATCTCCCAGCGCCTGTTTGATAATCAACAGCAGCTAATGTTCAAGTTCACAAGAGAACAACCCATTAGCAGCCACTGATTGGTTGCAGCCCTCATATGACATAACAATGTCATGCAAGAGCTGGGAGACGTGGCGCCAATATGACTGTAAAGGCGCTGGTGAGGAAGGGAGTGTAAGGGTTTTTTTTATTTTACTTTGGGTACAATATGATTTAAGGACGAGTTGTCCGAGTAGTGGAAAGCCTCTTCACCCTAATGTTTTTGGCAGATTAAGCTACATTTCCACAATGAGTATCTGGTGAGTTTTTGACATTGCAGATTTTCTTCAACATTTCTGCACCTATTAGCTAAATTTTGTTACTTGCATTTTTTCATTGCCTTTTTTACATGCATTTTTATTACATTTTCATGTTATAAATAAAGCCGCTTTGTTTTTGATACATCCTGGCATTTGGCTCTTACAAAACTTTATTGATACAGTCATTTGTGGAATACATGAGTATTATTCTATAGGGAAAATACGCACATAGAACTCATGGAACCTAAAAGAGAAATTGCCATGGTATGGATTTCAAAAACGCATCGCAGATCAGTTTACACAGTGTAAAAAAAAAGTACAAAAGGCCTGAGATTTCTACAAAATCGAATCATTTTGTTGGAACTGTAAGATGCTGCGTCAAAAACTCACCAAAAATTCATTGAGGGAACTTTACCTTAAAGGGATACCTCACAGACAAGCCTTGTTCAAACTATATTAGGGTATACAGTGGTCATAAAGGGGCTTCACCTCTTGGAACTCCTCAAAGAGCCACTAATAAGCTATGCATTGTCCACTGCAAGGGAAATGTAGCCAGCATGTCTCATCCAATACTCAATTATTGCTTCTCAGCCCTGCTGCATCCAAGCCTCCACTACTCCAGTGCCACTTCTCAGCTCTGCTACATCCTAGTCTCCACTACTCCAGTGCCACTGCTCAGCTCTGCTACATCCTAGTCTCCACTACCCCAGTGCCACTGCTCAGCTCTGCTACATCCTAGTCTCCACTACCCCAGTGCCACTGCTCAGCTCTGCTACATCCTAGTCTCCACTACCCCAGTGTCACTGCTCAGCTCTGCTAAATCCTAGTCTCCACTACTCCAGTGCCACTGCTCAGCTCTGCTACATCCTAGTCTCCACTGCTCCAGTGCCACTGCTCAGCTCTGCTACATCCTAGTCTCCACTACTCCAGTGTCACTGCTCAGCTCTGCTAAATCCTAGTCTCCACTACTCCAGTGCCACTGCTCAGCTCTGCTACATCCTAGTCTCCACTACTCCAGTGCCACTGCTCATCTCTGCTACATCCTAGTCTCCACTACTCCAGCCCCCCTACATTTTCAGCACCACTACATTAGGAAGTCATCTGCCTTATGGCACTAGTGCCACTTGTCCATACTTCTTAAAGGGAATCCGTCAGTAGGAATTTGCTATTTAATCTGAAAGCTGCTTGATGTAAGGGCAAATATCCAGTTCAGTGATGTTTCACTTTCTGGGCTGTGTGTTGTTGTTTCAATAAAATCAGTGTTCTGATTTTAGGAGATTATCACTAGAAGATAATCACTAGAAGATTATTACTAGAAGACTAGTTTCCTTGTCTAGGAAAGGAGGAGATTATCACTATAAGACTAGTTTCCTTGTGTAGTCCTCGTGTTCTGTATAACCCTGCCACCCACCACTGAATGGCAGCTTTCTGCCTATGCACAGTGTACACAGAAAGCTGGCAATCAGTAGCGTGGGAGGGGTTATACAGGGCTCATCATTCAGAGAACTGATAGATCTGCAGCAGATAAAAGAGTGATTTGATCAAAACTTAACAAGGCATCCAGTAAGTGATATATCACTAGAATCAGGGTCTCTGTGCCTAAATCATGCTGCTCTCAGATTACATAGCAAAAACCTGGTGACAGATTTCCATTAATAGTGGCTCATCTGGAGGCTTTTGTGGATCAGGTGACGCATAAGACCGCAAATGCACAGCTCCCTCCACTCACTTTTATTTGGAGTTTAAAAAATTACTAAACATGCTTATTCTGAAGTGAATGGATAGAACTATGCATGTGCAACCACCTCTGCATTCCCCCCGGTGTAAGACAGGTCCTTATTCTT
The DNA here is from genome assembly GCF_046119375.1 of Phyllobates terribilis. NCBI lineage: Eukaryota > Metazoa > Chordata > Amphibia > Anura > Dendrobatidae > Phyllobates > Phyllobates terribilis. Next base: position 446,104,514 of record NW_027362761.1, read on the forward strand.
ATAATAGGTGCCTGTCTGAAAGCTGGAACCTGCATGCATCAGTTTATAGCTACATTTTCGGATATGCCATAGATGTCCCAGATAACATAACTCTAAAGAGTTTCACCAAATTTTTCATGTTGAACTAGATACATGATGTAATAGTGCCTGCAGAGTCTACTCCTCTCATAACATTACCACCTCTACTGTACTGCCCCTCCCACTCTACCTGTCTGGAGATGAGATCTCAAAGTGTCAGTATCACTCTTATCTCTGCTGTGCTAAGGGCAACTTGTAATAACTCTGCCGTGAGAACACAAAAAGCTTCTCCTGTGTGAGATGTGAGGACACCCAGCTCTGCTCTCACTGCCCAGGTACTACAAATTGCCCTGAGCACAACAGACATAAGTGTGACACATCTCCAGACAGACAGTGTTGGGGGACATGCAGTACAACTGAGGTGACAGTTCTATGAGAGGAGGAGAGCTGATAGAAGGGTTTGTAATATGACACAGCTAAGCTCAGCTGCACTTTACATCTCACACATTGAGAAACCTAAGCTATGGTGGAGGCATCTTTTTCTTTCTGCTGTGTTGCTGCCTGCTTATGATTTTGCAATTTTTACATGGAGAAGTAGACGTCCCCAGTGAAAACTATCTGATAACACTCAATTGGATTTAATAAAAGTTAATCCACTAATTAGGTGCTACATACTTTGATCGCTAAATAAACTAAAAAATTAAATTAAATAAAACCGTTTCATTTTGATCTGCAGCTACTATTACATTGTGTGTCCAGTTCAACATGAAACATTTGGTAAAAGGTCCTCTTTGAAGGTGGCCTTTACATTAGATAGCTGATCCAATTTTAGATTATTTTTAATATTATATTATAAATTATATTAAGTTTAATCAATATGTGAAACTCCAATATGCTGCAGATCACAATTTAATTTCCCTTCTATTACTGCTTTGAAAGTCGCTCTGTGACAAATGTTCAAAATTCATATCAATATTGTGATGTCACTTTAATAGCTAAGTCAAGACTATAAAAGTTCAGAGGTTATCCCCCATAAACCTACTGTAATAACTCCATAATAGCCATGAGTATGAGAATAATTGCCATGAGCTTTGGGATAAAAAATGATACATTAAATATAGATTATCTGCGGCCATTGCTTTGGTGAGTGATATACAGTACTCATGTTCATCGCCTGAGACTTTCTAATGCCCCAGAATACTCAAAAAAGTGAAATGTAGCATATATATTGTATAATGAAGACTTTACCGCCTATAATCTATGGCTACCTCTCTATGGCCACCTGTCTATTAACTTCTATTGGGAGAGCATCAAGCATGGATCTTTATTTATACAGGTTTCTAGATTAGATTGTGAAATGAGCCATACACAATGTGATTTAAACCAACCGTAAAAGAAATATGTCCCTTCCCTTGTAAATAGAAAAAATAAAAATAATTTGCCTTTCTCAACAATACTAATATTTGGCTATGAAAATAAGGTAGAAATCATCCGAAATGCCCACAGTTGTCTTAAGAAATGGTTATGGAAAAAATGTTGCATTTAAGAAATACCTGCTGCCTTGTCCATACATGTTTTATTTATTTTATTTTACTCACTTATATAGTGCCATTAAGTCCACAGACATTATCGGTGCTGTCCCCATTGGGGCTCACAGTCTAAATTCCCTATCAGTATGTCTTTGGGATGTGGGAGGAAACCAGAGAACCCAGATGAAACCCATACGAACATGGGGAGAACATACAAACTCCTTGCAGATGTTGTCCTTGGTGGGATTTGAACAAGAAACCCCAGCGCTGCAAGGCTGCAGTGCTAACCACTGAGCCACTGTGCTACCCTATGTTAGATGGAAGTGAAATGCATACAGGGAGTCCTTACAGCAGATGTTTGAGGAAAGGATAAGGCATACTGAACCTCAACATGCTCAATCCTTTCTTTTCACAGAGGGTAATCCATAAAGGATTGTCATATTTTTATATTATTAAATGTCTCATTTACATATATGACATCCCATTTTCTTACCTCCTCTTCTTTTGGTCAAGGAGTTTGTGCTCTTCCAGGGAAAAACATAGAAAATGCAGGGCCCCTGTGCAAAAACAATTTATAGGCCGTTTGCACTTGAAGGCCCCTCCAGGTCCCACTAAGGTCCGTAGTATCCCATACTTTGCTGAACGCTCCTTATTTCCCCCAACATTATCTGACAGGGTAGAATCTGGAGGCCCTCATACACATTAGACTTGACTGAAGCTATCTGCGGGTTTGGCCGACATCAGTCTAATGTGTATCAGAGCTTTAACAAGTCACAGTATTAGATTAAAGTTGGTCAAGCCCATCACATTTATTGTGCATAGAAGCCAGTCCAGAAATGAGTGGATCTTTTTATATACAAATTAGTAGAATTCACCGAATTTTCCCAAAGAATTAGATTTACAACGAATAAATTTGCATAAATCTCAATAATGGAAAGCTTGTAATTCCTCTCAAACTACACGTGGCTGACCATGAGAGTTTACACCCTACAGGAGAGAGAGACGACCCTGCTGACCATAAGAGCTTACACCCTACATGAGAGAGCGAGGACCCTGGTGGCCATAAGAGCTTACACCCTACATGAGAGAGAGAGGACCCTGGTGGCCATAAGAGCTTACATCCTACATGAGAGAGAGACGACCCTGCTGACCATAAGAGCTTACACCCTACATGAGAGAGAGAGGACCCTGGTGGCCATAAGAGCTTACATCCTACAGGAGAGGACCTCACTGACCATGAGAGCTTACACGCTACAGGAGAGAGAGAGGACCCTGGTGTCCATAAGAGCTTACACCCTACAGGAGAGGACCTCACTGACCATGAGAGCTTACACGCTACAGGAGAGAGAGAGGACCCTGGTGTCCATAAGAGCTTACATCCTACAGGAGAGGACCTCACTGACCATGAGAGCTTACACGCTACAGGAGAGAGAGAGGACCCTGGTGTCCATAAGAGCTTACACCCTACAGGAGAGAGAGAGAGGACCCTGTTGGCCATAAGAGCTTACACCCTACAGGATAGAGAAACTTACCTAGCTACTCTGGAAGATAGAAAATAACTCTATTGTACAAACTGTGCTGGAAACTACCAATCTGTGATGGCCCAGGTACTGACAAACACTGTACAATGAATGATTTATATCTGCTAGATGTCATAGCTGCAGGGCATTATGGCGAGGCTCACGTGTCCTCACAAAAAGATGCTTCGGCAGTGTGGGAAATGGTGACAGGCAAGTTTTTTTTATACAAACTGAGAATCTAATCTAAACGTATTTTGAATTCATGTGAAACTACGAATTTCAGGAGATTGAAATCAAAATCGATCCTCTGCGGATTGATCCACTCATTTCTATTCTGGATCCTCTCTCACATATGATGTTGGAGGAAAGCGAATTTGAATTCAAATGCTTGATCCTTTTGGTCTCCCAGGAGACAAGGTGTCTGGCTGTGGCCTTCTTCCTTCTTCCCATACAGCACACATGCACCCTCGGCCACCACAAGGGTGCATGTGTCTGGAGGCTTAGGAGCGATTGCTGAATGTTGGCCCTGAAAAAATAGCTGATTGGGCTGTGGAGCTTCTACTGGTATCAACTCAAGAGGAATCCTTCAATACTTGAAGAAGTAGAGGCCACCTGAGCAAGAAGTGCACTTTGTAATATCTCCCTTATCTCCCTGTTCTGCCTAATGTGGAGGTTTTTAGCAAGGATGTGGTCAGAAGTTATCCAAAGTGGCCATCACTTGGTTGCTTCAGAGCTGGGGGGGGGTTAATTAAGGCACATTTTGCACGGAGAATAATCTGAATGTCAGATGTGGTACAATTGTATTGCTAACATCATATAGAGACAAGCTGAATGGCACTTGTGCTGACGCTGCACTTTCAGACATCCCTTCCTTAGCCTCTATTATCTGCCGCCTGTCTTCACCTAATTACTTCACAGTTTTAGCTGAAGCCAAAGGGAGAGGAATGTAGTGACAAGATGTATGTGATGAGGGGGCTCACAAGACTCCTCTGGAAACTATTAGTGCATCTCCCTGCAAGCTTCAGGTTCAGCTTTAGGCACAGGCTGCTTCATATGGAAATGCCCTGTAAATAATACATTACAATAAATCAGCTGTCATATTAAGTGGTAGTGAAGACAGATTAGAGGGTTTTGTTATCAGTAAGTGTGAAGTGGCATCTAATCTACATGAATGGTCTCTGCCACTTGAATACACATTGCCAATGCCCATCCCCCACCCATCTACACATTGCAAATTCTGTTAACTTTCTCAATGGTCTTTGCTGCGACAAAGTTCATCTCACATCTCGGTGGGGTAGGATACTTTTCTGTTTGTCTTTTGGTTTAACAGTAGAAGCGAATATTGGCTGATTGTAAATAGTTTGTTACTAATGTTTATATGGCTACAAAGGATCTGTATATAGTAATACATAAAAATGTATCTACTGAATTCACAAAATAAATGAAAGTTATACTAAACACCAATAATTACATTTTCCTTTAGACTTAGGGTATGTTCACACTAGGCGTTTTTTTCAGCGTTTTTTTTTCTGCAGCAAAACCTGATCTCTTGGCAGGAAAGAAGCAGGTTTTGGTGCTTTTTTGGTACTTTTTTTGTGCATTTTTGGTGCGTTTTTCGGGATTCCAAAGTTCAGCTTTGCTTCCACCACAGAAGCGTGAACACAGGTCACCAATGCAAGGCATATGTGGAACCATATTACCCAGAATTTCAAATGCTACAGTGGGAGGAGGTGAATTGTTCAGGAATAGTTTACCTAAGAAATTGACAGTACCTTGAGTTTGTAGGATACTATTTATTTTCACACTATGGTCTGCCATTGAGTTGCTCTGGGATTGTTCAATTTCACACCTCCGTGGGCCACAGGTATTGTTCAATGTCACGCTTAAATCAGCCAATGTTTAAATTGTACACATCACTAATTTAATTAAACTGTACTATCCAAACTGCCATCACAGGTGACCAAGACAAGATGCTAAAATCACAAAAATAAATGAGTTTCACATCCTGCTGTACTTGCCTTTTTTCACTAAGAGCGCAGCAAAACATGATAGCTATGTTCACACTAGGCGTTTTTTTCACCCTTCTTCATCACCGATTACTTCCAATGGGTGAAAAACGCTGAAAAAATGCAGAAAAAACGCTGAAAGAAGTGACATGCTCTATTGTGCAAAAAAAATGCAAAGCACAAAATACTGATGACACAAAAAACAGTGTGTGCATGAGATTTCTGAAATTTCATAGACTTTGCTGGTACTGTAAAACGCAGCTGAAAATTTGCATAAAAAAACACATAAAAAAAAACGCTGAAAAAACGCCTAGTGTGAACATAGCCTTAGGGCTCGCTAACACAAGCGTATAAATCTGACGAGTGCAATCCGGTAAAAAAAAGAAATTGCACTCTTTTTTCTCAGCAATATTCGACATGAGTAAAAAATCACAGCATGCTGCAATTTGACTCCAAAATTGGGCGGGTGCAAGAAAAAAAATCGGATTCCATACGGACCATCAGTATGGCATCAGATATATTGCAATTCTGTAAGATGGGAAACTGTAAATGGTCCTGTAAATGATTAATAGCTGATGAGTAAAAAAACGGATTGCAAACTGGAAGCACACGGATGACAAGTGAGAAAAAAAATCATCCCAGTCTCCTGGATGAGAATGGGACCGATTTAAATTCATGTGTGAGCGAGGCCTAAAACTGATGGAGGTTAAAGCATCTTCTCAAGCCTCGAAGGGGGGGATTAGGACTTGTATTTTGCAAGCCTACTGAAAGTGGTAAAGGTTCCCAATGATTTTGTCTTTAGACTTGCAGAACTATTAGACTTGATCGCTAGTCATTTTTACTGCTATGATAGTTTTTACCTTATGTCCACGTGGGACCATAAAGGTGTGCACTATGACCATAGCAAACTATCTCTTTGATGCTTCTTTACCCAAAACTTTAAATACGTCCATAAATGTGAGTTTATATATAAATGCAGTCCTAATGAATGTAAGGGCTCGTGCACACGACCGTTTAAATCAGAGGAGTGCATTCGTGGCTTTCACGGATAGCACTAGTACCCATGTTATTCTATGGGGCCGTGCGCATGTCCGATTTATTCCTCAGACCGAGTGATTAGAGGAAAAAAATCGCAGCATGGACAATTTGCCTCTGAGATTCTATCGGATAGTACTCGCCCATTCAAGTCGTTGGGACCGTGAAAAAAAATCGGACCACACTCAGATGACATCCAAATGCAGTCTGATTTTCACGGAACCGACATAACAAAGAAGGTAGAGAAACTTTTTTTTTTCTCCACCTCCGAGAAAATCTGATCCCACTCTGATCAAAGTCTGATTAACATAATCGACCATTTTTCTCGGATGGAGAGAAAAACGGTTGTATGCACCAGCTCTTACCTTTACCAATATTTCTATGGATGTACAGTAGCATCTCACTAAAATAGAATATCATCAAAAAGTTAATTTATTTCAGTTCTTCAATACAAAAAGTGAAACTAATATATTATATAGAGTCATTACAAACAGTGATCTATTTCAAGTGTTTATTTCTGTTAATGTTGATGATTATGGCTTACAGCCAATGAAAACACAAAAGTCATTATCTCATTAAATTAGAATACGTTATAACACCAGCTTGAAAAATGTTTTTAAAATCCGAAATGTTGGCCTACTGAATTGTATGTTCAGTAAATGCACTCAATACTTGGTCGGGGCTCCTTTTGCATCAATTACTGCATCAATGCGGCGTGGCATGGAGGCGATCAGCCTGTGGCACTGCTGGGGTGTTATGGAAGCCCAGGTTGCTTTGATAGCAGCCTTCAGCTCGTCTGCATTGTTGGATCTGGTGTCTCTCATCTTCCTCTTGACAATATCCCATAGATTCTCTATGGGGTTAAGGTCAGGCGAGTTTGCTGGCCAAACAAGCACAGTGATACTGTTGTTTTTAAACCAGGTATTGGTACTTTTGGCAGTGTGGACAGGTGCCAAGTCCTGCTGGGGAATGACATTTCCATCTCCAAAAAGCTTGTCGGCAGAGGGAAGCATGAAGTGCTCTAAAATTTCCTGGTAGATGGCTGCGCTGACTTTGGTCTTGATAAAACACAGTGGACCTACACCAGCAGATGACATGGCTCCCCAAACCATCACTGATTGTGGAAACTTCACACTAGACCTCAAGCAGCTTGGATTGTGGCCTCTCCACTCTTCCTCCAGACTCTGGAACTTTGATTTCCAAGTGAAAATTGGAACGCTGGAACCTTGTGGAGTGTGTCAATGACTGCCTTCTGAACATCTGTCAAGTCAGCAGTCTTCCCCATGATTGTGGAGCCTACTGAAACAGACTAAGGGACCTTTTTAAATGCTTAGGAAGCCTTTGCAGGTGTTTTTGTTAATTATTTTAAGCTACTGAGATAATGACTTTTGTGTTTTCATTGGCTGTAAGCCATAATCATCAACATTAACAGAAATAAACACTTGAAATAGATCACTCTGTTTGTAATGACTCTATATAACATATCAGTTTCACGTTTTATATTGAAGAACTGAAATAAATTAACTTTTTGATGATATTCTAATTTAGTGAGATGCACCTGTATGATCAGATCTTTTTAAAAAATGTATTCCTTATTTGATATTTTACAGAATATTTTTACTTGCATTTTTTTATATTGACCCATCTTGCTCTGCTATGTTCTTTCAGTTCATGAAAATTGTGTAAAAAGCCAAATGTGAGCTGAGCCCTGATTCACTGCCTTATAATCAGTGTTTTTTTTGTTCAAATATAAAAACAATAGAGGGCAGTGTTGAGTTAGGAGATTTGGAAGTATAACAAGCAGCAAATCAGGTTTGTGCGCAGCTGGAGAAGAAAGTCGAGCAATAACTCGGTGTACTTGCATTTGAATATTTATGATTATTATGCATTTATAGCCCTGTTACAAAATATTAATTTTCATAGCTATACTTCAAGATTACACAGTTTTTACAATGCAATTACACTATCGCTCTTTGTGACACTCTGGGCACATTATTAAAAAAACATTATTTTGCAATCTTCTACTTGATTAACTCTATCCGTGATCGAGCAATAAGCCTCTGTAACCCTGAGCTATGTTAATATTTTTCTTTTATTGGTTCAACATATCTTTAGACTGTGCCATTTAGCCAATATTGTTGAAACAATGATCTTGTTGCCTCATCACATATCCTTAGTTTTGCCTGGGGACTGTCGGAAACACAGCAAAAGTGATATACAGATGGGATGTGCTCAAACACATGCGAGATGCATTAATGGATTTTAAAGAGAATAAATTTTCCTTTTTTTTTTTTCCCCCGGAAGCTTTGTGCGAAGCAGCAAGATTATTTTCTGTTTCAAAGGAAGGTCGATCCTTAGAGATATATAAGACGCGAACTAAGTAATCTTTCCGTAGGAATCTGTAAACTATTAACTTTTCACATGTTGCTGGTTATTATAGTACAAGAAATCAATACAGCTGAGCATAAGAGGAGAGATAGATGCGTAATGGAAAGTTGGATTCTAAGAAAGGGAGACGTGTATTGAGAAGACAAAGGGTGTAGGATGGATAGGGAGAAGCATGGGTAATAGGGTGGAGGTGAAAAAGACTAAAGAAACAGACAATGGGGAGGTAAGGACGGTGAAGGCGGGAGGAGATATGTAATGGAAGGAGTGAAAAGACAGGCATGGAACAATAAACATGAATGCGAGGAAAATTAGAAGAAGAGAGAAGAAAAACGTTCAATATACAGCAAGATGCTAAAAAAAAATGGAAGGAAAGGGTTAAACACTAACAGCACACTGTAATGGTAACAGGTGGATAAAGACAAAGAACATATAGTAATACTTACATGATGCTGTAATATGCTGAGATTCAAGGATTTTCTCCAATCTTCAAGCTATAAAACATTATTAGGGTTATTCATCAGATTCAAAGGTTTTTTTTAACCAGTTGTAACCCAGATACGATTGCAAGTTCCCTGGGTGAGCTTTTCCAATTATTTAGTCCTCACATGAGGAGCATCCGGTTTAGACTGATCACTGCCAGGGAGCTTGACAGATCATTAATAAATAATCACATTAATAGCAATTTGCTAACGATTTGGATGTTGCATCTTCCGTTTAGATCTGAGAATATTAGTGCCTAAGGTAAGTTGCTAAACTGCACACAGCCTCCAGTCCTAAAACACTTTCAGCTCGCCATTAGCCAGGCACTCAGGGAAGCTCTACAGTGAGAATACCCAGTCAATAATGTCTTTTCAAGGTGAAGTAATGTAAAGTCAATTACTAAAATTACCAGATGCTTTTTGGCCTTTGTGATCTTTACTTGTCCCAGTAACATTGCAGGTCCAAACTCAATACCTTCTGTCAAATAACATATGTCCAGTTCCAATTTCAGTCAAACATTTGATTTCTTTAATTCTGTTTCAATTTTGAAAAAAAAAAATGACAGTATTTTTGTATAATAGCATAAATGAAAGAAAATATGAAAACATTGAAAATAAAGAATTTATATCCTGTAAATAGAAAGAATTGGCTGCTTCTCAATCATGTTCTATCATATAGTTCCAAAAACTTTACAGTTCCAAGCCCACTCCAGTTCACAGCTAGCCCATGTTAGGTGTAATAACAGGGACAAGGCTAGGCAGTATATGTACTTAGGATATTAGTATACTCAATATTAGAGCACAGCTTACCTGACATGTCCTTGTGCCAAGCTGAACAAATAGAATTTTCAAGTCATTCTTTCAGAACACAGTGAAAACCTGTACTGTATGATTGACACTTCTATGATTTCCATTTATTTATTTGCAATGGCAGGCGGAAGAATGACTACATCTAAGTATTCCCACCTCTAAAGACACAATAATATTCTGTATGTGGACAAAGAAGCAAAGAATAAAGTAGAAGCTTTCAAAGTACTTACCAGGCAGGTGACAGAAGGGGGCTTTATGAGTGATGCCCAGCTGTTGGGGGGTGCTGAGACATAGCAGACACATGTCAGGTAGCTGCTGCCTTCATCTGGGATGCTTGCATTGCTTTGCCTGCCTTGCTCTCCCCTTCTTTGTGTGTGTCTGTTTTATTTCTGAGCTGTAAGAGGAAAATGAAGGTTCTTGTCGCTGAAAACTGTGACACACTTAGCATCGTAAAGTAACGACCGTCTGGTGTGGCATTTTGGCATGGGTGGCACAGAAACGGAATCAGACCCAGCCAGTGATGTCTGTAACACTCACCCCTCTGTATCATTTCCAGACAGACAAAGGATGGACCATGCTTGGAAACAGAATACATTTCCAACTATTGTTTAGAAAGCAGATTACACATGCAAGTGCCTTTAGCCACGAATTGCTACTTAGTATTTAGGCTGGTCAGAATAAAGCTCCTTAGTACCCCCTCTGTATAATGCATGCCCATCATAGATGCTATCAATATTCTGTAAGTGCAATACAGGTAAACTATGTTAGGTGGGCTCTGCCATATTATAGGTGTATACCTTTAATGTGCAATACCTAATTACAAATTTCATTTTAAAGGAGGATACCAAGGATTTGTAAATTGAATTGTTGTATAAACTTTATTGTTTGATTTTCCATACTAAAAATGAAAGGGATCACACTGCAAAATAGACATATTATCACGTTGTTGTTCATACCTTTATTTATAATGTAACTAGACCTATGCTCTAACTATATCATTAAGAAGAATATATCCGTAGAAGCCTAAAGGAGCCACATCTGAGTTTGCTTTAACTGGACAACTATTATCTCCTGTGTGTGGACAGCTTAACCTATTACAGGAAAAAACACACATAGGATCATGTATTAATAGTGTTATGTCTAGATTTATTACAATTGTGATATCACTAATTTTGGAACATATTTATGAAGAGAGACAAGACTTTGTGCCCAAAGCAAGGATTCAAATGCTGCTCGTGTTCCTCTCAAATCCAAAGCATTAAAGGGAATCTGTCAGCAGGATCAACCTTCCTAAGTCGTCTATATGGCCATCTGGGATACAATGTCTTATTCCAGAGAAATCCATGTTTTTCTTACATATAAATGAGCTGTTCCAGGCTATGTGTCGGACACTGATCCACATGAATATCTGCCTCCCGAGCTTATTAAAAATGAAAGGGGGAGTTACCGGTGTGAGATATAGAACTAGCACAGGACAGTGGAACTGAATATTGTCTCAAAACAAACACTATAACCGCTGCAGCTCTCACAACTCTGCTGTATTGCAGCAATATTGCAACACTGTCTGCCTGTGAGATGGAAGCTGAGAGGAACCTGCAGATGTGTGCGGTATAATCACACACAGCTCTGCAGTGAGATCAGGAGAGCAGAGAGCGGCCATTACACATCACACTGGTAACGCCCCCTTTCATTTCACATCACACTGGTAACTCCCCCTTTCATTTATAATAATCTGTGCGCCGATTCTCAGGGAGATCAGTGTCCGCCCATAGATCTTAACAGCTCATTTGCATATAAGAAAAATGTAGATTTCTTCGGAATAAGACATTGGATCGCAGATATTAATGTATCATGTTATTCAGCTTCTTATGACCTGAATGCCCATATAGATCACTTACGAGTGTTGATCCTACTGACAGATTCCCGTTAATATTTTTAACAACCTTTAAACACTACATCTCCTTTTATCCCAATCTTTGCCACACCTGCAGATTTAAATAAAGGGCTGTCTGGTCACTGCACCATAGATCTAAATTTGTCCCCAGCTCCAGCAGCTTCTCTTTGCCTTCATCCCTCACATCTCTAATATATTTTCTATATGTCATGTGAAGCATGTAGAATGAACTCTATAGTCAGAACTGAGCACTACATCTGGAACCCCTATAATCATCCACATGACAGAATAATGGTTCGTCAAAGTTGTTTATTCAGTTTCTTCTCACAGAAGGCATTTCACTTAAAAAGTTGCAGTATAACTATTTACAGTTTATTTACAGCACTGGTCACTTCTTCTACTTTACTAGGGTAGCTGGAACTTGCGTCATCCTTAGACACCCCCATACAGGCCTCTCTGCCAGGTGACTTCAGTGCACACTGGACTTTGATCCCATCCAACCCCTCAGACCTCTCTCCTTTGATCTTCTGACTTCACTGTGAGGATCACTCTCACTTCAGAACTCTGCTGATCTAAGCAGAACGCCACTCATCTCATAACTGCACCTCAGGCTATTGGTCCCACAGTGAGCTTCTAATAGACAGCAATCTTCCCTTCCTGGGGTTTGGCTCACTGCTCTTTAAAGGGGTTTTCCCATGAACAAAGTACATTTTAATTAATTGATCTTGGAATAAAAATAACTTCCACAATTGGAATGTTCCTGTGCTGAGATAATCTTATAAATATGCCCCTGATATGTACTGTGTAATGGCTGTGTCTGACCGTGCAGGAACATGTTCTGATCATACCACAGCTCCTGGGCATGGGAGGAAGCAAAATTGTATACAGACCTTACAGCAGGGGATCACAGCTGTTTTTTTTTTTGAGGAAGTAAATATGTGCATATACCTGATGCCAAGGCCGCCATCAGGGCATTACTGCCCTTACTACTGTATGGGGCCCGGTGAACAGAACAGAAGGAAAAAGGCCAGCCCGGGCCCCCCCTCTCTTTGCCTCTACTCACCGGGCCTCAGGGAGTCAGGGGCAAAAGTTCAGACCTTAATGCACCTGACGGCCGAAAATAAGCGCTATACCTTTAAACTGCCGCCGGGTGCATCATGGTCCTGTTGTGACATGCTGCGCGCTCACTTTCATTTTGGAGCAGAGCAGCGTGCATGCCACACGTGGATTGGGACTAGCCGGGACAGGCAAGGATACTTTGGCGGCGACAGCAGCAGCTGGAGGTAGGCAAACAGTGTGACAGTGTGTGTGTCAGTGTGTGTGTGTCAGTGTGTGTGTGTGTCAGTGTGTGTGTGTCATTGAGGAGGCCACGGCGGCAGTAGCGGGCAGTATGATGACTGGGAGAGGCTGCTGGGGGGTTTCTGGCCCTGTGAGGGGGCTATGTCTGGCCCTGTGAGGGGGCTATGTCTGGCCCTGTGAAGGGGCTATTTCTGGCAGCAGAGATGGGGTGGAGCCTGGGAGGAGTCTCAAGGGGGCCCCAAAATTTTACCAGTATGGGGCCCCGAAGTTCCTAGTGGCAGCCCTGCCTGATGCACCATGTCTTAAGTCGACTTCTTCTGTAAAGTTCTGATGTTACAGGCATCATTTCCTCACCAATGCAATTAAATGCTCATTGTTTTCTGGTGTTTTTTTATAATGCATAAATTATATAAAACCCTCAATGACAATCTAAAGTCCATTTTTCCTCATGTCTGAGTGTTTTTACCTTACTAATAAGGGTGATGCATTGCTTAGTTATTGGCTGCCAACTGCAGGTGGTACCAATTGGGAAAGTTTCAGTCTGAAGCCAATGATTTATTGCTGGCTATACACTAGGTTTAACTGTCAACCAAAAGACAGCTATTTGTCTACTGGAAACATACCCAATTCCTCTTTTTCCTGACATCTGCTGATGAAGAGTAGGGAGGCCCCAAATACACGACACCATCAGGCGATTCATATGTCCACGGCCAGCTTTACAGTCAGACACAGGTTTGTGAGAAGGAGGACATGGCAGATTTCTTGAGACATATAAAGGATAAAATAAATATTTCTTAGAGTTTAATAAGATGAGATATCATATGATGAAAAGAGAGGATAATTTATTTATTACTTAGTAAGAAGAGCATTATAAGGTAATAAATATATTCTCATAATATACTGTGTATTACAAGAAATCATAGGCGTTTCAGTACAAAATGACTTCACAATTTCTTATAACTATCGTTAGAACAGAGTAATTATATGTTATTTTCCATTTCTCCGATTATAGCAGTGCTATTATTATACACCTCCGCTGCCATTGGTACCTTCTTTTGTTCTTGTTCAAAAGCCCAAAGATCTGTGATGTAAGAATGAAAATGTTTCCTTTCTGTTGTGCAGCCTGTTTTTATGAAGATGCTCAGTCACATCATAATATCTTCACCATTAGAATAGTCAAATCAATTCTGTCATAGAATCTTAAATACTATATATCCCTCTTTGTAAATCATCACAAACTGCAAGAAAGGCTTGTTACACATTTGCATAACACTGGAAAACTCAACTCTAATCCAATTTTGCAATAAGATATGAGTGTTTAGCGAAATTGCAGAATAATATTCATAATTCATAATTACTGTATTATTACTATGTATTAATATATTGACTCCTATTTACATTTAGGCTGCATTCCAGCATCTGTGTGAAGTGTTGGTGTGCTGCCCAATTTTTTATCTGCGACCAAACAGACTCTATTATTATTTTTTTTAAAAATGTAAAAAATAAATAAATAAATAAAACATAGAAAATAAAAAAATAACAAAAAAATACCCCCAACATCTTTAGTATTAAATTATAGATGATGTCAGCACACTGTGACTAATGAATACATGATCTCCACTATTCCTGTAGACGCCAAAAGCGTAAGCGTTAGTGTTTTTGGATCAAAGATTGCAAAAGCCATCCAACCACGTCAAGGTGTACCTAAATATGGATGGTCCCTGTCGCTAATATCCTGCCTCCTGCCAATCCAGGCCTCATCTAAATGGGGAAGGGAAAGAAAACAAGGCGTAGTTCGCAATTAAAACCTTGTCAGAGAAGGATACGTACATGAGGGTGCTGAGCCCCGGAGGAGGCTTCATCCCCCAATGTATACTACAAAAAAAACAAAAAAATAAGGCCTGCACACCTTTAGGCCCCCTTCACACATCTGTATAAAACTGGAAAAAACAGTATCTGTGTCAAAAGTGTTTTGGATCAGTGTGTCATCAGTGTGCTATCAGTGTGTCATCAGTGTTTTTCCAGTATGGATAAAGAAAGAATGAAATTGCAAAGCTTCTCCTAGACTTTGCAATGTTAAACAAGTACAGCACACGGACTGTACATGATGTGCCCCCTGGGGCCTTGGGGTACTCGGTAGCCGGTCCGGCTCTGTATTGGGGTAGTCACGGTGGTAGTGACCCGGTCCGTGGCCCAGGGCGGTCAAATAAAGAACAGTCAATTGGGGAAATAAAGATTTGGGGATAATGTTCGTGACGCCACCTGTGGTATGTGGCTATATGGGGCCACCGCTGTGGTGCAGATCCACTGGGGCTGATGGTGACGCAGCAAAGATGGTTCAGCACTCCACAGGCAGAACTAAGCTCCAGGGCAGTATATGGAGATTTGAAAAGGTGGATGTTGTTGGCAGGGACAGTGTAGTGCAGGACTGAGGGCGCAGATAATGACCAGACAACACAAGAATGGCGGTATCCTCTACCTTTACTTGAGGTTTGATGGTGCAGACTGGGGCACTGGTAATAGCTGGTGATGGAGAGCCGGACGACCTAGAAGCAATTTGGGGATCCACCTCACCAGGTGGAGTGGTCGGCCTTCCCTCTGCGCTATCCTCTTTGGCCCTGCTGCTTGACGCTATGCTGTGGCCCTCGTTCCTGAGCAGTCGTCTATTCCTCGCCCGTATGGCAGGCAGCTCGAGCCTTTTTCAGGTGTCGCTCCTTCGTGGCGGCGCTGGGCCCTCGGATGCTGCTGAGCCGCCGGGCATTTGGTGGGGCAAGGAGACATGCAGTCTCCTGCCCTCCGGATTTAGCTGCTGGGACTTTAGTACCCGAACAACCACGGACTCTGGTGTCCTGTTGCTTGCGCTTCTCTCTGGGGCGAGCTTGGTCACAGCTCCCCTCCCCAGGTTCTCCCTCGTCGCTCTTCTGTCTCCAACTCCCTTTTCTCACTCCAACTGACTTTTTCTAACCCCGCCTCCAGGCTTCAATTTAAAGGGGAGGAGCTCCCCCTTCTGGTATGGAGCTAGGAAATATGTTGAATGCTGGTATACCTGATAAGGGGACCTATCCTTGCTTCTAGGCATGGCATCACCCCCTGTGAGGTAGGCAATGCCAATGTGGCATCCGGACTCCTGGGGTGCCACATACATTGCTACCATCCTTGTGCTGTACTTGTTTTTCACGGACCCATAGACTTGTATTGGCCATTGTCATCCGTGCTGCCGGAAAAAAAACGGGCATGTCTCCGTGTGGTTCACATGAACACACGATCCGTGTGAAACCATGGGCATGTGAAGATCACAATTTGTTATAATGGGTACGTGTGGTGTCTGTCCACACAGATATGTGAAGGGGGTCTTAGTGTTAAATTAATGTACAGGTGCACAAGTACGCTATGTGGCCAATATACAAACATATTTATACAGACCCATTGAGCATGTCCTATTCTGAGGAGCCTCAAAATCAGATCAGAGTATGACATGCTCTGTAATTCATAATCTCATCTCAGATCCGTCATTTTAATGGATGTAAGAATAGATCTATTTAATTTAATGGGTCCATTCTGTCCGATAAAATATCAGGCAGCACTTGGAAATTTCACACGAGACATAGTTGATGGTTCCTGTGGTACAATATGTATAGTGGTTACACTTGGTAGAAAATTTGCTCCAGAACAGAAGAAATGGTTGCAGAACTTCACTGTAATCTCAGCAGTTTCTATATCAGAGAACCGTGCACCACATCACTAGCCAACCAGATGGATAGATTGCATCTAAGACGGCTAACATCTTTCGAAAAAATCTCCTACGCTAATGTTGGATTTCTGGCAACATACTCCTTACCCTAGTCTATCCTGCTTAGGTGAATTTCAGCAGACACTTATTCGTGATAAACTAGCGTCTCCTTGGGTCAAAGCAGCCGGTGGGTAACTACATTTCATGTAATTTAATTCCTATCTATTTATGGTTCATATATAAAAACACAAATGCAGCCAGTTTTCACAGTTGCAGTACAGTTCTTGCCCACTATGTGGCCAACAAAATTGAAGTTTCATTCCTTGGGTAGGATCTCTTTAAGAATACTGCTCAACTTTAGTTCTATTCAGCAATAATGCCACAACATGACACACAGCGGGCTATCTCTTTACCAAACTTATACGTTGAACCTGGCCAACTTAGTACTTTTGCTACTACACATCACAACTTGCAAATACCATTTAATGATTCAGTCTCATCTGCTTCAACTGCAGATATGTTCTGTTTGCTTCCTTTATTTACTGTTGTCCCACTGAACAGGGTATATTGCGCAGCCTTCTCTTAAAGGGAAGTTATCGTTCAAAAATTATTTATTGATTAAATCAAATTTTTATGTTAAATGTATGTTCTTTTTAAAGTTTGGCAATTTTTTTTATAATATTACAATCTATATTAAAAAAATTAAATATAAATCTTGTAATTTTCAGACTGACCACTGGGAAATTTTTAGACTTATACCTCCTTTTCTTTCAGGAAACAACACATGTGCATAGCCACAATGGTCAGATCCCGACCATATCTTTTGTATTGAAACATCCAATGAGCCTGTGCAAAGGTGGTTGTGAAGGGAAGAGGAGCAGAGTCAGCTGTGACGTTGCTTATTGTGATGGGTGGATACTTTGTTATCAGCTGTATATAGAGGTGTTACCTGACATTGTTATCCTCCCTCTGCTGATATGTGAGGTTGCTTGTCAGTAGATGTATGATTAAAATAACAGGTAAACTGTAAAACTCTTTCTGAAAAAACGTAAACTAAGACAGTAAGTTTGAGTCTAATAAACCCCTGTTTTTTTTTCTTATAAAGATTGTGATAAGTAAAAAATAACATTGCCAACATTTTTTTAAATACACATAACACAAATACCTGATTAGATAGTCGTCAGCTGAGCAATCATTCGTCCGACAGCTATCTCCTGACTCTCTAGTAGACAGGAGCTCTCAGCTTGGCCAACCATTCCTGTGTTCACTGTGAAAGAGCCACTGCCAGACTCCTCTGTCAGTGGCTTATGTACTGGAGAACATATGGTTCGACCATTGTAATTCCAACAGGCTGGATCTTTTTCTGCCCTCACATTATCTGTTGAGGGAGAGTTAGGAGGCCCCCATACACATTAGATTGTTGGCTGATACTGCAGATATCAGTGGTATCGGCTGACTTTAGTCTAATGTATATGGGGGCCTTTAAATCCCTGGTCCTCCTGTCCTAATAAGCAATAACAGATACACAACGGTGTATACGCTTTCTACAATGAATCCACTGGCTTCCAAATGATTAAATTCTCTTTTCACAGACTCTTAAGTTTGACAGCTGATTCTGCAGCCTTTTTTATCTGAAAGTATTTTTTTAGGGGGTTGCAAAAATGTACCCATTGTGGATCAATGCTTCATGAACAACTTTAACGAGAAAGCACATGTATCTACTATTTAAAACTAGACTGTCATTAGCCCTGTTTACTGGGTGTAGTTCAAGGAAAACTGTCATAGGTATTTACTTATAGCCATAGTGCTAATCTGCAGTTAAATACCATTCTATACATATACAGCAGTCAAACAGGATGTTTAGCTCCAGGGAAAAATTGAAGTTATATTCTCCCTGCAGCTGCTTGCTACCAGTCAAGTGACAGTGCTGAGACAGTGAGAATTTAGAGCGTATTACACAAGGGTAGGTAGCACTGTAAACATGTCCACTGATCCCTGAGTAATAACCTGCTCAGGACACACACTACAGAGCAGGCTGTCACTCAAGGATCTGCGGGCATGATTTTATTGGTCTCACCATGTAGACAGTGCTAACTGCTATTACCGCAGACACCGCCCGCTTTATTAGCTTGGCAGTAATAGCAGTTGACGGTTGTCCATCAGCCTCCTCCAATTGAAAAGGTTTTCCCATATAAAGTATTTCTCAGCTGGAGAAGATTGATTGACAGATTTGGTCACATGTTCCTTCACCAGCATCCATTTTGTGGACCTCCAACAGGGGGACCACTCCTCCATACTCTGTACAGTATCCTTTAAAAGGCCAATTGGAATCTACTTCCATTTTGGGACGTCATATAACCATTCAATTGGATTGCTTGTGTAACAGCATTGTATGGCCCCACTGCATTGATATTGCTTGTGTGACTGCTTTCGATGGCCCCACTGCATTGATATTGCTTGTGTGACTGCTTTCTATGGCCCCACTGCATTGATATTGCTCGTGTAACTGCACTCTATGGCCCCACTGCATTGATATTGCTTGTGTAACTGCATTCTATGGCCCCACTGCATTGATATTGCTTGTGTGACTGCTTTCTATGGCCCCACTGCATTGATATTGCTTGTGTAACTGCATTCTATGGCCCCACTGCATTGATATTGCTTGTGTAACTGCACTCTATGGCCCCACTGCATTGATATTGCTTGTGTAACTGCATTCTATGGCCTCACTGCATTGATATTGCTTGTGTAACTGCACTCTATGGCCCCACTGCATTGATATTGCTTGTGTAACTGCATTCTATGGCCCCACTGCATTGATATTGCTTGTGTAACTGCTTTCTATGGCCCCACTGCATTGATATTGCTTGTATAACTGCATTCTATGGCCCCACTGCATTGATATTGCTTGTGTAACTGCACTCTATGGCCCCACTGCATTGATATTGCTTGTGTAACTGCACTCTATGGCCCCACTGCATTGATATTGCGTGTGTAACTGCACTCTATGCCCCCACTGCATTGATATTGCTTGTGTAGCTGCACTCTATGGCCCCACTGCATTGATATTGCTTGTGTAACTGCACTCTATGGCCCCACTGCATTGATATTGCTTGTGTAACTGCATTCTATGGCCCCATTGCATTGATATTGCTTGTGTAACTGCACTCTATGGCCCCACTGCATTGATATTGCTTGTGTAACTGCATTCTATGGCCCCACTGCATTGATATTGCTTGTGTAACTGCACTCTATGGCCCCACTGCATTGATATTGCTTGTGTAACTGCACTCTATGGCCCCACTGCATTGATATTACTTGTGTAACTGCATTCTATGGCCCCACTGCATTGACATTGCTTGTGTAACTGCATTCTATGGCCCCACTGCATTGATATTGCTTGTGTAACTGCATTCTATGGCCTCACTGCATTGATATTGCTTGTGTAACTGCACTCTATGGCCCCACTGCATTGATATTGCTTGTGTAACTGCATTCTATGGCCCCACTGCATTGATATTGCTTGTGTAACTGCTTTCTGTGGCCCCACTGCATTGATATTGCTTGTATAACTGCATTCTATGGCCCCACTGCATTGATATTGCTTGTGTAGCTGCACTCTATGGCCCCACTGCATTGATATTGCTTGTGTAACTGCACTCTGTGGCCCCACTGCATTGATATTGCGTGTGTAACTGCACTCTATGCCCCCACTGCATTGATATTGCTTGTGTAGCTGCACTCTATGGCCCCACTGCATTGATATTGCTTGTGTAACTGCACTCTATGGCCCCACTGCATTGATATTGCTTGTGTAACTGCATTCTATGGCCCCATTGCATTGATATTGCTTGTGTAACTGCACTCTATGGCCCCACTGCATTGATATTGCTTGTGTAACTGCACTCTATGGCCCCACTGCATTGATATTGCTTGTGTAACTGCACTCTATGGCCCCACTGCATTGATATTACTTGTGTAACTGCATTCTATGGCCCCACTGCATTGACATTGCTTGTGTAACTGCACTCTATGGCCCCACTGCATTGATATTGCTTGTGTAACTGCATTCTATGGCCCCATTGCATTGATATTGCTTGTGTAACTGCACTCTATGGCCCCACTGCATTGATATTGCTTGTGTAACTGCACTCTATGGCCCCACTGCATTGATATTACTTGTGTAACTGCATTCTATGGCCCCACTGCATTGATATTGCTTGTGTAACTGCACTCTATGGCCCCACTGCATTGACATTGCTTGTGTAACTGCATTCTATGGCCCCACTGCATTGATATTGCTTGTGTAACTGCACTCTATGGCCCCACTGCATTGATATTGCTTGTGTAACTGCACTCTATGGCCCCACTGCATTGATATTGCTTGTGTAACTGCATTCTATGGCCCCACTGCATTGATATTGCTTGTGTAACTGCATTCTATGGCCCCATCAGGTGTTCATCTGAATTCTGTTTTCAGGTAGAAATGCAGTGTGAACAGAACCTAAGATAAACATATATGCAAGACTCAATGACTTGCGTTTTGTCTCGGTATGAAGCGAAATCCTCAAAAATCCAACTTACCTGACCTTCCTTTCCCCTAACATCTACAGTGAGGGTGAATCTGGTGACCTCTATAGAAATAAGATGGTAGATTGGTTCGGGCTGATGTTTAGCATAGGTGTCATCTTAACCGGCTGACTGAGACTTGTGGACGTGTTGGGGGGGCATTCAGAGAAGATTGTTGGTCAACCCTGCTAAAATCAATAAGTTCATCCTATACATTCAAGTAAAGAAAGATCAGCCATGTTGGATTTGAAGCTGCTTTCTTTTCCTCTTTTAATAAAACATGCATCAACGCAATTGGAAAATAATTTTTAATAAAATTACATTATATCTGACCAGGATTGCAGAATTCTTCCTGATCTGAGAATATTAGGATCAAAGAATCGGTAAGACTTCTGTGATAGACCACAAGAACAATGAGGGTCACAGGGCACAAAGAGGGACCAGGAGGATAAGAGGGCAGAAATAAATGGCATGCAAAATTAAATAAAGCTGGCTGACGAACATTTAGGTCACTGTGAAGGTAAATTGTAGAAGTCCAGCATCATCTATAACGGAAGAGATCAAGACAAGTAAAATATTCTATACGCGTCGGGGCTATCCTTGGTTTTTTATATCCTTTCACTTCTTTATAAAAGTGTTTGTATTTTCATTTCTCATTATCCTCAGATGTCATGCATTCACTTTCTTTGCTATGTACACTTACTTCTATACATATTTATACACTGCCTCATTGATCCCCAAAGGTCATTATTATTCCACTACATCTTTTAATCATATGCTCTTAATTTCTAGGGATTGACTGAAAGTCATTACTTTACCTATGTTTCCTTCTGGCTATGTTTGACTTTTCATTGTCCGCTGACACAGCCAGATTCCTGCTATCAGTCCATGATTTCTTAGCTAAGGTTTACATAATACACTTTGTTCTCTAACACCCATCTGAGCCCCATTCTTCATGACAATGACAGAAGAAGTCAAAAGCTCCCCATGGGATGAGTTTTAATGTCATCATCAAAATCCCAGAATGCAGCTGATGTCATGGGGGCTGTAATAAAGCAAAAAAAATCAGTATAACACTATAGGTCTAAATACAAAGCAAGTAACTTCAATATACTCCGAAAGTTTATTTATTATTTTTTTAATTACAATGTTTAATAGCAAGAAATGTGGGAGGAAAAAGGGACAATCTATTTCACATTCCCCATGTAGTAAGGAATCAAGGATTCTCCTAACTTTGTGAGACCAGTATTCGGGCAATGAAATAAAAATCTAGGGAGTATTTTAAGTGACTGCGTATCACGGCATCCTTGTGGCATCAGAAAAAAGTAGTCTGATACCTGCTGCTAAGCAATATTTCCAGCTGTGCCAACCTGCTCCATTTACTTATTACTTTAGAACCCATTTTCACATGCATGTTTTTTAACTGCTGTGTTTTATGCATCATTCTTAAATCACTATCACATGATCCAAGGTCTATCACAAAAAGGAAATTGTATATAAGATCAGCCAGAAACACAGGAAGAATAAATCAGAGTCTGGCTGTGTATCAGAATTAAAGGGGTTGTCCACTACTTTGACATTGTTGCCCTATCTATCAATGTATGATCGGCTGTGGTCCTGCATGTGGCCCCCCCGCCGACCAGCTGTTAGGGGTGCCGGCGGCAGCGGCCACCGGCCAGAAGTCCTTACCTGCGGTGCACGGCGTCAAGTTGTAGTGGCCGCCGCTTGTAACTGCACATCCGCCCCCCAATCAATTGGTGCTGCCGGCACCGATAACAGCTGATCGGCGGGGGCACCGCATGCGGAACCCTGGCCGATCATACATTGATGCCCTATTAATGTCAAAGTAGTGGACAACTTCTTTAATATACTTTGAAAATCTGGCTGGGGCCTATGTTTGTTTGGTATCTCCCAAGTCTGGGCATAGGGAGGGACTATTCAGTTAAAAGGATCGTGGCAGGTAGAGCCGCCAGGGACCTGCCTTGGACTAGTCAGCCGAGACACGGATTTTCAACGTATGTTTACTGTGAGACTCCGCAGGGTTTCAGGGTAAAACATAAATAGCTGCAATAGTTTTACTTTAAGAGTAGCTAATTTTTTTTTTCTTCTTGAAGCAGGTAAAATTAGGTATTTAACCATATAACAATATTTCTGGAAAAAATGAAAAAAAAATACTTTTAAATGGTTTCTTGTGGAATGGAAAGATAATAATAATAGTGATAATAATAATAGGAATTGAATACATAAATACATTCCTGAATGGCTTTAATAAGCAAATAATAATTTTTGTGTGTGGAGGTAATCACTATAATACTATAAAATGGCTGTTAATTTGCTTAACTGACAGAAATCTGTCCTTGGATGTTAATCAGACAGCAACCTGTGAGCTTCTGCAATAGTAAGCTCTGTGACTTGGAGATAGCATGTAGTATAGCATCCACAGTACAAAAAGGTAGGATGGACAGCAGTGTAAGCAGTCTCCCCTTACCTCAGCACCCCAGAATATGTCCAGTACTAGATCAGAAACACAGAGTGGACAGCAGTGTGAGTAACTTCTTTTTACCTAACACTCCTTTTATTTCCTATATTATATCAGAAGAATAGGATGGACATCAGTGTGAGCAGTCTCTTCTTACCGCAGCACCCCTGGTATCTCCACTATAAGATCAGATAGACATGATGTACAGCAGTCTGAGCAGCATTTTATTACCTTGGCACACCTAGTATCTTCACTATTATATCAGGAAGACATGATGGACACCATTGTGAGTGGTCTTTTATTACCTCAGTACTCCTTGTATCTACAGTATTAAATTAGAAAGACAGGCTGGACAGCAGTGTGAGCAGCCTCTTCTTACCTCAGCATCCCTAATATCTTCATTATTGTTTCAGAAAGACATGGTGGACAGCAGTATGAGCAGCCTCTTTTTACCTCAGTGCTCCTGGTATCTCCTGTATTAAATTAGAACAGGGTGGACAGCAGTGTGAGCAGCCTCTTTCTACTTCACCACCCTTGGCATCTCCAGTATTAAGTTAGAAAGACAGGGTGGGCATCAGTGTAAGTGGACTATTCTGTACCTCGGCACCCCCGGTATCTCAAGTTTTTTTTTTTTTTTAGCCTTAGGAGGACCCTTGATATCTGCAGTTTTAGATCTGAATATATCCTGGGAGCACATCTTTCTGCTCATGAAGGTAGGGAGATTATACTGCACATGCTCATGGGCACGTGTCCTAATAACCTTGTAGCACAGATTTCTATCAGTATAACAAGTCAGCGGCCTCTTTAAAGAAGCACTCCTCCCATCAAAATTTTTATCCTCTTAACATATTGCAGTCATCATATTATATAGCACTGTGTACTTACAATTGCTCATTTTTCCTTTCTACCCAGTTAATTCTTCTGTTTTCCATTAGGTCTATGACATCACGTGATTACAAACTGACTAGCTGAATCCTTCTAAGCTCTATGTAAAAACAGGAGGTCAATTTTGTCTGCACAAGTTATGTCACCGCAGAAGTCTATAGCATGGGGGAGGTGCTGGATCAGAAGTTCAAAAAGGGGATGACATATGCTGGGACAAGAGACTTCCTGTTTCTACATAGAGCAGAGAAAACAGAAAAATAAACTGGGTAGAAAGGAAAAATGAGCAATTGTAAGTACACAGTGCTATATAACATGATGACTGCAATATATTAAGAGGACAAACGCTTTGATTTGTGTGCTTCTTTAATTTACAGTGATTACTATAACAGATAAAATTATTGTAATCTGCTAATTAAATGTGTTTAGGAATTTATTTATAATTACATTTCCTACAGTTATTTATTTTTTTCTAATCCCAGAGAGCCCCTTTGATTTTTTTTCCACACAAGTGGGGCACTATTGCATAATAAGTGCCTTTTTCATTGGCAAACATTTCATGGACAGAATGTAGGTATAACACTTATTTAGACCATTCATGTAACACATCCAAGAATGAGTGAAGACAATATTAACCCTGATAGTTTTTCACAATCCTGGATGTTCCAGGTTATATATCCATATGAATATATATGTCACGATGGTCATCAATGTACTAAGCAAAATACTGCAGCATTCTAGTCAATTTTTGCAATTTTGCCATCAGTTTTGGAGGTATCTGTGCCTCGGAACCTCCATTGCAGGTGTGAATGCAAATAAAGCCCCAAATGTTTTGAAAACATAATTTTCATCAGAAATATTTGATGTTTCGGTCAGAAATATTTGTATTATATCAATACATATCTGTATATACAAAAACAGGTGTAGTGACAAAGTTACATGAATTTCAAGACCCCAACAGAACAGGTTCAATATGTCAAATAGTGTTTTTATAAACTCTTGACATATTGATTTAGTAGCAGAATTTTACCAATGGACTTATTGACATTCTGTAAACATACAGCTGTCATATTGCAGGTCGTGTGATAGATTACATTCTTAATGCGAAGCGAATGCAATACAGAACTTTTGCACATTTTCAGTAATGAAAATTTCTGTTGAAACCAACAATATTCTAAACAGTACGCAGCTGGCAGATTTGTATACATAGCGGAGATCCAAATAATTGTTATGTGAATACAAAGTATCAATAATGTAACACATCTGATGTAATTGAAGTTCTCTATTGCTGTGAAGCTCTACATGTTATTGTCTTAAATATTCGCTATATAGCAAAAATCCACTAGCATTTTTATTTATTTCTGAAACTAGAATGTGAAAATTCCTGGTGCTACCTGGTGCTCTCAACAGGTTAGATGGCTTGTATTGATGTTTTCTAATGGGTTGTTTCTCCTTGAAGTGCACAAATGTGTTGTTCTATATTAGTTATAGGTTCAACTGGCACGTTACCTACATTAACATGAAGTGCAAATATCGGGGGTATCACATGAACATCTCCATGATTTCCCCTGTGCATTTCCCATATCCTGAAACTCTGTACTCAAGACAAAAAAACGAAATTTCAGTTAGAGGTCGGGGCCCCTGTAAACATATATACCAAAGGAAAAGGAAAAGACCTTAAAATATAACTTGTAATTTTATCAAGTTGAAAAAACTCTCAATCCAAAAATTGTAAAAATATCAGGGGTGTGTTAGTAATGATGTAGATAATCAGAGAGACAAAATTTGTATAATGCATGAAAGATAATTGCAGGAAATAAAATGCTCACTATGACAGCACTATTTGGCCCTAATAGTATCCCTGCCTGACAGCGGAGGTTGGCACCCTACTTTGAAACAGTATGGCGCCCCCGCTCGACAACGGCTGTCCCTCTGAATCCTATCACACCCTTAATATACAGTGCACAGATAAAAGAGAAGAATACACATGAAAAATGTTATTCCCTGGATAATTCTATCATAAGGATCATCAGGGCAATGTCAGCAGCGTTATCAGGTTATGTGATCACACTGCTGAAGTCACTCCTTGGCGCTGTATAGATGGTAGAAGTTTGGTTTGGTAAGTGCTCCAATGGAGCTGAAGACACTAAAGATTTGTTGTAATTAGAGAAAGGGGGAAGAAATTTGACTACACAGTATTGGCAGAGAGGGTGGGGGGAGTGTATGCGGACACAGTGTGGGGAGTTGGGGAGGAATGTGTGTAGACACAGTATGGGGAACAAACAGGGAAGAGAAATTTTGGGACACAATATGGGGAGCGAGGGGGGATGGCTGCTTTTAAAGTGTGCAGAGTGAGGGGAAAAATTTGAGGACAGTATGGGGAGCAAGGGAATAAATTTGAGGACACAGTATGGGGAGTGAGGGGGTGGGATGGGTGTAGACACAGTATGGAGAGCGATGGGGGAAATTTGAGGACACGGTACAGAGAGTGAGTGGGGGATGGCTGCTTTTAAAGTATGGGGAGTGAGGGAAAGAATTTTGAGGACAATATGGGGAGGGGGATCAGTGCAGACACAGTATGCGGAGAGAGGGGGGATGAGTGAGGACACAGCATGGGATGTGTCAGAAGACTATTGAGGGAAATAGTGTGAGGAGACAGTATGGGATGGGAAAAATGTGAGGGGGCACAGAATAGAGACTGGGTAGTGGGGGGGGCAGTATGAAGAGGGGACAGCATCGGCGGACAGTGTGAGGCCACAGGAAGGAGGGGACAGTATGCAGAGTGGGAGTGTGATGAGGAAGTAACGAGACTGGGCAGTAAAGGGGGACATAGTTTGAAAGGACAGTGTGAAGATGGGGCCCAGTAGGGCAGGAGAGGGCAGGGTGGAGGGCATGTACCATAAGAGGGAGAGTGTGTGGGTCATACTATGTGCAAGAAACACAATGAGGAGCAATTATTTATTTGGGGCACAGCGTATGAAAGATATTTTTTATTCAGGAGCATTATAATGACACTGCTATTTTTAAGCGGATCATGTAGGGGTGTACTGCACAAGACCAGAGAAGATGAAAGCCTGTAGAGGAGCTATGGCTCTGAAAAGTCATCATGGCGCCTGGACAAGATGAAGAATAAAAGAGAACAACTCCAATTAGAGATAACGTCATCTTTAAGGTACCTGGATGTAAGTGTTTATTTGTCATAATGACTAATTCTCATCAGTTCTGTGGTTCCTGTTTGGTCCGCAGTCTGTTTATGAATGATAACAACAACTCCCAATATCGCCTTATCATTGTAAAGGACATACTCGAAGTTGTAGGGTCATGTGATACAAATGTATATGTGTCAGACCTGACATTATAGTTCATGTACTATGTACCGATGGTGTTTCTTTTGCTGAATTCATGTACTAATGTTGGTCCTAGTGATGTATTCATGTACTGATGGTGGTCCTGGTGATATATTCACGTACTGATGGTGGTTTTGGTGAGCTATTCCTGTACTGATGGTGGTCCTGGTGATGTATTCCTGCTCTGATGATTGTTCTTGTGATTTATTCTTGTACTGATGAGGGTTTTGATACTGTGTTTCAGTACTGATGTGGGTTGTACGGATGTATTTCTGTACTGCTTGTGGTTCTGATGATGAATTTCTGTACTGCTGGTGGTTCTGGAGATGTATTTCTGTACTGTTGAGGGTTGTGATGCTGTGTTTCTGTACTGATGGGGTTCTAGTGATGTAGTTCTGTACTGCTGGTGGTTCTGGTGATGGATTCTTGTGATGTTATTGGTTTTGATCCTGTACACATGTAACAATTCATAACTCGTTAGATTACATGATACGTGGCTATGTTAATAAAATGTTGTGACAAGTTAAGTGTTACTATGTCTTTATTTATGTTAGGAGCATTAAAGGGGTTGTCCAAGTTTGTGATGAGTCTGCAGTCATTCTATGTGACTGCAGGCTTCTGAATTGTCACAGCGTGTATTGCACCCTGTCGAGATTCTCGGGTGCCGGCGGTGAGAGTGAGAGGTCCCTAAAACCGCAAGTAATCAATTTATATACATGTAGTCATGTGCCAACTAGACATGCATGCCCTCTCTCTATGAAAATTAATTGATTGAATCTGGATATGTCAAGTTGGAATGTGGAGAAGTATACAAATCACATACTTGGCTCACATGACCGTCCACTCTTGCCACCGGCAAAGGAGAATCTTAAAACTGTGCAGTGCATGTGGTGTGAGAATTTAGAAGCCTGTAGTCACCTAGAGTGACTGTAGACTTTAATCTCAAACCTGGACAAGCCCTTTAAATATAAAATGAAGCACTATACCATACCAATCCTACCAATGTTTAATATACTCACTTTCAGGATTCAGCTCTGCTTGTTAGTTCCAGCAGTCATCACATTGCCACTTCACTCATATGCGATTTTCATACCTACAGTCACGTGACAACGAGCTTTTCTTCCTGCTTCTCTCAGTTTTTCAATGAACATTGAGAGAATTGAGAAAAGCAGCTAGTCGGCACGTGACTGTGAGTATGCAAATCACATATGAATGATTGGTCACATGACGACTAGTCAAACCACTTCAGGGTGGGAATGCCAAACTGAATTCTCTCCCCGGGTGCCGGAAAATCTAGATACACTTCTGCTTGACTCTTCTCCCCGTCGTTGCCTGCAGCATTGAGTCAAAAACACCTTGCTGAGCTAATGCAGCAAATGCCTGATACATGATGCCCGTGGATTGGTCAGTGACTCAGCAAGTATGAACTGTAAGGTTCACATTAAATTCTTGTAGATCAGTTGAAGTCTAGGTCCCGAGACCTGTACCAATCACTCAAAAGACAGCTCAGAAGTGTGCAGCTCAGGATGCATAAGTGCACAGCTCCTGCCTAAGCGCACACACAGTAGATTATGGATTCAATGTAAAGTTTAAAGTTTTAAAGGCGTGTTCTGGGCTCTAAATACATTTCTGCAGTCACTCTATGTGACTGCAAATTGCTGAATCATGACAGTGTGCAATGAGCACACTGTCAGGATTCTCTTCTTTCTCTTCTATTTTTAGTGGGCAGTCACCTGAATGCAAATATTTGATTAGAACATTGAAAGAAGTGAATGAGAAACTAGTTGGAATGCAATCGGAAGTATACAAATTATATACTTGCGGCTACATGACCTCCCACTCAAGTTGGTAATAGAGGGGAATCTTGACAGTGTGCGCATTGCACACTTTCACGATTCGGAAATCTGCGGTCACATAGAGTGACTATAAACATTTCTCTTAAGTCTAAAAACCCATTTAAGTTGGAGTCACATGCAGCAAAGTTTGTAACAGAAATTTCTGTATTTAAAAATCAATTCTTCTCATAGGGGTTGTTTGGATTGCAAGCTTGAGGATTTCTGCAAGCCTCATTTAGATAAGTAGGGCAGCTAAAGAAATTTCTGCTACAATATTTGCTGCATGTGATTCAATCCTAAATTCACATGTGGTAGATTTGCTGGAGAAATTTCTGCACCTGTTTTGTTTATCTCAATGGAATGGAATGCTTGCTAATAATCCGTTTTGCATATTATCATATACTGCCTGGTATTTAAGTGAGTATTTTATGAGGCTAGCAATAGAGTGGGATAATTCATGAGTCCAAGTGTGTTCAGTCTTCCCCATCCCAGCCTGACTAAAAGCTGCAGCTTGTGCTGAGCAGTGTGAGATTTTACATACAGGGATGAGAAACACTGAGAAGTTGTCAATCAGGCTTGGTTGCTTGAGACTCAGTTTCAAGAGCTAGTGCCTGCTTCATCTAAGAGATCTGTTTGATAATGTATACACTTTGTATTATCAAATCTAGAGACAGATCAATTTTCATAACCTGATTCAGATGTATGAAGCTGATTTATGTGTGACTGTACCCATACAAGAACGTCATCTTTTTAGCCGTAGCATAGAGCAGCTTACAAATAGTCCATGTGCACACATGATGCGTCGGCACACTGCAATTAATGAATACATGAACTCCAATATTCCTATAAATGTTAAAAACATAAGGTGCTTAGCATTTTTTTTTATCAAAGAGCACAAAACCCATCCAACCATGTCCGTCAAGGTGACCTTTAATATGGATGGTTCCTAACCACTATATGTCCTACCTCTCCATGTGCCAATCCAGGCCTGTTCTGAATGGGGAGTGAAAAGGAAACCAGACATAGCTCGCAATTAAAACGATGTGTGAGAAAGATGGGTGGATAAGTGTGATGAGCCCTGGAGGGGTTCACACTCCCTGTACCTATGTACTGTAAAAAAGAAAAAATAGGGCTTCTGCAATCTTTGATCAAAAACACTAGCTAAGTACCTTACGTTTTTAATGTTTACAGCAATATTGGAGTTCATGTATTCATTAGTCGCAGTGTGCTGATGCATCATGTATGTATATGTGGATCAGTAGGGGTCCGACCACTGCAACTCCCAACTAGGCCTTAAAATGACCCATTGGAATGAAGCAGGGGCAGCCACACTTTCATTTCAACAGGGTATTACCCTTTGCATTTAAAAAATGTTCAAACCCTCCTCATCAATGCACAAGTTTTCACCTATCCTTTGAGTAGGTGTTTTAAAGGGAAACTGTCACCAGGTTTTTTCTAACCCACCTCAGAGCAGCATGATGTATGGGCAGAGACCCTGATTCCAGCGATGTATCACTTGCTGGGCTGCTTGCTTCAATTTTGATAAACTCACAGTTTTATCTGCTGAAGATCTAGACGTTATCTGAATACTGAGCTCTGTATAACCCTGTACACATCACTGATTGGCAGCTTTCTGTGTACACTGTGCATTGGCAGAAAGCTGCCAATCATTGGTGAGGGCGGGCTTATACAAAAATCATGAATATGGAGGACTACATATCAGCACTAGTAGTCTAGTGATAATATCTTGCTAATAACACAGTGGTTTTATCAAAACTACAGCTAGCAACCCAGTAAGTGATACATGGCTGGAATCAGAGACTATGTCTCTATGTTATGCTGCTCTGAAATTAGGTAGCAAAAACTTGGTGATAGATTCTCTGCAATGATAAGAATAGCAATTTAAACATTGCTGTTATAGAAAGAATGTAAGTCTTGACTTCCTAACATGTCTCTTAATTGCTGTACGAATTAGGGTCGCACTAATGACATTTTTGCTGAACTGCATGCTCGAGTTCATCTATGCCCATACTGCTGCAATCTTAGATAGTACACAAAGTGTCGGAAAGTAGAGTGGTGACACTAATCTTCTTGTTGGGCAAAACTATTCTCGGTTCTGAAAGAAGGCAGTCTGTGGTTTATTTATCCCTCTAATGATGCCACTGTTAAATTAGGAAATGCTACTGGACATAATAGGCTGGCTGCTTTTGTTAAGCAGACCTGGAATTGATGGGCTTGAGACACACAATTGAATATGTTCTTCTCATTACGAAGGATTTAGAAATCCCTTCTTGCAGTATATATTAACATAGGTTGGTAATTTACTCAGCGCTTTCATTTATGAAATACAGCTCTGCCGTAATCAGTAAACCAGGGCATTAGCTTTGATAATAAAATCCTATCCTAGGAGTTTATTTAGTCCCTCTCCCATCATATTCACAGCACAAAGAAGTGCTGTGCATGAAATAATAATGACAGAAGTTCAAAGCTCCAGTACGAATGCTTCTGGCATGGAGAAGGTTGTTAATGGTGTACGACTTAATGCAGCCCCTGATTTTTTCTTAGATTCGCTGAACTTTTTTGACATCAAAACAAAAGTTGATATTATATGGTTCAAAATAAGAAGCGACTCTTGCTATATCTATAAAATTAGGATTTAACTATCTCTATTATTTTATTATATTATTTATTAACACAAGGATTTGGCTACATAATTATTATTATTATTTATTAAAGCAACATTTATTCCATTGTGCTTTACATGTGAAAACGGGTATACATAAAAAAAAACAGTACAATAATCTTTGAACAATACAAGTCACCGACTGGTACAAGAGGAGAAAGTACCCTGCCTGTGAGGGCTCACAGTCTACAAGGGATGGTTGAGGATACAGTAGGTGAGGGTAGAGCTGGTCGTGCAGCGGTATGGTGGAGCGATGGTTGCTGCAGGTTGTAGGCTTGTCAGAAGAGGTAGTGTGACACCTCTTGCTCGAAAAAGCCCTTTAGTTTACCCTGGGAGATGGGGGACTCGGAGTCGGGTCCTGTGATGGAGAGATGGGGTGCAGCCGTGGCCCGGACCTGACCCGTGCTCAGGGCCGTCACATTAAAAAGGATGGTGTGGGCTTATCCGGGTTGAGTGGCTGATTTACGACTACGCCACCTGTGGCACCTGTTGAAGGCCACCAGCGCCGCTGCAGTCCGCGGAGGCATGGTGTTATGTTGGCCAAAGTTATTACTACTCCCCACAGGCGGAGCAAGGCCTCAGGGCAGAGGGACAGGATGGAGGGGGTAGTAGGAGAGGAGAACGGATGCCGCATCGCGCGGTGTGGCGCAGAATGAACAGTCCGGAGGCCATAGGGGTGAACTTCCAAGGCTTTACTCACTTTAGAGATGGCAGAAGGAAGGCGACTCCCTTCTCCCCGCGGAGTCCTGCGGTTACCAGGGACGGGGGTCCGACAACCTCCGAGTAAGTCCAGCGTTCAATCGGGACCCTACACCAGAGTGTTCCTGAACTACAGACCGAATCCTTTCCTGTCCGTGTGTGTGCAAATAGGCCGGGTCTCCCTCTGAGCTCCTCTCAGAACAAGGGCACGGGTGGCAGCTCCGCTCCGTCCGATACCCGGTGGGATCCTCAGGGCCTACCGGGCTTTCCTGACCAGGACTTGGAGTAGCAAGGTCGGGTGTCGGGGGCCGGTACCCCTCTTGCAGCCGGACTCCCTCTGAATATATCAGCATGGCGAAGACAGGTGGCGTACACCGCTCCGTCTGCATCCTGCCTGGGATCCATTTGCTGTGGAGCCACACTCTTAAGCTCCGGGCCTTCTTGGTCCTGGTCATTGGCCGGGTTGAGACATTCCCCGTCTGCAACCTTCCCCTCATCCCAAGGCCGGGGCACGAGGGCCGTGTCTCCCTCCCCTGCAGGTCCACACAGGATCCACGCTCAGGATGGGAGGTCACAGTTACACACAGTATTTGACAGCACAAAATGACCAGAACCAAAGATGGCTTTTTATTAAATATGAAATTTAAAGTGTAGCTAACTTGTAGGTCCTCCACCCTCACCCACTAACTGGTTCCCCTAACTCTTGGTTCCCCAGTCTCCCTGTAACCAGGGGAGCAGCACCTAGTGCATACTATCCCGCTCTGGTGGAGAAGTGTGGTGTTGGATGCAAAGGTTGGGTCACGACTATCACACTGTTCTTACCTCAGAGGTGGAACACCACACTCCATTAGAGAAGTGCAGCATCCCTGTGGCGGTCGAACCCTCAGGGGCGCCACAGTAGGACTTCAGGTTCCTTTGAAGGTTTCCACGGTAGGCGAGAGTCTGATATGTTGGGGTAGAGAGTTCCAGAGTAGGGGGGATGCACAGGAGAAATCTTAGAAAACACTTTGGCCAACATATCAAAGAACTCACGAGTCAGTGGTGACAACACAGACCAGTTCACCACTCATAATCGTGAGTAAAGCATTGCCTACTCAAAGAATAGAATGAAAAACCGCGAAAATGAGTATAAATGGCATAAAAATGTTAAAGTTTATTAGTCACTTAAAAATGTACAAAAGTAATAATACAAAATGTGTGGACACATGTAACTGTAGAGACAATAGGTGAGTGTTGGATCGCAAAAAAGAAAAAGAAAAAGAAAAAATGCCCCAATGACATCTTCAGAATCTCCCATAGAGGTATATTACAAAATGCATTGTGTGCAAATAAAATCCACACGAGGAGGAATCAAGAGGGAAAGAAGAGACAAGGGGATAGCGTAAAGAAAGACAATATAAGAACGGTGGGATCAAAGGGAGAGCATACAGACACAATCAGGTAAATGGAATAGGATACCCCTTACATATAGTTCCGAAATACTGGAGTGAAAAGTAAATCGGGGCACTCACCAAACTGATTGGTGGCTCACGCAGATATATAGGGCACAGAGGGGAAACAGTAGACATCCACCGGGGCCTCGACGCGCGTTTCGCGTTGGGCTTTATCAAGAGGCACGTGCCTCTTTTCACTCCGGTATTTGGGGTGTTATATTTCTCAGTGGCATCATTTTGGGGTTCACATCACTTATTAACAAACTTTTGTTATCTCTTTATGGAAAGGGATATATGCAAAACAGCGGTTCTGCAAGTTTTTTTGCATTATAAATGTTGTGCTATTTATCGTGCTGCATAAATAAAGTGTTAACTTCATCTTGTGGTTCAATTCAAATATGGCAATACCAAATATGTGATTTTTTTGTGGGGACTGTTTTTTTTTATATAGATAATTTATTTGTATATTCTTACTAGCTATTGAACCCGTTCTACGGAGAGCATTTTTATTGGTATATGGTCCCCTATCCTGGTATATGCTCCCCAATCCTGGTCCCCTATCCTGGTATATGCGCCTCAATCCTGGTCCCCTATCTTGGTATATGCTCCTCAATCCTGGTCCTCCATCCTGGTATATGCTCCCCCCCATCCTGGTCCCCTATCCTGGTATATGGTCCCTGTAAAGATGTGTGGTTGTGGATTTTAATAATCACCTAGGCACGTTATCGATGCAATTAGTTTTATTCCTTCCGATCACGGTAAACAGCAATTCCAGCTAAATGTCCAACAGGCAATTCTCTTAGTCCTCGAGTTTCTAACCTGAGATCAGTAGTTCCACTGCATGTACCAGGTGATACCCACTGTCCCCCAACTTTTGGTTGGCCCACAGCTTTTTTATCTCCCGCCGGTATATTGGCAGTCGCAGCATATGTTCCTTCGGATGATGGATATCACGACCGCAGTCTGTGATACCACCCAGCTCCCAGTCGGACTAGCAATGAATCTTCTCTTTCTCCTGCACAGGGATCAGCCTCCTGAATGGGCAGAAGAGCTCACCCCTCCCTCACACAGCTAATTGTGCCTTAGTATAGATATTTTCTCAGGTGTAAGCCATCCCCTGGGTTTGCATGTGAGACTCCCTGTGGTGACGGGGAGAACAATGGGCCAAGGTCTCGGAGATATGGTCACTGAATGGAATAGATACCTGAGGTTGAACTGATGAGCAAACAAATCACTAACAAAACACAGCAAGCAAATTTCTAACAAAACGCAAAAATAAGATTGACGAAAAAGGGTGCTCACATGGTTTAGTCCATTCTATCTGTCTTCGGAATTTCTTTGTCGTCAGGTCAGTCAGAGGCTTCGCTATAGTACTGTACCCCGCAATTAATTTTTGGTAATACCCGGTGGTACCCAAGAAGGCTTGCACTTTTGGTTGCGTGGTCGGGGCCACTGAGTTATTGCTTCAACTTTGGCTGGGTCAGGCTTTATCATACCACCCCCTACTCGATGTCCTAGGTTCTGGACCTCAGCCATCCCGATTTGGCACTTGTCTGCCCGGATGGTTAACCCAGCCTGCTGAATGCGCTGGAGTACCCTCACATGCTGCAGGTGCTCCTTCCAGGTCTTACTGAATATGGCAATATCATCCAGATAAGCCTGGGAGAACTCATGACAGCCTGCAAGCATGACATCCACCATTTGTTGAAAGGTAGCTGGTGCTTTCTTCATCCCGAATGGCATGACCATAAATTGGAACAGACCAAAGGGAGTGAGGAAAGCTGCATGCTCCTGAGCGTCTGGTGACAAAGGGATCTGACAGTATCCTTTACTGAGATCTAAGGTGGACACAAATGTCGCTCCCCCCATTTGGTCTAACAGATCATCCATTCGGGGCATGGGTTAGGCATCAGTGATGGTTATCTCGTTCAGCCTCCTGTAGTCTACGCCACTCGGTACAGCGACTGCCGAATTGGTGTTGCTGTCCCAGTGTCCATTCAATGCTCAGTCAGAGTGGTTCGGCCAGGCTGGTTAGAGAAGAGCCCACAATACTGGTCTAATAAGTCCCGTAGTTGGCTGGATTGGGCAGGTGAGAGATGATCCCCTAATGTGACTTGCTCCACTCCTCCCTTTTCTTTGGTGTACTGTAATAAGTCCAGCAGGGGATCGGGTTTTGAGGCATCTAGAGGGGGACAGCATATAGCCACTGCACATGTATCTCTGGCCTGGTACACTTTTAATCGGTTAACATGAATAACCTTGGTTTGGGTATGGTGTGTGTTGAATGCTACCCGATAGGTGACTGCAACCTCTTTGTCGACTATGGTAGAAGGACCCTCCCAGTTGGCCTGCAACTTGTCATGGCGGACGGGAGATAGTACCAGCACTTGCTGGCCTACTGTGAGTTCTCGGGACTGGGTGCCCCTATCATAGTAGGTTTTCTGTTGCCCTTGTACCCCCCCTAGACGTACTCATGCAAGCCGCCCAAGGTGTTGTATCCTATCTCGCAACTGCCTCACATAGTGGAGCACTGGCACCCCCCCAGAATTGGATCGGTCTTCCCAGTGTTCTCGCACCAAGTCTAGGGGGCCCCGAGGCTGCCTGCCATATAAGAGTTTGAATGGGGAAAAACCGGTAGAAGCCCGTGGCACCTCTCTGTAGGCAAACAGTATCTGGGGCAGAGCTTCTTCCCAGTCGCCCCCCTCTGCCTCTAAGTATGCGCATATCAACCGTTTCAGGGTCCCATTGAACCGCTCACAGAGTCCATTTGTTTGTGGGTGGTATGCAGAGGTGAACACTGGTCGGACCCCGGACCGACTCTACAGGGTACGCAATACCTCACCCGTGAATTGGGTTCCCTGATCCGAAACAACCTCCATTGGGAAACCCACCCTGCTAAATATTTCAACTAATGCGTGGGCCACCCTTTTTGCATCTATTCCTCGGAGAGCTACCGCCTCAGTGCATCGGGTGGCATAGTCTACAACCGTTAATATATATCTCTTCCCTGAGCCACTGGGTCGAGGCAGAGGACCTATCAAATCCACCCCTACCCATTGAAAAGGTTCTGCTATTAACGGCATGGGTTGTAAAGGAGTTCTGCGCGGGGGGCCTCCCAGTAGTTGACAGGTCTCACAGGAGCTTACAAATTTTTTTACTTCAAGGGTCACCCTGGGCCAGAAGAACCTGCTCATAACCCTGCATTGGGTCTTCGTCTCTCCCAAGTGTCCCCCTAATGGACCTTCGTGGGCTAAGGACAGAATCTCACTTCTGTATTTCTCCGGCAACACCAACTGCTTGTTATCCCGCCCCACTGTGTCTCGTGTCACCCGATACATCAACCCTCTTTCCGATATAATGTGGACCCCCTCTTCTTCAGAGCCTTCCGTGGCCGCTGCACTCCTCAATCCCGCTAGGGATGGATCTTCCTGTAACTCCTCCCTGATGTCATTTACCTCCCCCAGGTCACATTCTGTCATGCTAACAGGCGTCGTATTTTGTGCATTACTCACCACTGGTGGGGGTTGTCAGCACCTCGAGATTGCTCTGTTCCCTCTCGGCTGATGCAGTGTGAACTGGTCCTTAACTTCGGGTTATGACATTGTCCCAGTGGCAAACCAAACCAGCTCCTAGGTTGTTTCCCAGCAACACATCTACTGGTAGGTACCGAACTACTCCTACATCCACTATTCCATGACTGTGACCCCAGTCTAAATGTAGTCGGGCCCTCCGAATATTGAGAGATTCTCCCCCAGCTACATGGACTAACATCCGGCTGGCAGGAACAATACATTGGTCCAGTACTAGGTGGTCTTTGATCAATGTGACTGAGGCTCGGAGTCACAGAGCCCCACAGCCTTCACGCCCTCTACCCAGACCGACTGCAGATGCTGGTTCATGGACGCTGAGGTGTCCCATCTAGTCAGAGACACTTGTGCTTGTACCAGATATGCCTCTTCCTCTTCTGGTCGGGGTAGTGGAATCCTCTCTCCCTCAGTATTCCAGCCCCATTGCTGTACAGTGTTCACTTGTTGGGGACGTGGATGATGTGAGCTAGAACGTTCCCCACATTCCCTGGCAAAGTGTCCCATGCGTCCACAGTTATGGCAGCTTAACCCTCGTCGCCCTGACTTGGGCCGTACTTGGGGTTTGGGAAACCTCCCCCTATTTGTGAAGTCCAAAATCAGTGCTTCCTCTCGGTGGTCCATGGGTCTCACTGGCCTCCCTGTAAGCCCTGGTTCCCGACTAACTGGGGCTGTACTTCCACATTGCCCTGGTCGATTGGCAGACCAATCATCAGACAATCTGGCAGCCTCATCCAGGCTGAGTGGTTTCCTATCTGCCACCGATTCTTTTAAATTACCTGGGAGCGGACCGGCTCCAGGTTTTTCGCCCCTGGCGAAAGAGTCTCAGTGGGCCCCTTTAACACATACCACGATTCATGATGCACAGATACCGCAGAGAAAGACAGGTATAGTACAATGCCAAAAATGTTACTTCTTACATTACATGAGTGATATCTATTGTAAATTCCACAATAGCTCAAAACCTGCGAATCGCTCCACACAGTATACTGGCCCCCATAAAATGCTCCATACAAAATACTGGCCCCCATATAACGCTCCATACAGAATACTGGCCCCCATATAGCGCTCCATACAGGATACTGGCCCCAATATAACGCTCCATACAGAATACTGGCCCCCATAAAACGCTCCGTACAGGTTACTGGCCCCCATATTACACTCCGTACAGGATACTGTTCCAGTTATAACGCACCACACGGGATATAGGCCCCCATATATTCTCCATGCAGGATGTAACCCCCCCATATAATGCTCCATAGAGGATACACTTCCCCCCATATAATGCCCCATGCAGGATGTCATCCCCCATATAATGCCCCATGCAGGATGTCACTCCCCATATAATGCCCCATGCAGGATGTCACCCCCCATATAATGCCCCATGCAAGATGTCCCTTCCCCCCATATAATGCCCCATGCAGGATGTCACCCCTCATATAATGCCCCATGCAGGATGTCACTCCCCATATAATGCCCCATGCAGGATGTCATCCCCCATATAATGCCCCATGCAGGATGTCACTTCTCCCCCCCATGTTATGCCCCATGCAGGGTGTCCCTTTCCCCCCATATAATGCCCCATGCAGGATGTCCCTTTCCCCCCCATATAATGCCCCATGCAGGATGTCACCTCTCCCCCCGATATAATGCCCCATGCAGGATGTCACCTCTCCCCCCCATATAATGCCCCATGCAGGATGTCCATTCCCCCCCATATAATGCCCCATGCAGGATGTCACCTCTCCTCCCCCATATAATGCCCCATGCAGGATATCACCCCCCTCTCTTTAAAATGCCCCATGCAGGATGTCACCCCTCCATATAATGCCCCATGCAGGATGTCATGCCCCCATATAATGCCCCGTGGAGGATGTCACCCCCCCATATAATGCCCCATGCTGGATGTCACCCCCCCATATAATGCCCCATGCCTCCATACATTAAAAAAAAATCAAATACTCATCTCACTCCTTCTCACCTGCTGCTGCCGATGCTCCGGACTCCAGCATCGCCGGCGTCGTCCTGCTCTGCGCTGCCTGTGATGGCAAGACGTCACCACACCCTCTGACCTGAGACGTCACAGGGAGCGCACAGCAGGAAGACAGCGGATCTGCGGAGGCACGGGGAGAGGTAAGTATCCGGCTGCCGGGGCCCTGAGCAAGCGAGGAAGAAGGGTGGGCGTTGGCACCGCTCTCCTCCGCTCATAGCCCGGTGTGGTGCCCGACTGCG
Organism: Phyllobates terribilis; assembly: GCF_046119375.1. Lineage (NCBI taxonomy): Eukaryota > Metazoa > Chordata > Amphibia > Anura > Dendrobatidae > Phyllobates > Phyllobates terribilis. The sequence continues at coordinate 446,144,965 of NW_027362761.1, forward strand.
AGTGGGCCCCCCGCCTGCTCAGAGCCCCAGCACTTGCCTGGGTGTGCCGGCTGCTGACGCCGGCCCTGCCTGGGAGCTTTGACTTAAATTGTTACAGCATGATTATATCCATTACATGTTCTGCTTCCCGAGCCCCCAGTCCTTCTATCCACCGAGTGCATGCCATACATAGCGTGTTGGCAAACTCCCGATGTGTGTGTGCAGTGGGCTTGTCAGTCTCCCGAAACTTCCTCCGATAGGTTTCTGGCGTGACGGCATACCTCTCTAGTAATGCATTGCGAATGGTGAAGTAACATCTCAGATCCACTGAAGACAAGTTATTAAAAGCTTCTCTTGCTTTTCCGGTCAGGCAAATGCTCAAAAATCTGGGCCAGTCACTGATTGACACCTCATGTAGCAGGCAGAGGTTCTCAAATAATCGGAGATGTTCATCAATATCTGAGGTGTCCTTATTAAACTGTGGTATATCTTGGTACCTTAAAGATGTGGGCCCCTCTCTTCTCTTATCCATTGTCCTCTGCACTGGGGCGGGTTGGGGTACCGCTACATGCACACCCAGATATTTGCTTACCACCGCCGCCCGCTCTATCTCCGTGGCCCGCTCTCCTAGCGCATCCAGCTTCCGCCTCAACTCAGTTGGTTGATCCTCCGACATCTGGATGACAGCCCTGGGCTGTGGTCCCTCCACGGAGATGCCCTCCTCCACGTCTGAACTGACCTCCTCCTTTGGCTGTTTGTGGTCCCAATCGCCCAAGCATTGTATTAGGGTCGCACGGTTATCCTCTGGCAACCACTTTAGCTCTCTCCCAGAGCAAAGAGTTCTCAGCTCTTCCTTCTTGAGCCTCTTAGATGGATTCTGCCATCTTTTCTGCCAAGTCACCGCTCAGTAACTTTCCCGGGTATGCTGTCCAGAGATAGGTGATCCCACCGCTTGCCACCACTTGTAAAGATGTACTGTTGTGGATTTTAATAATCACCTTGGCAGGTTATCGATGCAATTAGTTTTATTCCTTCCGACCATGGTAAACAACAATTCCATGTAAATTTCCAACAGGCAATTCTCTTAGTCCTCGAGTTTCCAACCTGGGATCAGTAGTTCCACTGCGCCGTACCAGGTGATACCCACTGTCCCCCAACTTTTGGTTGGCCCACAGCTTTTTGTATCTCCCTCCGGTATATTGGCAGTCACAGCATATTCTCCTTTTGATGATGGATATCACTACCGCAGCCTGTGATACCACCCAGCTCCCAGTCGGTCTAGCAATGAATCTTCTCTTTCTCCTGCACAGGGATCAGCCCCCTGAATGGGCAGAAGAGCAAACCCCTCCCTCCCACAGCTAATTGTGCCTTAGTGGAGATATTTTCTCAGGTGGAACCCATCCCCTGGGTTTGCATGTGAGACTCCCTGTGGTGACGGGGAAAACAATGGCCCAAGGTCTCTGAGATATGGTTGATGCGCTCCCTGGGCCGTGGGGTACTCGGCAGCCGGGCCTCTGGTTGCTGGGGGATATCACGGTAGCTGGCCCGGTCCGTGACCCAGGGCGGTCAGTAAAAGGGGGAATAGTTTATAGGGGATTTGGGAAAGTGTTCGTGACGCCACCTGTGGATTGCGGCTAAAGGGTGCCGCCGCTGCGGAGCAGTGCTCTGGAGCTGGTGTTACGGCAGCAGGGATTGTGTGGCTCTCCACAGGTAGAGCTAGCTCCAGGGCAGTGTAGGGGTGTAGGTTGTGGATGCTGGGGAGAGACGGCAGGACAGTCCCGGAGGAAAGACGGACACTCACAAGGGGGTAAGCTTCAGTACCTTTACTGGTGATGATGCAGGCACGGTCCAGGGTACTCCGGACGAAAGGCGCACTTTTGGACTCTCCCCAGTGAGCGGGTATAGGGCCTCCTGATCCGTGGCTTTACTCACTAAGCTTCTGGCCTGCCTGGAACTAGGCCATGCTTGGTTACTGTCTCTCTCTCCCTTGCGCCTGCTGACCTGGTGGTAGGGCTTTCTCCTGGAGATCACTCTCCCTGGATGCTGGGGCCTCCGTGACTCCTAGCCCTGGTACTGTAGTCAGCGTTTGGCAAACCTGGGACCTGTAGTCCTCCAGGGGTTCCGGTGGTCCCTACTGGGTTTAAAGGGACCCGGTGTCCGGTATATATCTCGGGGTGAGCCTGGTATGCTCCTCAGCCCCTTTGTTACTTCTTCCTTCTCCTCTCGCCTTCGGCCACACTCAGGGCCCTCACACGTGTTGTAGGCCTTGGCTTGCCTAAGCACAGCAGCCAGCATGCTGCCTCTTCGCTGCTCTCTGAGCGTCAGCACGCTCTCAGACCCTCACTCAGTCTGACTGAACTCTAAAACTAACTAGCTGACTGGCTCCACCCTCCCTATATATATCCCTAATGGGCTCCCTCTGCTGGTCTGAGGTGGTAGGGTGGAGGTGTGTGAATGTGTGAGGGCCTCTTTTGGAGAAGTCCACCCATGCACCCTTCTGGGTTCTGTGGCACCAATGCACAGCAGGGCACCACATGGTCACTGAATGGAATAGATACCTGAGGTTGAACTGATGAGCAAACAAATCACTAACAAAACACAGCAAGCAAATTTCTAACAAAACACAAAAATAAGATTGACGAAAATGGGTGCTCAGTGCTGGTAAAGTATTTAGTAAGTGGTCAGGTCCTCACAGTCCCCATTATGGAATATGCTCCCCCATCTGGGTATACGCTCCCCCAGCCTGGTCCCCCATCCTGGTATATGCTTCCCAATCCTGGTCCTCCATTCTGGTATTGCCTGCCCCTATCCGGTCCATGCTCATCCATCCTGGTTCCCCATCCTGGTATATGCTCCCTCATCCTGGTCCATGCTCCCCCATTCTGGTATATGCTCCCCCTTCCTGTTACATGCTCCCTCATGCTGGTCCCCCATCCTGGTATATGCTCCCCCATCCATCCATAAATAAAAACACTCCTAACCTTTCCACCGCTCCCCTGCAGCACGTTGCCTTCTTTATTTTACTCTAATGTCGCCGGAATCAGTGCCTGCACATAGCACAATATCCGGCACCATTTTATTGAAGACAAATGTGCTGAATGTATTCAACCACATGGCACCGGAGCAAGCACATACTGTGCTGTCTGATGCCATTTTGTTGAAGACACTGTGCAAATGTATCTTCACTAAAATGGCCCCAGATATCACGCTATGCGCAGGCAATGATTCCGGCGCAACACTCCTCCCCCAACATCTCCAGAGATGACAGGCCTGAACAGGACAGTATGTGTTTATGGGGCAGGACATCGCGGTATGCGCTCAATGCCTATGCATACCGTGATCTCCAGCGCCACACTCCTCATCCCTGTCTGGGTCGGATGTGGATGCGCCTTTCTGTCTGCGGCCAGACTGCACAGGTGCATTGCGCTTGCACAGTCTATAGAGGCTCCAGACAGAAGGACACATCCCTGATTATATTATAGATTAAATCTGTGATTTTATTATATTTATTTTTACATTTTTTTATAACACTTAAAAACATTTTTTTTCCTTTTACAATACTTACTAGTACTATAAGAAGACTTGGACCTGCAATCCTTTGATTGCATAATACACTGTAGTAGTTATATACTGCAGTGCATTATGTTCCTTGTCAGTCTTTCACTGACATTTAGCCAATCAGGTCTCACCCCCAGCAGAATCTGATTGGTTGAGGGATAAAGCCGACAGGGAGCCATTGACAGGTGTCCCTGTTTCCATAGCAACTATCGGCACCCCACGATCGCAGTGCGTAGATGCTGATGGGCAGACAGAGGGAGTGATCTCCCTTTGACAGTGGCATATGAGGAGTTATATGTTGGATATGTTACTATTAAGACTAGAGAGTTGAAACTTGTCAACATTTAATTTTACTCTACTGCTATGATGATATTTTAATGGATTTTGACAAAAGGGATTTTTTATCTCAGATTTCAGCCCTATTCGTCAATTGGCCCCCATAAGAAAACTCACCTAGAGTGGAAAATGTTCCATAAAAAAATAACAAAATGCTAATGATATTGCAAACAAATCAGATATCAGGCCATTTCCTTAGATATTAGGACCCCCTCATTTTACCACCAATCTAAGAGAAAAAGTTTCTTCTTCCCAACAGAACACAAAGGCAAATAGAGAACTTTCATGCACTAGTGTCTGAGAAATACAGAAACTTCAATAGCAATAATAGGAAATATAAAAAACATTATGTAACTAACCTTATGAAAGTAGAAAAAATAGCACTAAATGAGCTAAATAAGAATACGAATATTGCAATTTGTCGTGGGGATCAAGGCGGAAGAGTAGTTATGCAAGACAGATCCATCCTATAATAATGAGGTTACAATTATTTTATCGAATAAAGAATACTATATTAGAATAAAAGGTGACCCTATGCTAAATTATGTTACAGCTATTTATAAATTGATAGTTGACAATTACTTTTAGACATACAGACTAAAAAAGAAACAAAATATCTGAAAGTCAAACTCCCTGTGCTACCTATTTGTTACCATCTACCTAAGGTCCACAAAAGTATTGATAGTCCACTTGGCAGACATACTATTGCAGGCTTTCAATCCTAACTTGTAATGTCTATGAATATATAGACTTGGAGCTACAAAGATTTGTAGTCAATCTCAACTCATATCCAAAAGATGCAACCAGTTTGATCAACATGTTTAAGTCATACACAGTATGTGGGATCCGTCCTATAAATGGGTTACATTGGATGTGACCTTATTGGACAGTACCAACCCATGCAAATTAATAGTTGCATTTATAGTCAATTTTGTTTTTAAATAACGGTTCCTTAATCCCAACATGACAAAAGGAATTCATTTTAAAACATAATGCATCTAAATTTGAAACCCAAACCTTTCTACAAATTAAAGGTACAGCCATGGGAACACATTTTTCTCCTTCATGTGCTAACTGATACATGGGAGATTTTCAACACACATACATCACCAAGATTCATGTGTGATCTGATAATATTATAATGAATAAGAGGTACAGTATCAACCTAATCTTTATTTGAAAAGGTACATCTGTAGATTTGGATGAGCATGTGGAATACCTCAACAGCAACAAGAGAGGACTTAGCTTTACATGTTTCAGTTCCAAAAGAGAATTGGAATATTTGGAATTAATCCACACAGCAGAGGGTGAATCAATTACTAAAACTTTTATTTAAAAAAGTTGATTCCAACGGTCTTTTGTACTTCGATAGTAAAAACAAAACATCACAGAAAAAAAGCAGCAGTACTTACTAACACCATGTCACAACACACTATGTACTTATAATTGCTCATTTTGCCTTTCTACCCAGATAATTCTCTTTTTTCTTTTCTCTTTTCTATTTAGAAACAGAGAGTCTCTTGTCACTGCATTTATCATTCCTTTCTTCAACTTCTGAACCAGCTGCTCCACCCCTCTCCCCTGGCATTGACTTTTGCAGTGACTGGTGAGTCATACAGAGAAAATTGACCTCCTGTTTCTAGCTTAGAAGGCTTCAGGCTAGTCAGTTTTTAATCACGTGATGTCTTAGACCTAATTGAAAATAGAAGAATTAAGTATATACAATGGCAAAATGAGCAATTGTAAGTACACAGTGCTATATAATATGATGATTGCAATACATTAAGAGGATAACAATTTTGATGGGAGTGCTTCTATAATGAAGCATGGAAAGTACATAACATATAAAAGCTATCCCATACCCTACCAATAAATGCTGTACAAATATATGGCGGCTCCATCCGATAGCTCTGTGACATACTTTAATATAGTCCAGACATTCATGTGTGCATGTGTGTATATGCATGCCCACACATACATATTTATGTCCACTTTGACATTAGGGCTAAAATATGGTGATGTAAACTAATTCTCTAGAAGGTCATATATCCTAAAGTTTCTAATAGATGTACACACACACTGCCTGGCTACACAAGTCCCAGCCACACTAATAAACTTGGCTGGACCACGCCTTTGTTGTTTAGTAATTTGACATAGCCATCTACTCCATTACCACAGCCACCTGCAGAGTAAGTATGGCCCCACCTAACAACAGAGACAGATGTCGCTAGAGCAGGACCAGGAATATAAAGATATAAAAATGATTTCCCAATTTACCAAATTCACTTTTGATAGGTGGAGGTCATTGAATCCCAGTTTATCTGACTTGGAACTAAACTACTCAAAAAAAAAAATATGCCTCCCAATTCATTCTCCATAGGAGCATGTAAGCCTACATCTTTTGTTTAGTTTTAAAGATCATGGCCCTGATTCATCAAAGCAATTTTGCCAGAATTCTGGCATAAATAGTTTTGAAAAGTTGGTAAATAGTGGCGCAACGTGGAATGGAGCAAAAAATGTGTGAGTTTCAACATTTTCACGCCTGTTTCACCCAGCTCTGCCAAAATGGTTCTAGTGGGCATGTGACGTGGGTGTGGTGGTGATGTGACACCACAGCTCATGTAATTCATGACAAGATGTGGCTTTCCTTATGGCAGAAATCTTACTCCAATCAGGGCACGCAACACATCAGATGCTGCTGATTCATGAAGAGGCATGCATCTCTTCATGAATCAGGGGCGTTTGACTCCACCACACCCTTTCATGAAGACCAGCAAGAAAATCACTGGTCTTGATGAATTGGTGTCCAGGGATCTAGATTTATGAACAAAAATATTAAGCTAACAAATTATTTAATTCCATTCATAAAATATTAAAATGTTCCTTAAATCCCAACTTTATAATGGCAGACTACATTTGAAATTAGCAATTGTAAGTGGTAACATTATTCAAGTTTCATATTAGAGGTCAAGAGACATTTAAAGAGCAACCATTGTTTTAAATTTTATTTCATAAATCAGTAGTGCACATGAAATATGCATCTTTGTAATATATTTTAACAGAGAAATCTGCTTCATTCTCCTCCTGGACTGATCATTCATTTTCAAAATTCTCAATTCACGGGTAAAATGTGTATTCAGTGAAGACAGATTGTTACATTACTGAGATGGGAGATGGCAGTTGCTGCTGATAGGATTCTATGTTGAGTGGTAGAGCTACAACCAGATCTCCTGCCTCTTCCTCCTCTCCCTCCATCTACATAAAATCTAATTTGTAGCAACTTCTATCTCTTATCTCAGTAATGTAACATTCTGTTTTCACTGACTACATATTTTATATGAAAATTGAGAATTTTGAAAATAAATGATTAGTGTTGAGCGAGCACTAAAAAGCTCGGGTGCTCGAAGCTCGGGCCGAGATCACCGTGATACTCGGGTGCTCGACCCGAGCAACGAGCCCAATGTTAGTCTATGGGAGACCCGAGCATTTTTGCGGCGGCACCCCCGGCAGTCTGTAGAAAGCCAAAAAAGTGCCCAAAATGATAGTGACAGTGCTCAAATGACATGGGGACAGCATGGGGATCGCCCCAGGAAGCATTTCTGACCCCCAGGTCACTGCTGTCAACAACGTGGTCAGAGGTAAGTGTGCAGCCTGCCACCCACCCACCCCCAGGCTGCAATACCATACTGCTAGCTTGCTTGCACTTGAAATGAGGCCTTTTAAGCTTGTGGAGGCAGACGCCGGCCAACATGTCATGGCTGCGTCGGCGGCCTGGTATCCATACTCAGTCCCCAGCCGCCCGGCGGCCGGGTGTCCACATTCGGTCCCCAGCCGCCAGGGGTCGGCCGGGTGTCCATACTCGGTCCCCAGCCGCCCCTATTTGTCCCGGTGCGCCTTATACACAAGTGCGCATACCAAAACATTACCTGTGCCCTCCCCAGTGCATTTAGTGGGAAGGACAGCCTATTCCGCTGTAGTTTGTGCACGCCAACCCCCTGTTCATGGCACATGCGAAGATGCCTCCCACCCTGCACCTATCATTGCAGACTTGCAACTATCCCCGTTCAAGTCCTTGTCCCAGGGCAGTGTTCAATTGTACCTCCCCCATTCCTTGCAATGCAAGTGCAAGTATGCAGTCTGCCACCCACCCCCAGGCTGCAATACCATACTGCTTGCTTGCACTTGAAATTGGGCCTTTTAGGCATGTGGAGGCGGAATCTGGCCACATCATGGCTGCGTCGGCGGCCTGGTATCCATACTCAGTCCCCAGCGGCCCGGCGGCCGGGTGTCCGCGCTTGGTCCCCAGCCGCCAGGGGGTGGTCGGGTGTCCATTCTCGGTCCCCAGCTGCCCCACGGCCGGGTGACCACACACGGTCCCCAGCCGCCTGGGGGCGGCCGGGTGTCCATAAACGGTCCCCAGCCGCCCCTATTTGTCCCGGTGCGCCTTATACACAAGCGCGCATATCAAAACATTACCTGTGCCCTCCCCAGTGCATTTAGTGGGAAGGACAGCCTAACCACAAACACGTGGACAAGTGAATGTGGCCAGGGATGATCCATCTCACTGACGCCTTCACACTGGGTTAATATTGTGGAAGCCGGGACACAGTTGGACACTGGGATGCAACACGTCCTCCAGACATAGAGGATTGCGGGTCCTGGGTCAATCAGGCTTCAACGCAAAGTTCAGAACGAGTAAATTATTCATGATCATGAGGCCATCCATCTCCTTAGCTTTCTGTTCCTTGGAATGCAAGCGCATGTATGTAGTAGCGGCTAGGCCTGAGGTGGTCAGCGTTTTGGCGCATATCCTACCTCCTCCGAGTATTGCTGGATGTTTTCCTGCTACTATCCCAGTTCTATGACTCCCGTTAAAACAAAACTTCAGGTGATGAATGATGGATGAGGTGGTGGCAAAGGAGAAAGAGAAGGAGCAGGGACCATTCACATCAATATCAGGCCAGTCAACCACACATGTCTTGTAGGATATGTTTCTGTACCAAAAGGAGCGGTTCGGCTACACAGTTATAGGGCATACAGTGAGTACAATGCCTACAAAAAATTTCGAGGCACTCAAATGCCCTTTGGAAGTGACATGAAGGTCAGAGGGCCTTAACTAAACCGTTTTTTCCATTTATAGCAACTGGGTCTCCTGTACACTGTTGGCCTAAGCAGTGAATGGAAGGCTTTCCAAAAATTATGAGGAACTGCAATGCCCCTTGAAACAGACGTGGATTACAGCGTACTAAAAACCTTCTACCCATTATTGGGGAGTGGGTCTCCCTTAGTGTTCGCCTATGCATTGATAAGCAAAAGCTGACTAAAATTAGGAGGAAATGCAATGCCCGTTGGAAGAGTCGTGGAGGTTAGAGGTAATTAAAAACAACATTTCAATGCCCCTTGGAAGAGCTGTGGAGTTCAGAGTGGTTTAACAAGATGGTTTTAATGCCCCTTGGAAGAGACGTGGAGGTCACAGTAGCTTAACAAGACGGTTTTAATGCCCCTTGGAAGAGTGGTGGAGGTTACAGTGGAATAAAAAGACAATCTCAATGCCCTGTGGAAGAGACGTGGAGGTCACAGTAGCTTAACAAGATGGTTTTAATGCCCCTTGGAAGAGTGGTGGAGGTCGCAGTGGAATAAAAAGACAATATCAATGCCCCTTGGAAGAGATGTGGAGGTCCCAGTAGAATAAAAAGACAATATCAATGACCCTTGGAAGAGACGTGGAGGTCACAGTAGCTTAACAAGACGATTTTAATGCCCCTTACAAGAGCCATGCAGTACAGCATATTAAAAACATTATTCCCATTATTGGGGAGTGGGTCTCCCATAGTCTTTGCCTATGCCTTCGAAGCAAAAGCTGCCAAAAATTAGGACGGAGGAACTTGCAATGCCCCTTACAAGAGCCATGCAGTACAACATATTAAAAACATTATTCCCATTATTGGGGAGTGGGTCTCCCATAGTCTTTGCCTATGCCTTCCAAGCAAAAGCTGCCAAAAATTAGGACGGAGGAACTTGCAATGCCCCTTACAAGAGCCATGCAGTACAGCATATTAAAAACATTATTCCCATTATTGGGGAGTGGGTCTCCCATAGTCTTTGCCTATGCCTTCGAAGCAAAAGCTGCCAAAAATTAGGACGGAGGAACTTACAATGCCCCTTACAAGAGCCATGCAGTACAGCATATTAAAAACATTATTTCCATTATTAGGGAGTGGGTCTCCCATAGTCTTTGCATATGCCTTCCAAGCAAAAGCTGCCAAAAATTAGGATGGAGGAACTTGCAATGCTGGCAACACGGACCACGGTCACCCTGGTGGTATAGTGGTGGTGGAGGCTGAGGATAAGGAGAAGAGCAAAAAACAGCCAAAATGAGGAAGCGTATACCCATGTGTGGGTGTGAAGCGGTGCATGGGAATACACCTCCCGAAATAACACAGTGGATTTGACTTTATGTTACTCTGCTGTCATTTGGTGTTGATGAGAAGTCTGGCCCAATCCAGCCCTTGTTCATTTTGATAAGGGTCAGCTTGTCAGCATTGTCAGTTGACAGGCGAGTGCGCTTATCAGTTATAATTCCCCCAGCGGCACTAAAAACACGCTCCGATAACACGCTAGCAGCAGGGCAGGCCAGGACCTCCAAGGCGTACAGAGCTAGTTAATTCCAAGTGTCCAGCTTGGATACCCAATAATTTAAAGGCACAGAGGAATCACGGAGGACGATGGTACAGTCGGCTAGGTACTCCCTCACCATCTTTTGAAACTTTCCACTCCTTGTGAGAGTACCCCGCGCCTCAGGGCCTGTAAGCTGGGCGGGTCTCAGAAAACTGTCCCAGAACGTTGACAGTGATCCCCTGCCTCTCCTGGATTGGAGTTGCGTCTCTCTCGCCTGTACGCCTTGGTTGGGCAACGAACTGTGACCTCTGCCGCTAGCTTGTTCAGATGGGAATTTTTTTTAACAGTTCTGCAGCAAGGGCCTTCTGGTACTGCCCCATTTTTGTAGACCTCTCCACCTCAGGAATAAGAGAGTGAAAGTTCTCCTTGTAGCGGGGGTCTAAAAGTGTCACCAACCAGTAATGACTGTCACCCAACATTTTGACAACGTGAGGGTCACGGTTAAGGCAGAGCAACATAAAGTCAGCCATGCGTGCCCGACTGGTAATGGGCAAGACTTCCGTGTCCTCACCAAGATGATGACTGACCATGCTCTCCTCCTCCTCCTCCTCCTCCCCCCTGTCCTCAGGCCACCCATGCTGAACCGATGGTATGACAGTTGTACAGGTACTACCGTCTACAGCGCATGATACCAGCTCCTGTTCTTCCTCCTCCTCCTCTCCCTCATTGTCCCCCAATGCACGTTGGGATGAGATGAGGCTGGGCTGTGTGTAATCGCCCGCTACAGCTTCTTGATCCATCTCATCATACTCTGGCTGCAATGCCTCCTCTTTAATTCTCTGCGGAGAGCGTTGCAAAAGACAGACAAGTGGGATGCTGACGCTAATGATGGAGTCATCGCCACTCACCATCTTGGTGGACTCCTCAAAGTTTGTCAGGATGGGAAATATGTCAGACATCCAGGTCCACTCCTGAGGTCTTATGTGTGGAGTCTGACATGAATATCGACGGCCTTGTTGCAGCTGGTACTCCACAACTGCTTTCTTCTGCTCACAAATCCTTTGCAACATGTGGAGGGTAGAGTTCCAACGTGTGCGGACATCACACACCAGTTGGTGTGCCGGAAGCTGCAAACGCTGCTGCAACACAGCAAGGGCGGCGGAAGCTGTAGCCGACTTCTGAAAATGAGCTGACAGGCGGCGTACTTTGACGAGCAGATCTGGCAACTCGGGGTACGATTTAAGAAACCGCTGAACCATGAGGTTAAGCACATGAGCCAGTCATGGTACGTGTGTGATCTCGCCTCAGAGCCGCCACCAGGTTACGGCCATTGTCACACACGACCATGCCTGGATGTAGGTTCAGCGGTCTCAGCCACAGATCTGCATGCTCTTTCACAGCTGTCCACAACTCACAAGCAGTGTGAGGTTTAGCACCTAAGCTTATGAGTTTCAGCATAGCCTGTTGCCGCTTGGCTGAGGCAGTACTGCAGTGCTTCCAGCTTGTAACTGATGTGGTGATATCTGAGATGGAGGCTGAACATGAGGAGGAGGAGGATGATGCGCAGGAGCTGTACACTGTGGGGCAACTCTGACTGACATAGGGCCCGCAATCCTCGGTGTGGGGAGGATGTGTTCCGTCCCAAGGTCCGACTAGGTCTCGGCTTCCGCTATGTTTACCCAGTGTGCCGTCAGGGAGATGTGCTGTCCCTGGCCACAAGCACTTGTCCACGTGTCCGTTGTCAGGTGGACTCTCCCAGTAACTGCATTGTTGAGGGCACAGCAGATGTTTTGGGACACATGCTTGTGTAGTGCGGGGATGCCACACTGGGCAAAATAGTGTTGGCTGGGGACCGAGTACCGAGGGACGGCCACCGCCATAAGGTTGCGGAATTATTCCGTCTCCACCAGCCTAAAAGGAAGCATTTCCAACTGTGGCCTGTGGGGCGTTGGCTGCGAATTTGCGCTTTCGTTCAAAGGTCTGGGATATGGACAATTGAACACTGCGGTGAGACGTGGACATGGACATTGATGCTGTTTCTTGAGAAACTGCCATAACAAGTGAAGACTGAGAGGAGGGGGCATCTTTGCATGCAGTATGGACAGGGGATTGCCTTGCACGCACAACAGGGGGTTCTCTTACACGCACAACAGCGGAAGAAGCAGTGGTGACACCTACTGACACTGGTCGTGGACCCTGGGGTTTGCCCCACAAAGTCGGGTGCTTTGCTGACATGTGCCTGATCATGCTGGTTGTGGTCAGGCTGGTAGTTTTGTCACCCCTGCTGATGCTGGCCTGGCAGGCGGTACAAATGGCCTGTTTGGGGTTATCAGCAGAGTCTTTAAAAAAATTCCAGACTCTGGAAGACCTACCGATTGTACTGGCAGGGTCCCTCGTGTTGGTGTTATGGGGAACGGTTGCCCGCCTTCTGTCTGCAGCCACCACACTGCTTCTTCCTGCCTGTTGGGGTACTCTGCCTCCCTCCCCCTGTGTGCTGCTGGCCTCGCTCTGCGTGTCCTCCTGCCACGTTGGGTCAGTTACTAGATCATCCACCACCTCCTCCTCTTCCACTTCCGCAACACGGTCCTCCTCCTCACTTCGTGGCAATTGTGTCTCGTCATCGTCCACCTCTTGTGACAAATTGCCAGCATTGCCTTCCTGTGGCCGTGGCTGTTCAAATATTTGGCCATCGCTACATGGGATCTCCTCTTCCATCACTTCAAGCGGAGCAGGCGAGGGGCCGAAATATGGAAATGGACCAGTGAACAGCTCTTCAGAGTGTCCAACTGTGGGATCAGTTGCTGTCTGACGACACTCGGCATGGTGGGAGGAAGGAGCATCAGGGTGAGAAGGAGTATGCGGTCGAGACTCACGGCTACTAAGACTTGACCATGTGGAAGACAGACCGGAGGTGGTGGTGCCCAGGTGACTGGAAGTATTATCTGCTATCCTATTAATAACCTGTTCACACTGATCAGTTCGCCATAGTGGTGTTGTTGTGTGCTTCCCTAGTAATTCGGTTTTGAACTGGGAGTGAGAAGATGTGGCTGTTGGTTGTGGCACATTTTCACCTTGGCTACGGCCCCGTCCTCTGCACGCACCATCACCAGAACGTCCAGTTCCACGTCCCTTGCCACGCGCCTTGCCCATTGTAAATGAAGTAAAATAGCTTACACTCGCACTATCAATGGCAAAAGGGTAATAAAAAGGAGATTAGAACCGTGGAAGAGGAAAACCACAGTTCTAGTTCTCTGGCCTACACCAGAATCTTTTAAACAGATATATTTGTGTCTGAGCAGTGAGCGAGACACTCAAACTGTTTTTTTTATGTAAAAAAGGCAAAATGGTGGATTACACCCAGATTTGAACCGTGGAAGAGGAAAACCACAGTTCTATTTCTCTGGCCTACACCAGAATCTTTTAAACAGATATATTTGTGTCTGAACAGTGAGCGAGACACTCAAACTGTTTTTTTTAATGTAAAATAGGCAAAAAGGTGCATTACACCGAGATTTAAACCGTGGAAGAGGAAAACCACAGTTCTATTTCTCTGGCCTACACCAGAATCTTTTAACCCCTTAACAACATTAGACATACTAATACGCGTCTGTGCCCTGGGACTTAAGAGCCAGACCCGTATTAGTACGTCATCGCGATCGCGCGCGCACACAGCCTGTGCGGGCGCGATCGCCGCCGGGTGTCAGCTGATTGTCACAGCTGACACCCGGTACTATGTGCAGAGAGCAGTCCCGCACCGCTCCCAGCTCATTAACCCCCGCAATGCTGCGATCGAAGTCGATCGGAGCATTGCGGTGGCAAGGGGAGGTGATCGCAGATACTCACCTCCTCTTCCGGCCTCCAGCGCTGTCTGCCGCGGCTTCCAGGATGTTGCCATGATGACCCGATGTCGTCATGACAACATCCGGGTCACCAGACAGCAGGAAGATTTTTTGGACATGCGCAGTGCATCTCCAAACTATCTTCTCCCTGTCCAGCGCTGACAGCCTGCACGGCACAGGGATGGTGCTCCATCCCTATGCTGTGCAGGCGATCAGAATAAAAAAAGTGAAAGTCTCAGAGTGGGACAGAGTAAAAAAGTGTAAAAACAGTCAGAAAGCGAAAAAAAAAATAAAAAAAAAAAATTGTAAAAATATTTAAAAAAAAATAAAAAAAATAATCCACCAAAAATAAAAATATAATGTACCCATCAATAAATATTATTACAAAAAAAACAAAAAACAAAACAATAAAAGTACACATATTTGGTATCGCCGCGTCCGGAACAACCTGACCTATAAAACTGTCCCACTATTTAACCCCTTCAGTGAACACGGTAAAAAAAAAAAAAAAAAAACCGAAGCAAAAAACAATGCTTTATCATCATGCCGCCAAACAAAAAATGGAATAACACGCGATCAAAAAGACAAATATAAATAGAAATGGTACCGCTGAAAACGTCATCTCGTCCCTCAAAAAACATGCCGCCATACAGCTCCATCAGCCGAAAAATAAAAAAGTTATAGCTCTCAGAATAAAGCTATGCTAAAAAATATTTTTTTCTATAAAATTGCTTTTATTATGTAAAAGTGCAAAACATAGAAAAACGATATAAATGTGGTAACGCTGTAAACGTACTGACCCGAAGAATAAAGCTGCCTTATCAATTTTACCTCACGCGGAACAGAATAAAAAAAAACAAAAAAACCAATTCCTGAATTGTTGGTTTTTGTTTATTCTGCCTCCCAGAAATCGGAATAGAAAGCGATCAAAAAATGTCACGTGCCTGAAAATGGCACCAATAACAACGTCAACTCATACCGCAAAAAACAAGCCATCACATGACTGTCTGCCAAAATCTGGAAAAATTATAGCTCTCAAAATATGGCGATGCAAAAACTAGATTTTACAAAAAATGCGTCTTTTAGTGTGTGACAGCTGTCAGTCATAAAAACCCGATTTGATTCTGGTATCACTGTAATCGCACCGACCCGAAGAATAAAGTCGTCTAATCACTTATACCGCGCGAGGAACGGCGTAAAAAATAAACTCTCGGGTTAGGGTTGGGCTAGGGTTAGGGCTGGGTTTGGGGTTAGGGTTGTGATGGGGTTGGGATTTTTTTCAAAAGTAAGAAAAAAAGATGACGATATGGCGACTAGTGTTGAGCGCAAGTGCTCGCTACTTGAGTTTGCATCAGGTGCTCGGGTATGCATTGAGTATTGTGGGTATTTGAGTGACATGCTCGAGTCTCCGCCCCATATGCTTCGCGGCCAAAAAACTTTGCGGGGATTGCCTGCCATGCACGAGCGATCCCCGCATGTTTTTTTTTGGGTGTCTAATAACCGTGAAACATGCGGGGCAGGGACTCGAGCATGTCACTCGAGCACACGCAGTACATGGTGCATACCTGAGTACCCGATGCAAACTCAAGTAGCGAGCACTTGCGCTCAAGACTAATGACAACTTATTCAATATGATGACCTAATGTTAACAAATTCTGTGTCGTACCTCTGGGTTCAAAATGTTCACTATACACCTTAATAAAATCCTTGAGGGGTATAGTTTCCAAAATGGGGTCACTTGTGGGGAAGCTCCACTGTTTAGGCACATCAGGGGCTCTCCAAACGCGACATGGTGTCCGCTAACAAACTGAATGGAAAATCGGCTCAAATTGTTAGCGGACGCCATGTTGCGTTTGGAGAGCCCCTGCGTGCCTAAACATTGGAGCTCCCCCACAAGTGACCCCATTTTGGAAACTAGACCCCCCAAGGCACCTATGTAGATGCATAGTGAGCACTTGGAACCCCCAGGTGCTTCACAAATTGATTCGTAAAAATGAAAAAGTGGAAAAAAAAATACTTTTTCATTTTTACGAATCAATTTGTGAAGCACCTGGGGGTTCCAAGTGCTCACTATGCAACTAGATAGGTGCCTTGGGGGTCTAGTTTCCAAAATGAGGTCACTTGTGGGGGAGCTCCAATGTTTAGGCACATCAGGGGCTCTCCAAACACAACATGGCGTCCGCTAATTATTCAAGCAAATTTTACAATCAAAAAGTCAAATGGCGCTCCTTCCCTTCCGAGCCCTGTCGTGCGCCCAAACAGTGTTTTTTCCCCACATATGGGGTATCTGTGTGCCCAGGGGAAATTGCACAACAAATTTTGGGGTCCATTTTTTCTTGTTACCCCTGTGAAAGTAAGAAAAATTGGGTCTAATGTAACATTTTTGTGAAAAAAAGTTAAATGTTCATTTTTTTCTTCCACATTCAAAAAATTCCTGTGAAGCACCTGAAGGGTTAATAAAGTTCATGAATGTGGTTTTGAGCACCTTGAGGGGTGAAGTTTTTAGAATGGTGTCACTTTTGGGTATTTTCTGTCATAAAGACCTCTCAAAGTGACTTCAAATGTGATGTGGTCCCTAAAAAAATGGTTTTGTAAATTTTGTTGGAAAAAATGAGAAATCACTGCTCAACTTTTAACCCTTATAGCTCCCTAACAAAAAAAAATTTGGGTTCCAAAATTGTGCTTCTGTAAAGTACACATGTGGGAAATGTTATTTATTAAGTATTTTGTGTGACATATCTCTCAAATTTAAGGGCATAAAAATTTAAATTTTGAAAAATGCAAAATTTTCAAAATTTTCGCCAAATTTCCATCTTTTTCACAAATAAACGCAAGTGATATCGAAGAAATTTTACCAAAATCATGAAGTACAATATGTCTTGAAAAAACACTCTCAGAATCAGGGGGATCCGTTGAAGCATTCCAGAGTAATTACCTCATAAAATGACAGTGGTCAGAATTGTAAAAATTGGCCTGGTCATTAACGTGCAAACCACCCTCGGGGGTTAAGGGGTTAAACAGATATATTTGTGTCTGAACAGTCAGCGAGACACTCAAACTGTTTTTTTTTTGTATGGAAAAAAAGGCAAAAAAGGTGGATAATACCCAGATTTGAACCGTGGAAGAGGATAGCCACAGTTCTATTTCTCTGGCCTACACCAGAATCTTTTATCCAGATATATTTCTGTCTGAACAGTGAGCGAGACACTCAAACTGCTTTTTTTTATGTAAAAAAGGCAAAAAGGTGGATTACACCCAGATTTGAACCGTGGAAGAGGAAAACCACAGTTATATTTCTCTGGCCTACACCAGAATCTTTTAAACAGATATATTTGTGTCTGAACAGTCTGCGAGACACTCAAGCTGTTTTTTTTTTCTGGAAAAAAGGCAAAAAGGTGGGTAACACCCAGATTTGAACCGTGGAAGAAGAAAACCACAGTTCTAATTTCCTGGCGTATGCCAGACTTTTTTAAATAGATATATTTGTGTCTGAACAGTCAGCGAGACACTCAAACTGTTTTTTTTATGGAAAAAAGGCAAAAAAGTGGATAATTGGATAATACAGAGATTTGAACCGTGGAACTGCAAAACCACAGTTCTAGTTATCTGGCTGAAACCAGGCTGTTTTAAACAGATATATTTGTGACTGAACACTCACAGACAAACTCAATTTTTTTTTTGTGGGGGGGGGAATACCAAAAGGTTAATAAGACTGGTTATTTGTACAGTCTGACTGAGGAAAAAAAAAAAAAAGAGCATTTAGATGAAAAAAAAAGGATTTTTCCTGGCCCCTGAGACCTGGGGCTAAGTCTAGCAATTTGAGCAGCAGCAGCACACAGGACTGTAATGCAGTGTTTGTTGGTATAACCACTGCGTCTTCTATACAGCCTGCCTGCCTGCCTGATATCTGGGATGGATATTAGTCCTCAGAAGGACTGTTTGTTTGATTTTGCAGGCTTTAGAGACCCTACACTACCTATTTCGCAGTATAAATCTCTCCCTAGCTCAGCAGCACTCTCCCTACACTGTTTGATCCGGAGCGACTGTGTCCAAGATGGCGGCGCTCGGTTTTAAATACTCGAGGTGACTCTGTGCGGCCAGCCAATCACTGTAATGCCCACAACCAACATGGCTGCGGCATTACAGTGACTGGCTGGCAATCCCTGCATGTTCATTGGCTTTGTAAAGAGCGCCAAACATGCAGGGCGGAGACCCGAGCTCACGCCCGAGTAACCCGAAAATGCTCGGTGCTCGCCAAACATCCCGAGTAGTGAGATGCTCTGGCGAGTACCGAGCCGTGTCGAGCATGCTCGCTCAACACTATAAATGAACTGTCCAGATGGAGAAAGAAGCAGATTTCTCTGATAAGATTTGTAGTTTCTTATTTTCATGTGTATTACTGATTTAAAAAATAAAAGTTAAAACGACGGTTACTCTTTAAGCTCTTACTGCAATGTTAGTAGCCTTAATCCAGGAGAAATATAATTGTTATGACTAAATTATGTGATATTAAAGAGAACATGAAAGGAAAGGTTAAATATTCACACAGAACCTCTTTGCCAAAACAGGTTCAACATATCAAATGGCAGAATAATACTCTTGACATTGCACAATATTGACTTAATCAAGTTGTTAAGCTTCACAGGTAGCATGATGAATTGCTTTCTGCTATAGATTCAGACTGGAACCATACTTTTCATGTCAGAAAGACATGCAATATTGTTTATACACACTGTATTAAAGTTTATTTCTTAAAATTGGATATAAATCTAGAAATCTGATGTAGTATGTGCATAAAACATCTTTTTCAGGTGGATTCCGCTTTAACCCTTTCATCCCCGAGTCTGTTTTCACCTTCCTGATCAGGCCAATTTTTTTCAATTCTGACCAGTGTCACTTTATGAGGTAATTACTCTGGAACACTTCAACAGATCCCACTGATTCTAAGATTGTTTTTTCATGACATATTGTACTTCATGATAGTGGTAACATTTATTCATATGACTTGCGTTTATTTGTGAAAAAAAACAGAAATTTGGCAAAATTAGTAAATAAATAACATTTCCCACATGTTTACTTTACATCAGCACAATTTTTGAAACATAATTTTTTGTTAGGAAGTTAGAAGGGATAAAAGTTGACCCATAATTTCTAATTTTTCCAGCAAAATTTACAAAACCATTTTTTTATGGAACACATCACATTTGAAGTGACTTATATAGGACAGAAAATACCCCAAAGTGACACCATTCTAAAAACTGTACCACTCAAGGTGCTCAAAACCAGATTCAAAAAGTTCATTAACCCTTCAGGTGCTATAAAGGAATCAATGGAAAGTGGAAGAAAAAAATTAACCTTTAACTTTTTTCACAAAAATTTTACTTTAGACACCAATTTTTTTTATTTTCGAATGGGTAATAGGAGAAAATGTACCATACAATTTGTTGTGCAATTTCTCCTGAGTACGCCGATACCCAATATGAGGAGGAAAACTACTGTTTGGACACATGGCAGGGCTCAGAACGGAAAGAGCACCATTTGACTTTTTGAATGCAAAATTTGCTGGAATCATTAGCGGACACCATGCCGTGTTTGGAAAGCCCATGATGTGCCTAAACAGTGGAAACCCCCCTCAAGTGACCCCATTTTGGAAACTAAACCCTTCAAAGAACTTATGTAGATGTGTGGTGAGCACCTTGAACCCCCAGATCCTTCATAGAAGTTTATAAAGTTGAGCCACGAAATTAAAAATCACAGTTTCCAAAAAAAATGTTTTTTTAGCCCCAATTTATGTTTATTTTCACAAGCATACCATGAGAAAATGCACTGTACAATTTCTTGTGCAATTTCTTCTGAGTACACTGATACCCCATATGTGGCAGGGCTCAGAAAGGAAGTAGTGACATTTTGGAATGATTGAATGCTCTGCGGGTGATATGACACATTTGGAGAGCCCCTGATATGTCTAAACAGTGGAAACACCACAAAATTGACGCAATTTTTGAAACTCAAGGAATTTATATAGACATGTGATGAGCATCTTGAACCCACAGGTGCTTCACAGAATTTTACAACGTTGATCTGTGAAAATGAAAAACATTTTTTTTCCACAAAATTGTTGTTTTAGCTCCAAATTTTTTCATTTTTACAACAATTGCAGGAGAAAATGGACCCCAAAATTTGTTGTGCAATTTCTCTTGAGAACGCTGATACCCCATATGTGGTAGAAAACTACTTTTTGGAGTTCAGATTTTGCTGGACTGGTTTGAGGGTGCCATGTCACATTGGTAAAGTTCTTTGGTTACCCCATTTTACAAACAATGATTTCATCTAGGGATGCAGTGATCATATCGATACCACAGATGTGCCACAGTATTTTATATCATTGGGCAGTGTAGAAAAAATAATACAATTTTTCCACCAAAATTTAGTTTTAGCCACAGATTTTACATTTTTGCACTGGGAAATGGGTAAAAATGGCACCAAAATTTGTCCCACAATTTCAGCTGAATGTAGAAATACCCCATATGTGGCTGTACAGTTCTGCTTAGCCACACGGCGAGACTCGGTAGGGAATGAGCGCTATTTACCTCCTGGAGCACCGATTTTCCTAGAATAGTTTGTGGACTCCATATACAGAGCCCCTAAGTGCTAGAAGAGCAGAATCCCCCCTCAAATGACCTCATTTTGGAAATTATACCCTTTGGGAACTTATCTACAGGTGTAATGTTGATTTCGACTCCATGGGTGTTTTCCAGAAACAAGCAGTAATGGATGTTGCTGAGTGAAAATTGCAAACTGCCATTGTAGTGACCAGTACGTTGTAGTGCCCAGCTCATGCTTCTGGAGACATACACCCATAAATTAGATGGTCTGTCATCGCTACAGAAATGCCAACCATGTGGACACTAAATGTGGTTTAGACACACTAGGGCTCAGAAGGGAGGGGGTCATTTGGATTTTGGAGAGTAGAATTTGCTGAATTTCTTTTGTGGAGCAAGGAGCCATAGCGCTTTTCCAAAACCTTTGTACTACCAGTAACATGGAAGCCCCCTATATTTCCATTGACAGATGTGGCTTTTTTTGTCGATTGAGTTTAAGCTTTTATTGGGAACATTTTACATAACATTTTGGATCACATTTATCCAGCGCTCTTATCTAAATCTCTGAGTGACGTGACAGATGAAACCCCTGACGGATTCATTCACTATAAAGAGGCAGCAGAGTTTAGAGTTTGGAGTCTAGACTCCAACTGGCCTCTGTGCAGCATTGTCCTTCTTTTCAGAAGTACACAAAACTGTGGCCGACGGCACTTTTATGCATGCGTTAAAAGACGGAGACCACCGGATCACAGGCCAGACTGCATCCACAGTGCCTCCATCTGCCTCAGTAGAGGGAATCTTCTGTCGAGGGTTCCACCTGAATCAAATATTTCAGAGATTTATACGGAAACCGCGCAGCAAGCGCTCAGCGTAGAGCACAGAATAAATGTGAGCCGAGCCGTACTGCGATCTTTGGGAGTCAGAATGAACAAATCAACAGTAGATGAAGAATTGGTTTTATTTTATTTTTTTGCTGTTCCTCATGTGGTATAAGGGATTAGATGACTTTATTCTTTGAGTCGGTGCGATTACAGCGATAAAAGATTTATATTGGGTTTTTATGTTTGGCTGCTGTCACACACTAAAAAATACTTTTTTTTGCAAAAATAAGTTTTTGCATCGCCATATTTTGATAGCTATAATTTTTCCATATATCAGCTAACAGAGTCATGTGAGAGCTTGTTTTTTGCAGGACGAGTTGACGTTTTTATTGGTACCATTTTCAGGCACATGACATTTTTTGATCGCTTTCTATTCCGATTTTTGGGAGGCAGAATGAATAAAAACCAGCAATTCAGGATTTTTATTTTTTATTTTTTTTATGCCGTTCTGCATGTGGTAAAATTGTTAAAGCAGCTTTATTCTTCGGGTCAGTATGATTACAGCGATACCAGATTTATATAGTTTTTTATGTTTTGGGGCTTTTACATAATAAAAAGAATTTTATAGAAAAAATAATTATTTTTGCATCGCTTTATTCTGAGAGCTATAACTTTTTTATTTTTCCGCTGACAGAGCAGTATGGCAGCTTGTTTTTTTAAGGGACAAGATGTTGTTTTCAGAGATACCATTTTTATTTACATTCGTCTTTTTTATTGCGTATTATTCCACTTTTTGTTCGGCAGTATTATGATAAAGCATAGTTTTTTGCCTCGTTTTTTATTAATTTTTTTTAACGGTGTTCACTGAAAGAGTTAACTAGTGGGACAGTTTTAGAGGTCGGGGCGCTCCGGATGCGGCGATACCAAATATGTGTATTTTTTTGTTTATTTTTGTTTCTACATAAATAAATGTATTTATTGGATTCATATTTTTTCATTTTTTTGTTATTTATTTTGTTTTTTCTTTTTTAATATTTTTACAATTTTTATTAACTTTTTTTTTTTTTACTTTTTTACATAGTACCATGATGGGACATCAACTTCAAACTGACATATTGCTGATCTAATACTCTGCAATGCTTCTGCATTGCAGAGCATTAGATCAGTGTCTGGTCTGCAGTGAGGAGGCGTGTCAGCTCATGCTCTGAGCATGAGCTGACAGGCCACCATCCTTGGGTGATCTTGGGACCTGGGGTCACCTTGGAGATCATCAGCACAACGCGATCACATCGCGTTGTGCCGATGGGAACACACAGGGAGCTCACTCCCTCTGCGATGCCCCTCGATGTCGCTGTCACTATTGACAGCGGCATCACAGGGGTTAAACGCCTGTGATCAGTGCTAGCACCAATCGTGGGCGTTGCTGCAGGGTGTCAGCTCTCATAGAGAGCTGACACCCGTATTTGATCGTGACGACACTCAGCATGAGCTCGCACGATCATGGTGTCGTATATACTGTATGCTTTGCTGTAACGCAGCTTCCACAGTGCCATATACATACGGTGCATGTCGCTAAGGGGTTAAAGAGCACCACCTAAACACGAACGACTGAACATATGTATTTCTATGTAAAAAAAATCATGTATTCAGTATTTTCAGCATCTTTTAACCACTGTAGCTTTTCAAAGATGCCAAACGGTTAAAATAAGTGTGCTGACCATTCTTTAGGCATTTTCCGCTCTGAAGACGCTTTATAATTTCTAAGAGATGTCAATGGGAAGACTCAAAAGATTTCCGGATGATGCACAGGTGTCTTTTTCAGAATTTTTGCTTGAAAGACTGCTAGCGGTTTCTTTATTGTGGAATGAAGTTAAAAAATGAAAGTAAAAAGACTTCTCAATAATGTGGAAAAACACGAAAAGAAAAACACTGAAGGTAAAAAATGTTGAAAAAGTACCTAGGAAATGACAAAAAAACTATAAAAAGATGATTCAGATAAAAAAAACCTCCTGCATTTCATGAAGGGTCTTCCTCTTGAAAAACTTGTTAAGTTCGCTCGCCTCAGTAAGTTCATCATATGCACGTACCCTTAAGGTGAATGCGCCGTTAGAAAATATACTATTATTGAAATCAAGTATTTATGTTAAAGGAAATCTCTCAGCAGGTTTTTGCCATGTAATCTGAGGATGGGGACTGAGGTATGGGCTGAGACACAGATTTCAACTATGTGTCACATATTAGGCTGTGTGCTGTTGTTTCAATACAATGAATGTTTTATCACCAGAAAATTATCACTGCCGGAATACAGCTCACATGAGCCCTGGTCCGACCACGCCTCCTCCTGTGATAAACAACTCACTATCAATATACAATGTACACAAAAAGCTGTGGTGTGGGCAGGGTTAGCTTTCTGAGCTCTGCTACATGTTACATCTAAAATCTCTGATTGTATGAGAATGGCTGCACCCAGTAATGTAAATGATACATCATTGGAATCAGGCTCTCTTTTCCTACATTAGGCTGCTCTCATATAAGGTAGCAAAAATCTGGAGGCAGATTCCCTTTAAACATATTTTTAAGAAACGATCTTTCTTTTTTAATTTCTTGTATAAGATTCTTTCAAAAGAATCTAAAATCTTGTAGGTTTCACTCTGGCTATTGAGCCTCATATTAGTCTAACTTTAAAGAAGAGTGAACTGGTTTGCAGGACTCTGTTTCAGTGGCCAGGTCAATAGTTTGTGGCCGCAGTACGGGAACCCTACAAACTGCCTCCTACGTGCCAATATCCCTGACTCCTCTTTTGATTAGACAGCTTGGCACAATGTCATCATTACTGCATGTTGTACACACCATATGATGTCAGGCCGTCCAATCAAAAAATAATCCAGGAATGCCGACAGGTAGGGGGCAAATTAGCTCTGGTCCGGTAGCCACAGAATTCTGACCTGGCCGTTGAACCATGGTCCTGTGAATGTATTCATTTGTCTGTAGCAGACACTTCTTATTTTATAGAGATCAATTTTAAACACCATTACCTTATTATTATCTTCATAGCCAAGTTTACAATGAAAGGAAATATCTATATCTATACATATATATATTGTGGTAGAACGACTCATTCGGCTGCTTAAAGGGGTAGTCACAGGAACACTTTCCATTTAAGTTTACAACTGGTTTATTAAAAATGTAGTGCATAAACCAATCCAAAATTGGATAAGCAAACATGCCCCTTCTGGCATAATGGGAAACACAAAACATCATACAGTAAAGTCTGTGTGGCTGTGTGAAACCGCCCACTCAGGGGAAGAAAAACAAGGTTCAGTTCTCTTTAACATGAGCACAGCTCTGGAGATCTCATCTCCAGACACACCGAACACTGAATGAGTCCAAAGGCTCCATATTTAGCTTCTGGACCACACCCTGTGGTGGAGATATAGTAAACAGGCTCCCACCCAACTCTTCAGCTGTCCACAAAAACCCAGCCCTTAATATGGCCGATTAACCCCTCTCAGCACATAGTGTTCTGGAGCATTTTTACAAGTTGATATCACTGAGGCTAACATCCTGAGTGACACATATCTCCCCTCCAGCATTTTACCAGTGACCTTCTCATAACATATATATATGTTCACAATAGGGGATGTCACATCTAACATCCTCCTCCTCCATGAACAATAACATTTGCACAGAGCATGTCTAGAAAACTCTTACATAGAAGTCAATGAGCAACTCCTTTCCTTTGCTTCCTATGTCCATCTGGCTGCTGTGATGCTTATCTCTAAATGCTGTTGTTAACAGCAGCTCAGACAAGATGACCACCTACAAAGTTACCTACAGAAAATAAAATAAAACAATCTAACAGATTAGAAAAAAACATGGTTTACTATCTAGTTTAGATCATCCTCTCTGAAACCTATTTAATTTGCCTTTATTTCCCTTTTTAATATTTTATACAGTAAAAGTGCAGACAAAAAAGAACAGGTTTGTCTTTGATCACTACAGAGAGATCACGCTTACTGAACAGAAATTGGAGACTCCACACAGAGTATATGATGACAGCTACAGAATGTAACACTGCATAGACACTACTGATAATGTTGATAAACAGAAATTCAAGGTTACATACAGTATTATAGGCAAGTAAGAAAATGTTACGTAAATATTGACATCCGATCAGACACAATGACGTATAACTAGTGTTGAGCGATACCTTCCGATATCGGGAAATATCGGATCGGATTGGATCGGACCGATACCGAAAAAGTATCGGATATCGCCGATTCCGATACCGGAAACCAATGCAAGTCAATGGGACAGAAATATCGGAATGAAAATAAACCCTTTCTTTCCTTGTAGGTTAATTCTACATGAAGGAAAACAACTAAGAATAATGTAGAATGTACTGGGGGAGGTGGGGGAGACAATAAAGGCATAGAGGTTTAGCCCAATCAAATGGAATAGCAGGAATTAATATTTTTTTTAAGACGTTCTGAGTTATGGAAATATTGACTATGTTAAGTATTTTTATATTTTGTCAGATATTTATGTTTCACTACTTCCATGCTCTTCACCTTCTTTTTTACTTCTCCCACACTTTCTCCTTCATCATCCTCAGCATCTTTTTCATCCTCTTCTTCTTCACCTTCTTCATCTTCTTCTTCTTCACCTTCTTCGTATTATTCTTTTTTTTACATTCTTCATATTCTACTTCTTCATCTTCTTCATATTCTTCTTCTTCATCATATTCTTATTTGTGACAGGCATTCCTGTAGTTGTTATCTATAAAAGGTTGGACATTACACCTTTCGTTCTGCCCGTCACAAAAGATTTACAACAGGATTTGTCCGCGTTCAGTTTGGCCTGCAGCAGCAGGTCTTTTCCAGGGGCACCACGAGGAGGAACGGACTCACCCCCATACACTGCTTAGTCATCTTCTGCTTATAATTTAGATATTATCTTTTGCTCTTATTTTTAGTCTTATGCTTAATGTTCTTCCGCTTTTTGTTCTGCAGCTTCTTGTATTTCTGCTTCTTGGTTTTCTGTCTCTTGTTCTTCTGTATCTTGGTGCTTGTCTTCTCTTCTTTGTCCTCTTGGTCAACTTCTTCAGAGTCATCTTCTTGGTCTTCTTCGGGGTGGTCTTCAGGGTCGTCGTCTTCGGGGGTCCTCGTCTTCGGGGTCCTCGTCTTCTTCGGGTTGGTCTTCTGGGTCCTCGTCTTCGGGGTCCTCGTCTTCTTCGGGTTGGTCTTCAGGGTCCTCGTCTTCAGGGTCGTTGTCTTCGGGGTCCTCGTCTTCTTAGGGTTGGTCTTCAGGGTCCTCGTCTTCAGGGTCCTCGTCAGGGAGATCCAGAGTGATTACCAAGAACCATTTCAAAAAGCTTGAACTTGGAAATGTAGCAGAAGGTACAAGAAAGCTGAGGAACTACCGAGAACCAGCTGACGGTACTGGAACCCGGATGGGTAGCAGAAGGTACAAGAGCCAATGGAACTGCCGAAGACCAGCTGACGGTACTGGAACTCGGTTACTAAGCAGGAGGTACCTGTGCCAGAAAGCACTACCAAGGACCAGCAGACGTTGGTGGAACTTGGATACCGAGAAGGAGGCACCTAATCCAAAGGCACTGCCGAGAACCAGCTGACGGTACTGGAACCCGGATGGGTAGCAGAAGGTACCCATGTAAAAAAAAGTTCAAGGCCGCGAGCCGGCCGCAGTTACCAAAACCCACAGTCCTACAGGGGGTGCTTGTACTATTGGCACTATGGAACCAGCCTTCATTGCCTGATCCCGCAGCCCACATAGGAGTCACCTAAACTGCAGGCACCATAGAGTCAGCTAACCCGACCGCAACACGACAGGACAAAGCATTGGAGGCAAAGTGACGTTGACACTAACCGGAAACAGCTGGCGTGCTGGAACCAGGCTGGGCAGGAGGGAGTACCCGTGCCAAAGTCACTGCCGAGAACCAACTGACGGTACTGGAACCCGGATGGGTAGTAGAAGGTACAAGAGCAAATGGAACTACCGAGGACCAGCTGACGGTACTGGAACCCGGATGGGTAGCAGAAGGTACAAGAGCCAATGGAACTGCCGAAGTCCAGCTGACGGTACTGGAACTCGGTTACTAAGCAGGAGGTACCTGTGCCAGAAAGCACTACCAAGGACCAGCAGACGTTGGTGGAACTTGTATACCGAGAAGGAGGCACCTAATCCAAAGGCACTGCCGAGAACCAGCTGACGGTACTGGAACCCGGATGGGTAGCAGAAGGTACCCATGTAAAAAAAAGTTCAAGGCCGCGAGCCGGCCTCAGTTACCAAAACCCACAGTCCTACAGTGGGTGCTTGTCCTATAGGCACTATGGAACCAGCCTTCATTGCCAGATCCCGCAGCCCACATAGGAGTCACCTAAACTGCAGGCACCATAGAGTCGGCTAACCCGACCGCAACACGACAGGACAACGCATTGGAGGCAAAGTGACGTTGACACTACCCGGAAACAGCTGGCGTGCTGGAACCAGGCTGGGCAGGAGGGAGTACCCGTGCCAAAGACACTGCCGAGAACCAGCTGACGGTACTGGAACCCGGATGGGTAGTAGAAGGTACAAGAGCCAATGGAACTGCCGAAGACCAGCTGACGGTACTGGAACTCGGTTACTAAGCAGGAGGTACCTGTGCCAGAAAGCACTACCAAGGACCAGCAGACGTTGGTGGAACTTGGATACCGAGAAGGAGGCACCTAATCCAAAGGCACTGCCGAGAACCAGCTGACGGTACTGGAACCCGGATGGGTAGCAGAAGGTACCCATGTAAAAAAAAGTTCAAGGCCGCGAGCCGGCCGCAGTTACCAAAACCCACAGTCCTACAGGGGGTGCTTGTCCTATTGGCACTATGGAACCAGCCTTCATTGCCTGATCCCGCAGCCCACATAGGAGTCACCTAAACTGCAGGCACCATAGAGTCGGCTAACCCGACCGCAACACAACAGGACAACGCATTGGAGGCAAAGTGACGTTGACCCTACCCGGAAACAGCTGGCGTGCTGGAACCAGGCTGGGCAGGAGGGAGTACCCGTGCCAAAGTCACTGCCGAGAACCAGCTGACGGTACTGGAACCCGGATGGGTAGTAGAAGTTACAAGAGCAAATGGAACTACCGAGGACCAGCTGACGGTACTGGAACCCGGATGGGTAGCAGAAGGTACAAGAGCCAATGGAACTGCCGAAGACCAGCTGACGGTACTGGAACTCGGTTACTAAGCAGGAGGTACCTGTGCCAGAAAGCACTACCAAGAACCAGCAGACGTTGGTGGAACTTGGATACCGAGAAGGAGGCACCTAATCCAAAGGCACTGCCGAGAACCAGCTGACGGTACTGGAACCCGGATGGGTAGTAGAAGGTACTGGAACCCAGGGTAAATGCTAAAAACAGAGTGGAGCCAGAGGTGTAATTGGAGCAAGTTTTAAATCAGTAGTACAGTGGATGTGGACAAAGCAGGAGAATTTGCCGGACACACAGCAGGGGAACAGCTGACGTTACTGAACCCCAATAACACTGGAGCAAGCGTTGACTGTGCAGACGGCACTTCTGAGCAGCAACTAGCGGTATTGGAGCCCAGGTTAAATACTAAAAACAGAGGAGCCAGAGGTGTATTTGGAGGAGGTTTTAAATCAGTAGTACAGTGGATGTGGACAGAGCAGGAGAAATTACCGTCCGCACAGCAGGGGAACAGCTGACGCTACTGAACCCCAATGACACGGCAGCAAGTGTTGACTGTGCAGACGGCACTTCCGAGCGCCAACTGGCGGTGTTGGAGCTCAGGGATAATACTGAAAACAGAGGAGCCAGAGGTGTAATTGGAGCAACTTTAAAATCTGTAGTAGTGAGAATGTGGACAGAGTAGGAGAAATTGCCGTCCGCACAGCAGGGGAACAGCTGACGTTACCGAACCCCAATAACATGGCAGCAAGTGTTGACTGTGCAGACGGCACTTCCGAGTGCCAACTGGCGGTGTTGGAGCTCAGGGATAATACTGAAAACAGAGGAGCCAGAGGTGTATTTGGAGGAGGTTTTAAATCAGTAGTACAGTGGATGTGGACAGAGCAGGAGAAATTGCCGTCCGCACAGCAGGGGAACAGCTGACGTTACTGAACCCCAATGACACGGCAGCAAGTGTTGACTGTGCAGACGGCACTTCCGAGCGCCAACTGGCGGTGTTGGAGCTCAGGGATGATACTGAAAACAGAGGAGCCAGAGGTGTAATTGGAGCAACTTTAAAATCTGTAGTAGTGAGAATGTGGACAGAGAAGGAGAAATTGCCGTCCGCACAGCAGGGGAACAGCTGACGTTACTGAACCCCAATAACATGGCAGCAAGTGTTGACTGTGCAGACGGCACTTCCGAGCGCCAACTGGCGATGTTGGAGCTCAGGGATAATACTGAAAACAGAGGAGCCAGAGGTGTATTTGGAGGAGGTTTTAAATCAGTAGTACAGTGGATGTGGACAGAGCAGGAGAAATTGCCGTCCGCACAGCAGGGGAACAGGTGACGTTACTGAACCCCAATAACATGGCAGCAAGTGTTGACTGTGCAGACGGCACTTCCAAGTGCCAACTGGCGGTGTTGGAGCTCAGGGATAATACTGAAAACAGAGGAGCCAGAGGTGTAATTGGAGCAACTTTAAAATCAGTAGTAGTGAGAATGTGGACAGAGCAGGAGAAATTGCCGTCCGCACAGCAGGGGAACAGCTGACGTTACTTAACCCCAATAACACGGCAGCAAGTGTTGACTGTGCAGACGGCACTTCGGAGCACCTACTGGCGGTGTTGGAGCTCAGGGATAATACTGAAAACAGAGGAGCCAGAGGTGTAATTGGAGCAACTTTAAAATCTGTAGTAGTGAGAATGTGGACAGAGCAGGAGAAATTGCCGTCCGCACAGCAGGGGAACAGCTGACGTTACTGAACCCCAATGACACGGCAGCAAGTGTTGACTGTGCAGACGGCACTTCCGAGCGCCAACTGGCGGTGTTGGAGCTCAGGGATAATACTGAAAACAGAGGAGCCAGAGGTGTAATTGGAGCAACTTTAAAATCTGTAGTAGTGAGAATGTGGACAGAGCAGGAGAAATTGCCGTCCGCACAGCAGGGGAACAGCTGATGTTACTGAACCCCAATGACATGGCAGCAAGTGTTGACTGTGCAGACGGCACTTCCGAGCGCCAACTGGCGGTGTTGGAGCTCAGGGATAATACTGAAAACAGAGGAGCCAGAAGTGTATTTGGAGGAGGTTTTAAATCAGTAGTACAGTGGATGTGGACAGAGCAGGAGAAATTGCCGTCCGCACAGCAGGGGAACAGCTGATGTTACTGAACCCCCAATAACACGGCAGCAAGTGTTGACTGTGCAGACGGCACTTCCGAGCGCCAACTGGCGGTGTTGGAGCTCAGGGATAATACTGAAAACAGAGGAGCTAGAGGTGTAATTGGAGCAACTTTAAAATCTGTAGTAGTGAGAATGTGGACAGAGCAGGAGAAATTGCCGTCCGCACAGCAGGGGAATAGCTGACGTTACTGAACCCCAATGACACGGCAGCAAGTGTTGACTGTGCAGACGGCACTTCCGAGCGCCAACTGGCGGTGTTGGAGCTCAGGGATAATACTGAAAACAGAGGAGCCAGAGGTGTAATTGGAGCAACTTTAAAATCAGTAGTAGTGAGAATGTGGACAGAGCAGGAGAAATTGCCGTCCGCACAGCAGGGGAACAGCTGACGTTACTGAACCCCAATAACACGGCAGCTAGTGTTGACTGTGCAGACGGCACTTCCGAGCACCAACTGGCGGTGTTGGAGCTCAGGGATAATACTGAAAACAAAGGAGCCAGAGGTGTAATTGGAGCAACTTTAAAATCTGTAGTAGTGAGAATGTGGACAGAGCAGGAGAAATTGCCGTCCGCACAGCAGGGGAACAGCTGACGTTACTGAACCCCAATGACATGGCAGCAAGTGTTGACTGTGCAGACGGCACTTCCGAGCGCCAACTGGCGGTGTTGGAGCTCAGGGATTACAGTTCAGGTGGTAGAAACATGAACAGAACAGGAGACCTGGATACTTTTGCCAACAATTATTTATTCTGGAAGAGGACTG
This sequence comes from Phyllobates terribilis, assembly GCF_046119375.1. NCBI lineage: Eukaryota > Metazoa > Chordata > Amphibia > Anura > Dendrobatidae > Phyllobates > Phyllobates terribilis. The sequence continues at coordinate 446,176,850 of NW_027362761.1, forward strand.
GCAAATTCATGAGAGATCCAGGCCTTGTTCATTTTGAGAAAAGTAAGCCGGTCAACGTTATCGGAGGATAGTCGCATGCGACGGTCTGTTAGTACACCACCTGCGGCACTAAAGACGCGTTCCGATAATACACTAGCAGCAGGGCAAGCTAGCACCTCCAATGCATACTGACTTAGCTCTGGCCATGTATCTAGCTTACAGACCCAAAACTTGAAGGGAGAAGAGCCGTCTGGGAGTACACTAAGAGGGCAAGACATGTAGTCTGTCACCATCTGACGGAAACGTTGCCTCCTGCTGACTGGAGCCGTCTGTGATGGTGTAGACATTTGTGGCGGCGGGGACACAAAACTTTGCCACATTTCGGCCATACTGGTCTTGCCTTGTGCTGAGGCGCTGCTTCTGCTCCCTCTTTGTGCAGAGCTTCCTCCACTGCCTCGACACACTGAGCTGCTTTGTAAAGCACTAGCAGCACTGCTCTCGGTTGGAATGGAGAACATGATGGAATGCACCAGTGCGTCTTGGTACTCCCGCATTTTACTCTCCCGGTTCAACGGTGTTATGAGGCTTTGTAAGTTGTCCCGGTAGCGAGGATCTAGGAGGGTGGACACCCAATAATCAGCCGTGTTGAGAATGTGGGCGATGCGGCGGTCGTTTCTCAGGCATGAAATCAACCATGTGCTGCAGACTGCCAACTGGCCAAGAAACGCTGTCCCCTGCTTGAGGCGTGATCTCTGCCTGCTCTGCATCACCCCACCCTCGCTCTAGATACTGACTACTAGAGCATTGTGTACCTCCCTCCTCTGGACAGATGTCTTCCTCATCCATTGACTCCTCCTCATCCTCCTCACAAAGTGTCCCCTGCCTAGGCCTTTGTGAGGAACCACGTTGCGCAGACTGTAGAGAAGCAGATGGCATTTGTGACTCCTCATCCTCCACCTCTTCCAAAACCTCGTCCCTTAGTGCTTGCAGTGTTTTTTCAAGCAGGCAGATAAGGGATATAGTCATGCTGACTAGTGCATCATCTGTACTCGCCATCCGCGTGGAATAATCGAAGGCACGCAAAACGTGGCAAATGTCCTTCATAGAGGCCCACTCAGTGGTGGTGAAGTGTGAACGGCGCGCACTGCGACTTGTTTGCGCCTGCTGCAGCTGGTACTCCATTACTGCTGCCTGCTGCTCACACAACCTCTCCAACATATGTAACGTTGAATTCCACCTGGTGGGTAGGTCATATATGATGCGATGTTCCGGAAGACGTAATCGGCGCTGCAGAGCTGCAATGCGTGATCTTGCATTGCTGGAACGCCACAAGTGAGCGCACTCTATGCGGACCTTGTGAAGCAGTGCATCAAGATCCGGATAGTCCCTCAAAAAACTCTGCACGACCAAGTTGAGCACATGTGCCAGACATGGGATGTGAGTGAGGTTGCCTAGGCCCAGAGCTGCCACCAGATTTCGGCCATTGTCACACACTACCATGCCTGGCTGGAGATTCGCTGGCACAAACCACACGTCGCTCTGCTGCTTGATGGCATTCCAGAGCGCCTGCGCTGTATGGCTTCGATTCCCCAAAGAAATTAATTTTAATACGGCCTGTTGACGTTTGGCCACGGCTGTGCTCATATTGGTCACCATAACAGGTAACCGTTCACGGGTCGATGTGGAGGTAGACCGTGACGGCTCCTGCAGCGCTGATTCAGAGGAACTGGAGTATGAGGAGGAGTCAATGTGTACAGACTGGATTCCTGCAATCCTTGGAGTTGGCAGAACACGTACAGCGCCACTCTCAAGATCTGTACCCGGCTCCAAAACATTTACCCAATGGGCAGTGAGGGAATGGTATCGTCCCTGTCCATGCTTACTGGTCCACGCATCGGTGGTCAGGTGGACCTTGCTACTGACGGCGTTTTGTAGCGCATGTTTAATTTTTCCCTCCACATGATGTTGCAGGGCAGGGACGGCTTGCCTGCTGAAATAAAATCGGCTGGGCACGTTGTATTGTGGGACTGCCAATGCCATAAATTTACGGAATGTGTCACTCTCCACCAGCCTGAATGATAGCATTTCAAGGGCCAGTAGTTTAGCAATGCCAGCATTCAGAGCCTGTGCTCGGGGGTGGTTTGCCGAGTATGGGCGCCTTTTCTCCCATGCCTGTGCTAACGATGGCTGTAGACTGGCCTGGGAGTGTGAGGATGACTGGGAAAGTGGTGCTGTGGGTGGAATTACACTGTGTCTCTGTACAACAGTGCCAGAGATTCTTCCATGGCGATCCTGTGAGGAAGCCGAACCAGCTGTGTGTGAGCCGGAGGAAGAGGCTACAACATGAGCTGAAGAGGTGGTAGGTGGCGCTGTAGGTTGGCCTAGGTCTTCAGTGTGTTTTTATAACTCCACCACGTGCTTGGTCCGCACATGTTTCCACATATTTGTGGTATTGAGGTTGCTGACACTTTTCCCTCTTTTCACCTTCTGATTACACAGCTTGCATTTGACAAAGCAAATGTCATCTGCAACTGTGTTAAAAAAGGACCAGGCACTGCAAGTCTTGGGAGCGCCCGCTTTGGATTTTGGAAGAGCCATGCTCCTAATGGGTGCCGAAGTGGAGGCTACAGGAAACCAAGTCTGCCCCCTCCCTCTCCCTCCTTTTTGGGCTGTTCAGGGAATCTCTTCCTCAGAGCTGCTCCCACCACCTTCCTGTCCCTCACGCCATGATGGGTCAAGGACCTCATCATCTACACCACCCTCTTCAAACAACTGCTTCTCCTGGGTAGTCTCGACAGCACAGTACGCACCAGAAAGTAGCACCTGAGTCTCATCATCAGATGCGTACTGAGGTGTGCTGCTGACCATAGGCACTGGCCCACCCGCCTCTTCAGATTCAGAGAGCCAAAACGGTTGCGCATCACTGCATACTACCTCTTCTTCAAATTCTCGAATTCTGCTTGGCTGGCCCCCTCTTTCCAAGCCAAGAGATTCAGAGAACAGAAGTAGAGATGGCTCCTGTCCAGGGCTCTCTGACTGCCTGGGCAATTTGGCAGGTGGTGAAGAGTAGAGATGAGCGGTGTTCGACTAGAACTGTTCGCCAATCTCAAATTCGAGCTGTTTTGGGTGGTGTTCGAGTTGTTCGACGAACCCGAACGATTTGCAAAAAATTCGGCTGTTCGAGGTTATGTTCGATAACTGTTCGTGCACCAAAAGCGTGTCCTGCATGTCTGGCGCTATTTAGAGCACCAATCATGCAGGGATTGTCTGCCACTCACTGTAATGCCACAGCCATGGTGGTTGTGGCATTACAGTGATTGCCCAAATCGATGGGAACAGTGCTCACAGTGAAACATGAAAAGCCGGCAATTCAGCAGCGGCATCCACCGGTACCCGACAATTTAGAACCGAAAGAATAGAGCTTCACACATAGATTAGATAGATAGAAACATGTCAGTCACACATATAAGAAGCACAGTGACAGTGTTGCTTACTGTACTTGTCATTTAGTGTAAAGGATTTATCAAAAAAAATAATAGTGTTTTCATGCACCGTCTCTTTAAAAAAGCCAGCTGCAATTCAGCAGCGGTACCCGACAATTTAGAATAGAAGGAATAGAGAATCACACATAGATTAGATAGATAGAAACATGTCAGCCACATATATACGAAGTACAGTGACAGTGTTGCTTACTGTACTTGTCATTTAGTGTAAAGGATTTATTAAAAAATATAATAGTGTTTTCGTGCACCGTCTCTTTAAAAAAGCCGGCCGGCAATTCAGCAGCGGTACCCGACAATTTATAACAGACAGAATAGAGCTTCACACATAGATTAGATAGATAGAAACATGTCAGTCACATATATATGAAGTACTGTGACAGTGTTGCTTACTGTACTTGTCATTTACTGCAAAGGATTTATTAAAAAAAATAATAGTGTTTTCATGCACCGTCTCTTTAAAAAAGCCGGCCGGCAATTCAGCATCTGTACCCGACAATTTATAACAGAAAGAATAGAGAATCACACATAGATTAGGTAGAAATTTATAACAGAAAGAATAGAGAATCACACATAGATTAGGTAGATAGAAACATGTCAGTCACATATATATGAAGTACTGTGACAGTGTTGCTTACTGTACTTGTCATTTACTGCAAAGGATTTATTAAAAAAAATAATAGTGTTTTCATGCACCGTCACTTTAAAAAAGCCGGCCGGCAATTCAGCATCTGTACCCGACAATTTATAACAGAAAGAATAGAGAATCACACATAGATTAGGTAGATAGAAACATGTCAGTCACATATATATGAAGTACTGTGACAGTGTTGCTTACTGTACTTGTCATTTACTGCAAAGGATTTATTAAAAAAAATAATAGTGTTTTCATGCACCGTCTCTTTAAAAAAGCCGGCCGGCAATTCAGCATCAGTACCCGACAATTTATAACAGACAGAATAGAGCTTCACACATAGATTAGATAGATAGAAACATGTCAGTCACATATATAATAAGTACAGTGACAGTGTTGGTTACTGTACTTGTCATTTAGTATTAAAATAAAGGATTTATTATTAAAAAAAATTGGCGTGGGGTTCCCCGTAATTTTAGTCTCTAGCGGAGGTTAAGCAGACAGCTGGGGCAGATGTTTGAAGCCTGGGAAGGGGGTAATACCCACGGAGCTTCCCAGGCTACTAATATCAGCCCCCAGCTGAATACCTAGCCTTTACTAGCTATTAAAATGGAGGACCCCCCCAAAAAAATGACGTGGGTTCCCCCCTAATTTAATAGCTAGCAAAGGCTAGGCAGACAGCTGGGGGCTGATATTAATAGCCCAGGAAGGGAGCCATGAATATTGGCCCCCTCCCAGGCTAGAAACACCAGCCGTCAGCCGCCCCAGAAATGGCGCATCCATAGGATGCGCCAATTCTGGCACTTAGCCTCGCTCTTCCACGCTGCCCTGGTGCGGTGGCAGGGGGTAATAGGGTTGGGGTTGATGTCAGCTTCTAATGCCAGCTGACATCAAGCCCAGGTTAGTAATGGAGAGGCGTCTATAAGACACCCCCATTACTAACCCCATAGTCAAAGTTAAAAAAAACACAAAGACCCAGAATAAAGTCCTTTAATTGAAATAAAGACACATTCCTTTATTGTTCTAAATTAAACCATACTTACCGTCACGCCCATTCCAGCTGAAGCCAACGATCTCCTGCAATAAAAGAAAAATAATAAAGCAACCTCATCCTTACCTTTCCATGGTTCCCATGACAGCTTCAGCTCTGCTACATCGAGATAACAGGCTGGACCGCAGCAGAACGCCGCCATCCAGCCTGTCATCCCGCAGACACTGAGAAGCGCAGGCATGCTTGCGCTCTGCAGTGTCTGGCTGTGACGGCATAAAGATGAGACGAGTTCATGTCCAATGAACTCGGCGCACCTCATGCACGTCACTGACAGCGTGGGAGAATTCTCCTGCACTCAGCACTTCAGCATGAGAATTCTCCCACGCTGTCAGTGACGTGCATGAGGTCAGCTGAGTTCATTGGACATGAATGAGCTCACCTCATGCACGTCACTGACAGCGTGGGAGAATTCTCACGCTGTAGCGCTGAGTGCAGGAGAATTTTCCCACGCTTTCAGTGACGTGCATGAGGTGAGCCGAGTTCATTGGACATGACCTCGGCTCATCTGGATGCCGTCACAGCCAGACACTGAGTAGCGCAAGCATGCCTGCGCTTCTCAGTGTCTGCGGGATGACAGGCTGGATGGCAGCTTTCTGCTGCGGTCCAGCCTGTCATCTCGATGTAGCAGAGCTGAAGCTGTCGCGGGAACCATGGGAAGGTAAGGATGATGTTGCTTTATTATTTTTCTTTTATTGCAGGAGATCGTTGGCTTCAGCTGGAATGGGCGTGATGGTAAGTATGGTTTAATTTAGAACAATAAAGAATTGTGTGTTTATTTCAATTAAAGGACTTTATTCTGGGTGTTGTGTTTTTTTAAATACTTTACTAGAAATTCATGGTGGTCATGTCTAATATTGGCGTGACCCCATGAATTTCGGGCTTAGGGCCAGCTGATAATGCCAAGCTGGCCTTAACCCCTTTATTACCCAGTGAGCCACCGCACCAGGGCCCTGGATGAGTTGGGTACAGCGCCAGAAGATGGCGCTTCTATGAACGCGCCATTTTCTGGGGCGGCTGCGGACTGCAATTTGCAGCGGGTGGGGCCCAGAAAGCTTGGGCCTCCCTGCGCTGCGGATTCCAGCTCCCAGCTGCCTAGTTGTACCTGGCTGGGCACAAAAATAGGGCGAAGCCCCATGCATTTTTTTTTAAAATTATTTCATGAAATTCATGGAATAATTAAGAATATTCATGGCACCCTTCCTGGGCTATTAATATCAGCCCCCAGCTGTCTGCCTAGCCTTTGCTAGCTATTAAAATAGGGGGGACCCCACGTCATTTTTTTTGGGGGGGGTCCTCCATTTTAATAGCTAGTAAAGGCTAGGTATTCAGCTGGGGGCTGATATTAGTAGCCTGGGAAGCTCCGTGGGTATTACCCCCTTCCCAGGCTTCAAACATCTGCCCCAGCTGTCTGCTTAACCTCCGCTAGAGACTAAAATTACGGGGAACCCCACGCCAATTTTTTTTAATAATAAATCCTTTATTTTGATACTAAATGACAAGTACAGTGACCAACACTGTCACTGTACTTCATATATATGTGGCTGACATGTTTCTATCTATCTAATCTATGTGTGAAGCTGTATTCTGTCTGTTATAAATTGTCGGGTACAGATGCTGAATTGCCGGCCGGCTTTTTTAAAGAGACGGTGCATGAAAACACTATTATTTTTTTTAATAAATCCTTTGCAGTAAATGACAAGTACAGTAAGCAACACTGTCACAGTACTTCATATATATGTGACTGACATGTTTCTATCTATCTAATCTATGTGTGAAGCTCTATTCTGTCTGTTATAAATTGTCGGGTACCGCTGCTGAATTGCCGGCCGGCTTTTTTAAAGAGACGGTGCACGAAAACACTATTATATTTTTTAATAAATCCTTTACACTAAATGACAAGTACAGTAAGCAACACTGTCACTGTACTTCATATATATGTGACTGACATGTTTCTATCTATCTAATCTATGTGTGATGCTCTATTCCTTCATGTCTAAATTGTCGGGTACCGGTGTATGCCGCTGCTGAATTGCCGGCCGGCTTTTCTAAAGAAAGCGTCTTCTGAGCAGTTTGTCAGCTTTTGGACACCTTTGAAGGTGTTTTCTATGTGTTCCTATGTGTTTTTGTTTGCCTGCCATTGGTTTTAACGGTGTTCGACGGTGTTCTAAGGTGTTCGACGAACAGTTCGACGAACAGTTCCTCGAACATCCCGGTGTTCGACGAACCAAACCGAACCCGAACACTACGGGGGTGGCTCAACACTAGTGAAGAGACAGATGGGTGCTCTTCAGTGCTCAGGACCTGAGAGGATCTGGAACTAATTGAAGTCGATGCGTTAGCTGCCATCCATCCAACAACGGCTTCAATTTGGTCCTCCCGCAGCAGTGGGGTACGGCTAGCTCCTACAAAGCTGCGCATAAAGGACTGTTCCCTGGTAAAACTGGGGGATGCTGAGTCACTGGTGCCCGCAGCAGGCACAGAATCCCCACGTCCTCTCCCTGCAGGCACAGAATCCTCACGTCCTCTCCCTGCAGAAACTCCACGCCCATGCCCACGCCCACGCCCACGACCACATGCCTTACTCCCTGCCTTCTTCATCTTGGTAGACTGATAAAGATAGGCAGAAAAGTACTAAGGGCTTAGTGTGCTTATTCCTGAACAGCTGCTAACAGGTATAAGAAACACTAATTTTATAAAGTGTGGACTAGACTTTAATATGAGCTAATGTGGCCTACACAACTGTAAAGTGGAGTGTTTGGTGAACTTTATTTAGGTTTTTTTTGTCACAAAAAGACACTGGATGTGCCTAAAGATGTAATAACGATAGTATCACAAACTTTTTGTAGCTATTACAATGTAGGAAGGTAACCTTCAATGCAATAGATGAGGCTGCAAAAAATAGGCTAATACTAATCTGGCTGGGGCTGCAGGGCCCAATGCTGCAGAAAGGCTCCTCTAACTACTCCTATATAGTGTGTTTGGAACCAATTTAGCTGAATACGGATGGAACCACCACACTAATAGGAGAAATCAGGAAAAATTATGAATTGGCAAAAAAGGACAATGTATGAGGCAGTGACACACACTGAGTGCACTACAACCAGACGTGGCTGAAGCACACACTACAGGGTGAGCTGCACTCACACACCAGACCTTGCAGACAGCGGTGAACAGTACAGATGCAGAGCACTGTGCACTAGCGCTGCAAGACCAAAAAAATTTCTCTATCTACTCCTATATAGTGTGTTTGGAACCAATTTAGCTGAATACGGATGGAACCACCACACTAATAAGAGATATCAGGAAAAATTATGAATTGGCAAAAAAGGACAATGTATGAGGCAGTGACACACACTGAGTGCACTACAACCAGACGTGGTTGAAGCACACACTACAGGGTGAGCTGCACTCACACACAGAGACCTTGCAGAAAGCGGTGAACAGCACAGAGAACTGTGCACTAGCACTGCAAGGCACAGCGATTTATAAAGTAGCTTGGGTAAAGCAGAATAGACCAAATAGGTAGCTAAAACTGTCCCTCAGAACAACAGCATCCTATCCCTAACTGAATTCACAGCAGAGTGAGCTCAAAATGGCGGCGGCGGCTTTTATAGTGCATCATGACATCATTTCAGCAGCCAATCACAGCCATGCCATTAGTTAAGATGCCTACATGCCTAACAGGATGTGCCCACACTTCTTAGGATCCTCATTGGCTGAATAAAATGAAAATGACTCATTGCATTATGGGAACTTCCGATTCCGGTATACGATATTGCAAAAGTATCGGAATTAAGTATCGGAATTCCGATACCGCGAATATTGGCCGATACCCGATATTTCAGTATCGGAATGCTCAACACTACGTATAACGTGAAACTTCCATATAATATTTATATTGTTGAATTCTGGCTGCTAAGACAATTGGATCCCAGGGTGCCCCCACCACATGTAGAAGAAGTTGCAGGACTCAGTTATAGATCTGTACATATGTTTTAGTTTGACTGGGGTTAACCCTGGCTATTTTTCCTGACACATTTCAATGTGCTGGAAAAAGTGATGCAGGGGATTTAAAAATGTATTATTTAGCCTCAACTACATATACAGTACAGACCAAAAGTTTGGACACAGCTTCTCATTTAAAGATTTTTCTGTATTTTCATGACTTTGAAAATTGTACATTCACACGGAAGGCATCAAAATAATGAATTAACACATGTGGAATTATATACTTAACAAAAAAGTGTGAAACAGCTGAAAATATGTCTTATATTCTAGGTTCTTCAAAGTAGCCACCTTTTGCTTTGATGACTGCTTTGAACACTCTTGGCATTCTCTTGATGAGCTTCAAGAGGTAGTCACTGGAAATGGTCTTCCAACAATCTTGAAGGAGTTCCCAGAGATGCTTAGCGCTTGTTGGCCCTTTTGCCTTCACTCTGCGGTCCAGCTCACCCCAAACCATCTCGATTGGGTTCAGGTCTGGTGACTGTGGAGGCCAGGTCATCTGGCGTAGCACCCCATCACTCTCCTTCTTGGTCAAATAGCCCTTACACAGCCTGGAGGTGTGTTTGGGGTCATTGTCCTGTTGAAAAATAAATGATGGTCCAACTAAACGCAAACCGGATGGAATAGCATGCTGCTGCAAGATGCTGTGGTAGCCATGTTGGTTTAGTATGCCTTCAATTTTGAATAAATCCCCAACAGTGTCACCAGCAAAGCACCCCCACACCATCACACCTCCTCCTCTATGCTTCACGGTGGGAACCAGGCATGCAGAGTCCATCCATTCACCTTTTCTGCGTCGCACAAAGACACGGTGGTTGGAACCAAAGATCTCAAATTTGGACTCATCAGACCAAAGCACAGATTTCCACTGGTCTAATGTCCATTTATTGTGTTCTTTAGCCCAAACAAGTCTCTTCTGCTTGTTGCCTGTCCTTAGCAATGGTTTCCTAGCAGCTATTTTACCATGAAGGCCTGCTGCACAAAGTCTCCTCTTAACAGTTGTTGTAGAGATGTGTCTGCTGCTAGAAATCTGTGTGGCATTGACCTGGTCTCTAATCTGAGCTGCTGTTAACCTGCGATTTCTGAGGCTGGTGACTCGGATAAACTTATCATCTGAAGCAGAGGTGAGTCTTGGTCTTCCTTTCCTGGGGAGGTCCTCATGTGAGCCAGTTTCTTTGTAGCGCTTGATGGTTTTTGCAACTGCACTTGGGGACACATTCAAAGTTTGCCCAATTTTTCGGACTGACTGACCTTCATTTCTTAAAGTAATGATGGCCACTCGTTTTTCTTTACTTAGTTGCTTTTTTCTTGCCATAATACAAATTCTAACAGTCTATTCAGTAGGACTATCAGCTGTGTATCCACCTGACTTCTGCACAACACAACTGATGGTCCCAACCCCATTTATAAGGCAAGAAATCCCACTTACTAAACCTGACAGGGCACACCTGTGAAGTGAAAACCATTTCCGGTGACTACCTCTTGAAGCTCATCAAGAGAATGCCAAGAGTGTGCAAAGCAGTCATCAAAGCAAAAGGTGGCTACTTTGAAGAACCTAGAATATAAGACATATTTTCAGTTGTTTCACACTTTTTTGTTAAGTATATAATTCCACATGTGTTAATTCATAGTTTTGATGCCTTCAGTGTGAATGTACAATTTTCAAAGTCATGAAAATACAGAAAATTCTTTAAATGAGAAGGTGTGTCCAAACTTTTGGTCTGTACTGTATATTTTTAATCTATTTAGGAACACTGACAAACACATTGGGAAATTATTTGTTCGTTCAATATTTCCTTATGTAGGGACACTTTTAGTAAAAAGTATGGTTGCAAAACTACCTTACTGTGATCTTACTTTATATTTGGTAATACCACTACATTTTCAAAGAATTGTTCTGATGTTCTTTGCTTAGAGCAGCGAAGCAAAGACACATACATATATCCTATAGGATGATACATAAAGTCCCTTTTGGGTTCATAGTACTTGTAGACACCCCATGTGTCATTGTGTGGTTCTTTTATATTCTGCCAATGCAATACATCATTAAAGAGGTGGTCCGATACCTATAAAGCCCTTTATAAATACCTAACAACCCCTTTTGTTTTATTATTTAATTCCTTACACTTCTCTCTATCCTGCTATTTCCTATATGTGTTTTCTTTTTCTTTACTTCTGGGGACATTTCGTTTGAGAGGAGTCTCAAATGTGATGTCACAGGAGGCTGGGGCTGCACTCACTTATCTCTGCAGCGTCTATCACCCCTCCTGAAACAGGACATCATCAGTAGGCAGCCCCTTGAGGACATTCTGGTTCAGCAGAGGTGACAGATAAGTGACCACATCTTCAGTTGCCCCCACCGTCACTGTCATTGCTTCTGGCACTCAAATCGTCATAAGGAGGCAGTGATAAAAGCAGTGTGAGGGACATCAGGCGCCACCCCCTGTTGATAATTTCTTTGAGGGCGGTGATAGAAGCCGTGGGGCGGCACTGGTATCACTTACCCTGCTTCTATCTCGTCATCAAGGGGTGGCCAAAAACCATTTTTTTTCATAAATTCCAGATAAAATAAATACACAGAGGTTTAGTATGGAAAGCTGCAATTGCTATCTTACAAATTAATGCAATTCAGGTCCATAATATGGTGCACATGGCCTCATCAATAGACATTTACTAGAAATACTGTGTTAAAAATCTGCACTTATGCCAGATATACTAATGTTTTATTAGATTTTTCTATGACTTTTTTTTAAAGTTTATTTAATATTTGCAGTAGTGAGTAACAACATTTCATCATATCCAAAATTTATGTTGCCAGTTACTTTGGTTAGCCATGATGAATGCAAACACAGGGATATGATAGACAAAATATGTGTGCCCGATGATAAAGCCTAAGCAGCTACAAGCTGATTTTAATTTTCTCTTCATGTAGTCCAGAGGAAAGAACCAGATACTTCTGCTGAAAGTCAACATCCCCCAAATAACATTTATATCAGTTCCTAGGAGAACATATACTTTATTCATAATTATCATATTTACAACATGGTAATCAACCAACTTATGGTTGGGTGTAGGATGGTCAATTATATTATTATTTATAAGGGAATAATACAATATGCAGACTGATTTTCCAGCTCGTACACTGAAAAAACACAAAGTATAGCCCACTCGCCACTCCACCATTGTGTTGTGTTTTTACAGTGTAATGTCCCCTTCACAAGTCTTCTTAAAAAAAGTACGCCTGAGGCGGTCCGTTATTACTATTTGCGTGGTTTTCTTTTGGCTGTCTGTGTGTACATGTGTACCGTCTGTTTGTCATCCGTGTGCCATCCATGTGTACATGTGTCGGAATAAAATGCAGAATAGAAATTACAGATTTTTTGGTTTAAAGATGTGCAAAGATATAGATAGATAGATAGATAGATAGATGATAGATACTGTCATGCTCATCATTATTGGCACCCATGAAGTTTAAATACATAATGTGGAATATCTCCTGAAAAAAATGAATCAAGTGAAACAGTATTTTTGTATAGAGCACTAGTGTTAAATACAAAAGAGCAAATGATAAACAATAATTTAAAACCAAAAACAATGGGAGAGAAAAATAGAAAAACCTAAAGCTTGCTGTGACACTGGTATTGGCATCTTTTACATTAATTTAGTTTGGAAACACATTTTGACTCATCTATGGTAAATCACAAAAGAGATGGTCTCTTAATTTTTGGTTCCCATGTGACATGAATTAGTGAATGATGACTTCACTTTTTTAAAAAGCCACATGGTAGGCCATGTTCCTTTGTCACAATGGTGAAGACAAAGGAGCTGTCTGAGGATATCAGAACTGCTATTATTAGCAAATACAAGATTTCCAGAGGGTATAAGGGTCATCTCCAAAGACCTTGATATCCCAATTTCAAGAGTGTGCAATGTTATTAAGAAGTTTACCAAGCATGGAACCATCAAGAACCTCCCTGGACTTGGGGGAAAGAGGAAAATTGACAAGAGATGTCTTCGAAGGTTGGTGCAAATGGTGGAAAAAACACGACGTTAAATATCCAAAGATCTGAAGGCCAACCTGGAACAGTCTGGGGTCATGGTTTCAATAAGTATCATATGCCGCACACTAAACCAAGCAGAGCTTTATGGGCGAAGGCCAAGGAAGAAACCATTGCTGGAGAAAAGACATAAAAAGTATCGACTGATCTTTTCCAAAGAGTACCTTGACAAACCACAATTCTTATAGGAAAATGGTCTGTGGACAGATGAAACAAAAATAGAGCTTTTTGGCAATGCAAAGCAACAGTTTGTTTAGAGATGGCACAATGAAGCTTATAAGGAAAGGAATCCCTTACCAACAGTTAAGCATTATGGAAGATCCATAATGCTGTGGGGTTGCTTTGCTGCATCTGGTACTGGAGGCCTTGACCATATCACATGAATCATGAAATCAGAGAATTATCAAAAGATTTTAGAGTGAAATGTCCTACCCAGTGTTAAAAATCTTGGTTTGAGTCGAAGATCATGGGTCCTCCAGCAAGACAATGACGCAAAGCACACATCCAAAAGTACACATGAATGTTTTAAAAAGAAATAATGGACTGTTTTAAAATGGCCAGCAATGAATCCTAACCTCAATCCCATTGAAAATCTTTGGGGTAAGCTGAAATCTGGTATTGGGAAAAAGAACCCTACAAACATTCAAGAGCTTGAACAAACTGCAAAGGAAGAGTGGGAGAAAATTCCAGCTGAGAAGTGTAACAAGCTTATAGATGGCTGCAAGAAATGTTTGAAGGCTGTCAGCAATGCCAAAGAGTATTAATTAGGGGTGCCTTTATTGCTGCACATCCTGTTTATTCTGTTTCTTCTTTGAAATTGCAACATGGAAGTTGAAAAACAATGTTTTATTGTTGTATTACTTTGGACCACTAATTAAAAAATCCTGAGGATATAACTTTGGTACATTTCCATTTATTTCTGAAGATATTGTACAGTATATGAAAAACATGAAGGTGTGCCAATAATGGTGAGCTGAACTGTAGATAGATAAATAGATATCTGTGAGATATACAATTAGTGCTTTGCATGTGTAGCTTACTGTACATGGATTAACCTAATAAATAAATAATAAAAAATGATGTGAGGTCCCTCCCATTTTTGGTAACCAGCAAAGGTAAAGCAGACAGCTGTAAGCTGATATTATCAGGCTGGTAAGGTCCCTGGTTATTGAGCCCTTCCCAACCTAAAAATACCAGCCAACAGCCGCTCCAGAAGTGGAGCATCACATAAGATGCTCCAATTCTGGCACTTCGCCTTCGCTCTTCCGGATTGTCCTTGTGTGTTGGCAATCGGGTTAATGGGGTTGGGGTTAATGTCAGCTGTGAATTTTCTAAAACAACAATTTAGGATTCATTTAGACATGCATTTTTTCACGTTCTTTTCTATCTGTGTTTTTCACAGAAAGGACACATACCTATTATAGTCTATGGTTGGTAGTGCAGCGGTATTCACACTGTGCGGTAACAAGGCAGTGACCCAAGGAAAGTCCAACTTAAACGGCTTTATTTGGCAAAAACTCATAACTCAAAAGCAAAAGCTGTCCTCCGGATCACAGCCGGGATATCCACACAGTCCGTTTAAACCTGTTGCCGTGGGAGACGGCCGCGCCATGTCACTTAGGGTGTGTCAGATACGTTGCCTTCATAGGGCTGTGTTCCGCTTCACACAAGCTTGCAGAGCTTCCAGCTATGCTGCTAGCAATCCCAACACTGACACACCCAAACCTTTGCTGCAGGTTTTTACAAGGAATCTGTGGTCATGAGCCACTTGTAAGACCCGGGCTGGAGGGAGTGGACCACCCCACTGCCATTCTGTAGTCCACTCCAAGAATAAAAGCCCATCCTGGGTTTTCTTAAATCCAACTTAGCCAAATACCTTGACCAAGTCCAAACTTACTTTTATTCTGCACTGCAATCACAGCTGTGTCTGTGATAGCAATGCACTCCAGTGGGTTTAATATGCCTCTCTGCACATCCTAGGAGACACATACTGTCCCTCGCATATGATTCCTCTTACTGCCTCGCAGGTTCTATTCAGGTGCTCTTTTTTTCAGACCAATTGTCCTTAGAAAATGAGAGTCGCCTCTAAAATGTTTCCCAACTATCCCCCACTGCACTGTCTCCTTACCCATTATCCTGTAGTCTGTAAGCCTGCAACGGCAGGGCCCTCTCCCCCTCTGTACCAGTCTGTCATTGTTAGTTTGTTCCCCATATTTTATATTTGTGGTTTGTATGTAACCCCTTATGTACAGCACCATGGAATCAATGGTGCTCTAAAATTATATAATAATAATAATAATAATAATAATAATAATGTCTGCTTTTAATCGGGTTTATATAGTTTCCCATTTGCTGGATATCCATATTCGGGACCTGGTCCTGCTCGTCTCTTATTCACATTGACATCACTTTGACACATGGTAAGGTTTTAATACTAGAGGTTTAAACCATCCTGATTTGGGTACACCTTGACGCTGATGGGATAGCTTTTACACTTTTACATTTTAGTCAAAAACGGTGTTTACTAAGTACCCTATGTTATTGATATGCACTATAGCTTTTTCTTATTTACTTATTGCAGGGTATATGTTAATTTTGTTTATATCATAGGTTTTCTCTGTTTAATAGCCAGTGTGAACATGCTTCTCTATTTTGCATGTATACCAACTTATACTCCAGATCATTTTTTTCGGTTAAGTTTTAATTGGGTTTGCAGATCAAAACTATCCATTCAAATCAATGGGTCCATGAAAAATGGACAGCATCCATGTATCATTTCAGTTTGTTTTTTGTTTTTTTACTGTTTAATGGGAAGCTTGGAATTTTTTTACACAGGTAATATGTGTGCCACAATAATGGTAAATCCTGATAAACGGCTCAAAAATTGATATAAATCAGATACAGCCCACTCATGAAAATTGGTCAATTTTTGTAACTTATACTACAGCTTTTCAGTCTTCTACTGAAGCCTTGCCAATCAGAACATAGTGATTTCTGAAATTCATTATTGGTGATATTCCACACAAAATTATGTAAAGATTACCTAACTTTATATTGAAAATGTGTCACTTAAGCCCATTAAACTATTAAAAGTTTAGGCAAGCTTTCATGGTTGCTGAGCGCCGCTTAAAGAAAATACACTCAAAGAAAGACTTTATCAGATTCAAGCAAGCTGTTTACAAATTCATGTCTCTGCTTAACAGGACTACTTCACAGCGCTCATTTCTTCTTGATCCCACAACATTAAACTGTAATTTAATACTTTTAATTCTTTTGTCTGTCCCCCTGTGCCCTCTCCCAATTCCTTCATTTTTATAATTGACCACATTAGAAAATACTTTATTGTGCAACCCCAACAATGGCCAAATACCCTTCCCCCATGACCATCTACCTCACCATTATTAAGAAATGCTTGCCACTCTTCTTTCCGAGTTGCACCACCTCACCACCAGTGCATTTGACCATATCCCATTCCACCTTATCCCCAACCTTACCATTGTGCTTATGCCAGCCTTAACCCATCTCTTTAACTTATCATTTCCTCTTTCAAACATGTTAACCATCAAACTAATACTGAAGAATTAATCCTTTGCCCCATTCCATACATCCAGCTATCACTCCTTATGTTTGCTCCTATTCGCCTCAAAACTCCTTTAACAGCACATTTACCTTAAACTCTTCTCCCACTTCTGATCCAATACACTCTTCAACTAACTACAATCTAGCTTCTGTCTCCACAATTTTACTGAAATGGCCTTAACCAAAGGCAAAATTGAGCCAATAGACAATATTTTGTTTTCCTCCTAGACCGGTCCTGCACCTTTGACATAGTCAACCATACCCTGTCATGTCTTGGCATCACAGACTTGGCTCTTTCTTGGTTATCCTCATAATTCACTAGCCATACATTTAGCATCCCATTCCTACACTACCTCCCCATCCCACCATCTCTCTGTTGCCATGTCTCAAGGCTCTGTTCTGGGGCCTTTACTGTTTTCCATCTATACCTTTGAACTGGTGTAATTTATAAAGTCTCATGGCTTCCAGTACTTCCAATATGATAATAACACTTAAATATACTTGTCACTCAAGGTGTGTGAAAGACTTAGTGCAATACAAAGGGAAGAGGTGGAGGGAGCCCAGACTCTAGGGAAAGGGGGGAAGTGGAGACCTCCTAGGTTGATCTAGCGTCACCCTGTCTGTCCTAACGTCTCTGTATTGGCTCTTCACCAATCGCTGCACACGTGCCTCGCCCTGTCTTTCCCTGGCATATGGTTATGGCTAGGGAAGGGAGGAGATGAGCACTAGTCGATCTCCACTAAACACTATAGACAACAAGGGTACACAAACAGGGGGAAATTGCTTAGCTTTAGACTACTCCAGACAAATGCACACACGTCCTCCAGCTCCAGAGAGGACGAAGTACTGCTCTTCCTAAAGCCTTCACAAGAAGTAACGAATATCGCCGGCACCTCTCTCTGATACACAGCAGGTATATATACACCCAGACCAGGGTGTTAATTAGCCAGAGGAAGGAAGCCGCTAGGTCCTAGAGGCAGCCAGCCTCTAAAAAGATGTCTGTAATGCCAAACGTAGAGATCTCCTGCAACCAACTGCAGGGCGACTGTCTGTCACATCTGACACACCCGTGACAATACTTCTCTGGCCCAGACCTCACCTCTCTGCTGTCCAGAGTCCCAGAGTGTCTATCATTTCTATCCTCCTGCTTCACATCACAATTTCTATCACTCAATCTGAACACTGACCTCTTTAACTTTTCTACATCTCATTCAACCACCTTACCAGCCTTATCTAACACAGTAAGAGTCCGCACTTTTGCCTTTCTTACAAGTCCCCTAAACCTAGTACATTGTAAATTCGAGAGGGCAGGTTCTTCCCACCTATGTTCCAATCTGTCACTTTTAGTTTGTTAATTGTACTTGCTTGCATTTAATTTATGTATTACATGTATGTAAATCATCTTTGCATGTACAGCATTCTGAAATTAATGATGCTTTAAAATATTATTATTATTAATAATAATAATAATAAAAAATGTGCACAAGCGTTTAGTCATGTTGCTAAAAGAGAGATTGGAACAACCAAAGAGAGGACTGTGCAATTTATATTTTCTTTAAAACTGCTCTCCTAACAACTTTCATCAGTGGGTTTCATCAGTGAGGACGACCTCATAGCTTGAGATGCACTGGCTTACGCCACCTATGTCTTTGGACATATTTACAGTTTGATGCCAGTTAATTTAGGGTAATAAAACTAACAAATACCCATGTCGTTCCCAGTGACTCTTATGTGTGTGATGGGACATAAGAGCTTTTCATGCTCATACTTTAAGTGCTTAATTTTGGCGGAACAACATCTTTCCATAGTAATTAACCGAGATCTGCTGTGAGACGGCACAAGGGGAAGGAAATGCTATAGCTGTTTTGAAAGTCTAAATAACATTTGTTCAGGTTTTAAATTGAAACAATAATAACTCAAGCATTTTGTTAATAACATGTCAAACATAATGTAATATTCTCTTTTGGCCTCTTAAACTCCTCATTGGAAAGCAAATGGGAATCAATTTACATATTCATAACACTAGGTGCTCCTAATCCCTGTACTTGCTTCAAATTCACTTGCTATACAAATCCCTTTCCTGCAAAACATCTCTTCAGTCCAATCAACACAGTTAATTGGCATCTAACCATCTCAATATTGAAACATTTCAGCTTCGTTAGACTTTTTGAATTCCCATGTCAATAGTGCAACAACATGACAAACTAATGGCTCAACGAGCTACATTGTCTGGTAATTGAAATTGGGAAATAAGAAACAGAAAACTTTGGTAAACCTCCATGCACTCCCACCTCACTTATTTATAATTTATATACTCATCTCTTCAATTATCTGCTACATTTATTTAAAAAATTGAGTAAAATGGAAAAAGGAATACAAGGATAATATTTGCGTATCAGAAAAAAGAGTAATGATGGAGTACATATGTCTGATACTATCGTATAATGTGATGGATACACATATATTGCATGGATATATAATTGGATAGACCTACTCGGGATTGTGCAAAAAAACGAGAAAAATCTGAAAAAAAGGTCAATGATACAATAATATGGTGAAAGTATCAAAAACTTTATTGAATACACAAGTGAGTGTGTGGTGTCTGAATAGGAGACAGGCACACACAATGCTAAAATAATACACCATTTAAAAATTAATGATAAAAACATAAATGTAAAACTTACAAGGTAATTGATAAGTGCACAGATATATGGGCATGCATAATACCTCAAGCAAGAGAGTTCACAATAAGGAACGAAGACCAGGTGAAATGGTCAACACATTAAATAAAGTGCTAGAGTGCAAATCACCTGGTATAGATATGTAAATATCCCTAATGGCCCTTGTGTGATATAATTACTGCAATGTAATATACAGTATACATCAAAATTGTATATCATGAATGATGACTCAATAGATACTAGCTGAAGCACGGTGAAATTGGATAGGTAATCAACTTATGCATAGTGTGCTACAATACATAAATGAGCACAAAAGAATAATTGTGTGCATCACTTAACAGTCCACATACAGATAGCAATACCATAAAGTTGAAAAATGTGAGGACAATATAATTGGAAAAATAGTCAACTCACAAACACTATAGCTGTTTTAACCAGTGAGGGTATAGTAGAAACAGTAAATAGTATTGTTGCAGCATTAATGAAAGTGAGGACAATGGAATTGGATAAGTAGTCGACTCATAATCGGTGTTGTAGTAGTTAAAAACTCATAAACAAAAAATGTATGTGTATCACTAGTCCATACAACATAACCCAATGTTATGAAAAGTGCATAAGTATATCGCATAATAATAAACAGGGATAGATAGTGTATGTAATATTTATGCCAGAAAGTAATAATAATATAAACCATTAGCACACATAAATGACACACAGACCATGTACAGTACAGACCAAAAGTTTGGACACACCTTATCATTTAAAGATTTTTCTTATTTTCATGACTATGAAAATTGTATATTCACACTGAAGGCATCAAAACTATGAATTAACACATGTGGAATTATATACTTAACAAAAAAGTGTGAAACAACTGAAAATATGTCTTATATTCTAGGTTCTTCAAAGTAGCCACCTTTTGCTTTGATGACTGCTTTGCACACTCTTGGCATTCTCTTGATGAGCTTCAAATGGAAATGGTCTTCCAACAATTTTGAAGGAGTTCCCAGAGATGCTTAGCAATTGTTGGCCCTTTTGCCTTCACTCTGTGGTCCAGCTCACCCCAAACCATCTCGATTGGGTTCAGGTCTGGTGACTGTGGAGGCCAGGTCATCTGGCGTAGCACCCCATCACTGGTCAAATAGCCCTTACACAGCCTGGAGGTGTGTTTGGGGTCATTATCCTGTTGAAAAATAAATGATGGTCCAAATAAACGCAAAATGGATGGAATAGTATGCCGCTGCAAGATGCTGTGGTAGCCATGCTGGTTCAGTATGCCTTCAATTTTGAATAAATCCCCAACAGTGTCACCAGCAAAGCACCCCCACACCATCACACCTCCTCCTCCATGCTTCACGGTGGGAACCAGGCATGTAGAGTCCATCCATTCACCTTTTCTGCGTCGCACAAACGGTGGTTGGAACCAAAGATCTCAAATTTGGACTCATCAGTCCAAAGCACAGATTTCCACTGGTCTAATGTCCATTCCTTGTGTTCTTTAGCCTAAACAAGTCTCTTCTGCTTGTTGCCTGTCCTTAGCAGTGGTTTCCTAGCAGCTATTTTACCATGAAGGCCTGCTGCACAAAGTCTCCTCTTAACAGTTGTTAAAGAGATGTGTCTGCTGCTAGAACTCTATGTGACATTGACCTGGTCTCTAATCTGAGCTGCTGTTAACCTGCGATTTCTGAGGCTGGTGACTCGGATAAACTTATCCTTAGAAGCAGAGGTGACTCTTGGTCTTCCTTTCCTGGGGCGGTCCTCATGTGAGCCAGTTTCTTTGTAGCGCTTGATGGTTTTTGCAACTGCTCTTGGGGACACTTTCAAAGTTTTCCCAATTTTTTGCACTGACTGACCTTCATTTCTTAAAGTAATGATGGCCACTCATTTTTCTTTACTTAGCTTCTTTTTTCATAATACAAATTCTAACAGTCTATTCAGTAGGACTATCAGCTGTGCATCCACCAGACTTCTGCACAACACAACTGATGGTCCCAACCCCATTTATAATGCAAGAAATCCCACTTATTAAACCAGACAGGGCACACCTGTGAAGTGAAAACCATTTCCGGTGACTACCTCTTGAAGCTCATCAAGAGAATGCCAAGAGTGCGCAAAGCAGTCATCAAAGCAAAAGGTGGCTACTTTGTAGGATCTATAAGACATATTTTCAGTAGTTTCACACTTTTTTTTGCTAAGTATATAATTCCACATGTGTTAATTCATAGTTTTGATGCCTTCAGTGTGAATGTACAATTTTCATAGTCATGAAAATACAGAAAAATCTTTAAATGAGAAGGTGTGTCCAAACTTTTGGTCTGTACTGTATATAATGGTAAACCAGATTTTGAACAAAGAATAACAATATACCTTGTTAAGTCCAGCCAGAAAGTTTGGCGCCCACCCCGATGCGCGTTTCGTCAGGGTGTGGGCGAAGGTATTCACCGAAATGCACTCCGGGGTGGGTGCCACACTTTCTGGCTGGACTTATCAAGTTTTATTGTTACTCTTTGTTTGCAATCTGGTTTACCATTATATACCTGGTCAATATGTGTACGATCATGACATTTATGTGTGCTAATGGTTTATATTATTATTATTATTATTATTATTATTATTATTTTCTCTATGGACATGTAGGTCATAGGAAGCTGACAACAGTGATACTTTGATGTCTGCAATCTGATGTCTTATTCCAGATAAATCTATGTATTTTTTATATGTAAATAAGCTGCTAAAATCTACAGAGCTATGTGTGATTACAACTGACATATCTCCATGTGTCCGCTCAGTGCTTCATCTTCAATTTCACAGGCACGCAGTATTACAAAAGTGTTGCAATACAGAAGAGCTGTGTGAGCTGCAGCAAATATGTTTGTAAGGAGACAAAGTTCCGTTCTATTATTCTGTGTTAGTTATATCTCTCACACTGCTAATACCCCCATTCAGTCCTGGAGGCAGATTCTCATGCATATCAGTGTCCTGCCCATAGATCTGAACAGCTCATTACATATCTGAAAATCATGGATTTCTCTCGAATAAGACATCAGAGCGCAGATATCAAGATATCACTTTATTCATCTTCCTATAACCTGCATGCCCATATAGACAGCTTAGGATGGCTGATGATACTAGCAGATTCTCTATAACGGTGCAGGTCTGTTTTTCCACACTTGTTTAAATTGTCAAATGTGACACACATACATGCCTCACCGATATCACTGGCAGGCTGTTGTTAAATTATCCTGTTTATTATGTGAACTCTACCTAGCTTTTCTGGTTGATGTATTATTTTTCCTTGGTTGGCTAAGTGTGGTAATATAGTTTTGGACACAAATGAAATGTTATTCTTATGTCAAAAATGAATGTTAAACCTAAATGTGGCGTGGGTAACAGACTTGATAACGTGATGGAAAAAAAACCCTCATCAAGGAAAAAATGAGGAGCCCTTATCAAGAACAACACCACCGGCACTGTTGGCAGCAACCATCCTCACAGTAGTAGTGCCAAACACAGGTCAAACTTGGTTTCCCTTGCCTTTGGAAAGTTTACTAGTGAAGTGGAGGGCGTAATGGAATATCTTTCACACTATTCATTTCAATCATAGCAGGATGATGTAATCTCTGACAGCAACACCATCAGCTGGAGTCAGTTTTCTGCTCAATCTACCTTCTCCTTCAACATAACTCTTAATGTTGTACAGAGCGGAATTTTCATTCCTTTTTGACACCTGTTTCTATTCTGCCCCATAGACTCCTAACCCACAGTACCCCGGTGGCTAAGGAGCAAACAAAACCAAAACGATTTCTTCCATTTAATTTTTGAAACAAATGAACAGTCAGCCTTTGTTAGTGGATGAAACGGGGCTGGAGGAGATGGAGACCATGACTTTAATGCTAAGCTAAGCTACTGCCTCTGTGAGCCATGGTATTAGGGGCACTGGCAGTGGTAGTAGCCTTCTGAGCCAGGGCACATCTCGAGGTAGGAATCAGGTGGGGTAACAAGGAGCTCAGGTCATTCCCCATGCAGAAGCATCTGTCAGGTCAGCTGATTTAGGGATGATGATGATTCTGTGGTCGACAAGAACTGGAAACCAGACAGGGGGCTAAGGAAGTGAAGTCATCAGAGGCGAAGGTTGTTTGTCACAGCGACACGTAGCATAAGCGATGTGTGGATAAAAGATTCAACATTTTCTGCAGTAAGCCCTGGAGCACATGATGTGGCATGCGCTGTTAGTGGAGGTCACTTAACTGCACCCTGAAGGTCTGTTGGCGGTGGTGGCGAGTCATTCATCTTGTGTATGTGAATTCTTTTGCATCTTTCATCAGATAATTCTTTGGCACTCTGCAAGCTCTGCAAGAGGAAATTACAAGTTCCTGGTTCGTATAGACTAGTTACTACGGCTCCCCATCAGCTCATGAGGCAAAGCTGTTCAAGTCCAGAGCATGCCCGAAGTTGTTTACAGAAAAAAAGCCTATAAAAGTTTGGTATCGCTATAATTGCACTGACCTGGGGAATAATATTCATAGGACACTTTTACCATACTACGAATACTTTAAAAGCAAAACTAAAAAAAAAATGATGGAATTTAATTTATTCACTGCAGGTTTATATTGCACTATAGTGAGGGGCGCCATTTCAATTTTTGCCTCAGGTAGCAGATGAAGCTAGAATTTTCCTTCCTCTAAATCAGTCCTGCAATGTAACTGATTAAACTTGATCGGATTATTTTTTTTCATCCCTACTATATATTGTGGGTGTGTAATTTCTAAAAGATTAGTACTCCTTTTACTTTCATGACCTGTTTCATGATATTTCTACAGTTTATTGTTTGATCTTTGGTAGAAGAGGACATGAGAGATGCATAGTTTACGAATTGCTCTTTAATTCTGACATTTGTATGGCTTTAACTCATTACAGACACAGAAGATTGTCATCATTTCTAGTGGTGGAGGACTTTCATAGGTCGCTCTCACGGGATCTCATGGGAACAAAATCACTAGAACAAACATTTTTCAGGCTCACAGCATACCGCAAGAATCTGTCAGTTTAGACACATCAGTGTTATCTTTACTCATGTATGTCTGAAGTTCAGTAGACCGCTCTTATGTTTTTACAGTAAGACATAGCTGGAAACCTGCCTTACATCCCTACATATCAATAAGGACATAGGAATCAGCAATTTAATTATTTACAGCAATTGTTCTACATACCATTAACATCTAGTTCACAAGGATCTCTGTGATACATTTAAAATGTCACAATTTTTTAAAGCAACCTACAAGAATTACAAAACAATTTTGCTTTATCAACACTCAATAACTGATACACTCAATAATCCACATAAAGCAGTTATTTGGGGTATTACGGCTCATTCAACTGAGGACATTATCAATCTCTGTGCTGTTTGTATGCAAAATGGGTTGGAATACGGACAGCTCACACTGATTAATGCACGTCAATGTGGTAGTTCACATAAACATTTTTTACGTGCGGACCGGTGGTCTGGCGGTAAAAAGTCAGAGCTTGAACTACTTTGATCTATATTTCAGATCAGACTTGTTCATTATCAGTTAATAACTGCACCAAAATCAGATCACATACAGTTAACCATCCCTAAGGTTTCCAGTTTATACAGATCTGTTACTATTAACATAGAAAACGATGCCTTTTATTATTAAGTAGTTGATGTTAAAAATGGATGTTATTCGGATGTCATACAGATTGAAACGATGAATGATAATTTTTTCTGGATATGCCCATCTGAACCCAGCCTTAGGCCACGTTAAGATTTCAGTTTTTTTCATGTACGAGAAAAACATACCGTGTTTCACCAGTGATTTCCATCACATTGTTATAAAATTTTCATCAGAGGGTTATTCAAGTTTCATCAGAGTTTGGACCAATTTTCATCAGTATTTCTTATAGGTAAAAAAAAAGTTTCTGCACCTTCTCCGTGAAACCTAGACTTGCATTCCGACACTCAGATCAATAATGGACATTTGTCTGTAAAAAATCATGGACATGTAAACAGCCTCATAGATATGAGTGCTATCTGTGAAAAAAGCAGATAGCACTTGTATGCGAAAAACTAACTTCTGAGTGAGCCCTACATAGGAATAATTAAAGCTACAATATCCTGAAACAGCTTCAGTTAAGGTAAATCACATGTGATATTGCCATTCAGTTCTCAGTTCT
The DNA here is from genome assembly GCF_046119375.1 of Phyllobates terribilis. NCBI lineage: Eukaryota > Metazoa > Chordata > Amphibia > Anura > Dendrobatidae > Phyllobates > Phyllobates terribilis. The sequence continues at coordinate 446,202,532 of NW_027362761.1, forward strand.
ACTCTCGGACCGGAGCACAACCCCACTCTTGCACACTGGCACAGAAGCTGTGTGGAAATACTTCTAGGGGAGAATATCTCTATATGAGATATGAAGTTTGATACTTCTAATGAAGTCTGATACTTTTTCAATGCGATATTCATACAGAACTTGACAGAGAACAGGAGTATAACAACAGAGGCGTGTGGAGGTACAGCAGAAGGTTCATGCACCTCTATGGAGAGCCTCCCAATGGAGATGTGAGCATTCACAAAGGCGTCAGTCAGACTTAAGTTTTTCACATACTTGTTCTGTCCATGTTTTTTACGGATAGAACAAGTACTCGTTATAGTCAGTAAAGCTGTTCACATGTCCGTCTGTTTATTTTTGAGGACTGAGTGTCTGACAGACATTTGGCATCACAAGATGTGAATGATTCACAAATTTACAGTAGTAAAATCTATCAGCATAAAACCAGTATTTACCAGCAGCCATAATGCTAATATGCAGGTATATACCATTTTAAATATATGGCTTTTTCTAATTAGAAGTGCTGTTGCTGAGATATAATGACGTTATAGTCTCACTACAGTTGCTCGCCTTCAGTCACCGAGATGGCACTGGGGGCTATGATTAGTCAGTGGGGCTATAATATCATGGTTGACTATTCACAGCCCCCGGTGCCGCCTACTTGACTGGAAACTAGCCTGGAAAGAGAATGTAGCTTGATTTTCTGCCTGCAATTGCTCTTCCAATTAGAATGCCACAAATGCTTATACTGATATTTATCTGCAGATACCATTTTGGCTGAAAGTAAATACTGTTTTTCTGCTGACAGGTCTCCTTTAGGGTTTGTGGAGATGACCGTATCATCGCTCCGAGTGCGTTTCGACAAAACATCGGATTGCACCTGGACCAATGTTATTCTCTGGGGCTGTGCCTGATTTTTTCCTCGGACAGAGCCAGTCCAGGAAAAAAAATTGCTGCTTGCCCGAGTTTGATCCGATATTCAGATCACACTTGGCCGTGCAAGTCACTGACATCTGAGAGCACTCCAATTTCCATGGACTGACAGGATGGAGAAGATGGAGAAATTTTTTTATACACTTCATATTAAATCAACCATATGTCTATGAACACACACGTACATGAAAAAAACTTCCTAGGACTTTGGATTACTCACTCAGGTACACAAATACATTTATATTATCCTCATAGACTACTAACCTTTTGAAAATAAATAAGACTCTGATTTATATTTAATAAAGGATAAATAGGTCTCAGTGGAGAAGCAGCAGGAGTGGCAATTATTATGAGTGCAACACATTCTCTCGGCTGATATCTAGACATGAGTGAAGAGTGCTGAATAGCACTTTAGCTCATATAATTATAGAAATGTGCACAGGGGGTTAGACTGGGTGAGAATTTGATATAAATCTTAATTGCTTGTATTTGACAGTAAGATGAAATTAATTGATCAAAGTAATCTTGGTCATCAAGTAGCATTAACAGAAAGAAAGCAGGAAGTGTATCAAGGATCTATATTGTGTTAAGAAAATAGATAATTCTGGAAATTTATTTTTTAATCTTTTTGAAAGCTTAATTTTTATCTCTTTTCCATAGGTCAGAACTGTTTAATAGGCAATTTTTTAGTGGTTGTGTTCAAAATTAGCCAATTACATGTAAACTCATGTTAAATAGTAGTCAGTACACAGATGCCATAATTTACAGTGATTCTGATTAACGCCATATGAAGTTTAGCCATTTTAGTCATTTTCCTGACATTTTCTTAGTTGCATGTTACAACAAAGGCCATTGGTTGTAAACAGCTGCGGGAAGCTACCAAGGGGCCTACAGCAACATTACAGTTGTGTACTGCATCTGACAAAAATCTCCCGTATTCGTCATATGTCTGGCTTGCTGCATAGGGTGGCAAGATTGAAGTCTTTTCATACTAAGAAACCCATTTAAGCCTGGCTATAATTTGCCAAAAACAGCATCAAGTCTGCCAAAAGCACATGGAAAAGGTGGTAGGGTCTGATAAGATCAAGGTTGAACTTTTTGGCCATAATTTCAAAAGGTATTTTTGCATTTTTGACGCAAATCCAATACTGCACATCACCAAAAGAATCCCATACTCACGGTGAAGCATGGTGGAGACAGCATTTTGTTTTGAGGCTGTTTTTTGGCAGCTGGAACTGGGGCTTTAGTCAAGGTGGAGAGAATTATGAACAATTCAAAATATCAGTCAATTTTGCAACAAAATCTTCAGTTCTTAGCTGAAAATCCTGAGTATATCTCCAAAGCAACAAAAGAATAGCTGTATTAGAAGAAAGTAAAAGCTTTGGAATGGCCCAGTCACAGCCCAGACCTGAATCCAATTGAAAATCTGTGGGTTGACCTGTAGAGGGCTGTACACAGATGATGCCCTTGCAATCTCACAGATTTGGAGCATTACGGCAAGGAAGAGTGGACAAAGATTGCCAATTCTAGACAACAAGGGAACCTGTCATGTAAAATAACGCTTTTATGGGGTTAATCTGCAGGTTAATAGCATTATGACACTGTGCAGTGCAGACCCTGAGAGCTCCACTGCTGAGAGGAAATTAACTTTCTTCCCTTGGCAGCTTTCAGATTTCAGTCACAGGGGTGGCGCTGGCACAGATTCAGTCACCACTCTGTGTATAGAGAGCAGTGGCTGTACCTGCTCCCCTGGCACTGACTGCCCTGGCCATCTCTAATGCTGAGTTCTAATGCAGAGCCATCTGTTAGTGAGTGTCGGGGGCGCGGTTACAGCCACAACTCTGTATACACAGAGCGGTGACTATTAACCTCTAAATTCAACCCATATCTGCGTTATTTTACATGACAGGTTTCCTTTAACCCCTTTACCCCCGAAGGCTGTTTGCACATTAATGACCAGGACAATTTTTACAATTCTGACTAGTGTCACTTTATGAGGTAATAACTCTGCAATGCTTCAATGGATCCCACTGATTCTGAGAATATTGTACTTCATGATAGTGGTAACATTTATTTGATAAGACTTGCATTAATTTGTGAACAAATTGGAAATTTGGCGAAAATTTAGCAATTTTCAAACTTTGAATTTTCATGCCCTTAAATCAGAGAGATATGCAAACAAAATAGTTAATAAATAACATTTACCACATATCTAATTTACATCAACACAATTTTGAAGCCAACATTTTTTTTTCTTAGGAAGTTATAAGGGTTAAAACGCTTTCTCATTTTTACAACAAAATTGACAAAACCATTAGCATTTTTTTTAGGGACTACATCACATTTGAAATCACTTTGAGGGGTCTATATAACAGAAAATACCCAAAAGTGACACCAATCTAGAAACTGCACCCCTCAAGGTGCTCAAAACCACATTCAATACATTTATTAACCCTTCAGGTGCTTCACAGCAATTAATGGAACGTGAAAGGAAAAAATGAACATTTAACTTTTTTTCTCAAAAATTTTACTTTAGACCCATTTTTTTTTATTTTTGCAAGTGTAACAGAAAAAATGGACCTCATAATTTTTTGTGAAATTTCTCCTGAGAACGCCAATACCCCATATGTGAGGGAAAACCACTGTTTATGCGAACGGCATGACTCGGAAGGAAAGGAGCGCCATTTGTCTTTTTGAATGTAAATTTGCTTGAATAATTAGCTGATGCCATGTCGCATTTGGAGAGCCTCTAATGTATCTAAACAGTGGAAACCCTCCACAAGTGACACCATTTTGGAAACTAGACCCCTCAGGGAACTTATCTAGATGTGTGGTGAGCACCTTGAATCCCCAGGTGCTTCACAGAAATTTATAACATTGTGCCATAAAAATACAATTTTCACATTTTTCCCCCAAAAATGTTTTTCAGCCCCAAATTTTGCATTTTTATAAGGGTAACAGGAGAAATTGCAGTAAACAATTTGTTGTTAAATTTCTCCTGAGTAAGCCGATACCCCATATGTGGGGGAAAACCACTGTTTGGGAGCACAGCAGTGTTCGGAAGGGAAGGACCTCCATTTGACTTTTTGAATGTAAAATTTGTTTGAATAATTAGCGGATGCAACGTCGCGTTTGGGGAGCCCTTGGTGTGCCTAAACGGTGGAAACCCCCACAAATGACATCATTTTGTAAACTGGACCCCTCAGGGAACTTATCTAGTTGTGTGGTGAGTACCTTGACTTTTTGAATGTAAAATTTGCTTGAATAATTAGTGGATGCATGGTGAACACTTTGAACCCCCAAGTGTTTCACAAAAGTTTATAACGTAGAGCTGTGAAAATAAATAAATACATTTTTTCCACAAAAATGATCTTTTAGACCCAATTTTTTTATTTTCACAAGGGTAACAGGAGAAATTAGACCCCAAAAGTTGTTGTGCAATTTCTCCTGGACCCCCACATACCCCATATGTGGGGGAAAACTACTGTTTGGGCGCATGTCAGGGCTCGGAAGAGGAGTGACATTTTGGAATGCAGACTTTGATGGAATGGTCTGCGGGCATCATGTCGCGTTTGCAGAGCCCCTGATGTGCCCAAACAGTGGAAATGCCCAACAAGTGCCCCCTTTTTGGAAACTAGATCCGCCAATGAATTTATCTAGATGTGTGGTGAGCACCTTGAATTCCCAAGTGCTTAACAGAAAATTCTAACGTTGAATTGCGAAAATAAAAAAAATCAAATTTTTTCCACAAAAATGTTACTTTAGCCCCCAGAAAAACATTTTCACAAGGGTAACAAGAGAAAGTGGACCACAAAATTTGTTGTGCGATTTCTTCTGAGTACGCCGATACCCCATATGTGGTCGAAAACTACTTTTGAGGAACAGTGCAAAGCTCACAAGAGAAGAAGTGCCATATTGGAGTTCATATTTTGCTGGACTGGTTTGAGGGTGCCATGTCACATTAGCAGAGCCCCTAAAGTGCCAGAACAGCAGATCGCCCCATAAGAGACCCAATTTTACAAACTACACCTCTCATTGAATTCATCTAGGGGTGCAGTGAGCACCACCTGGGCCTCACAGAATTTTACACCATTGGGCGGCGAAGAAAGAATAATTACATTTTTTCACCAAAGTGTTATTCTAGTCCCAGACTTTACATTTTCACACTGGGAAATGGGTAAAAATAGCAGCAAAATTTGTCACACAATTTTTGCTGAATGTACGAATACCCCATATGTAGCGGTACAGCACCTTTTTTTTCTTTCCTTTCTCCCTTGGGTATTTGATCAGTTGCAGAGCTTGCAGAGCGACTGCACAGGCTGTCTCTGGAGGTGAATGACCTCCGTGGTGAGGTACAGCAACATCAGCGGTTACAGGTCGCCAATATGGGGGTCTCTGCTGGTAGGCCTGTCCAGCCTGAACCCAAGGTTGCCCTCCCGGACAGGTTTTCAGGAGGTAGGGACAAGTTTTTTGTATTTAAGGAGGCATGCAAATTGTATTTTAAACTTCGTCCCTACTCCTCTGGTAATGAGGAGCAACGGGTTGGTATTGTGATCTCTCTATTGCAGGGCGATCCTCAGTCATGGGCGTTTTCGTTACCGCAGGACTCGGTTTGTCTCCAATCTGTGTAGGGGTTTTTTTGAGCTCTGGCCCTCATCTATGATGACTCTGACCAAGTCGCTTTGGATGAGTCTACTCTACATCGCCTTCAGCAGGGGATTCGGTCAGTGGAAACATACTGTTCAGAATTCCGCAGATGGGCAACGGATTTCAAATGGAATGACTCAGCCCTTAAAAGTCAATTTTGTGAGGGGCTTACTGAAAGGTTGAAAGATGCCTTGGCTGTATATGAAACTCCTCAGTCCTTGGAGGCTGCCATGTCTTTGGCCATACGTCTTGATAGATGCCTTTGGGATAGATGGGTGCGACCACCTTCTCTGGGACCATTTTGCCGGCATTGTGTACCTCTGCCAGGGGAGCGGTCTGGGGGTGAACCAGTACTGGGGGAGGTGGAGGAACCCATGCAGTTAGGGGGTGTCTCTACATCATATATCTCCCCAGAGATTCGCTAGAAAAAAGCCATGTTTTTTTTCGTGGGAAAAAAGGACACTTTGTTGGGACCTGTCCTTCAATTCCTAAACAAAAGGAGACTCGATTAACTCTCGGTAGTCTGGAGTTGGATAAACATGGGGAGCATTAGTGGTCAAACTGCAGTTCCCGCTTTGTCCTGACAGCAGAGGTGGTGCTAGAGAGCAAAACCAGAAAAATGTCTGTGTTTGTTGACAGTGGAGCCGAAGTTAGCATGGTGGATGCTGAGTTTGTGAAAACTCATGGTCTTGCTTGCTTCACTTTAGCTGACCCTGCTCCCATTTTTGCCATTGACTCGGCACCACTTGCACAGAAAGCATATTTTTAGAATGTACATAAAGTAAAACTGAGGGTGGGGTCAGTTCATTGTGAAATCATCCCTTGCTATGTTCTGGACAATCTTCCTACTCCGATTGTCTTAGGTTTACCTTGGCTTGTTAAACATAATCCGTTGGTGGATTTGCAAGCTGGGGAGATTATTGAATGGGGAGATTACTGCCTTGAGAACAGTCTAGATATTTTCATTGATACTGTCTCTACGGAGATTTTACCTGCTTTTCTGTCTGGTTTTGAGGACGTTTTTTCTGAGAAGGGATGTCAGGATTTGCCTCCTCATTGTGCTTATGACTGTCCTATTAACCTGACCCCCAGAGCTAAACTACCGAAGTCCAGACTGTATAATCTTTCAGGCCCTGAGAGACAAGCCATGAAGGATTTCATTGCAGAAAGTCTGGAGAAGGGACTTATCAGACCCTCGTATTCACCTGTGGCGGCAGGGTTCTTCTTTGTGAAGAAAAAAGGTGGCGCCTACGTCCCTGTTTAGATTTCCGGGAATTAAATCAAATTACCATCCGTGATCCATACCCTCTTCCTCTGATTCCTGATTTGATCAGCCAGGTTGTGGGAGCTAAGGTATTCTCCAAGTTGGATTTAAGGGGAGCCTACAATCTGGTTAGAATTAGAGAAGGGGACTAATGGAAGACAGGGTTCAATACCCCGGAAGGACATTTTGAGAGTCTGGTTATGCCTTTTGGTTTGACCAATGCACCTGCGGTATTCCAGCATTTCATAAATGATATTTTCCATCATTTGGTGGGGAGGTTTGTGGAAGTCTATCTGGACGATATTTTTGTTTATTCACCTGATTTTGAGACTCATTGGGGGCATGTTAAGCAGGTGCTCCAGATATTAAGGGATAACAAACTTTATGCCAAACTAGAAAAATGTGTTTTCGCTGTTAAGGAGGTGCAGTTTTTGGGGTACTTGTCATCTTCAAGTTTTTGGATGGATCTGGATAAGATCCGTGCAGTTCTTGACTGGGAACGTCCTGAGAACCTGAAGGCTCTACAATGTTTTCTGGGCTTTACTAATTTTTACAGGAAATTCATCCAAAATTACTCTGTTATAGTGAAACCCCTTACTGACATGACTAAGAAGTGGTCTGATTTTTCCAAATGGTCAGATGCTTCCCTCCAGGCTTTTTCTTCCTTAAAGAATCATTTTGCCACTGCACCTATACTCAGTCAACCTGATGTTTCTCAACCCTTTATTGTAGAGGTCTATGCTTTGGATGTCAGGGTTGGGGCTGTGTTGTCTCAAGGTTCGTCCCCTGGTAAATCGCGCCCATGCGCCTTCTTTTCTAAAAAATTGTCTTCGGCTGAGAGAAATTATGACATGGGTAATAGGGAACTTTTGGTGATCAAATTGGGGTTTGAGGAATGGTGACATTGGTTGGAGGGGGCTGTCCATCCTATTACTGTTATTACTGACCATAAGAACCTGTCTTATCTCCAGTCAGCTAAACGTCTCAACCCTAGGCAAGCCAGATGGTCCCTGTTTTTTACTAGGTTAAATTTTGTTGTCACTTTTCGTCCAGGTGTCAAAAATGTCAAGGCTGATGCTTTATCCCGGAGCTTCCCTGGTGGTGGTGACCATGAGAACCCTGCTCCGATATTACAGAAAGGGGTAGTCATTTCAGCTCTTTATCCTGAACTGGAGGGTGAGGTGTTGGAGGCTCAGGGGGACGCCTCTGCCTCCTGCCCTTCAGGAAAGTTATTTGTACCATCTGATCTGCACCGCAAAGTAAACAAGGAACATCATAACTGTGCTTGCTGGGCATCCAGGTGGTAAGGCAACCGCGGACCTCCTCTCTCATCGTTTTTGGTGGCCAGGGTTGCATCGGGATGTAATTGAACATGTAGCTGCTTGTAGTATTTGCACGCGTTCTAAGGTTTCACATACCCGTCCGTCTGGTACTCTTCTTCCGCTACCTATCCCTAGGATGTTATTACTGACCTACCGGTTTCTGCAGGCAAAACAGTGGTTTTGGTCGTAGTAGATAGGTTCAGTAAAATGGTTCACTTTGTCACATTACTTGCACTTCCCAATGCCAAGACACTTGCTCAAGTGTTCATAAATGAGATTGTGAAGCTTCTCGGGGTTCCCTTCGATGTAGTGTCAGATTTCGGGACCCAGTTTGTTTCCAAGTTCTGGAAGGCATTCTGATCTCGACTGGGGGTGCAGCTGTCCTTTTCCTCTGTCTTCCACCCTCAGTCAAATGCTCAGACCGAGCGTGTCAATCAGAACTTGAAGACATACCTCAGGTGTTTCATCTCCGAAAATCTGGAGGATTGGGCATCCTACTTACCGCTAGCAGAATTTTCCGTCAATAATCATCGTCAAGAATCCACTGGCAGGTCACCGTTCTTCGGTGTATACGGTTATCATCCACAGTTTGGTACCTTCAGTGGGGGAGGAGCTTCAGGAGTTCCTGAGGAGGAATGGTTTGCTTCGTTGCTCTCCTCGGTATGGCAGGGTGATCTGTGTAATTTAAAAACCATGGTAGACAGGTATAAACGTATGGCTGACAGAAAACGCTTTCCAGGTCCGGACTTGAATGTGAATGACTTTGTTTGGCTGTCCACCAGGAATATAAGCTTGAAAGTTCCTTCTTGGAAGCTGGGACCTAGGTTTATTGGTCCCTATAAAATAACCGCCGTCATTAACCCAGCAACATTTCGTCTTGAACTTCCTCAGGCCCTTAAAGTCCACAATGTGCTCCACAGGTCCTTACTCAAAAGGTATGTGTAACCTCTTGAGCCCTCACCTCTACCATCGCCCCCAGTAATGGTTGATGGTAATCTGGAGTTCCAGATTTCGAGGATTGTAGATTCTCACCTCCAACGTCGTTCTCTACAATACTTAGTGCACTGGAAAGGCTATGATCCAGAGGAGAGGATGTGGGTTTCAGCATCAGAGGTGAACGCTCCCAGATTGGTTTGCTCATTCCACACCTCTTTTCCTGAGAAACCCGGTCCTGAGTGTCTGGAGGCCACTCGCAGAGGGGGGGTACTGTCACGGATGTGTCAGAGGTGACAGACTGTCACTCCGCAGTGTGTTGCAGGAGATCTCTACGTTTGGCATTGCAGACAGCCTCTTAGATAACAGGCTGTCTTTAGGACCGAGCGGCCACCTCTCTTGCTAATTAACTCTCTGCCTGGGTGTATATATACCTGGTGTGTCTGAGAGGGAGTCGTCGACTATATTCACTTCTACTTGTGAAGCTTAGCGGGAGCAGTACTTCGTCCTCTCTGGAGCTTGAGGCCGTGTGCTTATTTGGAGTTCATCTAAAGCTAATCCATTTCCCCTGTTTTGTCCACCCTTGTTGTCTATAGAGTTTAGTGGAGGTTGACTAGTGCTCATTTCCCTCCATCCCTAGCCATAACCATACGCAAGGAAGAGTAGGGCGAGGCATGTGTGCAGCGATTGCTGAGGAGGCAATATAGGGACATTAGGAGAGACAGGGTGATGCTAGACCAGACTAGGAGGTCTGCACTTCCGCCTTTCCCTAGTGTCTAGGCTCCCTTTCCCTTTTCCCTCTGTGTTGCACTAAGTATTTCCCACACCTGGGGTGACATTCCGTTCCATGAGCTCCTAAGGGGGTCGGCTGGAGGACACAAACAACGGGCCATTCAGTGGGGGCCCCGACAGGAACAAGCCTTTTGTGCCTTGAAGATGACATTAACCAACGCCCTCATATTGACCTATGCTGACTTCTCCCAGCCCTTCTTATAATACACAGATGGAAGTCTTTACCGCCTATGGGCAATACTAGTGCAAGTTCAAGATGGAAAAAAACTACTGATTGCATACCCTAGTCGGTCACTGGGAGAAACCCCGATAGCTACAGTTCGTTTTAGTTAGAGCTGTTGGCGCTAGTTTGGGCTATGACTGAGAAATTTGCTGAATACTTGTCGGGGTCAGAGGTTCAGGTGCAGACTGATAACTATCTCATTGCCTATCTTGAAAATGCAAAGATGGGAGCGATGAAACACAGATGGGTCGCAAGGATGACCAACCAAGCACCGATACAAAATTGCATACCGAGCAAAAGCTCAGAACACCCATGCTGATGCACTGTCTTATGTCACTCCAACGTGTCCGAAGGGAGACACAGATGAAAATCTAGAAGGCGAAGAGATTCCAGATTTCACACGGTTTGCAGCTGCCATGGTGGCCACCCAAGGAGAAGAGGGAGAGCGTAAACCCGCTCAGGTCCTGGGACATCCAAGGGATGAGTGGATTCATCTGCAGTAGTCCAACCCCGAACTTGTATTGCTGAGAAAGTGGGTCACCTTGGGACATAAGCCTGATCAAGAGTTAAGAGTGTCCCTGTCAGTCAGCACATTGCAGATCTTGGGCCAGTGAGAAAGGCTTGTCATGAAGAATAGCTTGCTATGCCAAAGGATTCCACTGCCTCAGGAGAAGAATGTCACTTGACAAGTGATGATCTCGTAAGAAATGGCAGTGAGTCTGTCTAGAGACGCTCTTGAACAGGGTGCCAATTTTGGTACTGAGAAAAGTTTCGATGGCTGCAATGACAAGTGTGCTAGCATCAGCTACAGCAGAAATTCCGAGAGAGGAATTACCTCAGCCAACTTCTCTTAAGTGGAAAATCTAGAACACTAGAGCCCAGTCCCACACAATCCCCTACTCCAAAAGTCGAACGGGTGCCCTTTGTCCATACCTACCATCTGTTAATGTCCAAAGTCCACTCTACCATAAGGAAACACTTGCCCCTCCTTACCAAAGCATACCCTGAAATCCCAGCCTTTACAACCCCGGCCTTAATGTGCACTAGGAGAGCCTCGAACATCAAGGACAAAATTATCAGAGCTGACCTAGGGAGCTCACGTATCACTCCATCACAACGTCTACTCAGTGCCCATAAACGTGGTACCTTCCCAGGCCTTGGTTGTGCCGCCTGCTCTAATATCATTGAATCAGAAACCATCACACACCCTAGGACTGGTAAGAGTTATCCCATTAAGGGATTGTATACATGCGATTCCAATTTCGTTGTTTACATAGTGAAATGTCCATGTGGCCTTCTATATGTAGGTGAGACAACGCAGCACATTAAGGACCACATAGCGAGCCATAAATCCACCATTAGGTGCAGAAAAATCTAGCTACCACTACCAGACCATTTTTCTAAAGCAAAGCATACTGTAGCACAACTCCGTTTTCAGGTTATTGAGCATGTACCCATGCCTAGGAGGGGGGGGCAATCACGTGAAATTACTTAAACAATGTGAATCATACTGGATCTATACCTTGCTGACCCTATCCCCTAAAGGTCTTAATAGAGAAATAGATTGGTTCTACTAATTCATTTATTCCTTTCACAGACACCCTGAATTCATTCTACTCTCTGGGTGAGTGCCTCCATTTTACTTCCAATGAATATAAGCATCATTCCTGTAATGCTCCTCCCCTTGGTTAACTTCTACCCTTATTTTGTTACTCCTATTAAAACAGTTCTTATATGGCCACCCCTATTATATATGCACATGTATTTTTTGACTTTGAGCTATGACACTGTCTTGTTCCCCTGCGCATGCACTGCTCTACTGTCTCCCTGGCAACCCATATACACCTAGTGAACGCTGGGTGCCATGCCTGCATCCCCAGGCAACCCATAACCAGTTCAGTCCGCAGTGCAGCATCGGAGGAACATCACTTCCGGTGACACGCCCCCACCGGTGACGCACTTCTGGCATTTAACCGCAGCCCCTTCTCACTGCCACCACTGACGGTCACAGCAAGGCGCAGGAGCGCCGCTCTACCCTTCCACGCCACCACTGTCTGGTACTATACATATGGGAACGCCACCTTGAAAGCACACCTGACGCAGGAGCACCCTATGCCTCCAATATAAGGTATGGTCATGTCAACACAGACTCCCTACATTATACACCATGACTGAGTGTCTATTCATAACCACTTATACTGTGTCTTATAGATTTATATGGCCTTAGATCTTCTTGGGACCTATCTAAGGTAACCATTCTATGTACAATAAAAAAAAGCCTGATACAAAATGCATAGCATATTTAACTGTACTGCCTTGATATTACAGCCTTCTACCTTGGACTCCATTGGCTTTACTCTTGTCCATATACTAAGCACTATCACGATTTCAAACCACATAACAAGTAAGGAAACATCATGCATTCCACTTTCTCCACCCTCCCCCTCCACTATTACCCTGACCCACTGAACCTTCCCCCACCTTCCCTTCCCTCCTCTACCTCATGCTCCTTCATTCCATCTACCTCCTTGGAATTATTACTATGGTTTTACACTGTTTTGTCCTGATGCTTTTCTTGTCTTTCTTTTACAGTAGCAACTTAATGATTAAGGCTAAATAAGTGGCCGAAACGTCTACTACTGTCACCTTGAAACTTGGTTTGATTATCTTTTTTGGCTTATAAATAAATGAACTTTGCATTCACATCATCTGAGTGTGTGAGGAATTAATCTCCTACAGTGACTAGGCACCTGCTGCCTATTACATCAGCACCTCAACTTTGATAGAGTGCACGCAAACCTTTGCCTATCCAGCTCCTATGCAAGATACCTACCCACCAATATTTCCCACAGAAAGGCTCGCTCTATGCTCTCACATGCAAGAGAATGTGGGCCATTCTCTGGATTTCTCATTAAGCTTTACACTGTGTTCCAAATTATTATGCAAATAATATTTTCTCAGATTTTCCCAAATTACCTATATGAATTGCAGTCATTGTAATTTTTCCAGTCAAATAACTATTAGAGTACAATTGAAAGGTTTTTGTACAAACTGCCTATGATAACAGTATATTTTTAAAAAAATAAAAAACTCAAACTGCACTCAAAATGCATGTTCCAAATTATTATGCACAGCAGAGTTTTCAACCTTTTCATTTTAATAAAGAACAAAAAAATGGTCATTTTTGAAATTATAAGCATTAGCAGGTTATTACAAACTGAAATCAAACAGTTTTCAACTCAAAACTTTATTCTAGGTGATGTTACATTTGCACATAGGACCGCTTGTTCGAAAGGAGCTTCTGAACTCTCTCGTCCATTGAATTTGTCAGGTTTTGGATGGTTTCTGCTTTAATTGTTTTGCATGAGGACAGCATACCCTCCCAGAGCTGTTGCTTAGATGTGAACTTCCTCCCGCCATCATAGACACTCCTTTTGATGATGCTCCAGAGGTTCTCAATGGGGTTGAGGTCAGGGGAGCATGGGTGCCACACCATAAGTTTGTCCCCTTTTATGCCCATATCAGCCAGAGATGCAGATGTGTTATGTGCAGCATGAGACGGGGCATTATCATGCATGAAATGATCTCGATGGTCCAGATGGATGGAGTGGAGGATGGCTGGTTGATGGACACCTGATGCAAACACGGCTACGGCGCTAACAAGGAGGAGGTGGAGTAATGTTTTGGGCTGCAATCATGGGGAGAGAGATTGTCGGCCCTTTTAGGATCCCTGAAGGGGTAAAGATGAACTCCATAATGTATGTTGAGTTTCTCAAACAGCACTTCCTTCCATGGTTCAAGAAGAAGAACCGTGCATTCCACAGCAAGATCATTTTCATGCATGATAATGCCCCGTCTCATGCTGCACATAACACATCTGCATCTCTGGCTGCTATGGGCATAAAAGGGGACAAACTTATGGTGTGGCACCCATGCTCCCCTGACCTCAACCCCATTGAGAACCTCTGGAGCATCATCAAAAGGAGTGTCTATGATGGCGGGAGGCAGTTAACATCTAAGCAACAGCTCTGGGAGGGTATTCTGTCCTCATGCAAAACAATTAAAGCAGAAACCATCCAAAACCTGACAAATTCAATGGACGAGAGAGTTCAGAAGCTCATTTCGAACAAGCGGTCCTATGTGCAAATGTAACATCACCTAGAATAAAGTTTTGAGTTGAAAACTGTTTGATTTCAGTTTGTAATAACCTGCTAATGCTTATAATTTCAAAAATGACCATTTTTTTGTTCCGTATTAAAATGAAAAGGTTGAAAACTCTGCTGTGCATAGTAACTTGGAACATGCATTTTGAGTGCAGTTTGAGTTTTTTATTTTTTTAAAAATATACTGTTATCATAGGCAGTTTGTACAAAAACCTTTCAATTGTACTCTAATAGTTATTTGACTGGAAAATTACAATGACTGCAATTCATATAGGTAATTTGGGGAAATCTGAGAAAATATTATTTGCATAATAATTTGGAACACAGTGTAAAGTACACTGCTCTGTTAACATGTCAATCAGCAATTATGGACTGGGATAATACGTAAATTTTATGGCTTACTGAGTCAATGTTTTGAACAACACCAGTGTCTTGAGCAGCACCAATGCTTCACTACAGCCAACACAGACGCTGACACCTCCACAGTTGGGCACTAAGTCTGGTTCCCACACCAGACGGCACTTATCCACCTCCCCAACATCCTCAATGGATATCACCGCATCGACAAAAGCAAAAGGGTAGAACATTGCATCCATTTCCCGTCCTAATTCTTTTTATTCTTGTATGTGCTACCAAGGTGTTTTACAGCTTATGAGCACTAGTGACAAAAGCCTTAGAAAGGACAAATTGATCCTCTGCATCAAAAAGCAAATGTCACGCTGAATGGCTACCCATCAACTACATCTGGAAATTGTAGTAAGTGTCAATGGTGGAACATTGTACCTGCCTTACATTTGGGCAAAGTAATACATGCTCCCTTCATGACCTAAATATGATCATGCAGAATTTTTTAAAGAAATATACTCACTTGAAGAAGGCACAGCCATTGGCCAGTAGGGTGTCTGGACATTTCAACCAGTTTTAGATTGCAAAGCATGGCCTCCAGACATTGAAGAAACAGAACAGTCTACCTGAGCACCACCTGAATTGTGAAGATGCAATGGAATGGAATTTTGCATATCTTGAAGCATCTGTAATAGCATTTTAAATGAATGACTGTGTGACGCTCACAGCCCTCACCCTGGGAAGTGGGGGGTTACTCGGAGCCGGGTCAGATGTTGGGGGTTGCAGGCGTGGCCCGGACCCGGTCCGTGCCTAGGGCGGTCACATAAAAGATTTAATGGGCTTTCAGGGTTGAGTGGTAATTTTCCGACTACGCCACCTACGGTTCCCGGTGATGGACACCGGCGCTGTTTCAGTCCACTGAGGCCGGTGTTTAAAGGCAGCTTAGATGGGACAGCTCCCCGCAGGCGGAGCAGGCCCCAGGGAAGTGTGATGCGGAATGGTGGGTGCAGTGCCACGCAGGAAATAACAGGCTGAAGCGGGGTGTGAAGTCATCCCGGGTTTTTACTCACATTCAGATGTACTTTAGCTGCAAAGCTTCCCTCTGCTCCTCGCGGCGTGTTGCGGCCACCAGGAAGAGGGTCCAGCACTTTCCAGATAGATCAGGAGCACCTGTCGAGACCCCTCTGGTGTGTGTGTTCCTCTCCTTGGTGAGTTCTCCCACTAAGTCTTCACTTGACTGTTTGTGTGGTTAGAACTAGGTGTAAGGCCGGGTCCCACTGGATGAATGCAGGTAGAGAGGTACAGGTGGCGTATGCCGCTCCGTCCGTATCCCTCCTGGGATCCACTAAGCCTCCGGGCTTTCCTGACTGAGACGTGAAGTAGCAAAGTCAGATATCGGGGGCCGGTCACCCCTCTTGCAGCAGGAGTCCCTCTGACTAGGCCAGAATAAAGAGTACAGGTGGCGTGTGCCGCTCCGTCTACATCCCCTTGGGATCCTTTTGCCTGTAGAGCTTGTCTCCTCTGCTCCCCTCCAGGCCTTCTTAGGTAGGGACCTTGACTGGGTAGAGGCAATGGTTAACTCTGACCTGCTCCTCATCTCAAGGCCTGAGAACGAGGACCGTGTATCTTCAATAGGCTGCAGGTTCTATCAGAAAGCCACATTCAGCGATGAAGATCACAATCAAAAGACCTTGAACCTAAGATGGCCGTAGATTAAATATAAATGAATAAGTGTAACCTAAAAGTGTGTCCTCCACCCTCACCCACTACATGGTTCCCCCAATCTTTGGTTCCCCCCATCTCCTATATCCCGGGTCGGGGCAGCACCCTGGTGCATTTAGGCCCCATTCAAGACAGGAGTGGTGTAGTGTTGAATGGTGAAGTGGTGTCCCGAGAGATGCTCCATCCTTACCTGGAAGAGGAGATACCACACCTCTACTGAGGTGCAGTACCCCTGTGGCGACTGAACCCTCAGGGGCGCCACAACTGATTATATCAGCAGCTAGGATTACTTTGAAATTTGTCATTGGCAGTTGCTAAGAGACATGTGTCACCTTCGTAGACCTTTGAAGAGACTATTAAATTTGGCAGCGGGGACAACTTTGACACCAAAAATATCATCACCCTCATATATATTGGAAAAGACAGGATGTGGAGGATGAAGATGAGGATGAGCGACAGGATATGGATATGGAGGTGGGCATTAACCTATACAGTGTAGAGCCTCCATATATTGTAGAGCCCCCATACATGAGGACCTGAGTGGGGGCTGGTTTTGTGCGGGATAGGTTAGAGTTTTTGTTGGCAACATTTTGAGGTACATAATTTTTTGATTGCTTTCAGTATAAGGCTGAGATTATATTCGTGTTCTCAACGCTAAACACTTACGTCGGGGTTTCCGTGTAAATCCCATAAAAATGCGTTTCAGACGAAACCCACAATGGGACCACCCAACATAATGAGGCAGATGGTGGTTAGTTCCACCATCTGCTTCGATGGTATCCATCATTTTAGTCGTTGACAAAAAACAGCAATTCGGTAATTGTTTTATCTATTTTCTTTGCTGCATTCACCTTTTGGTAAAAGTGCTAAGACTCATTTTTTGTCCGGTCCATATGATTACAGCAATACCAGATTTATATTGTTTTATTATGCTTGCTGCTTTTACACACTAAAAACAATATTTAACAAAATTGAATTTGTTTTTGCATCACCATATTCTGAGAGTTGTAATTTTTTTTTTTTTTTCTCAAATAAGCCAAATTAGGGCTTGTTTTTGTGGGACAATTTGGCGTTTTTATTTATACCATTTTTGTTTACATATGAATTTTTGATTGCGTTTTATTAAATTTTTTGTATGTCAGTATGATGAAAAAGCAACATTTTTGGTGTGTTTTTATGATTTTTTTTACAGTATTCGCCATACAGAATAAATAACATACCAGTTTTATAGATCAGGTCATTCCGGACCCAACGATATGTGTACTTTTTTTGTTTATCTTTGTTTTATCACAAATGTTGTGTTTTTAGTGGCGAAATGGGATTTTGTGATTTTTGTGAACTTATTTGTGTTTTTTATACTTTTTTACACATTTTATTTTACTTTTATTCACTGTGGGGTCAGGGGTGGATTAAGAGTAGCAAGGGCCCCGGGCAGTTTAGAAGGCGCGCCCCCCCCCCACACCTGATTTATCACGTGACATGTCACATGATCCCCTGTGATAGATCATGTGATAGTTCACGGGAAATTAATTTGGCACAATATTAATTGTGCTGCTCCATCTGAGAGCAGCACAATATAGGGGCAGATACCCTGATTCCAGCGATGTGTCACTTTTTCAGCTGTTTGTTGTCATTTTGAGAAAATCACCGTTTTATCTGCTGCAGATCTAGCAGCTCTCTGAATGCTGCGCTCTGTATAGCCCCGCCCACACCACTGATTGGCAGCTTTCTGCCCATGCTCAGTGTACACAGAAATCTACTGATCAGTGATGGGAGTGGGGTCCTACAGAACTTACTAGTCAATTACCTTCTGACAAATCAATGATTTTATCAAAACAACACTAAGCAGCCCAGTAAGTGACACATTACTGGAATCAGTGCCTCTAACCCTACATTATGCTGCTCTCAGATTAGGTGGCAAAAACCTGATGACAGATTCCCTTTAAAGGAGCTGTAAAGACAAAAAAGTTTGTATTAAAAAAAATACAAGCCATTTGTGAAATTAACTTTTTTTCATTGTTAATTCACATTAGACTGTATCTTCAACACTTTTGTCAGCAGGTCTTATTACAGACTCTGAATAGGGCAGCTCTCTCCCTCTCCATGAGCAGAAAGTCACAGCATGGTTAAAAAACGGGATCTTTTATGATTTTCTCATAATAAATAAAAAAGGACATGCAAGTCCTCCAAACTATTTTCCGTTTCTGTATAGGGGAGGTCCTAAATCTTTCTTGTTCTTTAGTTGATCACATGTCAAAAAGGCAAAGCATTTACTATGAACTCGCCTAAAAAAAATATACACTTGGAGAGTAATATCATCATCTGCATGTAAATATTCCTTGACTCTAAGGGCTCTCTCACACTGTCGTATAACACGGCCGAATGCTATGTGATGTTTTATCAGATAGGACTCGGCCCTATGTTATACTATGGGACAGTGCAGATCTGCGATTATTGGCATGAGAAAATAATCTCATTCGATATTCGGACCATGTGCACCCATACAAGTCTACGGGTGCACGTAAAACATTGGACTGCACTCGGATGTCATCCAAGTGCAGTCCGATGAACACTCACAGAGACTACGGAGAAGATGGAGAAATTAAGTTCTCCATCTTCTCCACATCTGTGCTGCGAGAGAATCGGATCACACTCAGTTGAAGCTCTGACAGAGTTTGAGCCGAGTGTCATTAGCATAATTGGCCCTATTCTCTTGCATGAGAGAATATATGGCTTAGTGAGTGGACCCTAAAACTGAATAGTAGTGACGGACAGGCACCTCACAAGCGGGATCCATGTAGCTCTCAGATGTCATGTAGGTAGGGCTTCATTCCATGGGGTAGGGCTTAATTTCAATGTATATAAAAAAATGGACTTCAAATAAAAATTAAATGAACACAAAAAGCACTAATTGAATTATTTTTTTCGTATTTATGTTTGCAGCCCCTTTAAAAACCCTTTGAGGACCAAGGCACATATATGTCCCATAGTTTTAAACTGGAAAAAAATTTGATTGAATAAAATTTAAGGTCCTCGAAGGTTTAAGTAGGTCATAAATTCATATGAATACTTGCTCATACAATTGCACATGCCAAAAGATGAAGAAGAACAGAATCAAAAATATGACATTAAGTGGAGCACTTACAGGTATTCAAGGTGAAAGAGACCAGCAAAGGCATCGTCTCGAATGACAGTAAATGAGTTAGAATTCAGCAAGCTGAAAATGAAGACAGCAGGTTAGAAGCGAACCAGACTTTATGGTGCTCAGAATTAGTCAAGCAGAATTTATTGACTGCTGTTGCAAAGCACTGAGACTCCCACTGTGTATAGATGGCGCCGTGCGGCCTCCCGCTGTGTATAGATGGCGCCGTGCGGCCTCCCGCTGTGTATAGATGGCGCCGTATAGATGGCTACGTGCGGCCTCCTGCTGAGTATACGTGTATAGATGGCTACGTGCGGCCTTCTGCTGAGTATAGATGCCGCACGGCGCTCCCCCCAGAGACAGCAGGAGGCCGCACAGCGCCATCTATACTCAGCGGGAGACCGCACGTAGCCATCTATACACAGCAGGAGGCCACACGGCGACATCTATACTCAGCGGGGGGGCACACGGCGCCGTCTATACACAGCGGGGGGCCGCACGTAGCCATCTATACACAGCGGGGGGGCGCACGTAGCCATCTATACACAGCGGGGGGCCGCACGTAGCCATCTATACACAGCAGGGGGCCGCACGGCGCCCCCCCAGAGACATCAGGAGGCCGCACGGTGCCAACTATACTCAGCAGGAGGCCGCATGCAGTCATACACACACACAAACATAAACAGACACGCATAAACACATTTGAAACACAAAAATACATACAAACAGACATCACACAATGACATCTGCCCACACACACACAAACAGACAGACATCACACACACACACACACCTGCCCACACACACACACCTGCCCACACACACATCTGTGTGTGTGTATGTATAGTGTGTGTGTGTGTATAATGTGTGTGTATGTATAGTGTGTGTATGTATAGTGTGTGTGTGTGTATAATGTGTGTGTGTATGTATAGTGTGTGTGTATGTATAGTGTGTGTGAATGTATAGTGTGTGTATGTATAGTGTGTATAATGTGTGTGTATGTATAGTGTGTGTGTGTGTGTGTGTATAATTTGTGTGTGTGTATTTTTTTTTTAAGTTAAAAACAAGTAAAATGCATGTGGCATCAATATCAAGACTCCAGATATAAGGGCCTATTCACACTGAATTTTGCAATGCATTCATCTCCTCTTTCCAGGCTTCTATCTAAATCCCTGAAAAATGGCATTCAGATGGGCCTTGACATAGCCATTGATTTGAACAAAGGCAAACCGAGGCTAAAGTCTGAATCTTTAGGCTCCATTTGCTCTGCTTTCAGATGTCTCATTTCAGACAGCACAATCCTGAATTTCAGGGATTCAGTTGTAAGCCTTGTGTAAAGACCTGAATGCAGCACTGAATGTAGTGTGAATAGGTCCTTACATCCTACACCACCTCAGGGGATTGTTGTTATGGAGTATTGCCCCTGGGTGGCCGCAGTTATGACCACCACCAGCGCTCGCGGTCACCCACCCTAGCTTTGGTATTCTGGGGAGCTGGTATAATGAATATCTGAGAAAAGCCCTAGAGAAGCAAGAACATTGGACAACCAAGAGGTGGTAGCCTCAAGTCAGGTGTAGTGTTCAACAGAGCAAGACTTTCTAACCTGCCCACACACACACACACACACACACACATATATACACACACCTGCCCACACACACACACACACACACACATATATACACACACCGGCCCACACACACACACACC